>NC_060208.1:77972500-78690000 GCF_021130785.1 Homalodisca vitripennis | reverse complement strand
GTATATTTTCTAAACTGCCTGTCCGTCGCGTGATAATAAAAAACGTTTTTAAACACAAGAGTCCTGATGTGCTTTCTTAACTTTCTTTACTACACAAGTAGTTTGAGCCTCTATATTCAGGGAAAGAGTTTTTGTTAAGTTTATGCACGAAATGTTAATTTCATTGTACTATCATAAAGAAATTTGTTGGAGAGTATTTACTCCAACACCAAGCTCCGTTTAAAACTTTACCTTTTTTTATTTTTAAGAAAACTTTAGTATTATAATCACTAAATAGTATCAACTGATAAACCAAATTTTTATGTGTAAATCACAGTTTTCTTGGATTAGTATAAGTAAACCAATGCTTGAGGTGTTGTTTATGAATTCATCAAGGGCGGGTTCTAATGTCTTATCTAATTTCCACCTATTATGAATATTTATATATTATGGATTGGATAAGTAATGGTCGTGTTTAAAATTAATAGTAATTTTTTTTAGATAATACAAGTTAATTTACGAAGATAAATGTATCATAATCTAAAAAGAAGAAGAATATTGAGTGAGTAATATTGAAAGCGCCATTGGTTTTTGTTATTGTTTAGACATACAGAATGATCCTGTTATTCTTTATATAGTACTTCCTGTTTTAATATAATAATACTACACTTGGTTGGTTCAAACCAGATCTGACTAAAAAATATGTGAACGCAATTGACACACTATTCAACATAAAAAACCAATACAAATTACTACTTGCGTTTTTAATATTATAAATGATTATCGGGTTACATGATTAAATTTCATAAAAAAATTAAACTTGCGTACCAAGTAAATATAATTATATGTATTTTATTAAACATATTGTTAATAAAAAATGTATAATTTTAAGGTCTCATTTAAAGGAATATTATTCCGTTCTTGAAACTGAAAAACCCAACCATAACTCAGAATACATTTCAACTATCACATCCTGTAATGGATTACAGGACAGATTACCACATTTCAAAGTATATATATTGCCTTGCCTCTAAGCAATTTTCATTTTCTGTTTTAAAAACTTTAATTGACTCTTTAGTCGATACCGAGCACCCATAGGAGTTAGTAATATTAAACATCTAGCATCGACTTAATTATGTCAACGTAACACTTCCAGTAATGACTACAGGCAGATTACACCACATCAAAGGTTGTATGAATTGCTTCCCTCTAGGCAATTGTCACGTTCTGTTGGAAACTTTCACTAAATCTTCAGTCCGATAGTGACGTACCCAGGAGTTTAAAACAGTATAAACATCCGGTATTGCTTAAATTAACTTTCAAAAGACCCATATCCGGTAAATTGGCTACAGGCAGTATACAGATACTTCCAAAGGTATATGATGTGCTTCCCTCTAGGCAATTGTCACGTTCTGTTTGAAACTTTCACTGAATCTTCAGTCGATAGTGAGTACCCAGAGTAAAACAGTATAAACATCCGGTATTGCTTAATACTTTCAACAGACCATATCCGGTAATGGCTACAAGGCAGATACACACATCAAAGGTATATGATTGCTTCCCTCTAGGCAATTGTCACGTTCTGTTTGAAACTTTCACTGAATCTTCAGTCGATAGTGAGTACCCAGAGTAAAACAGTATAAACATCCGGTATTGCTTAATACTTTCAACAGACCATATCGGTAATGGCTACAGGCAGATACACACATCAAAGGTATATGATTGCTTCCCTCTAGGCAATTGTCACGTTCTGTTTGAAACTTTCACTGAGTCTTCAGTCGATAGTGAGTACCCAGAGTAAAACAGTATAAACATCCGGTATTGCTTAATACTTTCAACAGACCATATCCGGTAATGGCTACAAGGCAGATACACACATCAAAGGTATATGATTGCTTCCCTCTAGGCAATTGTCACGTTCTGTTTGAAACTTTCACTGAATCTTCAGTCGATAGTGAGTACCCAGAGTAAAACAGTATAAACATCCGGTATTGCTTAATACTTTCAACAGACCATATCCGGTAATGGCTACAGGCAGATACACACATCAAAGGTATATGATTGCTTCCCTCTAGGCAATTGTCACGTTCTGTTTGAAACTTTCACTGAATCTTCAGTCGATAGTGAGTACCCAGAGTAAAACAGTATAAACATCCGGTATTGCTTAATACTTTCAACAGACCATATCCGGTAATGGCTACAGGCAGATACACACATCAAAGGTATATGATTGCTTCCCTCTAGGCAATTGTCACGTTCTGTTTGAAACTTTCACTGAATCTTCAGTCGATAGTGAGTACCCAGAGTAAAACAGTATAAACATCCGGTATTGCTTAATACTTTCAACAGACCATATCCGGTAATGGCTACAGGCAGATACACACATCAAAGGTATATGATTGCTTCCCTCTAGGCAATTGTCACGTTCTGTTTGAAACTTTCACTGAGTCTTCAGGCGATACCGAAAACCCAGATAGATGGCAGTATAATCATCCGGCATCACTTAATTCTTTCAATAGAACAAATCTGTTGAAATCGGCTACAATGTCGAGTTTGTTACACCATTTATAGCTCAAGAATAGCTGTTCCGATTATAATAATCTTTTATTTGAAGGTTTCGTCTCCACCACAAATAGCAGTTTAACTATTAAAATACTTTAAAAGTTACCAGTAAAATATCAGGTACAGAGAAATCAGATAGTTTTTATATTACTGTAGAGTTTTAAATAACCTATAAAGAATTCTACTCATTTTTTCGGTGTAAAATTATGTATAAATTCGGTATAAGTTTATGACCGCACGACCATATGTTCAATTAATTTAAACACAATTTTCTATTAATTTTCCTTGAAAGCATAGAGTACACTTGATAGTATAGACACTTTTTATTCAACGTTTTCTGTAACCGAATTTGAGAACTAAAAAAGAAAACATCCATATGAGAAGATTAAAAATGTTAGTAAAACTATATTTTTAACTGTATATTTCAGCACATATTAAGTATGCAGTACTTTCGAGTACTGTAACGCATATATCAAAGACAAAGTTACTATCCAACATTTATTATAAATTTGAAGACTTATAAAACCCATCTTAGTTGTTTTTGATTACAGAAGAACCTTTGTGTTTAAACCTATTTAAGAAGAACCTATTTAAACACAAGCGACATCTGTAGGATAACTGTTAGACTAAGACTATGTGTGTTCACTATATTAATACTATTAAACAGATTCAGTGTTATACTACAAAAAGAATTTAATTTTTACAAGATTCTTAGAGAAAGCAAAGAATTAAGGAACTATCAATATATATAGGTCTATGTTAAGATCAATTTAACTGTAATATAATGTTCAAAGAACAATTTTTTTATATCTACTGTAATGAATAAACTTATCAATTATTTGCAAATTAGCAAGTTTTTCACAGTTTCTATTAACTTGTATATAAAGTTAGTAATTCGTGATACTTTGTGTTCTTATTGATTTCTTATAAAATCAAATTTAAAAAGATTCACCGAGAACTAATCATAAGATTACACTATAACTATCCTATCTTGTAAAAATTTATAATTTATGATCAGGAAAATGACTAACTTGAAAAAAAATACTTAGATCTTTCGGGGGAAATACTAAAGACTCTACTATTCACTTTGATATCAGACGCCAACTTATTTTAGAATTAAGTCAAACACATTACTTTCATCATATACCTGTATCCTTAGATATTGCTTGCAATAATCATGTTGCCTAACTGTTATTCTTTGTATAACTCTGGTGATTCATACGACACAATCAACCTGGTTGAAGATAATATTGAAAACTTAATTCATTATTTATTACCAAACATTAAAAAGGTTTTACGACATTACTTTAGACTAAATGTGTTTTAACGTTAGCTATACAATGTATTGGGGACTATAGTCTCGTAAAAATGAATTGTAGATTCGTATGGTACTAAATTATAGTTATTAGTTGTAGGTCCTTAAGATTTCCTTCTGATTCTCAATCAATCCTTCACCATCTGTTTATTTCTCTGTTAACTACATTTTGTATCTCAACGGACATACCCTTTGAAGGGACTCGTAAGTAAATCTCAAATTAATATACAGTTCAAACAAAGAAGCGAAGTGCTGATACCCTTATGTATTTGAATATTCTGGAATAGTCTCCACTTAATAAATTATTATAGATAACTACACCCTTTGTTGGTGGTCTTATTCATTTACATAAATTATCTCAGAAGATCTTATATAAGAGAAAACACTAAATAATATTGACCATAAACTAGTAAAACTTTGTCTCCTTTTACACAATAAAATTACTTTGATGATTTATACCAAATGCTTTTATTCTTAATAAAATTAAGTCTACATTTGTTTTTGTTTTTTATTTGTTAAATAAATTTACATCATATGATCAGTAATGTCTCTTTTTGAAAGTATTTACTACTACCAGTTTTAAAATAAATTTCAATTATCTCGCATAGATTTCATTTCAAACATATATCTATTTATATGTGCTTTTAAGTTGGAGGCCTTAAGAAGTGACATGTGCAATTAACAAAACATATTATTATAGTAAAAGTTATTTTTGAATTCATAGTCTCGGATTTAGTTCAGTTCACTGCTTCCTTATTCTGGGCTGTATACTATTTACAATTGTTCAATATAACAATACTTAATAAAATGTGATGATTAAAACGAAATTATGTTCAAGGTTTATAAATTACTGTATTCAATATATGATTCACACAATAATTGTTATATTATTTTACAATTATTTCACACTTCATGAGGACGTTGTATAAGTAAGAAGAAACTCATTTTTAATAGAACAATTTACAAACTTCCTAAAGTTAACTGAACGTTTCCAACAAACCCCACTTAACCAGTTGGATTTGGCTGGTTTGCTTACTCATTTAAAATATTACAGATAAAAAGATGTTTTATTATTTTGAGTCAATCTAAAAGTGCCCATACAGTTTCCCCTCAAATACACACACATTTGTTTTATGGTACAAGTATACAAATTTTAAAAACCAGTTTTAATGTGTTTGTAAGATGTATACGATGTACATAAGTATTAAAAAGTAGTCCACGATTATAGTACGTTTAGAAGGTTGTACATTTGCATTCTGAGAACGATTATTTAATTAACTCAACTCGTTTGTGGTTTAATTTCGCGTGGGATAAATCTAGTTAGCACTCAATGGAAGTTAATTAAAGATAATCCAGCATTGATTAGATAATAATCTCTTACTTATAGTACTCCTGAAGTAAAAGAAGCTTACACCAACAAATACTAGTTTTTATTGAACTTTTTGATTTAATAAAAATTGTTCAAAATCAGTATTCCACAAAAATAACGTTGCTTACATACTATCTGCATGTATCATGGGGAAAGGCCCATTCATATCAGGAATTACAAATAATTTATTTCCTACAATTAAAAGCAATAATTATTTGCAAAGAGTTTAGATTGTTTAAACTAATTACACAGTCCCAAGTTTTAATTAAACGTGACTTACATGAATATGATTGCTTACAGCGAGGTCTAAGTATATCAATATTGTAAAATTTACAATCATGTTTTGATTACTTGTGAATTAAATAACTTCAAACATTATTATGTCACTGGCAGCGTAAGCTCAAATCAAATCAGTTTTATTTCAGCGAAAATTGTAAATTTTATAGCAAACGTCATGAATTTCAATCTAAAATTTTTTATATTCATATCACAAAATTCTGATTCACACATACAATTTTACAATTACGCTCCTTTCATTCTTTGCCTATGTAACCCACTTTAAAAAGAACCAGTCGTCTAATTGGGCAGTCTCCTACTTAAATGCCAATGTCGCGCATTATAAAATGCTTGAGATGCCAAAAGGCGTCTAAGGCGCATTTTGAACGCCTTGGGTCTTAGGTAATTTTTTATTGAATTTGGCTCTCTTAATAAAATTAACACCTGTCTGCGAGGGCAGGTGTTCAAAATCCACCGTTCTGTGTCTCTCAGTTCGTAGTAGTTTTTTATCTCGTGTCTCATACATATATATGTCATGTGTACCTCTGGTTAAGGCACACATACAAAACAAAGTACTTTCCAAAATTTAGAGACGTTGGATAGTCAACATCTGCAATTCCTTGAAAGCTTGTTTGCACGACTCTTTGATTTTAGCTTTGATTTTTAGCTTTTAGCTACTCTTTGATTTTCTCTGAAACTGAGAGTTTTGCGCACGCTCTCCACAGGACCATTTCGTAGGACAAATGGGGGTAAATTAAGCCATAATATTCCATAATCAGTAATTGACTTGGGCAGTATTTTGCTAAGTACCTCAAAACATAAATGCCTGAGGACATTTTGCCGCAAATATAATTGATGTGCTCATTCCAAGTAACCACTCGATCAATTTTTAGGAATTTTTAAGAGAGGACTTCATCTAGTGTGAGTCAGCTAACAAGAAGGTAGGTATACAATTGTTGCCTAAATCGCGCAAAGCAAAATTTTAAAACGCCGGATTTTGAGATGTTTGTTGTGTAAATTGTGGCTTTGGAAGTATTGTACATAGTTATTGATGTCAAAAAGACCTGTTGTCAACACTTTACTTGATATTGCACTAATACAGAGCGTCGTATCATCAGCGTACTGCAGTCCTCCAAGCAGAAGTGATGATCCTATGTTGGTGACATAAAGCAGGAAAAGCACAGGACTGAGAATGGATCTCTGGGGAACACAGTACTCAGTTCTATTGGTTTTGACGATTGATTTGATATTTCGACAACTTGGGATCTATGACTTAGAAATGAGCTAAGCCATTTAAGGGGCACGCCTCTGATGCCATGGAACCCAAGTCTCACGAGCAGTATGCTGTGGTCAATGCAGTCGAATGCTTTGGACAAGTCTAAGAACACACTCATTGTGTGGTTCCGACATTGTGTTCTCTCTACAATCATATCGACAAGACTCACGACTGCGTCTGTCGTCGATTTGCCCTTTCTGAATCCAAATTGTTCATTTGAGAGCTGACTCTATTTGTCTAAAAAGTTAAGCATTCTTATACGAAAAAGCTTTTCAAAACTTTTGCTCAAGCGTTAGATAATCTTTCTACTTTGGGCTTATGGGTAACCATGATACTAAGGAAAAATAGCGTAATATATACATTTATAAACAAACTTAGTACCATCTTATGCAATTTTAATATATGTCATTGTTTTCAGAAAGTAAAAGAAAAATAATAAAATGGAGAGTCATTATTAAAAGTTGGTGAGAAGATTGGATTTGCGCGTTGTCTTTTCTTGTAGGGCCCTCCGTAGTTTACCGGAGCTTTTAATATTTGAACACTGCGATGAAACTTATTTTTATCAACTAAAATGTGAATGTGTCACATGGAAAGATATCTCGAGATAAAGATCATTTTCATACCTTAAATCTTACATGAAGCTTCATTACTACATAGACAAGAATGAGTGTTATGTCCATACATGGAATTTCAGCTGAGCGTCATTGATCACTTAGTATCACTCAGTAAATTGACAATATCTCTGTTGACTCTACATGGATGTAAACATTTCTTTTATGATTGATTGTCTTTCTGTCTACCTTCTCCCAGGACATCTCGAGAGTGAAATAATGTATATATTTGATATTTTGCACCCAACCTCAGCTTAAACTGTTTCGCAACCCATGGTGTGGCATACTCCTCCCTACCTTGTAGTTAGACCTACTTGTATAAACATCATGTGAGTGTAATAGTACAAAGCCCCTGTTATTACAAGGTAGAAGTACGTCACGCCTCTAATTCTTCAAAATAATGGAAACAAAATTCTTCTTAAACATTGAAACAAATTAAATATTTTATACAACAAAAGTTTTTATTTTACAATGCGAGAACAATTTATTATGATCCAAAATTATGAACATATCTCCAGATCACTTCAGAAACACCAAACTGTCAATGCGTTTGGTTCTAGCTTGAGGCGAGGTAGTAATTGGCTGCAAGGACCTTCTATATTATTATAGATACCCTTGAGAAACTCAAGGGCAGGACTGGGGCAGTACGTGACTTTACATAAAACGTGATACTCGTATCTCACTAGTTGTGACGTGCATTGTTAAACTCGTACTGTGCGAATAAATTATGTAAAAAAACGTTTGACTAATTTAATTTTACGTATATTCGCTTGGATTTCAAATCCTTCATATTACCTGAGAACTTGGTGTCGTAGGATAAATACTCACAGCAAGTTCATAAATGTTAAAAAAAGTCTTAAAACTCACTCTATAGTGTTAGAGAATTAGTGTTAGTGGCTGTAGCCCAGGTAGTTTTCACCACCCGGCTCTACACCAACTCACACCCGAGAGCAGGGCATTAGCACTGACCACATTCCGGCGTATTCGTCGCCTAGTGCATCTCCCCAATCAAATACGCAATTTATCGGATAGATGACAATATAAGTTATACCAAATGACGTATAATACACTGAGATTTTTACAGAGTGTTTTGTCTCTAAGATGTGACTGAATAACCAAGGGCGGAAAAATTCAGGTGTTTGGTTGGTCCAAACCCTCCGCACTCGTGACTGTGGGGATGCATGTTTGTTTAGGCGACTACCTAATCCTTCAGCTGCAATCTCTACTAATGCTTTAAATACACCACAATGATCTGGAACGAAATCTGGTTTGTAAAACGAATGGATTGACACCACGAAGATTTAATTATTCCCATGAAAGGTGCATAACTTCATGAGATATATGATTTAGAATTCCATTAATTTTTTTATTCCAGATTTTAAGTTACTACTTTTTTAACTTTAATTGAACATTGGTAACATGGCACAGAACATAGACACATTCTGCCACTGGTTCAGTCAAGGAAATTGATATACTTGTAAGTACTAGCGTTTATTTTTCATTAGAGAGATCCTTTACTTTGTCTTAGCTGTAAACCAATAATTGGATCAATGTTCACTTAGAAGAAATATATATGAATAACTATTTTTTTTATTTTTTACAGATTATAGTTAATGAGACTGCTACTATAGTTAAAAGCATAATAAAATACACATCCAGAAATCAACGGAATTTTGATTGAACACTTCCTAATAAAGGAGACAGTAATTGGAGCATGTAACGTCACGTGACATACAGCTGATATGTGACGGGATGGCGCGAGTTCATTACTATCACAAGGGAATTCCCGCCAAAACCTGACAAAGACTCATCAACAACGCAAACCTAACTAACATGCAGAGCAATTCCTTTTTAATACGATAACTTTATAACAAGTATTACTCTAACTTATCATTTCTAACTTATAATAAAAATAAATTAAGTTACTTCAAGTCATTACTTACTTAATGTTAGATTTTTTTCTAACAACTTATTTATTCTTGGTAATTTCTATCAGTACTTATCAATCCATTTATAACTATCTGGGCCATGTAAACTATTAAAAATATTGAATAACCTTCAAATTACTCTCTGGCACAAAAAAATGAAAGCTGTGCTGTAAAAAAAACTTAACTAAATTGCTTGGAGTAATTGTAATTTATCTCTTTCTTTCATATCGTAGTATTGTGATATTGTTCGGGCAGAATGCATTATAACAGGGCTTATCTTAAAACGAAAATCTTGGGCCCTGTTCCAAATAATTCACATTTAATTAAGTGGGTGAGCACCAACCAACAGATAAAATTTGTATAGGCCACAAGCGCCACCGATATAGATATACATTTTAAAGCCTATTTCAGTTTATGAAAATATAGTTCAGAAAATTTAAATCCTTGTGTCATATAAACTTTACTCCATCTACACATTACGTCCATTTCCTATATTTAGAACAAACTTCAGAAAATATATTTTTTTTAGTTAACTTCAGTTGCCAAGACTGTATAAGAAAAAGTTTTGTTTCCATTAACCTAAGTTAGTTTCAAAAATTCAAATGTTTTAACAATATCTAAAATGTAACAAAAGAAATAAACTGGTTTTAGATTTCACTGAAAATATTTATAGTTTAGTATTAATTAATTTTTTATTGTAATATTAATCGTTTAAACGTCAGTGAACCTTATTACTCGAGGAGCCGGAAATTTTCCATTTCTGCCTATTTGTCTAGCTGCATGTTGTCTATCTCTCTGTCTGTCTATATAATGTTGAGATAACGAACGATAGATAGATTGAAATTTTTCAGGAAGCTTTATTTATATATAGGTAATATCTTCGATGATGGTGCATAACACTTTTTCTAGAATATTCTTAAACAATATATGTAACTCTGTGAAAAGTTGTAGAGTGACATATTTGCATAACAAACTTTAACTTTAATCCCATAACTATACTGTATACAACACTCAGAACAATATTTAACTTATAAATAAATTAAATAATTAGTTGTACCTTTACTTCTATAGTTTAAAACAAACCCATCTTATTTATATCTCAAACATTTTCCTATTTCAGAAACTTGTTTTTTAAGAGAAGCTAAACAAATCGGGTAAAAGAAAACAGTTTTTGAACATTTTCATTACAGACTATTACGGTTATGAACTAAACTTCTAAACTTTTTTTCAGTTTATATTGCACCAAAGATTTATTGTTTTTCATGATTGCCTGCAATGAATCCTTAAACTAATACTTGAAACATGCATATAGCGTGATTGCTTAACTTTTCATGTATATCTACGGTAAATATGTAATATGTACGATTCCCGTGGTCACAGGGTGTCAAAACCTGATAGTGTGATTGCTTAATTGTTCATGTATATCTACGGTAAATATTTAATATGTACGATTCCAGTGGCCACAGGGTGTCAAAACCTGATAGTGTGGTTGCTTAATTGTTCATGTATATCTACGGTAAATATTTAATATGTACGATTCCAGTGGCCACAGGGTTTCAAAACCTGATAGTGTGAATGCTTAACTTTTCATGTATATCTATGGTAAATATGTAATATGTACGATTCCGGTGGCCACAGGGTGTCAAAACCTGATAGCGTGATTGCTTAACTTTTCATGTATATCTATGGTAAATATGTAATATGTACGATTCCGGTGGCCACAGGGTGTCAAAACCTGATAGTGCGACTGATTAACTTTTCATGTATATCTACGGTAAATATGTAATAATATATGTACGATTCCGGTGGCCACAAAGTGTCAAAACCTGATAGTGTGATTGCTTAACTTTTCACGTATATCTACGGTAAATATGTAATATGTACGATTCTGGTGGCCACAGGGTGTCAAAACCTGTGGATACACAACATGTTTAGTCTACGTGGTATCGCGTGCAGCGATGTAGTTACACAACATGCAACGTGGACAAAAACATTATTGTTTTGCGTGTTGTACAATGTTCAAGCTGTTCTATGAATCAGCCAGCATTAATTATATAAATTCCTGAAACTATCGTTATTTCTGTTTATTTATTAAATATTTCATTTTTATTTCAGTATAAACTTTACCTTATCACATAAGGTATTTATGAAACACATGACCCCTCTTTGACGTTCCCTTCCAAGATTTAGTGTTCAATTCCAAGGAATGTAAGGTCACCCCGTAGAACTTTTTCTTTACGATGAGGTTTTCAATCCGATTAAAATGGAAAGCGTGGTATTGGACTCGAGTAGAATCCTATACATGTCACTAAGTAAATACAGTTCACTATACCAATTTTATTCAATGTTGTAGTAGCTTACTCTCTCCTCAGACGTGGTACATGAGGGTATGAGTTCCGAGGCAGCCTACATGGTAAGGAATGGACCATCCCACATTATATGTTTAATGCTCTGAAGATTGTGTAAGGGATGATCCAAACCTTACAATGGTTATGAATACAAACCATTGTGATCTTTTCAACTAAAACGTAAACATTTCCAAATTGTGTACCGTAGCTGAACCGCTCACTAGTACAAAGATATGTTACCGACTTAATAAAGATGCATATTATATATTTTCATAGTGTGCTGCAATAACAAACTTTTACCTTTAAATTTGTTGGATATCTTTGAACTTGGAACCATTCTATCTAGTTTTATATATAAACTGAAAACACGAATGGTGATTTCATAAAATTTTGTCTACTACTTCAGCAAATGTTATACATTATGACGAGGTAGGAGTACACCACACCCAGTGTTACGTAACAGGCTTCGCTGAGGTCATATGTCAAATTTTAAGTCTTTAGATCATTCCATTTATATTCCTTGCGGACAAACAGACAATCATATAGAAAAGAAATGGTTAAATCCCCAGATAAAAGATAAATAGTATCAGCTTACTGAGTGATAGGATTAAATGGACGTGCACTATCATACTCATACTTCTCTACGTACAAACGAAGTTTCATTAAAATTTTAAAATCGACAGACGAAATCTTTCTCAAGACAGTCAGGCTGCATGTTAAATGTTAAAATATTTATGATTGTACTCAGTATGTTTATAAATTTATTTATTTTGAAATTTTCTCGTTGCCATCGTGGTTACCCATAAGACCAATGTAAAATGTTTACTAACATGGGGTGACATTTACCACCACTGATCTCTTTGTTACATACAAGGTTACAATTCAATGTGTTCCCGAAATGTCGTGCGGGTAGACAAACAGACAGAAATGATTTTTTCCACCCATTCAAATTGATAGGCTTCGCTTACGCTCAGCTAACAAACATTAAAACTTGTATAAATACGACAGTTCAAGACAAATCAAACAGTTTACACACCTTTGTTTGGCATTATTCATTGGAGATTTTAAAATTTAATTAATTATTGATCATCACATTTTAAATTTAACTATAATTAAATATTAAATAAGAACATAGTACAGTACTACTTAGAAACAATCCAAGACATTATCCCCGCCTTTTCAGTGGCCTAAAGTAATTTAAGGACAAACGGCCTGGAAACCACAAACTGACGTTTATAGCTTTCCAGATACTTCAGCGTCTTACAAGACTTGATTGGCTTACTATTTGCACAGCTCTTTGATTAGTTTATAAGATTTCAAATGATTTTATCGATACATGTGTGCTATCCAGTCTTATATTATAACAGTGCATTTACAAATAAACAAATTATGTTTCCTTTGTTTCTCAGATTAATTTATCAAATTAAATATGTCAATTTCGTAATACCAATATTATATAGCTAACTAACTGATGAATTTATTAAATTATATCAATTTGTTTTTTATATCACCATTACAGTACTAACCAAGCACTGCATACTTAAAATTTTCTAATACGTACAGTTAAATGTATATTTTTATTTTTTATTTTATTGTATGGATATTTTCTTACTCTAGGCTAAACGACGGTTGTAGAAAGGGTTAACATAAGAAGTGATGTTAATATTAAACTCACAGTTTAAACCTTACGAGTCATAAAGACTGTTTTTTGAACTTAACCTGTTACTATACTTTACCTTGTGTAGATTTGCAGAACGAAATATACAGAACTTCATATTTATTTATTTTTAATCTAATGAGACAAAGTAATTATATTAAAAGGTGTTGGAAATATTTATTGCTCAGTGTGTTTAATGATAGCAGCTTCAGTTGGTGTGAATACTTGAAGTGAGTTTTTTGTGTCGGAAATCGAAAATCCTTTTTTTACTTTCTAAAGTATTCGTACTCGTTAAATAGTTTTCTCTCTTTCTGCTATATTTAACCTACATTCACTTGTTTAACCAAATTCCAAAACAAGCTCACTCAGTGCTTTCACGACTATAAATGTAAGCAAATTTAAATTGATGGTTGAACTAATTAGATTAAGATGGATGTACTGCCATAAAACTATGTGTATACAGAACATTAGATTACATTTTACAGGCTCTAAAATTAAATTCAATATTTTTCTATAAAAATCCCTTAAACTCGAAATAAAAAATTACATTTATTAAACGAAATAAAAACTATAGTATCTTTAAGTTGAACAAAACAATACATATCTACGAAATTTCGTTGAAATCGGTTCGGTGGTTTCGGAGATTTACGTAAAGGAACATTGTGATACAAGATTCTGTATATATAAAAGTTTTTTTTGTTTGTGTGTATATTTGTGGTTATAAAAAAATTGTACTAGTATTCATCGTACCTTATGAATATGTTATAGTTACTAAAGTTCAATACTGCTAGAGATCTGTCAGAACTATTAATATTCATACAAAGTGCCAAAACGTTGTCCTTAATCTCTCATTATTATGTTTTTTCTTCCCATTTCCACATTACAAAATGAATTGCCAAGACAAATTTCGCAAAAATCACATCGATATCCTTAGTTTTGTTATTTCCCAATTCATTTTTCTGTTTCAACGAAAAGGTTAAGTACACACACTAAATTGGTTCTATGTATGGAGTAAACAAGGGTGTGGGGGTTAAAATTGTACTCATTTTTAAGGTACCTGCATGATAAATTTTCAGGTTTAGGAACCTTAGCTTATCATCGACTCTTCAGAAAAACATATTTGAGAACTGCACTTTTTGGTTATATAAAACTAGGTCAGGAGAAGGTGTGTCTTGAGAAGAGGCGAAATAGTATAGTATGTTAGGTAGGAGAGACGTATTATTGGATTTTATAATATTCCATTAAACTTATCCAATTCATAACACTAATTAAGAACAAACTTCAATCATCGCATTCAAGTAGTGTAGTTGTTAAGTGTAATGAAGCCTTTTTAAAGACAAGATTGGCCGTTATCTATCATTTTACGATTTATTTATTTTACTATTGACCCGGTGACCAATCCCATACAATAGTACATATTTAGGAGGTTCCGAACCCATTGTATTTTATGAAGGGGTGCATCCATCACTTTTCCAGAATGAAACTAAAGTCAAATCATTTAAAATTGCACATTTATATGATTTCGTCATTGTTAACATAAAACATAAATGCAAACTTCAGTGTTTGTGCTTAATCAGAGTAAACACATTCCACAAAGTTTTTGGCAATCCATACTGATCATGAGTTATCCGGGTATTTCATTTCATACATTAAGTGTTGATGGTTATAGTAAGCAATAAAAGCCCGGGTCCGCATATCGTACTTTGCCATTTATATTTGAAGATAAAAACAAAACTTTGTACGATAAAAAGTCACTCAACTTTTGTATTTTTGTAAAATGTGTATTACCAAACAGTATCCAACAATCTGACTTAGCCGGTTGACTGATTCATCAAGAGAATTCAGATAGAAAGGTTTATTTTGAAGCTAAGTGTTGAAAAAATTAGCAGAAAGTGTCCACATGACCGTTCTTTAAAAGTACAATCACATTTGACTCTTTATTTGGGAGAAAAATACAATTTTGAAATCCTATAAAAGTTTTTAGTAGGCCTAGCAATAGTTAATGTATAAACTTACTCGACTTGAGGGGTAATAAGAAAGTGAAAGTATTAGCTCGTTTACACGAGACGGAAACGCAAATGTTATTGGTACAAAAATATTGGTTATTGTTTTGGTTTCAAAACTACATTCAATTTAAAATATCGTAAATTTTTTTATGAAAAACTATTCAATTAACTGAGCTCGTTTGTGATTTAAGCTTACGTACAATAAATCTTACCTGCATTTAGTTTCTGCTAATTAAAAATAATCCAACACAGATTATATGTTAATCCTCTGCTAATAACATTTCTGGAATAGAAAAACAACTAATATTTTAATGAAACCGTTACAATTAATTCATGGTAAATAAATGTTATACCACCACCACCAGCCTATTTAATCCTAATCAACAATGAGTAGACTCCTACCGATTAATTCAAACCGTCCATATATAATTACGAAAATCCAAAATGTCTGTTGGATATAATTCCAAATATAATTCCTAACAACTAAAAATAATAAATAGATACTACAAATTTGTGTGTTTGTATAAATGTCTACGAGTAGAATTATAAATGTTATACATTTAAAAACTTAGTCTCTAAAACTAATTAATTGATTACTTTCCCTACCTTGTTAATGAGAAATTGTCATATTTTGGCAGGAATTCACTTGAAACAAGAAATCAGTAACACTACGTTTCGAGATCTGCAATCTGATCTTTTCCTTCAGGTTCTACCTGTATTCCGTAGTTCAGTTATAATGATTAGTTTTTTGTATAGTTTTTTATTAAGTGCATGGTTATAGAGTTAGTGAAGTTGACAAACAACATGGTGGTTGTGATTCCTGACCTAGGCGTGCCCCAACGCTTTGGTAAGATTTGTTTATTTTAACCTAGTTTGTAATTATGTATTAGGTTAGTTCTTTACCTGAAGAAGAGATCAGATTGCAGATCTCGAAACGTAGTGTTACTGATTTCTTGTTTCACTGAACGATGGCAAATGTCTGGAAAAATAATGTTTCCTTCACAATCCTTCCATCGTCAAAAATAACCTTCAAACAAAGAATTCACTTGTGATACTAATGAGCCTCGCGCCATACCGCCACATATCAGCTGTATGTCACTTGACGTCACATGCTCTAGTTACTGTCCCCTTTATTGGCAAACACTCAATAAAAACTTAGTTTTATCTTTTCGAAACATCTGGACTACTCTGCTCTTACATTTCTATCGCACCATGAACTATAATAGCCGGTTTCAACCAAATATCGCCTTTAATAATTTTGATAAAAAATCTATTGCACTTGGCGTTGTTTTCTAATATTTGTGTATTTGTTTTATAATTATTAGATCATAATATATTTTTGTACAAAAAAGCCATATCCAACGTTTATATTTAAAAACGAATTAAACCAATATTGTTTAAAATGAAAAGTTATTTATTTTACTTAATATAAAGAAAACATAATCAAACTTGCTCTGAGATGTTCGTGAAGGCTAACTGACATTACGTTACTGCTACAACATTACATTTCTCTGAATTGGATACTAATAAAGCACACATGCTGCAGTTAGGTGCTAAAATTGGTAATGTAAATTCAACAGTAGAGTGTATATGTTTTTTGAATTGCCAACATCCGCCAAGTCGGAAATATTGTGTTTCAGTTGTAAGCTTTCTATCTCCGGACTGGACGTTTTGAATGTTACTCTTCCAGCAATGGGAATCTGTTGTAGTGTAACTAACAGAATACTGAGAATTCCCAAAAGCCACTAAAATTTTCAAATAACGTTCAGAATGTGTTAACTCTAAGACAAACTCTCTGCGGTTGTAAGAGTTGTTGCTGATAGTGAACGTCACTGGATACCGACCACTGACCTGCTCAATGCTGTTGAAGTTAGTGTTACTTAAATAGATCTCATTGATCATTTTTGAATCAAAATTAAGACACGAGTTAATTTTATTTGCTGATAGGATCCATTATAGACTATTGAGAATGCGGTAAGAGAAGCATTTAATTACATGTTCATTACTGCACACTAACCCTACAATCATCCTGTCCACATTTAAATACATTTAAATAAATTATTTGTTTCATCAAAGAGGAGTGTTCTTTTTACACTACACTAATTTTCTAGTTGATTTTGCTGTTATTTTAGGCACTTTAGTTTGTGACACCCGAAAAGCATTGTGTACAGTATCAAGACAGTTTATTTTGCTGTTATTTTAGACACTTTAGTTTCTGACACCCGAAAAGGATTGTGTACAGTATCAAGACAGTTTGTTTTGCTGTTATTTTAGGCACTTTAGTTTGTGACACCCGAAAAGCATTGTGTACAGTATCAAGACAGTTTGTTTTGCTGTTATTTTAGGCACTTTAGTTTGTGACACCCGAAAAGCATTGTGTACAGTATCAAGACGGTTTGTTTTGCTGTTATTTTAGACACTTTAGTTTTTGACACCCGAAAAGCATTGTGTACAGTATCAAGACAGTTTTCAAGACTTTACTCCAACCCGGATTTGCTTGCTCACTTCGCTGTAAAATTTCAGATAATACAGATCATATCATAATAGTATGATGTAACAACAAGAAAGTGTTACGTGTGCAGATCAATCCAGATTTGCATCTTCAATGCACTTAAATTTCATATAATTCAGATCATACCTCACGAAATGATATATGCTGTATCAACGCAAGTATATTTGTATTAAGCCAATCCTTACTTGAAAGGATAATCGGATTTCAGACATTTGCCATTATTATATGTTACCAAAAAGGATAACACTACGTTTCGAGGATTGAAATCTACCCTCTTCCTCAGGTGAGAAAATCAAGAAGATGTTGAAAGAATTAATCGTAGCAAAGTTAAACTGCCAGTCTAAGTTAAAGTTATCTTTATACCGTTACATTAGGGTGATAGGAAAGAAGAGGATAAATTGCAATAAATTTCAATAATCGAAAAGTAGTGTTATAGTTTTTCGTAACGTATAACTATTGCAAATTTCCGAAGTTCTTTTATCCTTTCAAACCTTCCATCGTCAATAACAAGCTTTAAACATATAATCCTGATTTGCTTGCTCACTTCCTTGCTACACAGCTTCTAATTCACGAAGATTGTTTAATTTAATTATAAATACGTACACATTATGATACATCATACCTTGCTTAAAACTTAAGAATTTAAATAATACAAGGTAATATACAAATAAATATATAACAACTAAAGAAGAAGAATTTAGATCTCAGTACTCGAAGCGTCATGTTTTGTTTTGAAAGACATACTAATGATAATTGTCTATGACCCTGTTATTACTCATATAAATTCTGATTTAATATAATATACTACAAGTGGCGGTTTATACAAACTTGGGAGTTAGTTTATACAAAATATACGATCTCAGCTATAATCGTATGCAGTTATAAAACAATATAATTACTAGAGCATGTTACCAGTGTGTTTTATATTGTAATTTTCTTTCGGGTTGAAGATTAAACTTCATAGTAAAATACATTAAAAATAAAGTTCAAAATTACGTGCAAAACTATTATGATTCTTTTTTTATAAATAAATAGTCTCAATAATTTATAATGTTAACTCGTTTCTTTAAAGGACACTTTAGTTTATAAGTCACTAAATTTATCAACTGTTAAACCATCTTATATTGTAATCGCAGTTCTTAGATTAGTTAACTAACCAATCTTTTAGGTTTAGGAACAGACAGTTCTAATGCCTTATCTAATTTCCACCTATATGCAGACACATTATGATTGATCATGTCATATTTACAACTAAAGAATTTATATAATACAAAGTAATTTACAAATAAATGTAACACATCTAAGTAAGAAGAACATTGAGCGTAGTATTCGAAACATCATGTTTTTGTTGTTGTAAAGCATACTGATGATAATTGTGTATGATCCTATTATTCCTTATATAAATTCTGCTTTAATATAAATAGCGGTTCATTCAAACGTCCAAAAATGTACGAAATAAACTAGACTCGTTTATAGTTATAAAACAATAAAATTACTTGTGCTTGTTATTAGTGTATTTTTATATCATAACTGCCATCGGGTTTAAGATTAAATATCATAGTAAAATACCAACAACATTTTTAAATTACTTGCGAAGTCTTAATGATTCTTTTTTTTATAAAAAAATTGTTGGAACTCGTGATACTTTCAACTGAATACAGCCAGACACAAACATCAAAGATATCTGTTTGCTTGCCGCTAAACTATTGTCATGTTCTGTTTGAAACACTAACTGACTCTTCGGCGATATCAAGCACCAACGATTTGGCAATATAAACATCCGTCAATGCAGAGTACTTTTAACACTATTGATGTGCTGACATGTGTAAATATATATATATATATATATATATATATATACAGAATAAAATAAACAAATAAAAGGCCTTAGTATTTTTGTGAAAGAGCTGATTTTGCTTGTTTCCCTGATCAAGGAAATATACAAAACACACACACACACGCGCGCGCGCGTATATTATATATATATATGATCCTCAAGTATATTTCCTTGATCAGGGAAACAAGCAAAATCAGCTCTATCACAAAAATACTAAGGTCTTAATTAATTACAGTGGCCATAAATATATACTTATTGAAAAATTTTCTTGATCATGGCATCAATCCAAACTCAAAATTAGCGTCGGAAACATAATTCGCTTGGACAAAGTTTTTAGCTTTGGGTATGTGTTTTTTGTTTTTGTCTTTTTTGTTAAATAAACACATGCAACATATCTGTCAGAGAACTGTTGCAGTGTGTGAGCTAACTATTAATACATAACATTAAGATCAACCTAATTGTAATGTAATGTTCAAAGAACTATTTACAAATCTACTGTAATGAATAAATTAAACATTTATTTGGAAATCAATAAGCTATTCTCAGTTTATATTAACTTACATATAAATGTATTCATTCGTGATACTTTGTTTTCTTACAAAATCCAATTCAGAAACAATCATTGAGAACTAATCATAAAATTCCACTATAACAATCCTATCTTAGGAAACCCCAGCTCTTGATAAAAATGTATAGTTTCATGAACAAGTAAATGACTTTCAAAAAAGGTTAAATCTTTGTGGGAAAATACTAAAGAGTCTACCATTGACTTTCACATTACTTTCATCAGATACCTGTATCCTTAGATATTCCTTGCAATAATCATGGTCCTACAGAGAGAATTACCATCCTAATTGTGATCCATTGCATAACTCTGGTGTATCATTCCACACAATCAACCTTGTTGAAGATAATCCTACTAATATTGAAATTTAATTAATTATTTATTATCATACATTAAAAAAGGTTTTACGATATTGCTTTAAATTAAATTTGTTTTAAATTTAGCTGTACAATGAGGAAACTATAAATTCTCATAAAACTTAATTATAGATTTGTAAGGTAACAAATTACAGTCATTAGTTGTAGGTCCCTAAGAGTGCCTTCTGATTCTCAATCAATCCTTCACTATTTGTGTATTTCTCTGTTAATTACATTTTGTATCCCAAAAGACATACCCTTAGAATGGACTCGTAAGTAAATGTAATATACAGTTCAAACAAAGAGGCGAAGTGCTGGTACCCTCATGCATTTGAATATTCCGTAATAGTCTCCACTTATTAAATAATTATAGATAACTACATCCTTTGTGGTCTTATACAGTTACATAATTCATCTGATGAGAGCTTATGTGTTTCAAAATCAGTATAACTTCTACAAACACCAAGTAACATAGATCCTTAAGTAGAAACACGTTTTCTCCGTTTTCACGATACATTACTTACGTGATTCACAACACACGCCATTTATCACTTCTTACTAGATTCAAATCTATTGTTTTTTATTAATTAACTACATTTACATCATATCAAAATAAATCAATGCCTCTTTTTGTAATTATTTGCTACTACCAGTTTTAAAATTAATTTCAAGTATTTCGTGTGCTTTTGAGCCGGATGTCTTATGACATGTACAATATACGAAACATACTAATATTGACAAATTCAGTAGTTAAATTTTTCGATGTGTCATAAAATAAAATCTATTTTTGATTCCATCATCTCAGATTTATTTCAGTTAACTACTTCTTTATTTTAAGCTAAATAATGTTAAACGTTTTTAATATTGTATCCTCAATAAAAAATATACAACTTCCTAACACGTTAGCTAAACGTATCCTACAAACCCCACTTAACTGGAAAGATTGTTGGATTAGTTGGAAAGATTGATAGAAGGATGTTTTATTATTTTGAGGCAATTGGAAAAATCCTATACAGTTTCCACTTAAATAAACACACATATTTTATTTATTTTATGGTACATGTATACACGCCAAATACTATTATCTTTCAGTAATTAAGTCTATTTTTGTTTTTATTATTAAATATATTTACAACATATCAGCAGTAATGTATTCTTGGAAATTACTGATACTTTTTATTACTTTGTGGCAATAAAAAAGTCAATACAGTTTCCACTTAAATATACACATATTGTATTTGTTTGATTGTGCATGTATACAATTTTTAAAACCAACCTTAGTGTGTTTTAGGGTCTAAATCAGTATTTCAGTTATGTATAAGATAATGAACTTGCAAGTATGGAACACATATCTCACGATCAAAGTACGTTTAGAAGATAGTAAATGTTCTTTATTAGAACGATTATTTAATTAACTCAACTAGTCTGTGGTTTCATTTCTCGTGGGATAAATCCTGTTAGCACTCAATGGAAGTTAATTAAAAATAATCCGGCTTGGATTAGATAATAATCCCTTACTGATGTACTTCTGGAGTGAAAACCTACACCAACAAATACTAGGTTCTATTGAATTTTTTGATGAAATAAACATGCTGAAAATCAGTTTTCCACAAAAGTATTGCTGCTTACATACTGTGTGTAATTATTACGCGCAAAAACCCAATTCCATTCTGGAATTATAAATAATTCATTTCTTCTAATTAAAAGCAATAACTGTGAGTTTTCAGATTGTTATGCACTAATTCTAACTAATGACACAGACCTAAGTTTTACAATTTTAATTTAAAATTGCTTAAATGAAGATAATTGCTTACAGTGAGGCCGAAGTATCTCAATATTGTAAAATTTTTAGTAATGTTTTGATGAGTTGTGAATCGGATAACTTAAAACATTATTATGTCACTAGCAGTGTAAGCTTCAGCCAGTATAAAATATTAGAAAACATACAATTCACTAGTTCATTTTTCAATGCCTCAAAGAGCTATTTTTTACTGAATCTTAGTATTAAAAGATAGAAGTACGTCATGTCACAAATTCTTCCAAATATCCACATGGATAAATGAGAAGAATGTGTCACTCTTGTAAGTGCCCTATGAGATGCCTTTTAGGTTCCCCCCCGGTGGAATATAGCATCATCCTGACCTTATGGCAACTTGGAAACTATTGATATAACAGTGAGGGTGCCTGTTAAGACTGTTTTTGAAGGTGACCAACTAATCATTTAGATGAATAAACGTGGTTCCGTCGTCACGATGACAAATGACTTTTAAACTTTTACTTTTTAAATAGAATTCTATTGAACACTTTGTTTAACAATAACCTACACGCCTTCATCTGTTGAATATACTTTTATACACGATTTGAAGCAATGACCCTATTTGGAAGGTGCCTAGCTTGCAAGAATAATGACAAATTTTAAAACATTTACTCATAATTTTAAATAACACTTAAGTAAACACGTACGGAAAACTGTTTCTAATTTAGAACATTTATACGCCCAATATGAATAACATTGTTTGTACCATACACTACTAAAGACATTGTCTTTTCCAGAAAAGATCCTTGAGGATTGTGTGGGATCTGATATGGCAGGATAGCTGCAGAGAGCGGTACTGGTCCTTCATGATATCCTTACGATAGTAAAACTTTCTAATTTATCACACTTTTTACTTCATATTCATAAATAGTCATTACTCACTGTATGAATCACACTTATAGTACTGGAAACTAAGTAATATTTTGTACAAAAAACTGAAACTTTCTTTGAACAATGGAAGTAAATTTTATTACGACCCTAGATTATAAACATATCTCCAGAACACTTCAGAGCAATCAATACTTTCAATGCGTTCAAACGTAATGCGAAGGAGTAATTGACCGAAAGAATTTTCCATAGTATTACAGAGGCCCTTGAGAAGGTCATACAGGGGCAGTACGTTTCTATAGTACGTGGTACTCGTAACTGTGTAGTTGTGACGATCATAGATATTAAAACACCCCTATTGTTCGAGTATACAATGTAATAAAACGCTTGACTAATTTAATTATACGTGCATTCGCATGGATTAAAAATTCTCACAATTGTCTGAGAACTTGGACGTCGTAGGAGAAGTACTAACATGGAGTTTTAAATGTTAACAAAAAAGTTTTAAAACTCACATTATAGTGTTAGCAAATAGTGACTGTGGCTGGGGTCCAGGTTTACACAAACTCACACTCATGTGCAGGGCATTAGCACTGGCCACATTTCCGGACAATTAGTTGGACGAACCTAGTGCATCTCCCTAATGAAACCTACATTTTTGTTATTTGTATCCTAAATTGATTAGTCTATATAGATTAATGAAACCTAAAATGCACTGAAGTTGTCACAAGTGTTGCTTAGTCTTAAGTCTAAGATGTTACTGAATGACCCCGGGAGGAAACGACAGGTGCTAAGCTTGTCCTAACCCTCTACACTCGTGACTGTGGGAATACGTGTGTGCGTGGCTATTTGGCCCTTCGACTAGAATGTCTAACTGCTAATACTGTAAAATACACCACAATTGTGGGGTTTGTAAAAAACAACTAATTTAGACCACGATATAACTATTCTCATGAAAGGTATGTCTGTATGAGATTTCATCTGTAATCGAATTCCATTAATCTTGTTATTCCAGTTTTTCATAGTCATTACTTTTTTAACTTTTACTGAAAGTTGTTAATATGACACAGCAAAAAACACATTCTGCCATCGGTTTACATAAATGAAATAGATATAACTACCAGAGTTTACCTTTCATTAGAGATCCTTTACTTTGACTTAGTTGTAACTATCAATAATTGGGTAAATGTTTATTAAGAGGAAATATATGTGAAGAACAAATTTGTTACAGATGGCATGTTAATGAGACTGCTAAATATATTACGTTGTAATAAACATAAAAATCAAATCAAATACACATCCCAAAATTAACGGAATTTTGATTGAACATTTCCCAATAAAGGAGACAGTAATTGGAGCATGTAACGTCACGTGACATACAGCTGATATGTGGCGGGATGGCGCGAGTTCATTACTATCACAAGGGAACTCCCGCCAAAACCTCACAAAGCCTCATCAACAACGCAAACCCAACTAACATGCAGTGCAGTGCCGTTTTAATTACGATGAACTTGTCACAATTTGAAGTATGACATATCACACCATCATTTTAACTTACAATAAAAAGTCAAATAAGTTACTTAAAATAAGTACTTACTTAATGGTAGATGATTAATATAAGGACCACTTCTCTGAACAATATTTCTCCCGTAAATGAATACAATAAGTAGCTCTACTATCGCAAAGCGTATTAATTTACATAACCCCACCCCCATCATCATGATTTATATTTCTATAGCTTAAAACAAACTCATCCTATTTATGTCTTAAATATTTTCCTAGTTCAGAAACTTTAAAATTTTTACGAGAAGCTAAACAAGTCGGTTGAATAAAAGTTTTGAAAACGTTCATAGCAGACTATTCCGGTTATGACTTTAACTTTCAAGATTCAAACTTTGTCAACTTCTCTTCACTTGGGAAGTTTCTCGTCTATTTAAGTTTTTTCTGAGTACATATTGCACAAAAGGTTTATTGTTTATCATGATGGCCTACAATTAATCCCTAAACCCTAAAACTAATACTTGAAATATGTACATAGTGTATTACTTAACGTTTTTTGTATGTTTAAAGTCGATACATACATAACAGAACCATGTACATACATGTTTAATTTATGTATTATGTATGACTCCGGTGGTCACACAGTATCAAAACTGTTGTAGACCTCACATTTTTAGCCAAAGTGGTATCGCGTGCAACGATGTAGTTAGATACAACACGCAAAGTGGACAAAAACATTATTGCGTTTCGTGTCGTACAACGTGTAAGCAGTTTATTGTTATTAAGAATCCACCAGCAATAACCATAACAATTCTTGAAATACGTGCTTATATCTATTGATTTAATTAATACTTTACTTTTGGCCAATACTAACATCCTTTGATTTTATCTGAATAAACTTTAAACCTTATCATATAAGGTCTTCATGAAACACATGAAACTATCACTCTTTGACAATTCTTCTTCCAAGATTAGTGTTTGGCAGTTCCAAAGAGAATTAGATCACCCCGTATAATTTTGCGATAAGGTTTCCAATCCGAATAGACTGGGAAGCGTGGTATTGGAATCGAGAAGAACCCTTTACATGTCACATTACATGTAGTTCACGTACCAATCTGATTCAATGGAGTAACAGTGTATCGTTTGCTGGTGACTGATTCAAGTGTTGGAATAGCCTACTTGATCATGGGCGGCTGTCACTAATGCCCATAAGAGTAAATTACTTGCAAGCGGTTCAAATTAATAGTCTTTATTCCCCAGAGTGAACTGCAAATATTTACATAAGTGGAACAGATTTTAAAATTCTACAAGCTATATCATCATGACAAACATATAATCTTTCATATACAATTAATGTTATCTATTTTTTTAGAACATATTTCTTTTAGTTAGTACAAAATTCTTCTTTTATAAATGAGTAATTTTTATTTAAATTCCTTGAAAATGTATTTTTTTAACAAATTTAATTTATTGCATGATATTATTTCGGTGTATAAAATATTAGTTCAATGATTTTTGTTTTGTTTTGATGTTATTAAAACTTTAGATACTAACATTTTTCATTATACATGAAAGTATCAGATCCAACGCAGCGTACATGGTAAGGAATGGACCATCCCACAATATGTGCTTTATGCCCCACGGATGGTTATGGATAGAAAGAAGCCAATGTGACCATTTATATTTAGTGGTCAACTATATAAACATTTCCGAATTATATAGCTGTATATACTGAAAACAGTATGGTGATTCATGCATATTCTAATATAGCAGACAACGTTGTCTATCACTCGAGAACACGTTATAAGTTATGACGATAAGTCAGGGGTACACTGAGACCTATTATGAAACCTAAAAGAAATTTTACACCCCACCAGCAGATAAAAGAGAAATAGTGTCAGCTTACTAAGCTTACTCATCATAATCAGTACTTGTCTAACGTTCAGCCAACTAGCAATGAAACTTCAATTAAGAGAACAGTGCAATTCAAGTCCAACAGTTGACACGCCTATTGGAAATTTTAGATTGGAGATTTTTTAAACTTAATGAATTATTTAGTGTCATATTTCAAATTTACCATTTAAATAATTACTAAAGAACATATAGTACAGTACTACTTAGAAACAATCGAAGACATTATCCCTCCCTTGTCAGTGGCAGAGAGTAATTTAAGAACAAACGGCCTGGAAACCACAAATTGACGTTTATAGCTTTCCAGATACTTCAGCGTCTTACAAGACTTGATTGGCTTACTATTTGCACAGCCTGGTTTATAAGATTTGAACTGATTTCATCGATACATCTGTGCCATTCAGTATTATATTATAACGATACATTTATAAATAGATAAATTATATTTCATTTCTCAAAATTAAATGTGGGAATTTTATAATAGTTTATAATATATAATTATATTTCCTTTATATCCCAGATTAAGCTGTCAAAATTAAATTTATAGATTTATAATAAAAATCTTATCTACCTTTATACCAATAAAGTATCAAATAAAATAAAACTTTCAAGACATATAAAATTAAAATAAATATAGTAGGATTACTAGGCTAGTAGTGGTCACCTACTCAGTAGTGGTCACTTACAGTGCAAAATTGTAATTTCCATGGCTAACCAATCAGATTACAGCTCATTTACACTTTTAATGCATTCAGAAACATCTGTTTTATATACCTGGATTCCTATTGGCTAGTTGCCAGTTCTCATCATCTGTGTGAAAAAGAACTTCAGGTCCACCTTCACATTATTTACAGATTTCTTCTCCATCAAGGTAAGAGCATACTCTTTTTTATCAATTAGCATCTAAGTTTTGTAAATGAATTAATTAATGAGTCAAAATTGGTTACAAATGTATAAATTTGAATGTAGTTTGTTTGTTTTCTGATTTCTTAGATGATATGCCATTTTATGGTAGTGACCACCACTAAAATGCAAGATCGCTTTATTTTTAGTAGTGGTCATCCCTGGTGACCACCTTCGAATAGTAATTTTTAATAGTGGTCACCTCGAGTGATCACCTCTGAAAATTAGTTTTTAATGGTGGTCATGTTAGGCGTTTTTAATTATTTAGCCTTATTTAGACCTGTTTAATATAAAAAAGGGTTTTGTTTCAGATAAATGGCTACAAAGAAGAAGATGTTCGCCTATGAGGAGACAAACATAAAGGCCGACATTGCTGATGTTAGAAATGGGATGAGCAAGAAAGCTGCTGCAAAATTACACAATGTGTCAAGGTAAGCACTTCTTTATTTAATACTTACGATTTAATACTTATTTTACAAACCAACTTGGCTGAACTGGAAATATATATATAGCCTATCGTTTTAGCCTATTGGTTTTGTTGTTATGATCGGCTCCTATTTTATTGGTTTATTAAAATAGGTTAGCCTAACTTTGTTCAATCATGTTTTTTCAATGGGTTCTTTTGATTGTTACAGATCGTCTCTGGTGAGAAGAGTGCTGGGAAAAGTTCCTGAGGAAAGAAAGATGGGACCAGCAACTATCCTAACACCAGCCGAAGAAGCTAAACTTGAAGAATGGCTTCTTACAATTGCAAAGAAAGGTACCCCATTCACAGGTCAATTCTTCTTGATACTGTTAAAAAGTGTTTAGATGGACAAAATCGCCAAACAATCTTTTAAGACAATCGCCCAGGATTAACTTGGTGGGAATCATTTAAGAGACGTCACCCTAAAATTAGTGAAAAAGAAGCAGAATTCCTGACTAAAGCAAGAGCTTCTGTTTCAGAAGTGTCCATTCGAAACTGGTTTACTGAGGTCAAACTGAGGCTACAGAAAGAAAAACATTTTGATATTTTACAAGACCCGACTAGAGTATTTAATGCCGATGAGAGTGGGTTTATGTTATGTCTTAAAACTGGAAAAGTCATTGGTGAGAAAGGCTCTAAGACAGATTTTTATAGAGTTACTAGTAATAATGAAAAAGATCAAATAACATGGCTGCTTTTTCCGGTGATGGAGCTTTGGTACCACCCATGGTAGTCTTTCCCTATAAGAGGTTACCCAGAGATATAGGGTTAGGAGTGCCAAAGTCATGGGCGATTGGAACAAGTTCAAATGGCTGGATGAATAGTGAAGTTTCTTTTTAATGGTTGGCAAACCACTTCATTCCTTTTTTAGAATATGAAAAGATTCAATTGCCTGTCTGTCATACTATTCGTAGATGGCCATAAATCTTATCTAAAAATGCATGCTAGTGAAGTATGTGATGAAAAAGGCATTATTCTCGTGGCTCTGCACCCCAATTGCACCCATATACTGCAACCTGCTGATGTCTCAGTGTTCCGACCCTTAAAAGCAGGGTGGAAAGAACATGTGCGTGAATGGAAATACAACAACTATCCAAAAGAAGTTACAAGAGCAACTTTTGCACCACTACTCAAAGCTGTTTTTGATTCTAGAGCAAAACCATTAGTTGTCCAAAATGGTTTTCGTGCTTGTGGACTGTATCCATTTTCACCAGATGCGGTCGATTACTCAAAATTTTTGTCATCAAGGACCAATGTTTAAACACCAACTATTGAAGCTAGTGGTCAAGAGACTGGTAATACACCTATCATAGACAAGCCTAATCAAACTGTTGTGGACAACCAAATGTCTTATTTGGAATATTATTAATCATTGATTGAGCAAACAACCTTAACACAGTTCAATAAATCTGGTGACACCTGGGCAGGTGATGAAAAGGCACATGATTTATTCCATTTCTGGAAAACTCTGTATTTGAGACATGATTCACAGAGCACTGCGCCAATGACAGAAGGTTGTAACAATGCTGACAGGACTGTAACTCCCTTGATTGCAGATTCTACACCTCCACAATCTAGCAATATGAATATGAACATACCAGTAACTGAAGAAAATGGGTCCAATTACACTCCCATTCAACCTGTTGCTGCATCTCCTTCTGCAAACAACATTCAATCAAGGACTAGTTCTCTTGTAAAGTGCAAGTGTGATGAAGTTGCCAGTCCTTTCAAGAATTACCTCTTGTATCCCAGGACTCCAGATAAAGACAAAAACAAACAAAATGTTAAGAAAAAAATTAAGGTTTCCTGCAGTTGTGAGCTCTTCAGAATACAGAGAGTTCTTGAAGAAAAAAGACGATGCTGAAAACATGAAAAATGAATCCAAAAGGAAAAGGAAAGCTGAAAAAAGAGTAGCCCTGCAGGAAGAAAACTTGGAAGAAAGTCAAGGTCAAGATAAAAATGCAAAAGGTTCCTCAAAAGGCAAGCAGTTAAAAAAAAAGAAAGAGAAGAAAGATGACTGGTATTGCAAAAAGTGTCAATCTAGATGGAACGAGGAAGTTCGGACAGGAATTGCAACAAAGTGGGTTGAGTGTGAGACTTGTAAGCGTTGGTTTCATGCTAGATGTGTTCCAAAAAACACTGTGAGGACTTTGGTTTTAATTTATTACAGAAATCAGTTGATTCTGGATCAGAAGATGAAGTGAAATTTATTTGTCAAGGTTTGTGTAAATATAGAATCTGACATTGATGGAGGAGATTTGTCTAGCAGCACAGATGATGATGAAATAACTTACCATTATAGCCTTTTAAATAATAAGTGAAAATGTAATAGAGATAATGTAATAGCCTAGATGTAATATAGTTAGTAATATAATTAAAATTTAACTTGAATTCATTATTTTAAATGTAACTTACCGGAACCTAGTGTATATTAAAAACATGTTTAATTCCTTAAAAGGCCTATATGGAGTCAATGAGTTGAAATAAAGATAAGCTGATGTTAAACATATGACTTGAATTAACATGTAACATTTTTGCCATTTGGTTGGTTTAGTATATTTACCACATCGAAGCAAATATTTCAACTATTCCACATGAAATCTTATTAGCGCTAAACGGCTTACAGATTGCGAGACATGCAAAACAATAATGTTTATGTCCATGTAGCGTGATGTGTGTAACTGTCTCGCTGCACGTTACTACGTAAACATGTGGTCTCTACAGTGGTAGTCCCACAAACCTACGAATTACAGGGCATTCCAAAGTCTCTAGTCAAATACTAGAAATACTTAATAACCAGTAGAAAGTTATTTTAAGAAAATACAATAAATATTATTTAAATTTGTTAGGCAGACCTGTGAAAGTCAATTGAATGCAATCTAAAAATATGTGTATGTTCTAAATCCATTCACAAAAGTCTTACTTGGGCTTTAAGAAAAGATGAAGTGGTATGTTTCCTATACAATATTATAAGCATAATAGGTCTAAGTTTATTCTGTGAAAATTGTTCCCCTTCAGTTTTAATTAACCTTATAAAGTGGGGTTATGGTGAGCAGTTGGTTTTCAGCTGAGTACTTTTTAAGATAATTTTATTTACGTTATTTTATGATATCACGTTTGAAGTGATCATCAGAAGTGGATGAGTAACGGGAATTTTAAGCTGAAATATTGGGACAATAGAAATATTAGGCCCAAAGAAAAATTGTTGAAGTTAAGCATATAAATTTCTACAGTATAGACATGAAAAATAACTAGAGGAAATTACATTTTTTATATATTGGTAGATTATCAAGAAATCTATTAAAATCATATTATTTTTCAAATTGATATTCATTGAAAAAGTCCTATAACGAAACAAAACAGACAAATTTTATAATTCGTGTACAAAGCTACAGGAATGATGTATTGATAAAATGTGTAACATGTAATATTCTCAGAAGTTAATCAAGGGTAATAATTCGATTACTGTGTTGTATTTTAAGTCAGAGATGGCGGAAAATAGAATCCTTACTATTCAGTTATTTTGTAGCGTAGCAAAATAAATTTGTCGTCTAAATGTTCATCTACAAGTTGCCCATATGTCTACATAAGCCTTATAAATATTTCATAACATCTCCGTGTTTTCTAGTTTTTGCAGTTTGAAAATTTTGCATGAATATTTAGAGACTAGATATGATATTTGTAAACTGTTTTTCAAAACCGTTCTTAAGGATAAACACTTTGTAAAGTTTGAACTTTATAGTTTAACTAACTTAAAAATATATGTTTTTTACTAAAAACACTAATATACAGACAGAAAAAGAAATAAGAAATGACTATATCCTATGTGACACTTCTTAATTATTTTGATCTGAAAAATCAAATAGTGAAATTTGATGCGGTTATTTATAAACACCATGTGTACAAAATAATCAATATAGCCAAAATCGCCAAATTACATCATGCAGGAAGGTATAAGGAACTAACTAACATGTCATAATGTATTGCATCCCTCAAAATTAAATTGAAATGTCACTCATGTTGAATAAAACCTCTCAAAATATATTTTTTCCACCTTTACAGTTTTTAACTTGGAATACTATTTTATTGTTGTTATATTCTGTACATGTCTTCCCAAAAATACAAAAAGTAAGGGAACTAAGACGAGTTCGAAAAATATCGGTATAGGAAAGGAAACAAGGGATACGATAGCACAATGAAAACGGGAAATCCATTTAGCTCTTGCTACAACAGTTGTACCAACTGCGGATGCGCTTATTTACTAAGTTGGCAGTACTGTGTTGCATTCAGTGGCAGGTATACACAATCCGTATTTACATAATAATTAAATTGAAATTATAGACAGTTTGAAGAAAAATCTACTAATATTGGTTCAAACTTAAACAAAATATTTAAATTCAGATCTTTGTATGAATTATGCTAAGCAAATACTATTCCTAAGCTGTGATATGTAAACTTTTAACAAACTAAACTAAATGCATACATATTAGGGAACATTTAAGTCCATTTCTGTTCATCGTTGTCTCCTAAATACTACAAATACCGCCGAAAATCGTTATTAATTATGGATTCCATCCAAACTGACAGAGCCCTTGAATAAAATTCATCTTTACCAATTACTATGATGAAATTCATGCTATCTTTCTTGGTAGATCCTAAGTAAATACACGAATTTAATTAACTATGACCTAACCTTCGAATGTCTTGAAAGAAATCAATGAATTCAACGTGTCATTTTTTGAAGCAGAATTTTTGGGAATGTAAAACGTTTGTGATTGACGTTCAGGACGTGCATTTTAATAATATTTGCATGGAGGTTTATCTGTTCTAGATTTATAATACTGTTCTGGGAGCTTTGTTTATGAACATTGATTACATTGACATAGCCTATGTGTGGCAAAGACAATTTCACCTTGTTTCATAACCCTTAGTTCACAATATACAGCTCTAATAAATTTACGTCCCAATGTGAAAACTAACTATAATACATTGATATATCAAATATGTGAAGTAATGTTTTATATTTTACATATGGATCTGATTCGCCACTCTGTAAGTTATCACAATGTCAGGTTTAAATACGAAACCGCTGTAAGCAAAGGTGTCGAGGCCTTTGTTGTTCGTTCAGCCTATTACGCGATTCACTGAGCGTACTCCTAATATTACAGGGCTTTATTAATTAATCCATAACATTCGAACGTGGACTCGTTTATATATTTTCTCTAAGAATCACCTACACATGAATTAGTATATTAGGTGTGAAAACGTCATTCAAACATGAATAGGCTATTACAAACTACAAAATACACCGCACAGTGATAGTCATAGAAATATACATGGTATATGAATGTTTAGAGTAGTTAAATAAAGGAATATATAATAAGTTTGGAATAGAAATTAAGAAACATTTACGATTGTCTTTCTGCATGGACATGATTTTAGGTTTCATTTTGTTGGTGGAAAGACATGAATATACAAGAATATCTTGGGCAGAATATTTCAGTATTTCAAAACGTGGTTGAAAGCCGTTATTTCCATTCAAGTCGTTGGAAGTTTACCTTATCACCTCAAGTGTTCGGTATCGAATAAAGACTAAGAGATTCAAACAAACCACGATTGCTTAGAGACGAGTAATTAGATATATTTACTGTATGTAATCATTACTGGATATGCAGCAAAACGGTACATAAAGAGCTTTTGGGTAAATTTCTTGAATATAGCCTTACAAGCCGGAGTAAATCCAGTCCTATTACTTGAGTTATCATAGGATTGTCCTCTATAATCATTGATTTTGATGGAATGTGATTCTAAAACTGTCTTCACCTCTGAAAACTTTAAATTGAATAAACCTCGATTTCAGAAAAGACTGGCTTTAACCCGTTCAACAAAAACCGATGCAACTAGGTACTGTTCCTAAAATTTACCAACAAAAACGCCCGTGCCTAGTGTAACTAGTAAGAAGAATACATAAATGTCGAAGAATTTTTTTTTTTTTTTTTTTTTTTTTTTTTTTTTTTTTTTTTTTTTTTTTTTTTTTTTTTTTTTTTTTTTTGGATGGCTGTTTGAAGTGTAACGAACTTTTGCTAGTGGTTTTTCAATTTGTGTTTATTTGCTATTTGTTGGTACACAAGTTGTCCTGAGTTTGTTTTATTGCATCATTCAAACTGTGTGAGTTTTAACTAATATAATATAGTTTCTAACTAACATTGCATGATAAAATTCTTGTAAAGGTCGAACCGCAAAGCCTATCTTTGGATTACATACAAACTGCAGACGATTTAACAACTCACCAACTTCTCATCAATCATGGACAGCTGAAGTATCAATTTACCTATTATAGCTTGTTCGTCATTTTATGCATGAAGCCTTAAAGTATTATTGTGCATGTGAACTGTATTTAATTTTATCTCTGCAACCTGCATATTTATTTAAACAAGTCTTGGTTTACTGACATACTCGTATGACCGGGTTAAAACTAAAACCACGGCAACTTTTCTCAAAAGCCACAGCCTTCTGTATCATTCGTCATCTTTTTAAGCACTTAATACTATAACGGGCATCTACTTTCTGGCGGTGAATTGAGTAGCTGTCAACAGGTTGATGTACTGTTCTGCTGTATTATATCGTGGCTTATATATTGCATGTGCTTGATATCTGTGCTGGTTAACTACCCTAAAAGAAAAGATTCCTGTATATAAAGTGTTTGGCATGGCATCTAACATAAATGCATGTGTCGTATGCATGAAAAAGGTATTAGACGAGGAGAAAGCCATTGGTTGTGACGGACCGTGTGAAAGATGGTTTCACATAGAATGTGTTCATATGTCTGCTGTTGAGTATACAAAATTTGCTAGTAACAGAAAACTGAAATGGTTGTGTAATCGAATTGATTGTGAAAATAATAGTGGCTCCTCTATTGAGAAACTGATTGCGCAAGTGGCAGATCTCGCCGGGAAAAATGGATCATCTCATCTCAAAAGTGGACTGCTTAAAGGTGGAGGATATTGCTCCGATTAGGGAAGACATTAAAACCTTAAATTCAAAAGTATGTTCCTTGGAGCCTCGTCTAAAGGATTCGGAATCCAAAATTAATGTATTGGAGCAACGTATGAAGGGGATGGAAGGTGGTGTAGTTGGCTCGGGCACTGAGGCTATTATCGGGGAGTTAAACGATAGATCTCAGCGTGCTGCTAATGTAATAATGTATAATTTAAAGGAGTCTACTAGTTTCAAACTTGAAAAATAGGCAAGATCATGATATGAAACACATTAGTATGATTGTTGAAGCCTTAAAATTCAATTTTTCACTTGAACGTGTAAAGTCCTACAGGCTGGGCAAGCCAAGTCGTGGAAAGAACCGGCCGTTAAAGGTTGTTTTTGAGTCGTCGGCTGATGCGATAATTTTTTGTAATACATTTTCGTAGGATACCATTTCAGCGATGAATGAAGAATATACTACAGTTGCTATTAGTAGAGATAGAACACCTAGAGATAGGAACGCCAGTACTTGCAGGAGCTTAGAGGAGAGCTAGACGAGCGAAAAAAGAAGGGAGAGGAGTCCTTGACTATTAAGTATATCCATGGTGTTCCGACTATAGTTGAACGACCAGCAAAAAACGAATAGACCATGAAGACCGGACTGGACTGCATATCTATTACCAAAATGTGAATGGCCTTAGAGGAAAGTTAAATGTTTTTAAGTTATCTGTAGCAGCCTGTGACTATGATGTAATTTTTTTGGTTGAGACTAACCTAATTTCTGATATAACGGATGCGGAACTTGGTCTTGCACGGTAAAATGTGTATCGTTGTGACAGATCTGCTGAAACATCAAGCAAGATTACTGGTGGAGGTGTTGTCATAGCAATTAACACCAGATTGCATTCTCAAGAATTCTTTCCAAAATCTCACCCTGTCGAGTGTGTGTTTGCTCAGATAAAGTTCACAGGGTATTCTTTGCTTCTTTGTGCTGTATACCTCCCACCAAATAAGCCGGCAAGTCAATATGCAGATTTCAGTTTGACCTGTGAGGAAACCTTTCTTTCAACAAATTTAACTGGGCCTATTCTCATTGTTCGAGATTTGAACTTGCCGGACAGGGACTGGGAATGTACCACCCGAACTGTGCAGGACTCTTCCTTTAATTCTGTTCTAAACCTGGCTAATCTCTTTCATCTTCAACAAATTAATGGAGTTATGAATGATCGTGGAGTCTTGCTGGACTTCACATTCTCATCAGACAGCTATATATCAGTTAACCCGGCCTTAGATCCTTTAGTAAATCTGGAATCTCATCATCCTGCTTTGGATATTGTAATTATATGCTCTAAACATGGAAAATCCAAAAGTAAGATCTTTAAGTATGACTTTAACAACAGTAATGAGGAGGAAATCTTTCGTAACTTGCAACTTTGGCAGTACCCCATACTGACTAGTCCTGAGCAGGTTGAGGCATCGTTTACAACCTTTTGCTCTAATCTTACTGCCCTGATTAAATTTTATACGCCCTTAAAGTTTTGTAGGGTTTCTACCTTCCCTTGTTGGTTCTCACAGGAGACTGGTTTGAAGAGACTGGTATCCTTAAAGAAGAAGCTGCATTGCAAATATAAATCAACAAATAGCTTGAAATTATATAGAGAATTTTGCAGTGTGCGGACACAATGTAAGGAACTTACTGCACACTGTTACCGGCAGTATATTTATTCAGTTGAAAGCGCCATGCAACATAATATTAAGGCCTTTTGGGCTCACATTAACAACTCAAAGGGCAAAACAGGGATAAATGACACAATGCATCTAAACGATAGGGCTGTAGATGACCCGCAAGATATATGCGAACTTTTCGCAGAGCATTTTTCATCTGTCTACCAAATGCATGTTGAGTGTCCTTCATATGAGGACCAGTTAACTGCATTTTCTCTTGCAGAATTTTCTATTTCTTCCGTGGAACTTGAGAGAGTGCTGTCCTCTCTGAATGTCATTAAAGGAGCGGGACCTGATGAGATAAATCCGTCAATATTAAGATACTGTAGCTCTATTCTAGCTCCTCACTTAACTTTATATTTCAATGAGTTTTTGCGGTTGGGGGTTTTCCCTCACTGCCTGAAGACTAGCTACGTTACGCCCATATATAAGAGTGGAAACAGCTCAGACATAAGAAATTACAGACCTATCTCAATTCAATCGACTCTAGCTAAGGTGTTTGAAACCTTAGTTTTCAATAGACTCTCTTTTTTTGTCAAGAACACTATATCCACTGCTCAGCATGGTTTCTTGAGAGGAAGATCAACCGCCACGAATCTCATTATTTATCAGGATGACATCATATCTGCTTTCAATATATGAAGTCAAGTTGATAGTGTCTACATAGACCTATCTAAGGCGTTTGACAAGATTAGCCATGAACATCTGCTAGCCAAGCTTAGTAGTTTGGGCGTTGTTTGTCCCATGCTACGATGGTTTCGAAGTTATTTGAGTGATCGTCATCAGGTGGTTAGACACAGAGGTTTGAAATCCACAGCTTTCCCTGTGCTTTCTGATGTCCCCCAGGGTTCCCTCCTTGGGCCTTTGCTTTTTGCCATTTATGTTAATGATATGGTTTCTGTCATTAAACACTCCAAGATATTGCTCTTTGCAGATGATGCCAAAATATACAAGGAGATCACTTCGGAGTCTGATTGCAGAGATCTACAGGCTGACTTGAATGGTGTACTATTGTGGTGTTCTAGAAATAAAATGGAAGTTAATGTATCAAAGTGCTCAGTACTTACTTTCTCCCGACGGATGAATGAGGAGACCTTCGAGTACTTTCTTGGAGAGGATCCACTCAGCAGATGTTCTATGATTAAGGATCTTGGGGTGACTATGACATCTTCACTTAATCCTAAAAGTCACATTGACTTTATTAGCCGTAGGGCAAATTCAGCTCTTGGATTTATTATTAGGGTATCCAGAGATGGGTTTTCCCCTGTAGCGCTTAGAACACTCTATGTACAATTAGTTCGCCCCATATTAGAATATTGTTCACCAGTGTGGTCGCCATATCGGATAGGCCATATTGATTCCATTGAGAGCATACAAAGGAAGTTTCTTCGAGCTCTAGGAATGAAACTTGGCTTTCATTATGCGGAGGTTCTTTTGGATGACATCAGCCATCAGTTTGGTCTTCAATCTCTGAGCACCAGGCGGAGGATCAATGATTTACTTCTTCTCCGAAAGATTATTACATCTTCAGTGGATTCCCCTGATCTACTTGGGAGAATAGATTTTCGCTGCTCAAGATTGGCCAGAACAAATCATATGTTTGAGAGGAAATATTGTCAGACTCTGTATTCTTACCACAGCTCAGTGCCACGTCTTTACCGCCTGGGAAATAGCTTACCAGATCACATTGATTTCTTTACTATGTCTGAGGTAACTTTTAAAAAGGAACTCTCTAAGTTTTATTTTTGAATGGTGACCTGTTTATTCTGGAATATGTAGAGTGTAGACATATTTTGAACTTGCCTGTTGTTTAGAACCATTTCTGTATATATTTATAATATAATAATAAGGTTTCTTAATACTTGTAATGATTTAGCACAAGTTGTACTTCTTTTTAATTATTTATTTAAATCAATTGCATGGTCTGTTAATTAATTTGTGTTTTGTTTATAAAAGTGTATCTTATGTATTTAATAGTAATAAGGGCGGAGGTAACCTGATATAAACATGAATATTAGTGCCTGTTGTAATGTTTGCAGCTACGGATATTATAACTGCAGGTTGTCTGTGTATTATACAGGGTGTTTGAAAAGTATGGGTACGGCTTAATATTTAAAAAACCATAGGAGATAACATCTATAAACTTTGCACAGTGCCATATGGCTATGTAAACTATTTTTCCTTGCTATTACCATGACATGCCAACCATGGGGGGAACGGCCCACAGAGGAAAACGTGGAAATCTTAAATTGAAGCATGGGTCGAGTGATACCTCATTTGAAAGAGCTCACTTAGTAGAGTTGAATGCCGCAAACCGCATCTCAAAAGGTTTATTAAATCATAAATGGCGGGTTGTTTTAGGTAGTACATTATGCGCTGCCCATTTCTGACTGGATCGTCGTATTCTGATGCGGTTGGCGGCGTTTCACTCTACTAACCAGTGTGTTTTCACTGACTTTTTTTAATTAGCAAATTATGTCATAAATCTATAACACAATAAATACCGATGTTTTTTTAGTTTTATGTTATTATGGGCCGTCCCCCCCATGGTTGGCATGTCATGGTAATAGCAAGGAAAAATAGTTTACATAGCCATATGACACTGTGCAAAGTTTATAGATGTTATCTCCTATAGTTTTTTTTTTAAATATTAAGCCGTACCCATACTTTTCAAACACCCTGTATATTAGAACTATACATTGAATTAGATGCCTGTATTGTTAGCCATCTAAATCCAAACTGTAAATTTATCATGTAATGTAAAAATGGTGTTAACCGAATACAATAAATAAATAAGACCATTGACTGACTCTTCGCAAAATCTCCAAAAATACAAAATGAATTTACATTGAATTTTATGCAAGATGTCGTCTTACCTTTTTGATGCTCCCTATAAACTGATTTTAACATTTAATATTTTAACATTTTAGTATCATGTTTCCTCGATGTTCTTGAAACTAAATTCTTGACGGAATAATAACCTTATTGACGTGCATAGTAATTCTTCTCTTGAACTTTGTAGTTGAAGATCAAATTGCGAAGCAACTCCTCGCGCGCCTTGCCCTTAAGTAAAATTTACATTTTTCGTATTATAAATTATACCTTTTTATCCGAGACATCTATTTTTAATTGAATATAAAGTAAATTTTGTAAATAGTAAAGTAACTTACCTATGACGATGTGTTATTTGCAGATTTGTTCTTTGTTCTCTTAGGACAAGAAGCTTATAAATATTTACAGATTAATACAGATATAATTGTGGTGATGTCCTGACGAGACCACGTTGTCGTGACTATAATTTGTCTCAATAAATGACTAATACCTTCGCGATTTTGTTTTAGGCGAGTTCAAGTTCGAGTTATCTACCTTAACCTTAAGTTTCATTCGGTAAGCGTCAACAACACAACGTTTTTTGAACCAATCAAAATCAACCCCCTCTTGTATTCAGAGTGGCGAGACGCAGATTGAGCAGATAAAGATAATCGAGTATACCCAATTAACTCGGAGTATGCTAGAGGACAGATACAGAGGATTGGCAACCTTACAGCACAGACACGACAGTCCAGTTGTCGGCCACGAGATTTCAATGCAACGTAAAGCTGAAAAACGTGACGTTCAAATATACAAAATTCCGAGTTATTCAAATATTAGTTTATTACCCTTGTTTGTCAGTTTTTTATATTATGGGTAACGTAGTTTGAAAATTAACATGTATTTTTTCCTTAAACAAATTAAGCTTAAAACTATTTTTGAATCTATTGGGTTTAAAATATAAAACATTACTGCATAAAAGCATTGTGTGTTTTAAAATAAAATTAAATCAGGCCGTACAGTACGTCAGTATTACCTGAATGCATTGCTAAAATCAATCTACACTATGAAATATATTTTAATTTAAGAATTTAAATTTACAATTTCTCAGAGGAAATTTGATTTTTTGTTATGGGTAATTAATACAAAATACAGTATGTCAGCATCATCTTTATGCACTGCTAAAATCAATATACTTTGTGAAGTAACTTTTCATTTAAGAATTTAAATTTATAATTTCGTAGTATAAACTTTATAATTAACAAAGTTAATTAAGTTAGTTATAATGGGTAGTTAAAAAATTATTAACTACACAAAACTAAAACCAGAGTTTTTTTATTTAATAAAATATCTATTCGACTTCTGTGTACTTTGTTTACACCGTTTTCTTACGTTTTATTAAACGTTTTTATCTGTTTTTTAGTGAAATAACAAATGTATTATTGCCCAAACATGGAAAATGTGTTATTCACTCCTATTTTGCATTTGACACTGGTTTTCTCAAAATAACTTAACTTGCAGTTCTGTGAAATATTTTATTCTATCAGGTAAAAAACCCATAAGTAAAGATTAAATTCCCTTCTAAATCTAGCTTAACATAATTTCAGGAAGACCTCGTTTTAAATGGTTAAATGAAATCCGTGCGAAGTCTTTCGCTACCCTTAAACTCGGTAACGAAACATTTCCAGTCTCATGTTTATATACACTTTTTTTCATTATATTTACATTCAGAATGAGCTCCCACAGTTTCTCCATATATTTGTGAATCACCCTGTATAAATATACTGCAGTTGCGATTTATAAAACCTACAAAAAAATGTGAACTAAATACTACATACCAATATGTTTACGATACATTTACTACTGAAGGTTATTAATGTGTTTTTACAATATAGCTGTCATTGGGCTGAAGATTAAATTTCATAGTAATACGTTACAATAAAAATTCAAAATTACGCGTGAAATTATTATAATTCATTTTTTTATAAATTGTTAAAAAATGTATATTGTTAAAGCGTCTCTTTAAAAGACTCTCATCCTGTTATTAAATATATGGAAACCAACCACAAATCGGAATACTTTCAACAGAATACATCCAGTAATGATTACAGACAGATACACAACACATCAAAGCTATCTGATTGCATGCCTCCAAGCAATTGTCTTGTTCTGTTTGAAACTTCCACCGTGTCTTCAGGCGATACCGAACACCCAGAAATATGTCAATATAAACATCCGGCATCGCTTAATACTTTCAACAGAACACATCCGGCAATACTACAGGTAGATATACACATCAAGGGATACGATTACTTGTTTCAATTGTCGTGTTCTGTTTTATACTTTCACCGGGTCTTTAGGCAATACAGAGTACTCAGATATATGGCAATATAAACATCCGGCATCACATAATACTTTCAACAGAACACATCCGGTAATGATTACAGGCAGATAAACACATCAAGTTATGCGATTGCTTGTCTATAAGCAATTGTCATTTACTTTTTGGAACTCTTGAGTTTTCGGCAATATCAAGCACCAAACGAGTTAGCAATGTAAATATAACTCAAGAATAGCTATACCACTTATAATGATTGCTGATTTATGGAATTCGTCTCTACCTCAAATAGCAGATTAACTATTCAACTATCGTAAGAGTTTTCAGTAAAAAGTCAGGTATACAGAAAAATTATTATACTATTTATAATGTAGTAGTGATTTAAATAATATTTTAAATTTAATTAACTGTTCTGTGTAAACATGATATGATAACACAACCATATGTTTAATTACATTTTTAAATATTATCAATATGTTTACATTTATCGTCTTGAAAGCGTGGAGTAGGCTTAATATTAACAACACTTTCTATTTCAACGCTTTCTTAACCGCTGTTGAGCACTTAAAAAAAACATTCATATCATTGAGGACATTAAGTATGTTGTGCTCGTTAAGTACTGTATTGCAGATATCAAAGACAAAGTCACTAAGTAACATTTACTATCAACTAGCTGTTTCCCGCGGCTTCGCACGCGTCTCTTAAGCTTTGCCCGTATATTTCTTTGCCTTCAAATAGTGTTTGGATATTTTAATATACGTAACTACTGTGTTGTAATTGCAATTTATAATGTGCAGGCGCTTTGATAACTTTTATATCTTGCAGTACAAAGTACAGCCTGGTGGTTAGTTACATCAATGGGCATTGCGTATAAACCTTTTACATAGAAAAATACAAATTTTCATAGTGATCGGTCCAATAGTTTCTGAGTCTATAAAGGACAAACACACAAACATTCATTTTTATATATTATGATTGCAGAAACAGTTTAAACAAAATTTGTCGTTTCTCTTAAGCTTACTCTATGCTTTAAAACTATAAGTGTAAAGAAATTTATATATATAAATATATTTTTTGTCGCATTATATATGTTTACAAAGAACAGCTGATTAAAAATTTGAAAAGACTCTTTCACTTAATAACATATGTTTGCTGCAATGCATTTCTTACGGGTATTTCTGTAACCAGTGGGGCGGAATCCTGAATCGGGAAAGGGATAAAAAGTATCCTATAACCTTCTACAGATCAAGACGAACAAATTTAAAAAAAAATTAGGCGAATCCGTCCAGCCGTTTGTGAGTGATGCTGTTACACACGAACAGTTTTCATTTTTATATATATAGATTGAAATACTTTTATATTACCCATATTAGTAGTTTTTTGACAGAAGTTGACTTCTCATACTTATGTATGTTTATAAACTTCATTGATCGGGGAATCAAGCTAAATCAACTATGCCACAAACATGCTAAGATAAATTAATTGCAATTTCCATAAATATACACTTTTAGAAATATTGTCTTCATCGTGACATCAACCCAAACTCAAAATTGGCGTCGGAAATATGTTTCACTCGAACCAGAAGTGCACATACAGTGTAAAGCCTATGACATGTCGTGCGAAACCGTGGGTAACTGCTAGTATCGTAGAAACTAAGCTTATCCCTTTATAAAAAGTTTAAAATTAGATTTATACATTTCACAAACTAAAGCGTAACACGACGATTGCCAAAATGTTTACCTTTGGGAGTTCAAATACACAAAAAGTGGGAATTAAATTCATACACAATTCTTACTCAATACTAAGAATTAAGGAACTATCAATATGTAGGCCGATGTTAACATCAGTTTAATTGTAATATAATATTCCAAGAATTATTTAAAAGCGTACAGTAATGAAGAGAATGTTTTCAATTTCAAACCAACAAGTTATTCACAGCTTCTATTGACTTAGACATAAATTTTCTTATGAAATACTATTTAGAAGCATTCATTGAGAACTAATCATAACATTCCACTATAGCAATCCTATTTTAAAATAAAAACCAACTCTTGATAAAAATATACTGTAATAAACAAGAAAACGGCTTGCAAATAAGGCTTAAATATTTGTGGTAAAATGCTAAAGACTCTACCATTGACATTGATATCAGGCGCCAAATTATCTTAGAATAAACTCAAACACATTACTTTCATCACATAATATATTTTTAGATAATGCTTGCTATAATAATTTTTCTACAGAAAAATCAGCATCCTAATTGTCATAATTTGCCTAACTCTCGTGTTTGAGACGAAACAATCAACCTTGTTGAAGATAATGACCCCAATATTGAAATATTATCTAATTAGTTATTACCAGCCTTAAAAAAGGTATTAAGATTTTCCTTTTTGTATTTTCTTTTATATACTATATGTGTTTCAGAGTGAATTATAAAATGTAATGGGGAACTATAAAATATCATAAAAATGAGTTTCGTTTCGTAAGGTAATAAAATACATTTATTAGTAGCGATCAATAAGAGTGTCTTCTGATTTTCAATGAATCATTCACTATCTGAGTAATTCTCTGTTAATATATTTTATATGCAAACGGATATACCCTTTGAATGGACTCTTAAGTAAATCTAAATTAATATACAGTTCAAACAAAGAGGCGAAGTGCTGGTACCCTCATGCATTTGAATATTCCATAATGGCCTCTACATGTTAAAGTATTATAGACAACTACATCCTTTGTTGGCGGCCTTATGTATTTACATAAATCTTCTCAGGTGGGCTTATATGTGTATAATGAATTTCTATAAACACCAAATAAAATAGAACATAAGTTAGTAAGACATTTTCTCCATTCATTATCACACGATCAAATTACCCTACATTATTCACGCCAAATACTATTATTTCTGCCTTCAATAATTAAGTCTATTTTTGTTTTTATTATTAAATATATTTACAACATATACATATCATATGTATTCTTGGAAATTACTGATACTGATTACTGATTTACGATTACAATTAAGAACAATTAAGTACAATTAAGAAAAGACTGATTGATGGACTCTTCCCCTTACACAGACCTATAGTCTATATGGGGAATTATTCATTTAAATTATGGAAATGTATATTTTATTGTTTTATGTGTATGAATAAAAAGATTTTGATTTGATTTGTTTATTACTTTGTGGCAATAAAAAAGTCAATACAGTTTCCACTTAATACACATATATTTTATTTGTTTGATTGTGCATGTATACAATTTTTAAACTAATCTTTGTGTGTTTTATGGTCTAAATCAGTATTTCAGTTATGTATAAGATGATGGACACGCAAGTATGAAAAACTATTCCACGATCATAGTAAGTTTACAAGGTAGTAAATTTGGATTCTGAGACGATTATTTAATTAACTCAACTAGTCTGTGGTTTAATTTCGCGTGGGATAAATCCTGTTAGCACTCAATGGAAGTTAATTAAAGATAATCCGGCTTGGATTAGATAATAATCCCTTACTGATAGCACTTCTGGAGTGAAAAACCTACACCAAAAAATACTGTTTTTCGATGTTATGTTTTATGTAATAAAGATGAAAACCAGTATTACACAAGACGTTGCTGCTAACATATCGCCTGTAATACCGAAAAGTCCAATTCAAGTCTGAAGTCATAAATATATTTCATTTCTTCTAATTAAAAGCAATAACTGTTTGCAATGAGTTTTCAGATTGTTATCAAATAGTTCTAACTAATTATACAACACTAGGTTTTACGTTTTTCATTAAACGTGACATACATGAAGATAATTTATTACAGCGAAGCCGAATTATCTCAGTATTGTATAATTTACAATAATTTTATGCTGAGTTGAGATTCGTATACCTTAAAACATTATTATGTCACTAGCAGCGTAAGGTTCAGACATTATAAAATATTGTAAAACATACGGTTCACTCATTTTACAATGCCGCAGACAGTTATACTTTTGCTGAACGTTAGCGAAGCCTATCAATCAAGGGACTGAAACACGGACAGAAATGAAAATTGAAAAATGAAAATCTATACCTCTATCTGTCCGCAGGATATCTTGTTAACGAACTGGACTATAAAATTTAAATGTTGTATAAAGCTTAATTTCCATATAGGAAACACTGATGTCAATGGTGTATGTTACAATGTTGTTTGGATGAGCGCTAACTAATATGTTTACTTTGTTCTTATCAGTAATCAGACCTTCAGAGAAATTAAGAAACACCAAACTGTTAATACGAAAGGTTCAAGCGTAAGGCGAGATAGTAATTGGCTGCAAGGATCTGCCATAGTATCACAGGGGCCCTTGAGGAACTCATGGGCGGGTGTGGGGCAGTACGTGACTTTATATATAACGTGATACTAGTATCTCACTAGTTGTGACGTGCATTTTAAACTTGTACTGTGCCAATAAATTAAGTAATATAACATTTTACTTTATTTAAAGTAGACGTGTGTTCACTTGGAGTGCTCACAATTATCTAAGAACTTGGACCTTGTAGTAGATATAATTACAAATTGTTTTTAAAGGTTAATACAAAAAGTCTTCCAAGTCTTAAAACCTACATTATAGTATTATCAAACCATGACTGCAGCTGAGGCCCAGGTAATTTCACATCCAAAAAAAAGCAGACCACACACACACACAAGTACAGGGAATTAGGACAGGCCACATTTCCATCATAGTATACCGCCCCAATCAAACCCAAATTTTGGTTTTTGTAGTTTAGTGATTAGTCTATATAGATTGTAAACATTACAAAAAGAAAAATGATATCAAACAACGTATAATGTACTGAATTTGTCACAAAGTATTGGTTAGGCCTTAGTCTAAGATGTCACTGAAAAACTAGGGGCGGAAAACGGCAGGTGTTGGACTGATCCAAATCCTCTGCGTTCGTGAGGATTGATGTTATAGGCTCTGATAACTACCTTGATAACTTTGATGTTGTAGAGGATTGATCTGACCATTCAGATGCAATCTCTAACTAATAATACACTGTAAATACACCACAATGAACTTGAATGAGATCGGGTTTGTAAAACGAATTTACTGAGACCACGAAGACATAATCACTCTTACAAAAAGTATATAATTTCATTAGACTTCAACTGTAATTGGATTCTATTAATTTTTTTCGTTCCAGTTTTTCACAGTCACTCATTTTAATTGTAACTAAACGTTGGTAACTTGGCACCGGACTTTGAGACATTCTGCCATTATAACAAGTAATGAAATTAATGTCAGTACTTAGTGTTTTGTCTTAGCTACCAATATCAATGTTTGGGAAAACGTTTAAGAAGAAATATTTGTGAAGGAAAATTTTTTTACAGATTATGACTGCTACTATTAGTTCACTTTCTCATAAACATAAAAGCAGAATAAAATAAACATCTAAAAATTAACGGAATTTTGATTGAACATTTCCTAATAAAGGAGACAGTAATTGGAGCATGTAACGTCATGTGACATACAGCTGATATGTGGTGGGATGGCGCGAGTTCATTACTATCACAAGGGAATTCCCGCCAAAACCTGACAAAGACTCATCAACAACGCTAACCCAACTAACATGCAGTGCAGTGCCGTTTTAATTACGATGAAATTTTCACAATTTAAAGTATGACATTCTATAAACCACTATTTTTAACTTACAATAAAAAGTAAAATAATTGACTTAATGTAATGACTTACTTAATGTTAGGTAATACTTACTTCTTTTACTTGTTTAAAAACTGTGTAGACCTCACATGTTTATCCCACGGGGTATAGCGTGCAGCGATACAGTTAGACACAACAGCGACGCGGACAAAAACGTTCTTGTTTTGCGTGTCGTACAACGTGTAAGCCGTTTATCATGTTAAGAATCCAACTGCAATATTCATATTAATTCTTGAAGTACGTTCTTATATCTGTTGATTTAATTAATATTTTTTTAATGTTAACATTCTTTATTTTATGTCTGAAAAAAGTTGACTTTATCATATCAGGTCTTTATCACTTGAAACTACTCCTCGTTGAGATCCCTCTTCCAAGATTTAGTGTTTGGCAGCTCCAAGGATTGTAAGATTACGCCGTATAATTTTATCTTTACGACGAGTTTTCCAATCCGACTGGAAGACTGGAAAGCGTGGTATTGAACTCGAGCAGAACTCTTTACAAGCCAAACATTAAATGTAGTTCACGCGCCAATCTCATTCATTGGAGTAGTAGCTTACTCTCTGCTCAGACATAGTACATGATTTGCTATTTTCTCGTTGCCATTATTGCAACTTATGTTATGGCCCTTAAAACCAATGTAATAATTGTTGTTAACACTCAGCCAAATCATATGAAGTGACATGTACCAGTATTTATCTCGACGTTATCTATATAGAAATGAAATTTCAAATAAAAACATTGACTTTACAGTTCAGTTTGTTACAAAAATGTCATGCGGATAGACAGATAGACAGAAATGATTTTTTTACAGCCCTTCGATTGTTAGGATTCACTACAATCAGTCAAATAACAAAGAAATTTGTATGAATAATACAGTGCAAGTCAAACAATTAACACATATTTGTTTGCCATTATACATTGGAGATTTTTTAAATTCGTTATTGATCGTCATATTTCAAATTAACCATTTAATTAATTACTAAAGACAAACATAGTACAGTACTACTTAGAAACTATCCAAGACATTATCCCCGCCTTGTCAGTGGCCGAAAGTAATTTAAGAACAAACGGCCTGGAAACCACAACTGACGTTTATAGCTTTCCAGATACTTCAGCGTCTTACAAGACTTGATTGGCTTACTATTTGCACAGTTCATTGACTGGTGTACAAGATTTTAAATATGTAATCGATACATTTGCGCCATTTAGTACTATATTACAATGGTACATTTACAAATAAATAAATTATATTTCCTTTATTCCACACATTAAGCTGTCAAAACTAAATATATAAATTTAAAATACCAATCTTTACTACCTAAAAAAACTTAAGATTTCATAAAATTAAGTTCAAAAATTATTAAATTTAAGTAGACTGTTCTATTGCTGCTACTCAAAGTTTAAAACTCTAACTTCAAAATAATAACTTTATCACATTTAATTTGCAATAAAATTGTAAAGCAGAATCATTAAGCTTTAACAATAACAATTTCCCTACTGCTATACAAGTACCTACCTGGTCTTGATATAGGTTGCATGATTCAAAGCTATTTAATACTTTTTCATAGCCAAGGTGTTGCACAGTGTTTAAAAAAGCCAAGTATGCAAAAGCCAACACGGATTACAAACAATTCACAAACCTATTTGAACCATATTTATAACGTGTACCTTATATAACAAACAGCTATCTAAACCAATTTCAAAATGAATATTTTTATATTATTTTACTGATTTTACGTTTTAGGTTTAAAACAAGTATTCAACGTATAGGAAAATTATAATTTAATTTAAGCTATTAAAATTTATTATATTTCATTAAGAAACAAAATCCAGCCTCCTGTACTTTTTGCAAATAGTATGGAAAAACGATGTAATATGTTACAGAGTTTTTGCTGAATCTGATCATAGCTGTAAGTTAATTAAAATTAAAAAGCCAAGCAAAAGCTATACAGTATCTCAAAGTATGTAGATAACAACCGAAGTGATTAGTAAGTTTAAACAGAGGCAAAAATGTATTAAATGACAAAGACATATGACATACGATGGAGACCTATTCATTTGTTATAAACAGCTTTCTTATAAAAAGGGTGTCAAATGAATTGAACCTTTAAACAATTTAAACAATTATGAAATAGTTGAAAATTGTCACGCAGATATATCAATAAGGTTACTAATATAGGTAAGCATTATGTTGTCCAGGAAATCGCAGAATAAACACATTTTTAAACAGCATGAGTACAATAATATGGTATTTTAAAAAGTATAGTAGTAACATAGCCTAATGACATTATCTTTAGACTTGAAATTTCACTTGCAACTTGGACAAAGTATATTAAGCGACAGGTGGTGAGGTATACTGCTATATTATCTAATTTTGAACAACAAGTATTGTTACCTCCAAAGCTGGATTTTACTAAGTCACTTAAACATTGTGTTTGTATTTTAAAGCACTCACATGAAAAATCATGAGACTTTAAAAATTAAAATTTTGTATAGTAGAATCTTTCATACTGTATGTATTTGTAAAATATATTAGAAGTTAAAAATTTTAGCCATTTAATTGGTTTAGTACATTTACCAGATCCAAGCACATATTTAAACTACTGCACATGAAATCTTATTAGCGCTAAACGGCTTACAGATTGCGAGACATGCAAAACAATAATGTTTATGTCCATGTAGCGTGATGTGTGTAACTGTCTCGCTGCACGGCACTACGTAAACATGAGGTCTCTACAGCGGTAACCCCACACATACACGAACAACGAGGCATTGCAAAGCTCTAGTCAAAGACTAGAAATATTTAATAAACTTTAGAATTGAGTATTTTAAAAATTACATAATTATAATTAAATTTGTCAGGCAGGCCTGCGAAAATCAATTGAATTCGATCCAAAAAATATATTTATTATAAAAATACTTTCATAAATCCCTTATTTGGGCTTTTTAACAACACGAATTGGTATATTTACAATAGAATTTTAAAAGCATAATTGTATTGGGTGAAAATTTTTTCTTTCAGTTAACGTTATAAAGTGGGTTATGGTGAGTTTATGGTAGAGAAATGAATTTTCAGCTGGAATATTTTATTTTTAAAGAACATTTTGCTTACAGTATTTTATGACATCAAGTTTGAAGTGATCATTCCATAAGTAGGAGTAGTGGAAATTTGAAACAGAAATATTGAGACAACTTATAATTAGGTGATCAATTTTAATCTCATCAGTTTAGATGTCAACAACCAGCTGATTATTCTTCAATAGTCAGCCAACATTAATAGTTCGATTACAGTATTGTATTTTAAGTTAGAGATTGTGTGAAGTAAAACCCTTAGTATTCGGTTATTTTTTCATCGTAGCGAAATAAATTTGGCATTTAAAAGTAGCCCATGTTTCACTATTCTTATACACCTTTCATAATATATCCAGTGTTCCAGTTATTTCAGAAAATTTTTTATAGCCACCATGTATGATATTTCAAACTGCGTTTCAAAACCATCCTTAATCAGATTAAACACTTCGCAAAGTTTGAACTGTACATCTTAACTAAATTTAAATATATACAATTTTCCCTACTAAACACAAATAAAGAGACCGTAAACTAAGCAAGATATAACTATGTTCTACGTAGCATTTCTTACAAATTTTGACCTGACAAATCAAATGGTGAAGTTTGGTAGAGTCATGTAAAGACAACCTATAAACACAATTATTGAATCCAGCCGAATTTGCCAAATTAAAACGCGAAGGAGGGGATAAAGAAAGTAAAATAACTATCATGCCTTAATAAATTGTATTTGAAATCCCTCATCTTGAATAAAACCTCTAAAAATGTAGTTTTACATTTTTACAGTTTGTAAATTGGAATAATTTTGTTATTATTTCTATAAGTATCTTTTTCAAATACAAAAGTAAAGGAACGGAGACGAGTTCGAAAACTATGGCTACAGGAAAGGAGACAATGGATACAATATCACAATGAAAACGAGAATTACACTTAGCCCTTGCTAAAACAGTTGTACCAACTGCGGAAGCGCTTATTTACTAAGTGGCAGTACTGTGTTGCATTCGGTGCCATATATACACAACCCGTATCAACATAATATTAAATTTAAATTATAGAGAATTTAAACAAAGGTAAAAAAATACTACTACTATGATGGGTTCAAAACTTAAACAAAATATTTAAATCCAGGTATTCTTTGTTTTCTTTTTCTACTTCGTATTATACCAAGAAAATACTATTCCTAAGTTATGCTATGTGAAACCTCAACTAACTAAACCAAGTGAAGAAATGTTAGAAAAACTTTTAATGCATTTCTGTTCGTCTGTGTCTCTGTAAACCCTACAAAGACAGTGGAGTGTGTCCAAATTACAGAATCACGTTATTAATTATAGATTCTATTGAAAATGGCAGAGTCCCAGGATAAAATGTATCTTCAGGAACTACTATGCAGAAATCCATGATGTTCAAGGGCAGCGAGACTTGAATTAATTATCTTTATAGGCAGTTCCCCAGATGTACGCATGATTTCAATTAACTATGACCAGATTTGCAAATCTCTTGAAAGAAAGCAATGAATCAAATGTGTCTTAGTCTGGGAATTTTATTGAGAAGAACACAAATTTTTCAATTTTTTAAGCAGAATTTTGTGAAAGCAAACGGTAGAGATTAAGAATATGCATTTTAACAATATGTGCATGAAATTTGGGAACATGGTTGTACATTGACATAATCTACGTACAGCAAAGACAATTCCATTTTCCGTTTCTTTAACTTTGAGTTCACAATAATCCATTTAGCACTAACGGGGTTACGTCCCACTGTGGTAACTATAACACAATGATCTATAAAAATTCGAATTGATGTTTTGTATTTTACGTATGGGTCTGGAATCGCCACTCTGTAAGTTATCAAAATGTCAGGTTTTAATATAAAACACCTTTAAGCAAAGGTGTCGAGGCCTTTGTTGTTCGTTCAGCCTATTACGCGATTCACTGAGCGTACTCCTAATATTACAAGGCTTTAATAATTAGAGTTATGGATTCGAAGTTGAAGTAATTGATATATTGTTTCAAAGAATCTGCAAGGATAAATCACCTACGCATGAACACATATTAGGTATGACCATGACACTCACAAACATGAATAGGCTACTAGAAACTACAAAAATACACCGCACAATGATAGGCTAGAAATCTACATGTTGTATGAATGTTTATAGTGGTTAAATAAAGGAATATATAATGTCTTTGAGATAGAAATTAAGAAACATTTAGGTTGTCTTTCTTCATGAACATATTCTTAGATTTAATTTTGGTGGTGGAAAGATTTAATGATAACTTAAATAGTAATTATATTTTACAAACTAAAGAGGTTAGCATAAAGATAACTCAAGTGTAGTTCCACCTTACTCGAGAACGTTCGATTTGTCTGAGTTTAGGTAACAAGGCTTTATATTAGGTTTACATTAGTAAAAAATACATTGATTTGTATGGAAACAGGTTAAGATGTACCTCATATGTTTGGTTCAAACCGCTTGCTAGATAAATAACAGGATAGATTTAAAACGTAAAATAATTAACACAACTAGATAGTAATTACTTAACAAGTATTAATTAAACTGTGCAATTTCTGTAGTTTCTAATAACTCTACTGCCGATAAAAATTTCTATAACGTTCAGTAACAGAAGGTATGTTCTTAATAAAGTTCCTATATTTTGTTTTATAATGAACTAATCAACATTCTGATGGATATTATTGCGCACATAAAAGTTAATAATGAAAACTGTACGTTAATGAAACAAAATTCAGCATTGCATTTACTAGTAATGAATGTTCGTTCAAAGTTATGAATGAATGAGAATTGTACTGGACGAAAAAATTATGTTGCACTATCTCAACTGCTACAACTTACTGTATAAGTTATAAGATCCCCGACTCTTAAGATTGAACAATCCTAATGTCTTAATACAACATAGTATGTGCTCAAATGTTTTATATACAACATAATATTTATAATGTTTGTTTTATTGTTCAGTTCCTAACTTATTTTTTCTTTCATGTTTCTCGTAAATATTAATACAGTTTATATTTATCTGAAGGAGTTTAATTAGATGCACGAAAATTCATAAATGTTTTGAACCATTATACTGTGGTACTTTTCCTTGATTTGTTAGAATAGAATAACCTGTTTCTGTGGCGCTATATATATATATATATATATATATATATATATATATATATATATATATATATATCAGTATAATTAAGTGGCTACTAACGTCCAATGGTGCGGTAGTTGGGTGAATATTTAACCTGTTGGGTAAGGAAGCTGACCGTATATGTACTCCCTTGCTGAACGTTGTGCACTCTTTCTTAAGGAAAATAGCTTAATTCTTTACATTATATCATCTTGTATGGAGTTTGTGTAGTTTCTGGAGTAAAACATTAGGTTAATGTTTCGTGTCAGATTTACTACCAGAAAGTGATGAAGTAATATTGTTTGATCATGTGCAGAAACGTTTGTGAATCTAGAGAATGAGTTGTACAAGTCAGGAGTTCTTAGATATTCATAATACCATATGTTTTCAATTTCATGATGTATTAAATTTGAGTCAATAAAATATAGTTTCCATAAATTTATTAATATTAAATCAGTGTAAGTGAGAAGTTTATTTGTTCAATAAGTAAACTTAGCAATAATGTATTTCGGTATGGGGTTTAAAACGTTTTCAGAAAACGTTCTGTATGATGGTAGACAATTCGGAGGCTAAAGTAGAATATTGAGCAAAGAAATACTGCCGGATTCAACCACGCGTCAGACAAATTACTATTTGTTTGTGTTTAGTACAATCCTGTTAAAAGGGATGCAGTATAATTATTTTTTATACGATGGGTATTAGCACTGTTAGGTTTGCAATTTCATTATATATCAGTAATTTCACATAATAAACCACTTTTAAACATCGAGTGTGAGTTCGTTTAATCCACTAAGATACTAGCATAAAGATATACTAGCACTAATATAATAATATACTAGCACTAAGATACTGATACAAAGTCACCATACTCTGCGCTATACCATCCAAAGGGCTTCTATTTTCAGAGCTCCATATTCTAGCATAACTCACATAAACATTTCTTCCTTGGTGGAATCTAAATATGTCTAAATTATGTCATGTTTTAAGTTCATAGTTTCTTAAAATTGCTCAATATTGCCATCACTGCTTTTAAAAATGGTCACAATTTGATCTTATAATATAATATTTCAGGAAAGTCACTTCAACTACGTCATTTGCCCAAAGCTGCTGGGCTGATATAATACTCATCACAGTGTAAATGTCAACTAACAAATAATACTTTAAAAACATATCGAGACTCACATCCCACTCTCAGACCCAAGCTGAGTATTTATAGGAGGTACTAAATATGTCGTATAAACTGTACAGCAGTCTACGAGTGCCGTAACATGCTGTAGTGAGATGATACTCCAGAATCTCGTGTTTAACGATGTTTTGGGTGTAAGCAAGGGTTATTTTTTGTCCCTTTCGTCGCGGCTCTTATTTATGACTTTTGTAAGCAATCAATATGCCGGAAAAAGTCGATTCAGTCAGATCTACACGATATTTCAACACTAGTTTAAATATTGTAACTCTTTTTCTTCTAAAAAAATTTCTAATAAAAAACTTTTAAAAATATACTGTGAATTGAATTTAGCTCTTAACTACAACGTTTAAGAGGATGAATTATTTTCCAATCAGTTAAAAATATGTAACAGAGTACACTAAACCAAATACTCTGAGGTAAAACTGTACAATATGTTTATATATTATATATGTATATATTATATATTTATAAATATATTATATATACAAATATTTATAAATAATATATATTTATTTATTTATATACTATTAAATATATTAGGCCTATATAAATGTTATATATTATATATTTATTTATATTTATATAGAATTTTCTATAAACAGTAATAATATAATTTAATTTCAATAAATTATGATTCATAAAAAGTAGTTACTTCACTTTGAATATTTAGTTAATATTTTTAAATATTATATTAATTTTTTAATATTTAGATTATTCATTAACATTAAAATGGCGTTTGACAAGCGTACTGTCTTTTGGTCACATTTTATTCAGCTAGATTAATGTCAAAGGGACACAATAATCATTGGATTTAGAAAATATGTTTTATGTTGAATTTAAGATACCTTCCCATAATACAGGAAAAAGAACAACTGTTGATTACTCCAAATTAAATTTCAGGTATTTAAAGTAAGGAACTTTTGCATTTTGCTATCGGGCGCACAAATAAAACAGCTGACGATGTTTGACAAGACAGCTGAAAACGTTACTGGATGTACATAAGTTACAGCATCAGTCATTGAGATGGTTTCTTGTTAATTTATAAATTACTCCATTTATATTTAATTGACTTGTTATTTTATCAAATACAATTTTAATAAATATATTTTATAAAATATTTTTTCTTAATTAAAATTAAATATTTATTAATAAAAATCTTGTGATTCCCTGTAGCTACGTGTACATTATGTACTACTGTAACAATTCCACATGGTTTTCTTCAGTCGTTGCTATTTCAGCCTGATTACACAATGCCTAAATTTCTTTCTTTAAATGCCTGTAATTTCACATGGAGTGATAAAAAAATTCCTGTATTCAGAGCTATGAACTTATATTTAAAACATTTCCAATCCCAAAACCGACTGCGCAACCTTAAAAATATGTGTGATAGAAGTAAATCAATCATAAAGTAAAATATACCTAATTTTGTACTTTTTTACATAATTCAGATGATTCAAGAAACGCCCGGGTAATCAGTCCATGGGATGCACATGGTCACAACTAAAGCTGTGTTTAGATATATACATACTTAATAGGCAGACACACAAAACACAGAAAACACATGGTATACATACTATCGGTTACAGTATAAGGTACATTAGTTTCAGAAATTAAGTCTATCGGTTTCTTCATTTGGCGGCAATCTTGGTCAGATTAATATTGTATTTATTGCACTCGGTCAATTATATTGGAAACTTAAAAATATGAGGAAAAATGTATTTGTCATTATTTGCTGGGAGATGAACAATAAGTGTAATCATACTTTAGTCATGGTTTAGGAGTATATTACAAGGTATGGATATCTGAATTTCTTGGATAGGATCTTTCAGTATTTCCAAACGCCATTGAAGAAGATTGCAAATTACCATTCAAGGGGGAAGTTTACTTTATCAACTCACGAGGTACTCGGTATCGCTTGAAGACTAACTGAGAGTTTCAAACAAAGCACGATTGCTTGGAGGCAAGCAATCAGATGCCTTTGATGTGCAGATATGTCTGTAGTATTACTTGATGTGTTCCGTTGATAACATTCAGCAATGTTGGGTATTTATTTTATCAACTCTCACGGTTATCGGTATCGGCTGAAGAATCAGCGAACTTTTCAAACAGAACAAGACAGTTGCATAGAGGCCAGTATTCAGATACCTTTGATGTGTGGGTCCGACTGTAATCATTACTGGATATGTTCTCTTGATAGTATTCAACGATGAGTTTGGGAGTTTTATTGTAATGAGTAGGATAGAGGCAGTAGTCTTTGACTATTTTTATGAGAAAACGTTATCTCTAGAGAATTATTTATTTAATGTTATATATTAAAGAAATAATACACAACACAATGGTATTATATGGTATTATATATTCCATAGTACCCTATAACCATTTTTGCTTTTAAACACTGTCTTGCGTGTTATGTCATGATGGTATTATACCATGTACCGTTTAAAACCCATCCTCAACATAACCAATTGGATAAACTATAAAAGTATAAAAATCATAACTATTTATTTTTACAACTATTTTTAAATTAAACATTTTTGTTCTTATGTAACACTTTATTTTTAGTTATTTTTCATATTGAACTTTTATTTTTCATCCCTTTTATAATTATAAAATTATAATTCAATATTATTTTATAATCTAAATACATTTAAAGCTCCTGTGTACATGTGATGATTATTTTACCCTATTTCCCAAGCACAGTAACTTTTACGGGTTTCTTTATAATGTTATAGCTTCGTTTTGTTTGTAAGAGAAATTTAAAAAAATTATGATTTCATGTTTATATAAAGAAGCTTATAAAACATACTAAAAAAGATTGTAAACTATAATATGGGTGTAGGTCAAATGTTTTCTTTACTGCACGATTTTAATTTATTATTTATGGCTTAGAATGAAATTTATATAACTTAAAATAGTTTTAGATCATTTATTTATAGGAACTATTTTATTATTCTTATGGTTTTGGATAATTTTCCGGATTTCGAAAACGTTTTTTACATACTCTTTTTATTTAGTTTAACATTAGTTAATAGATTTCCTGAGAATATCCACTAGATCCATATACAATTTTTACCAAAATGGGGAATTGAATTAGCGCATGTCATTAAATAAGACACCTTCTATATCGAGGTAACGAGGTTTTCGAGTACCTTAGGTAACGGCCCACGGGAGCTACACATTGCTATTATGTACTGTAGTAGACGTTATTACCTCCCCTACTCAAAGTTGCTGGAGTCGACGGCAATCTACCCTAACTTTAAAGATTATAAATAACACAGCATACCAGATTTTAGATTATACCGAAATATTTACATGAATGTTACAAAGTTTGTAAAGATATACGAGTTATCTCGTCCTCTTTTCTATTTTTTATCTCTGTTTAACGTGAAGTTTATTTCAATACGTACTATCATACACTAAAACATATTTATACCAATAATTTTAACTATGAGTTACTTTTTTATGTTAATATATGTATTTTTATGAGACGGATATTGGCTATACGTTGACGAAACTGGTTCTTGGAATCTTTCTCCCTGAAATATAATATTTATAAGGAGTTTTGATATTTAGGGCGTTTAGCTTGTTTACACATAGTTTATCACCCATACTTTACGGAACATCTCTGAATACTTATCAGATATTAGATTCAAGTAAATATAAAATTCCTTTAAACATATGACGTTATTTATTTCATTTCTCGACCTGTAAGTGAGTTTTGCTTTGAAACTACTCATAGCTTATGATATGTCATTTAAAAGCTGGCATGATTATTTTCCTTTTAAACTTTTTACTAAAATAATGAAAGCATTTCCATTTTTAATGACGCTGGGTGACGTTTACGTAAAACTTTACAAAAGGATATAAGAAGAACTAGTTTTATTTTTGTATCATAAAAGAAACAAAATATATTAGGATTACGAAATGTTTTCACATTTTTAATCGGATAGGATAAATAACTAAGAAAACTATTATTTATAAATTTTACTAAATCATCCATATCAACATTTAGACACATTTAGTACTCTGGTAATCAAAGGATAATCACCCTGCATTATTTTAAAGTACTGCCAGCCCATTATGAAACATTTTGAATTTAGTCTAAGAAGGTGAACAGTTTTCTTCAAGAATTGTCCTAGCACATAAAAACAAGACGCCTTGGTTTAAGTCATAAAAATTATATAACTTAAAATCAAAATGTTAGATAAATAAATGGATCATAAATGTACTTGGACGCTTAGAATTGTTACACGACACTATAATGACTTTCCGACTCAATATGCTCGGAATATGTGCACAAGATGTGAAATTAGCACATTTCTCCTGTCAGCTGTATCAATAGATATCGATTGCACATAATAATTATTAAATACAAAATAGTGAAATTCTTAATTATATTATGGTTTATAATTGTATTTGAAAGGTGGTAATATTAACCACACGGTCCCACAACCACCATCCAAACCTAAACCGGCTTTCTACAATTAATTTTATTATTATTATTTTTACCATATTTTTCCCAATATTGATCATAATTGACCAAATTAAAACAAATGAATTCTTCATAATACTGAAATGCACAAGTTTAGATATGTTTACAATCAAAAAGTTATTAGCTGTTTTAAACATATTTTCTATTGACTACAGATTAAAAACAAGTCTGGGTATACAGAGTGTATAAAAAATAATCATCCGATTTGGCATGTCTATATTTCGAACAGTAGTAAACATATACAATTACTAATTTTTTTGGCTGAAAGGGAAACTCACAAAGTTTTTTTTCATACCTCTTCAAAGATGTTCAATATGTCCACCTTTAGATACACGGCATATGTCTATGCGGTATTCAAATTCATCCCACACTGCAGCGAGCATGCCCTGAGTTACTGATTCCACTGCTGTTGTAATGCGATTCCTCAGCTCATCCATTGTTGTTGGTATACCATCGTCTAGTGCTCTGTGATGTAGGAGGATCAACACCATACCATTAAGAAAGTCACGCTGAACAGTTATTACAGACTCACACTGCGAAAAACGTAGAACACAAAACGCTTTTTGTGGTGCAGACGCCATTTTCACTAGAAATGAAGTAGTCGTTCACTCAAGCGCGCTGCTACTACTTTAAAAGAACTTTAAACTTTAAAAGATACTCTTTTCAACAGTACGTTGTTGGCGCATTTAGCTCAACAAACATAATAGTTATGATTTTATTAAATCGGATGATTCTTATATTAAAAGGTTTCAAAAACTGTTCTGTTGCAAATCTCAAAAACGTTCCAAAACTGGCTTATTGTTAGCTTTCAATATGGCAGCTTTTGATCAGTTCAGAACAGGAATTTCGGCTGACAGACCAAACTGATAGAAACACAAAATGATAGAAACTGCCCTTTGTTGTTTATACTTTGTGTTTTAAAGTGGTATAACAGAAATGCTCTTAGGGACGTCTGTATGCCATCTACTCTGTAAGGTGTACAGTTTGACTGTGATAGTTTATCAGGTACCAGATTACTAGCTGAAGTAAATTCATTACCATGGCATTCTACTTTAAATCCACAATTTACCTTAGGGATATTTTTAGTAGGCTAAGTTAATGCTTAGTAAATTAATGTCGAACTCAAAAAAAAAGAATAAAATTTTGTTACAATGAAAAAGTTTTACAATTCAATCTGGATGTACTCTAATTATCTCTTTTATACATACCTGAAACGTGGCGAGCTAATATTCATAAAACATTCCAATTTCATTTCAAAGAACTGAAAATTCCTCATTAATTGTAATTTATAAAGTATAAAAATTTACTATCGAATTACAAATACTCAAAGCACAATCTACTCATGAGAGGCTATCTATACTGATCAGATATGACAACTAATGTTACCTGACAAGGGCATAATTGTACAGTAATGGCTGCCGAGGTTGTCCGTGCGATAAATTGCTGGATGATCCTCGTTAGTATCTAATACTCAAGAGTTGAGTACAAATGAAACGTTATTGCTCATCAGTTGAAAAGTAAATGATGAAATCCGCATTGAAAATATTGTTAAATACAAACACATATTGCCTTTGCAAACATTAATTTATACTGCTATCGTATTTCGTTTGTAGAGATAAAATAACAATATAATTTCCTTTTGTATTTTTCACTGTGTATTGTGCACGTTTAATCAGTAAATATGAGAAATCCAGCTAATATAAAAAGACAATCAAATTACTTAAAATTAAACGATATTGTTTTTAAGTAATTGAAATAAATTATGGCAGTGCATTGAGATCTATTTTAAGGCCATAATTCACATACTGTTCCAGGGGGTTTGTGGAGCCATTACGTTATGATGTGTCTTTCCCTTATACTCGCCCTTAATATTTCTCTTTTGCGCCTTGGGTGACTTGGTGGAACGTCCATATCAGCATAGTTCTCTTCCTGGCCTGTGGTAAAAAAATAATTTTTTCCAACGAGGCCAATTATGTTCAGACAATCGTCTTCAGACCCATCAAGTTCATTATTGTACTTTGCCATCACAAACGATAGTACTTGGTATGTGCCTAAGTTGTTGATGGAAATGCCACAGTACAAGATGTATTGATAGAAGCGTGAGTAAATTTGCTATTTATATCATTCAGTTAGAGCTAGGAGTATCCACTGGGTTTAGAGAATATTACCAAGACTTCGACGGTCTTCTTTCTAGGCAGCGATGTGTTGCACATTTATCATATGAGTTGAGCTGCCCATAGTTGTCGATTCTTTGCTTTGGTGTGAATTTTTTTTTAAGTACCACGGGAATAAACTTTCAATTTTTGGGAGTCACTTAATAAAACATTAATTTCATAACTAAACAATTTCATTTAAAACATCACTTCAAGGTTATTCACAATCCTGCTTTTACGGTATCGTGTCAGACCACCAATGGACAACATTTCGAATATTAAATTTAAACACATGACAGTATTAACACAATACTTTCAGTTATAGGCCAAGGTCTATAAAATTTAAAAACATGTTAACTACCTCCATTTTGGCTAGAGTGAACCTTGTGAGGTCTGGTTTGAGACGTTTTATTGTACTAAGAAAGACCTTTAATTTAATGTTCTACTACTCGATCTAAGCATATATTAAGATGTTCAATACTTCCTCTGAGCGACGTACTCCTGATGTGTTAAAAACCAGAAAGTCGCTTGAAAATGTAGATTTTAGTGCAATATTGATCACATAAAGTGGTATATCTGCAATGGTTCGACAGCTGGGAGGCCCAGTTCTAGACTTGATAATCTGTATAGTATAGGACACCTCAGTATGGCTTGCTTTTTAATTGTCTTTATAAATGCTAGCTCAATACTCTTCCAACAGAGTGAGTAAATAATACCTGTTGTTGTTTCTTTGAGAGGAAAAGAAATTTAATAAACTCATATGTGAATCAAAAAATGTTTTTAATATTTATTTAAATTTTCTGAGTTAGTAAATTATGAACTACATAAAATCAACTCTATTCAAGACAAGGAAGAGGACATTGGAAACAAATTCTTAAACAGTTGATACGCCCTGTACAACTGGGAATATATAAGTAAAAAAGAACAAAATATAAACAATGTTATCAGTATTATAGATCTTGTATGCTCTATAAATAATGACTATAAATGTACAGTCAGCAGACAAAGACTGACATATTGATGACTAAACACTAAAGTAGTTTTTAATCAGGCAAAACATGAGCAATTTTGGACAATCCTCTATTAACGTGCAAGAGAAAAAGGAAACGTTTAATCAAACTTACGTTTCTGCAAAGTAATGTATCCTTGCGAATGTCCTTAACGACCCTGCAGTACTTCAAATCATAATCATTAATGCATTTGGGAATTATGCAATGGGAACAGTTGGGGATAACCAAAATCAAGTACATCTGGATACAACCTAGTACTACTATGGGCATACCCAATAATCTCGCATCAAGAATTGCATCTGCAAAGCTTTATATTTCATTTAATTCTTATATTTAATTTAACTGTTATATTGTAAATCGTTATTAGTGAGGTTTTATATTACGTGGGAATATAAATATTTACTCTGTTTGGATAGAATGGAGGTCAGTTAATTTTCCTATCTTATCTACTAATGTTCTTCGACTATTAGTATGGAATGCGGTCGCAATAGTACACCCTGTCTGTCGGCGACAAAAAGATAACATCCCTGCAGACAGCGCTAACTCGTAACAGAATAACAATCTATAGGATCTGATTACAAATGCCTGATAGAGCAATCAAATACTATAATATATACAAAATCTATAGACAAGTTTTGAACTAACCCACTTATAGAATTGGCATACTAATTAATTTGATAATTTCGATGCAAATATATTCTATTCTAAATAATATGGCATCAGCATTGTTAATTAAATGTTGATTCGGCACCTTAACTGGAGAGAGACAGCATATGCTAACATAAGTACTTAATGTTTTATGAATATTAGCTCGCCACGTTTCAGGTATATGTATAAAAGAGATAATTAGAGTACATCCAGATTGAATTGTAAAAAATTTTTCATTGTAAACAAAATTTTATTCTTTTTTTTTTGAGTTCGACATTAATTTACTGAGCATTAACTTAGCCTACTAAAAATATCCCTAAGGTAAATTGTGGATTTAAAGTAGAATGCCATGGTAATGAATTTACTTCAGCTAGTAATCTGGTACCTGATAAAAAACTATCACAGTCAAACACCTTACAGAGTAGATGGCATACAGACGTACCTAAGAGCATTTCTGTTATACACTTTAAAACACAAAGTATAAACAACAAGGGCAGTTCTATAACAATCTTTTACATTAGACCAGGGGGGGTGGGGGTGGGGGGGGGGGGGGGGGGGGGGGGGGGGGGGGGGGGGGGGGGGGGGGTGGGGGGGGGGGGGGGTGGGGGGGGGGGGGGGTGGGGGGGACATCAGTAGTCAGGTACGAGTCTGATACCTAGGCAGTTATTGTACATTATTTTCTTTACATGTATATGGTTGTTTGGCTTATAAAAATATTTAACCCATGACGGTCTATCCAAGCCTTTGGCTCGGTAAGGGTTCCATTACATGGAAACGAACTTGATGTGAGTTCTGCAGTTCAAAAGTTGTAAGTTTGGGGTTGTCTTGGGTACTTGACTCTCAGCAAGTTTCCAGTGTTGTCGAGCATTATTGGTGACTTCTCCCTCCCATTCAGAGTGAGTAATCCGTAGTTTACTTGAAAATTGCATAATCGTACAAACAAGGCTACATGACCTATATTATAATGGAAAACGTAATTTAAAGTTCAAGTAAAGTTTAGGATGACATACGGTTGGACGGCTCTTCTCCTAGTCGACCTTTTGTCAACATTTCTTAGATTCATTTTTATGACCAGGTATAAAATAATAGAAATAAAATCCAAAATTTGAAGTAAATATACAATAAAATATTAATTCGATGATTAATTTATATCTTTACTAGTTCATTGCCATACTAAAACGGAATTATACATGTAAGAAACCCAGACAAGAAGAACGTTCTTAAATATTTAAGCTAAATACTGTATATCAACTAAAACATTTGGAAAAACCACATCATAAAATGTAACCTTTTTTTTTTATGTAGATAAGACTTATAATACCTGGACATAAAGCATGAATGAAATCAGTTTAGACAATACTACCTTGAGTTCTCAGTTAATTTATGTCAATATGTATATTATTTCTTGGATTCATGCGATCGGTGTCATAAGATGTCACTGCAATCTAGGTTTTCCGGTTCAAGATCACAAATAAACTATGGAAATATTTCCAAAATCAAATTGTGTAAGCTATATTCGGCGTGGTGTGAACTAAAAATGTTAGAGGGAAGTAATGACTGCTTTATCAAATCCTAACAGAATGCGGATTTATTGGTTAAAAGAAATACTTCAATAAACTGTAAGTGTTTTCAACGCAAAAAACTATAGTTTCACAGTAACACACTAGAAATGCAGTTTTTTTAAGTAGGTAACAATGCTAAATTTTATTTTTGTTTGGTTCAAGCGTGAAAATTCTATATTTATGATTTATTTCTCACGTGTTTCAACGCAAATTTAATTTCGGGAGTTTCATATTATATTTGATACACAATAATTAAATCATTACAACAAACGTAAATAACTTACACATTCCATTGATACTTCTTTCTTTAATTACCTCTTCCAAGACATTTAACTGATAAATTTTAAATAAGGCGTTTTAAGTTTGAGTTTGCATAATCTAAAATTAATTTATGCATACATATACGAATTCTGATATTTTTTAAATCCAAAGATGTTATAGTTAATTATAAATACATATATGTTGTAAAATAAATGAATTTTGTATAAAAATAAAGTTTTATTTTATCACTTTTAGACTATTTAGTATACTAGACGACTACCGCGTTGAATATTTTAAAGCTCGGTGTGAATATCCATGAGGGAACACGAGAATCTCAGAGATCTCATTATATTCAGGGAATTTACGTTATTCTATATCATCTCGGAAAAGGTAAATGCTTCTTAAATAATGACTTGAGTAATTTAACTTAAAGTATGCCGTACGCCTATTATTTAAAGCACAACAATATACGTCTTCTTGTTCACTTTACATTTCTTGTATGAATGAACTCAAATGCAAAACATATTTTTTGATCCTGCTAGTTTAGTTACTCATACTTGACATACATACTCACAGTTTCATATTAATACTTCAAAAATGGTATTTCAAACTACTGGTTTTACAAGCCTTGTGTGTGGTGTAAAATATATCGCCTATACGATATTATGGTAACTACTGATGACAAAATTAAATCTAAATATAGTTTACTTTTAGACAACATTTATGTTAGGATCTTAGGGGGGGGGCGCACAATTATTATTTCTAGGTTGATTGCTCAAGCTAGATTGATTCTAATGACGGGCAAAACTTATTTTCAAAACTATTATAATCTGACTTAAACACTCGAAAAAGATCAATTTCCCAGTAAACTACTAGTCCCAATCAATCGTTTCCGTAGTATTTAAGTACGGAATCACACCAAGAAGCACTCACTGTTGGTCCACTTTCGTTCCTGATTATTTCAAGAAAACGAAATATGTCTCCATTTAACATGGGTAAATACACCAGGCAATTTATTTATCCTTGCCGATTACTCGGCACTTCGTGAACGTGGACTTATTCAATCAGGAACTTCCATCAAACCTGTAAAATACTAAACACTGGTTTTATGATTACAGATTGAAAGCAAATACACTTAAAACGAAATCAATCTTCACAGGATCAAAATACTCATCCTTATACGACAGAAGTTATACTTGAGTAGGTATAAACCTATAAAGATCTGAAAATGGGCTATACTTACAGCTACCAAAATTAAATGAAGTGCTTGTAGCCCAAAGAATTCATGATCTCTATAAATCTAATCCAAGCTCAAGGGTGATTTGATATAATCCAAGTTCTTGTGATTTGGTCCATGGAAATGACCAAATATAAACTTTAAGGATACTTTCTCTATCCACTTAGAATTATAAGGGATAGAACATAAATCTTCTCGTTTTCTTCCAGGATGTCAAGAGCTGACGGTGACACTTCTTGGCAATCTCCTCACAACCCAAGCGGGTTGTTCCGTACTATCTTGGCATTAAACTTCCTCTATTCACTTGGAATATTAAGGACAAGAATATCAATCTTCTCCTTTTCTTCCAGGATGTCAAGAGCTGACGGTGACACTTCTTGGCAATCTCCTCACTCCGTACTATCTTGGCATTAAACTTCCTCTATTCACTTGGAATATTAAGGACAAGAATATCAATCTTCTCCTTTTCTTTCAGGATGTCAATAGCTGACGGCGAAATTACCTGCAAAACCTCTCAAAACCCATTGTGGTTATTCCATACTATCTCGGCACGGAACAAGCTTATTCCTCCTTACCCATCCTGATTGCTCTCTGTTTAATTCGGAAGTTTGAAAAGTACCTCAATTTTACGAGCAATTTTTGTTTTAATTTCTAGGGCATAGTAAAAAATAGTATACAGAATTTACCATTATTTTAAAAAGATGGATGACAATTTTTGATTTTTGTTTCGTTAAGAACAGCTACATAGTCTTTTATGGCAAAGATATGGTTTGAATTTTCAGTATATTACAACATATATTTATTCTGCTTCAACTAAACCAGGTAGGAGTACGCCATCCTATGTGTCAAGTAATCAGGATTTACGGAGGTTTAATGTAAACTTTATGAAACATGGTAGCGTCATTTTATTATTGACAGATTAATGACAAGATTTTATTAATGACAATCATACGTAAAAATAATTGTGTAGTTCTCCCAAGAACTGTGTCAACCTCCTGAGTGATGGGCTTTAACAATGGTCACAGGGTTTTATATATGGTTCAAACAATAAAATTCTACACATCAAGACACCATAATGTTGTATGTGTTGGGATAGTTAGGCTACATGTATTAGTATGTCACATGTTGAAATATTTTGTATTAAACTAAGTTCGTTTACAAATTTATTTATTCTGCTATTTTCTCGCTCACATCATTATTACCCATAAGACCAAAGAAATATCCCCTAACACTCAACCAAATCCCATGGTGTGACATGCACCATCATCGAACTCAGTGTCCCCATATAAAAATTGAACTTCATGTACAATTTCAAGTCTATAGATTGTTCCATTTTCGCGCGCACGGATAGATAAACAGAAGGAAAAGGACTTTTTACAGACCCTCGAGTGGTAGACTTCCCTAACGCGCAGGCAAAACAACCCGTTTAAGGTAGAATATATAGAAATGTGCCTATTACAATAGTTCTCATGAGAGAATTTCCAGTTTTTCTTTTTATTTTCTCCGATCTAGCAGACCCTTGGTATGCAGAACATATCAATTTAGTACAATTGTGCTCTAGACCGGTGAAATAAGTGCTTGAAAAACATCTGAATTAGGTCAGTTTTTATTTTAAACTACCCTTAACAATTCAAACGGCTGACCAGCGCAGTCTTTTCTTCAAAGTATCAATATTAAGTTTATAATTGTTTCTGCGGTTTAGGTTGATTGTATAGGTTAGACCAGATAATGCAGGAAGGTAAGCCAAGTGAAATATATCTTTCTTCGGACTGAGCCGGAATGGATATTTTACCCTAAATGCTTCTCTATCATCATAGTGACGTACTATGATGTAATATAGAGATGTAAACTATTCTGTACTAAGTAAGAATAATTTCTGTGGTTTTGGCTGATTGTATAGGTTAGACCAGGTAATGCAGGATGGTAGGCTACGTTACATTTTCAAAATTACCCATCCAAAGGTTGTGAGTGCAATTCGTTTTGAATGTTATACAATATTGCATTTTTTTATCGTAATTATATATTTTAAAAATGAAATATACATTGTTCACTAAATTTTATTCATACACAAAATAATACTTTACTACACATAATAAACTACGACCTGAGAAACTTCATAAAGGTATCTTAAGTTGTTTCATGGCGAAACACTAGAGGAGTACTAGTTACTTGAATTTACATTCCTCAATACCTGTAACTAATTCATTACAGTACTGTCTGCATAAAATCTCTAAAAAGCCGTTAATCAAACGAAAGAGAGAGAGAGAAGGGGGAGAGATGTAAGATGCAGACGATATTATACTGCAATACATTCCTCTTATCGCCACGCTGTTCGGGAAACCTTCTTTATCTTCCCTTAAAGGATTTTCACCCTCGTTTTTCTTCCTTATTTCCAAACAGCCTTGGTCGTTTAAAGAAGATAACATGATTACGCTGGTTTCCCCACTTTATATGTGACATGGTTTTGTTGCATTTTTCAAGAAAAAAAAGATACATTTTTAGCGTTATTATAAAATCGTTCTATTTAGGAAGCTGTAAAGAAGGTACCAGTTTGATGAAATTATAAAATATCAAAAAAATTAACTTTGTCTGATAAAATAAATAAATGTTTTCATTAATTCTAACATTTCAGAATTCCAGTAGCCCTATATACGCAAGATATTAACCATGGAATACACCCAATTAAACTTACAATATCCAATTGACCGAAAACAATTATTATAGCTATATTTCGATTCTAATTCTAATTGCGACCAGTAACGAATACACTTTTTTGTAATTAGGTCTTTGTTTCTTTTCATGAATTACTTCTTTCTGTATATTAATTCATTTATTGAATAAAATACAGAAATGGCTTCTTTTCCAGGAGTACTTATTATTACCATTTCTATTAATGGACCTGACCCATCTGTTTATAGAGGCGTAATTTTGTTATGGGTGAACCTATTGTAAATGCATTAAAGGTCCAGTCCCAGAGGCAGGCTGGTCAGAGAGATTGTAACTAAGTTGTGTGAGGTACAGGTACAGTGTTCTATTAGCCCCCAATGGATATTTCACTTTGTTCACGTTAGAGGTTCGGGCGTAGTGTTTCTGGCCTGTTTTTTCCTATGGGAAATATTAATTTGCGATTAGGAGCCCTATTCCTATACCAGGCGATACACTAGTATGTTATAATAGAGAAGAATTATGTTATGAGAGTTATTCCCCTTGAACACCCTCTACGAATACTTGATTGTAAAGTACTTTTTCAACACAAGCTATCAAATTTAGTTGGTCGTTTTCAGTTTTGAAATATTTATTGCGCAAGTAATATAGTAGAATCATTTAAATTATAATCAATTGCAAGCAATGTAATGTAAGAACAACTATGTACACGTAAAGAATTCAGGCTTTGACATTACATCAAATGTATTTTTTGTTATAACTTATAATAAGTTAAACTGGAATATACATGGTGTTAAAAATGTATATTTATTTTTAACTAAACCCAACCTGTTTTCCAATAATTTAGCTTTAACCTCTACAAAAAAGATCCAACATTTTTGGAAATTTTCAATCTATACGCACTTTAAGTTTTTGGAAGCATAGGGGATGGGCCCTTATAGCTTTTAAGGCCCTAAGTCCTAAAACAACAGTATGTTATATGAATCGGCTGCCATGGGCACTTTATTTTTCAGTGTCTCGTCTCAAAATTTAGTAGGATTCCAGACGCTCAGTTTCCAAGAAATGTACAGTACTTTCGTAGTTATTTTAAAATCTTGTATGTCTTATTTTCTAACGGATCTTCTTTTTTTGCACTCATAAAAGGTCATGCTATAAGTTTGTCATAAATCTCCACGGGAATATTCATTAAAACAACACACACATTGTTGGCGCGCGCGCGCGTAGACTGTACGGAACTTGTTAAATTCTTTGATTCCACTACCTTCTATCACATAAATTTACTTAAACTTATATAGTACTGTATGCCGATTTCGGTTAAATACCAATGCATCCATCATAACAGCTACTTATTTGTGCAACGAATTCCGGATTCACCTATTTTATCACAAATACACCCACTGAACCACAGTCTTATAGGTATTTTTTTCACAAAAAAACTGAACGTCTGAGTGGAAGAACAGTATTATTCCAAAAACTCATTTTCCGGGAAATCAATAAAAACTGTATACCTAATAAATTTGAAAATTTGACAATAAAACCCACAATTGAAAATGAGTAGATGTTTGGACACTGAATATTGTCTCAAAATGGGGAAAAACGCACAAATTTATAGTTTTTTAATGTATTTACTATAATATGTCATGGAATATTATCTTTTTTTCCACTCAAAAACTGTTTTTTCATAAAAATAGGTATAAATAACAGCATATTTTAATTACTTTTTGAGACATAACTCTTTTAATTGTTATTAAAAACGGGAAAATTACAATGTTATATTTATATCTTCAATATTTAAGACTTTTTTAAGATTTTCCTTTAAATGTTTCTCCCGTACTGATTATGCAATCATAATCGTTTTGCTTCATCCATTTTTCCTGGTAATCTGTAAAATAAAAAGCTTATTAGGCCTCTAATCATGGAAAAAATAGGATGATTAGCTTATAATCAGGTGTGAAAAGGATCATGGTAAATGAGAAAATATATTATTTAGTAGGTTTACTTCGATTAGGGTTCGATATAAAAAGATTATAACAGATTTATGTTACATAGTCTTATGCATAAACTCCTTTGCTTGGTGGACTTTTGGGTGACTGTACAAACAAGATGTATATGTGTGTTTAAGAAAACAATAGTAATATTATTATTTTACTTTACCTTTAACTCTGTAAGCAACTTTTATTCATCGTCGTCGTCGCTGTGAACCGAGTCCCGTAGGCACTCTAAGCACCTCTTCGTAAAAGTGTTGATGTTCATCTGGGATGTACTGTATCACTTTCGCAATGTCTTGTATTGTCTTGGATTAACAGGAGTTTTCCCGGTGTAAAGTTTTTTCTTCGGGAAGCAAAATTATGTTATTCATGTCCTTTAGATAGTCTGAATGTTAAGTAGTTGATGCCATTGATAAACTCGGAAGCTCTTACACATCCGTCACTAGTATACATTAAATGCCTATATTTGCTGATGGTAAATTTTTTCCTTCCTCCCTTGAACATCTGTGGAAGACTTTTTGAAATAGTGTGGCCACCACTCGTGAAAGTTCAAGATATCGTCATTTTTTTACTTCCTTCACCTCAAACTTTGGTGGAGTTTTCTTGGCATTCACAATGATGTCTGCATACTCGTTTGGTATGTAAATGCGGTCTAGGCACGCGAACTGCACGCTTTATAACAGAAAAAATCTCTGTCGCATGGCAGAAAACTGTGTCCCCGTACTGGGAAGTAGTGGTGGACCACTTCAAAAACCTATCATTCATTGTTAAAGCCAAAAAGAGTCTAGTGAGGGTGTGATTACGATTTTGGCCACCGCAGGCGTCGCTAAAGACATTGCAGCTCCTTGACCTCCTCAGGAATGGTGTTGATATAGTCCAAAAAAGTTAAAAGTCCAAAGCTACAGACCTCATTCGGACCTTTTTTAGCCACGCCTTCAGTGTATGTATAGAAAACTGCCTTTCCACTGCCTATATCATGTATACTGAAGACGTAAAAACCATAGTTTCCGCAGCAGGTTAGAACATTTCCTGGACTGGCATGAATTAGAAGGGGAAGATTCTGCATATAATCAAAAGTAATAGCTGCTACATCATTTCTGGTTTTGCAAATTTCTGATATTTCTTCAAATTTTTTATAAAACTTTTTAGCTCGTCTTTTATGGACGATTGGTTCAGCCGCAGCAACTCGTTTTGCTACATCGTTGAGGCTAGTACCCTTTTGATCTTTGTAGACAGTTCCTCACACGTAGAACATACGTCTACCTGAGGCTGTCCAAACCTGTAGCCATAGTTAGTGTTAAAATGGTTGAGATAAAAAACTCATACTTCACAAACACCTTCCATTTCAGGGTATTTCGCAATGAAAAGCTCGTGCATTTTTTCTTTGTTAGAGATGAATCTAGATAGGTTACTGCTCCTACTGGTATAATGTGCAAATAGGTATAGGTTTTTAGGAAATGATGAAATATGTTCATCTATCTTGACCATTATTGTCAGCGTCTAAAAACGTTTCCTCTTTTTTAGATGTTTACCTCTCATGTCCAGAGGGTACTGATTATTTTCAGCCAATTTATTCAATCGTGACACGACTGAGTTTGATAGAGCATGAAGGCTTATATAAGCCTTACGACATACCTCAGTGCGACATGTGCCTTTCATGGCATTGTATTTGAATGATGATGAGTTTTGTTTTGAATCAGCTGTTAAAGGGCGATGTCTGGCTACCTCATATCTGTCAATTAGGCCTAGAAGGTAAGTATCTTTTTCATTTTTCGGGCGCCCGTTATAAACGTTATTTATTATGGCCTCCTTCTCCTCATCAGTAAAACCTACCATGCACTTTTTTTTGCAACCACAGTCTGAACCAGTTTTCCTAGCTTCCACTAAATAACCTTTGTGTGGTAAACAAATTCTTCTCCCTTTGCCCTACCTAATCTTTTCCATCTCTTTTAAATGCTTTTCTTTGTTTATCTTACCTCTCTTTCTTCTAGGTCTCTTCTGTGTCAGACTCAGAATCAGACGGCATAGTGTGTAAAACTAAACTTGGCACTTGCTGATCAGTTAAAAAACCAAAACAAAATGTATGTGAGAATCCACGTCCTGTATTAACACACGATTATTACTAATTTAGAATAATGTATCAATATAGTAACACTTTACTTTATATATTTGTTGAACTTGAGCACAGTTTTGACCACAATATAACCTCAAAACAACAGACAAAAACAAAACTAACAATGAACAGTCAGTTGTGAGGAGGACAGCGCCTCGGTGTGGTAGACACAGAGTACTACGTGAGCACGGCGCGGCCTCTGAGTGGAAGAAGAGTAATATTCCTGGAATGTTATTTTTCTTCCACTCATTGCAAACTGGTAAGCATTGTTTAATAGACAGGTTGCACGGGAATATTTTCTGTTCTTCCACTCAACGATAGCACTACACTTAAACAACAAAGTGGCTATCTTAACTTTTTTCATTTTTTGGAATATTACTGTTGTTCCACTCAGACGTTCAACTATCTTTTAAATTTTCATTTTAATCTAATGGCCTATAATACAGGCAAACTGATTTAGCTCCAGGACCCCGCTATCGTATCTCAATATGTCTTGAAGAGCTATCCTAGACTAATCTTTGTTTCATCAATAGGAATTTCCAACACGAATTTCCAACAATGGGAGTTTACCGGAAATTCTTAAACATGGAAAGTAATGAATGAACACTAACAAATATTTATTTATTACAATTTATTAAACACAGTATAAAGTTTAAAAAGTAAAAATCTATCTGATAAATTCAATTTATAATCTACTTAAAAATATCCCTTTCGGCTTAATCCAAAGACAGGTAGATTTCACATGTGGTTGTCATATCTAAATGTCAAACTGAGGAGGAGATTTTTAATTTATACAACACTGATTGGACAATAACTTCTTATGTTGGTGTGTTGTAATAATCGTAACACTATGAAACATTTAGGATCTCAACATATTTTACTATTACAAGAGAAACATTGTTATAAGCATTTAAATGTCTTTGTAAAAATGTGGACTTCGACTGTATACTTCTATAACATTAAATGGCCACCATATTGAAATCATAAAAGTTATCCTAAGGATATAACCTTAAGAGTTAACGATGTTTTTACAGTCAATAACAATGTCTAAAAGCTTAAAAGCCTTATTATGAATGAACGTCTATCTAACCTATAAAACCAAAAGTCTCCCCAAAATTTCAACGAAAAAATAAGGCTTAAAAGTGATTGTAGTAGAAAATAATTCCTTTGAGGCCAAAATCATTATCACCGCTATTATAACAGGTTCTAATATATATTCTATTAATTTAGCGCTATCGCCTTTTGCATGGAAAAATATTTCCATATCTCTGGCTCTACAAAGGCTCTAAGCTCTAAGTACGGGAAAAGTAAAAAAATATTTTGTTCATGTTAAATGATATACATTAAAAGTAGAAAATGTAGGTAATTTTGCGATAGAACCCAAACAAACATCTGTAGGTACACATGTGGAATTGTTAGAGTACAGACATGATATCGTTACAGACAGTGAAGTAATTTTCATAAATTTTCTGAATTGAGCTTTCTTGGCTCTTCCTCGTTCATTTTTTATCCTTTCAGACGAACATGAGATTTCAGTAGTCAAGTCTGCAACAGCATCAGGTTTCAGATGCTGCATGTACGCATTCGCATTGAATCAGCCCTTCCCACTATAACTGCTTTAAGTGTAGAAGATTATGTTGCACCGCCGATTTTGGGATCGTGTCAGTCAACATCGTGGTGCACTCAATGTGCACCTGATGAGACATAGAATAACTCTTCACCTGGATTGCATTACTGTACTATGGGTGTCTCTGACATCGAACTATGCGAGAGGTTTCATTGGAGCTTCTTCGCTCTTCGTCACCGAATATTTTTTATCACTTCCAAAAGAACATAACTATTTCAGAATTCAATTCAGCATTAGCATCAGATTTCAGATTATGCATGTAAGAGGAAGGTGAACTGGATCTAATACCAACATTCTCATGGAATGTCCTTCCCACTATATCTTCTTTTTTACTTTTTCTGCCTTTAGGGAAACTATCGTCATCCATAAAAGCCTGGTGGTGTCATGTATGCACATCATATGCACATTATTACTTCTTGGTGTGTTACTCTTATTTCATTACCTAGACTGAGAAGGATTAAAGTGCTATGAATTAAAAATATTTTTTGGCAACCAAAAACCAATTGCATCACGATTAAATAGTGAAGGAAATAGTGTATTAATCTAACAGAATGCCAATTAATCATTTGAAGGAATTTGGCTTTACTCATAAACTTTTGGTGTTTGGAGATGACACATTCAAGGCCAATGAGGTGGAGCAGGTGAATCATAGGCATTTTTATGGACATTCATGAGGAAGCATGAATATCTGTACAAATTACGTAGTAACTTTAAACATCAGAAGGGTGGAGTCATAATCATTACCTAAGTAACACTCCCATGTCGTAATTAATGACTGCCAGTTCATAATCATCTTAAAAGCTACATGGTAGCATAAATTGTTTTAAAAAGGTACATTTACTTTTTACTTCAAAGATTTTAATAATTAGTTTTTCTAAATGCTATTCATTGAATTTTCTCGTACTTTATTAACCGGCTACGGATTTTAAAGATTGCGTTCAGTATGTTGTTAAAAATTTAAGAAGTAGGTCATAACTAACATGAGCAGTAAAACAAAATATATTCCTCGCTACATTATATACATACATTATATAGTATCATAACCTATTTGTAGCATAAATACCCCAGAGAAAATACTTTTGGCCAGTTTATACCTGCAAAAATAACCTATTAAAGAGTAGAGCAAACAGATGTGTCACTTAAATCTGGGCAGTCTCATGAAGTAATATTTTAATAACTATTAACTTAGGGGGGAAAGACTGGCCGATACGTCCGATTTACTGTAGTGGATGACTGCAGGACTGGGTGGGGCTCTTGCTTTACTGGACATGACGGATTAAATTTTTATCATTTTAAAGCCTTATTCTAAAGAAGTAATCCAGTTTTTAGGCTAGACCAGTTTTGACTGGTAGAGGCTGGAAACAGACCTGGTCTCAAACGTTTCTCCTACTCGTGTGATCTCGACGGTTTCTAACCCAAACGTTATACTCCTGATTATCCTGTCACTCCTGAAGCAGCTCAAAGATCCTTTGTTTAAAGTTTGTTATTGACGATGGAATGTTTAAAAGCATAACAGGATTTCGGATATTTGCCATCGTTAGACCTTTTTATAACCTATAACGATGGCAAATGTCCGAAATCCTGTTATCCTTTCAAAGATCCTGTTTATGGCAGTGTGCATAGAAACCCACATACCCATATATTTCTTTGTCTTCTCAATCTAATCCAACATTAAAACCTTGTTTAGATAAACATATAATGAGTGTGGTGGAAAAATAAATGAAGATTGAACTAACCAAAACACGTAAATTCAATTGTTCAATTACCGGTATCGGAAGTTCACTCATCACTTAGTCATTTGGAAACGAGACTGATGGGTAATTGAAATGAGTAACAATGTTAATATAAAGCAATATTGAAAATTATTTGTACAATATATAATTCTGTGTCAATATGAGTAGTTAATTATGTATAATTTAAAAATATTAATTTAAATATGTTTATGATAATACGTTTCTAAATATGTTATTAAAATGTTGTACTGTTACGTTTTATTCGTAAAACTAATACTTTTAAACATCATTCCAGCCTTATTTTTGTAATAATAAGAAAATATATAATTCTTTCTTTTTAATGGATTCCAAACAAACTGAAAATGAGAAATTTCTGCAATCAGTTTTTTTACATTCAAGTGAGCCTGAAATATTGTTTTACACAACTGGAGTCAAACACTCATTTTAAATACGTTATTAGAGTATCTATTTCATTGACAATGTCTTTTAGTATGTTATAACCTAATAACGTTTCAACTAAAATACCAACATTGACATTTATAGCATTGGATACATTTGTAGCAATTTAGATATCATTAAAGATCATATACAACATGGTAGCCAAGACATTACAAAGAAAAATTAACATATTGATTAAGCAGATTCTATTTTTAATGCACGTACATTTGTCCAAAAGGATATAAAAATAAGAAAAGAGTTTTTAATGCATCATCAAGATTTGTTTATAACTTATTCACTGCTAAAAAACTTTAAATTTTATATTTACAGCAACTTTCATGAAAAATAAAACCAATTAAAGTTACGAGGAGTTGTGTTTAATTTTGAGGTCATTATATGGAGTTTCATTGTAGAAATAACACTTTTTCTACATAACATTTTAGAACCTGAAAATAATTGTTTTTATTTTTTAAATATCAATATCTTATGTGATATTAAATTTCAATAGATTTCATTAGAAACGTAAAAGGCCATCACTGAACCTAGCTAAGCCTAAAATGGAAGCCATCAAACACTGAAAATACCTGAATTCAATATTCACTAGTACCTAGCCTACATAAAAAGCAGGAATTGTACGGCATAATTTTCAACTGATATTTTTATTTCTCTTTCAAGTGTGTTTAGTTATACATTTTTTAAATCTGATATTTATATCCACAATATTATGAATAGCAATATTACCGAGTATAAGCTATTTCAATAATATCAGAACCAAACAGTATAATACGTTATTACTTTTATCCTAGGGTTACATTATGAAACTATAATACATGTGACGAAGTACGTTAGAGTGCCAAGATAAATTCCTATAACCCGTAGCGGCCAAAATAATAATACATAGCTGATTAAGATAAATGCAGAACTATTAAAAGAAATTTTCCATTTTTAAATGTATTCGACAAGTTAGTTTTGATATTTCCACTTGTGTTTATCCATCAAGCGATCTTATACTACACCATAGTGAAGTATAAATAACAATGGAACCGAAACTATTACCAATTTAATCGAAACTAGTATTATAAACTGTTACATTTAGTTATTAGCCAGAAACTGTTTTACCTACGTACAACACGAATATTGAGTGAGGCAGACTCAAGTACGATTCAAGTAAATTCGCCTCAGTGATGTCCTCTCATTGTTCTCGCCACAAATGCCACAATTTCTATCGCAACTGGGACAGCTGTTTCCACGACGCGACTGCACATGTTGTCAGTTTGTTAGCGCCACAACTGGATTAATTATTGCAAAACCGTTTATAGACTAATTGTTGAGTTTCATTTGTCTCTCAGGCAAACGTTCACATATGTGGTGAGTCGGACGCTTAGTTTCTAAAATATTGTAATGTTACAGTTACCAGAAATTTCTCCAAAACAATTTGAATATTTTAAAATTATTAGGTCTTTATAACAACTCGCGCTTATCACTAAATAAACAAAAAATAAGATTGAGGTTATAGTTAATGCTAAAATATATATAGCGTACAAGTATTTTCTTTACACTGCATTTACACGTTCCCAAAATTCTAGTGCGTTCTAGAAAGTCAGGATTTGGAAGTGATTTGGATCCCTATAGTAGTAATTCTTATGCAATTATGGGAATCCTTATACACAATATGTATTAAAAAAGCTTCAAAATGCCAAGTGCTACTAGAAACCGACTGATACCATAAGCCCAAATGCTGAGGGTTTCTAGAACCTAGTAATTCTCAGGCGTCAGAAATGTCCATAGTTCGAATGCTACCAGAGGCTAGTAGCTGCCAGAGGCTCATAGAGACTGGGAGAGCTCTTGGAATCTTGATGCTTTCAAAGATGGAGAGCTGACAGAGGCCGGTAACTCCTAGAGGCTGAGGGTTCCTAGAAGCTAATAATTCTCAGGGGCCAGTAACGTCCATTGTCCAAATGCTACCAGATCCCAAAGGTAAGAGGCTTATAGAGACCTCTTGGAATCTGAAGCGGTCAAAGGTAACGAGCTGACAGAGGCCAGGAACTCCCAAAAGCTGAGGGTTCCTACAAGCTAATGGTTCCAAGAAGCTGATAAGGCCGGAATCTTTCAGAAGCCAGAAGCGTCCCATTCTTGTGACTTTTATGGAACCAGATGGATCAGTGAGGTACTCGCTTGTTTATGTCAAATGTTTTAGAACAGGCTTCATCTAAAACACTGTTATGAATATATAAAACTCAGCGCTTGTCTAACTTGTCTCTTTGATCAGTTGTCAATAAACCAAAATTGGATTATGAATGGTGATAATAAAATCAGTCGTCACTTTGGAAGACATAATTTAATGCGCGCCAAGCAGAGATTTATAGATTGTGTTAAAAATATATTACGTTAAATGCTGTCGTGAAGTCTGATGCGATGTTATTTGTTCGCTAGCAAACAAACAGAAATCCATTAGCGAAGCATTCCTCACACACATTTAATCGACCACTGAAGTGTCACTCCCGTCACTCATTCTACTGTGGGATTTATTTAATAATTTAACTCGGTAGTTTTACCTTTATGATTATGTAAATAAATAATAATTTTAAATAATTTAGTAAAAAAGTTTATGAAATTCCCCTTAAAAGTATAACCTTAGCCACACGTAGCCAAAAAAAAACTGCATCGCCACAAAGATCAAATTTGAAATATTATGTTGTAAATGAAAATTTAAATATTCACACCATAAAAATTTGCCAACTCATATACCGTTTAATTTTTATATTAAAAGTAACTTAGTTACGATCTAGTGATAAATCATTTAATTTAGAGAGATATAGAGATTCCTTTCCTTTTGGTCCTAGTGGTACTTTGTCTATATACTCAATTAGAGTTGCAGGCCGTTTTTTATCTTTTAGTAAAATACATTTTAATCCTTGATCACCAGTTAATTGTAATATAAAAATTAGTAAGTATTAGAATATACCATACATATAGTTATTGCCTTTTAATTCTCCGAACTACAACTGTAGTAGATATTAAATGACATTGTTAAATTATGTTACATGAAAAAAATCTTTAACTATGAGAAATGAACATTAATAGCTAATAGTACGAATAACAAGTATTAATTTAAATTAACCTTACAGTTACCTTGCAGATATTCGTTATTACATTTGTACGCCTTATTTACAGTGACGATAATTTTTGAATGGCTCTTCATGTTCATGTCTGTAGTTAAATATATGTATAGTAACGTTCATGAAACAAGTTAATGTGAACAGTTAACACCATACAATAAGGAGCTCATTTTTTAAGGAAAGAACTTAAAAGGTATGGGTTTTGCGTTTGTGCGGATAAAAGATACTTGTGCTGGTTGGGTAATTGCCAAGAAAACCGAAATTGGTAACATGGTTCACATCACTTTTATTTTGAGGTAAAATTATGTTGCACAATGGTGGACATGGAACAAAATATACGTTAAGTTTTGTGCTTTTAATCTCCTATCATGATGATAAATTACAATTTTTAAAGGACATAATATGCTTCATTTAATTAACTTTAGACTTCGTAAACAGTGAGTTAAAATAAATTAAGAGCAACTAAAAGAAGGTTCTCGCTAAACTGGATAAGATTTGTAATGTGTTTTGTGTAAGTTTTATTTGTTCTCGGTATCATTTTACTCGTATAATTTGAGCTTTTAATTGAAGATTTTCATTTTTATTTATGAAAATTAAGTTTTTTTAAATTTTATATTCTCCAATTTTTGTATTTATGGCTTATAATTTACCTTTTCAATTACGTAATAGTAAGTAAGAAATTATATGTAACTACTATACGGAAATGTTATCCGTCATATAACATTAGTGATCATATCACTAATGTTTTGGCTGGATCATATCACTGGGAAAACTTGATTCCGTTTGTCTGTATGTCTACATGGCATCTAAAAACAAAACATCCTCCAGACTTAAAATTTTACGTGAAGCTAAAATTTTAATATAGACAGAATTGATTTCAATTGTGATGTATGCCACTCTATGAAATTTTGCTGAGCGTTAGCAAATATTTCTACATTGGTCGTATGGGTAGCAATGACGCCAACGAATAAATAGCAGAATAAACTCATAAACAAAAGGTTATAGTCATATGATATTTTTAATATGTGTCTTATTGGTATGAAATTTGAAAAGTCAGTGACAAGAATTAACATTTCTAGCACTGTAATACTCTCCTTTACCTCAATAGAACTTTTATTCTATAAACACTGCTACGAAGAGTAGTCCAATAAAAAAGTGAATATATCATATGGCAAGATAAAACGAGAAATATTATCTGCAGATTTTAAGTCTTACATGAAACTTCTTTTCCAATACAAAAGCAAGAATGTGTTATATTACGTACATGGTTGACTGAGCAGCAATGAAACACTCAGTAGGCTGACACAATTTCCCTTTTGTCTGCCGGGGGATGTAAAAATGTATTAAATGTATAATGATGGTCTGCTGTAGCTATCTGTCTGCCGGATACCTTGAGAATTAAATAATATATATATATACTTGAATTCTTCCAGCGAATCATGTTACGCAAATTGAGTGTGGCATAATACTCCCTTGTTTTATATTCTTCCAAGAATGGAGAATAAATACAAAGGCAAAAATTGGAATTGAAGGACCATATTATACAAAAAATTAATAGTTAACCTAAGACAAAATATAATAAATTTGCTGTATTTTTGTATGTGTACAGGTATATATTGTACTCTATCATAAATTTTATCCAAGGCAAATTTACTTTCATATTATATTTTGTTTAAAACTATCAATTGGACGTTTTCAATACTAATTACATTTAGGAAAATAAATACTTTAAATTGAGATTCCTCTCAAGATAATATATTATTCTCAACTAATTTTATGAATGAAAATATTGTGCTACAGTTTGATTTTGGCTTGTTGGTTGTTTTCAAACCTTATACTCATTTTCATATTCAGGAAGAAAATGTATACAATTTTAAATTCCAATTAATGTATTTAAACACTTCACAGATTGTTTATACAACAATTGTAATTTCTTATCGTATTTTTTGAACTTAATTTAAGAACTGACTTTATTTTATTTTCAAACATTTTCACGTTTAAGAAGTGAATACCTGGATTATTACTATGCGACATAAACAAATGGACCTGAGGAGGTAGACAATTTGTCTATAATATCGTCTTAGCCAGCAATGTTTAGTAGTAGAGTTTAGTCTCCTACACTGGCTGGGACAGTACTCGAACGGAGAGTAAGGCTCTCAATCTAAGCGCGACCGATGAGACAGACATCTCGGAACGCTAACATAAACTTCGCGAAACTTGGGTCCCATCTGGGACTTTTTCCACTTAATGACTTGAGGGAGTACCAGCCTTGACTAACGAATGTCAGACCACCAATGACTCCAGGAGATTTCTCTAGTGACTGCGAAGTTGACATTTTTGACTTAAACAAGTAAGACAATGCTGTCCACTTTGCAAAAAGGTGTTCGTGCAGCTCTTGCACGCGTAGCTTATATTCTCTTGGGAGTATGACACCCCGCCCTGTCGTGCTCAAGTGATCCTCTTGCTCACTAGAGAGTGAGATATACTCCTCAGAGCTAAAACGGATAGTTCCTTTCGAAAGCTATGCCGCCCGTCATTGTTTATGAATGCCAAGGCATCGTGAGTACCACCTCACAAATAAAGTAGCAGATTTTAGCTGTCACTGTGTTACAGCGTATTCAATTAAACATTGAGAGCCTTTCTATCTCTTCGAGTACTATCGCAGCAATATAGGAGATTAAATTGTATGTATACTCTTTTCGAATATGCTATAAAATATTTTAATTATTTCAAAATATTTAGTGTAGTGAATTATTATATCTTTGCCTTACTTGCCACAAAGATTGATTGCAACAAAATAGAAAGGTATTTTCAGTTTTGGGAAGAAAATACATTTATTATACCTGTAACATGATACCCGTTCCATCGCTTCAGATATTTTCGGCAGTTTATTTTACGACAGTGAGTTTAAATAAGATTTGGATGTTTTTAATCTTCAAAGGCCTAAGATTTTTATAAAGAAAATGCCTAATGTGTACGTTGTCAACTAGTTAGGAGGTTTATCCCGTTGCTTTATACTACAGAAAATAAAACAAAATCGTCGAGCTTAAAGTTCTACTTGTATGGGTAATGTGTGGTAGTACTTCTAAAATTAAATGTTCTGTATTTTCCTGTTGCACTGTATATAATAAAAAATTGGACTCGACATATGTTACCCACTTAAGTGTATTGTTAGGAAATTAATAATTTTTGTTTTTATCAACGGCATTTAGTTCCGATAAAACTTTAAATCTGCGTTTTATTGATAAATATTTCTTTACAATATCCATAAATAATAGGTTGAAATATCGATATTCATAGATGCTCGCCATGGTCAGAACATCAGATAATGAGAAAAAATCATTCATAAATATATATATATATCTTCTATATATATAAAAATGAATGTTTGTATGTTTGTCCTTTATGGATTCGTGAACTATTGGACCGATCATGATGAAAATTTGTACGTATATGTATTTTTCCACGGAGAAGGTTTATAAGCTATGCCCATCCTTTCCCGATTCAGGATTCCGCCCACTGGTTACAGAAATACCCATAAGAAATGCATTGCAGCAAACATATGGTTAACGTCTTTTCAAATTTTTAATCAGCTGTGTTCTTTGTAAACATATATTACACTTATAGTTTTTAAAGCATAGAGTAAGCTTAAGAGAAACGACAAATTTTGTTTTAAACTGTTTTTGCAATCACTGTTAACATAGACTTTACTATCCAGATAATTACAATTCAAATTTGACGTAAAATTTCACCTTTAACTGCAATATTTATTTAATATAAACCATGCTCATGCTTGATCAGAAGAGTAATGCAGATATCATAATTACTATCTTACGTTGGCTACAAATATAAAGAATGTTATAAAATCAACCTTAGTTGTTTTTTTTGACAGAAGTATGGTTCTCAAAACTCCGTGTGTACATATTCTCTCGATCGAGACAACCAAAGCAAGCTCAATCGTGGCATCGGAGATATTAACTAATTTAATCTAAAATTTATTATAGTAAAAAAAAAAAATTTACTAAGTAATATAAGGACTTCGGTTCTTAAGATTTGCGTGCGAAAGCCGTGGGTAACAGCTAGATAGAGGCAGGAATATGGTACATACCTTCATAATTACGCCCAAGAGGCTCACGATGGAACGACTATCAATTATCTCAGCAATGTTTAGAATGTGATAGAAAAAGAATAAGTGAATATAGTGTACTGTTTTCAACGGGAATTGCGTGCGAAGCCGCGGGGCAACTTTTGCAAAAAATTATTGAAATGCGCAGCAAAGCGCGCCGGGCCCGCTAGTATATATATAAAACTTTTCAATTTTTATTATACTTTTTATATTGCACAATCTTTTCAAAAGTAAATTGGCATGTGTGAAAACGCATATTTATTAGAATTGGCATAGTGTGTTAGCTCATTATTGTAATCATATACTATAATACTTTTTTTCAATAATATACTTTTAATTAATTTAGCAGGATTGAATAAAAGATGTATACAACATAGGTTAAGATCATCCATCAAAATAGAATAAAGAATTAGAGGTTACTTACCTATTAAGAAGAAGAATGTGTTTTCATGCGGCGAATATTTTATGTTCACTTCACCTACAATAAAAAATGTACTTGAATTATAATGACTTTAAACATTTCTGAAAGTGCCTAATATTATTAAGGTTTGTTTAAAAGGATGTGAACATTTTAATATCACCTAGAAGTCTCATTTTAAAATGGTTGCTAAAAAAATTATTATTAGACCGTTACGATTGACACAAAAAGATAAAGTTGAGTGTAAACCTTAATTTCTTAATTGTATAACTGATGTTCTAAAGTATACTGAGAAACTAAAGTAGATTAGGATATGAACTAAAACAAAGAGTCAGATATCTTATATTTTTCCTATGCAACCAGTCTAAAATTGAAGTAGTTTTATGATTGTTGAGTAAGGTTAAACTAAAATAGCTACTGTTTTAAGCTGGTTAGGATAAAAGGTTTGTAGTTTGGTCTGGTACTGATAGCCAAGTTAATTTTTATTTGACTCTTGTGGACACAATTAAGCACACACGAAAATAAATTTTATTACTCAAAGTGTAGTGATTAACTTAATACCGTCTAAATGTACGACAAAATAACCAAACATGTACATGTAAACCTAAATGTACATATCTGTACCTGTACGTTAAATCCAAACAATGGCACTGCGTAGAACCAGCACACCATACGATATTTTCAGGTACCGGAAGTCTGTCGAAGGCATAATACACATGCTTGTAAAATGTTATCTTTCTAGGAAATCGAATGTTTAAAGACAAAAGTATAGTCTTTCTAGGAGTTCGACACATTTAAATGCTTAGACGTGGTTCGTATACATGAAAAAATGTTTAGTTTGTCTGTTGAGAGAGCATGAAAAGTGTGTGTCATAGTTGCACTAAAAAGGGGAGTTATAAGACAAAATATAGTTCTCCTAAGGTTTGCGAACACAGTCTCAACTTCTATGGTTGGTTGATATTCATGAAAATGACTCTTTTTCTTTCGAGAGCATAATACGCATGTGATTTAGTTTTCATCTTTCTAGAATGTCGAGAAATGAAAAAATAAAAATATAGTTTTTCTTCTATATTATGTAGATTGGCAATTGTTATACACAATGTATGAAACAAATTACTTATAACTACTGTAAACATGAAAATAATTTTATTGGTGTTGAAACTAAAAACATTTGATATGCAAAATAATATAAATTCCAATTAACTATAACTACTGATAAACTCATCAACAAAATAACACCAACTCGTCAAAACTCATCAACACAAGCTCTGTTTATCAGTAAATGTTTAAGAATGTTTTTAAATTTGTAGGGATTTTGTTCTTGGCAAAGGTATCTCGGTAATTTTTTATATAATTTTGGTACCATATTTTGAGGTAGCGCGGTTGCAAGCTGTAATTGTGTGGAGTCTGTATGTACTGTTCCCGGGCTCTGGTGTTATACGTATGTACGTCTGCACCAATTTGGATAGAATCAAACTTAAATATATATAGTATATTATCATTTCGTAAATGTATAATGAAGGCAGGGTTAAAATTGGAAGGATTGAAATAATGTTTTACGCGAAATCTGTCTGTGTTACACCTGCTATTAAACGTATGGCTCTTTTCTGCAGGCGAAATATTCGTAGAAACTCAGTACGTGATGCTGAGCCTCACAGCACAATTCCATATCTCAGTCTTAACTTTATACAAGAGTTGTAAGTAAGCCGGGAGAGAAAATAATTTTAAAAAACTAGTTCAACGCCTATAGAACTTTGATCTTTATAAAAGTGCTTCTTTTTATACTTAAATCACGAGGGCAATTTTTACTAAATTTCAAATTTTATACCGGGAAGTTTACATTAGTGTTATATGAGTTTAGAGTGTAAGAGTAAGTGAGGTCTTTGCCTTTTATGTATATAAAAAATATTGATTTGATAAGGTTCAAATCAGCTTTTTGTAATGTTTTAAAACATTTTTACAAATAAAATGTTCAATCTATTATTAGTTTTTGTACCTATTTAATATTTACTTTCTTATAAATGTTCAATGAGCTACACTAACTCGTGGTTAGAAGTCACCTTTAAGTATTAGATAGGGTTTCTTAGCCCTTATTTCGCGTGGTAAAGTAAGGTATTCCTATCTTGTTTACTGGCTATGCACAGACAGCTAATTGCATCTTGATCTCTTCCCTCGTCTTTGATTGGTCGGATAACACGCTATGTTTTAAACGGGAATGTCAGGACCCCTCTCATTTTGTATTGTGACAATATCGCTTAGGCTTATCTTTCGTGTTAAGCTTTGTAAACAGATATGTAGTCCTCTATCTTTATCAAAATATGTGGCTGTTGTGCATCTCGCTCCAGCCGCGGTTCACGTTTCATTACAACTTATCATGCCGCAAAACCCCGTTTAAGTGTGCTGTTTGCCCTTTCGTACTGGAATGGTAATAATTCCATGGACTGCGTTCGATATTAACCCCCCACCCACCAAGACAGTTCAATGATCCAAACGAATGCTGTGCTGTGCATTTTGCGTGGATAAAATTGTAATCACCGTAAGTCATAGAGTATTTCTCTTATTTTGATTCTTCACAAACCCCATTTCGTCGTGCCTCCCCAATCCGATCCTTTTTTTATATTATTAAATTGTCTTTTTCATTATTTTTATTAACTCGTTCTTTGCCCTTGTTTAACTAGCTATTGATATAAATAAATAAATGTTTTATTTACAATAATTATTATTGAGTTTTATTTGTCACATGTATGATACAGGGTTTCGTGAATTAATGCCATGGGCACATAAAAAAATTATATCCATCATAGGAAAAAATTGTGGTCCATGTTAAATTTGAATTTATACTAAAATAGGTTTAAATTTTGAAAGATTTGGAATCATTAATTGGGTAGATCTTACTTGAGTTCAAATCCAGTATTACTTTGTTTTGTTCCATTGACACTTATTCATCTTCCAATCATTCCTGTCGATTTAGTGCAGATTTAATACTGGTAGTAGTACTCCTTGTAGATCTGAGAGTTCTGGTTGCCATCCAATATTCAAGTGTTCATCATATAGTAAATGTCTTTTCTGTTCTTGGATTCAAAATCGAGATTCTCCAATTTAATACAAATAATAAAAAGTATTACTGTATTTAATAACTCAAATGTTGATTAACTTTGATGAGAAAAAGCTTCTTCCCAGTCTCCTATATAAGCCATCATTCAAAAGAAATAAAATTCCATTATTGTAAAGTCACCAACTGATCTAAATTCACTTTATAACTCCAGGTGTTGTAAACTTACTTTGCATAACAATCTCCTTGATATTAAGCTTTAATGTATTCTGTGGTATTTGGTCTAAAGAATTTTTTTTATGATTCAATTTTACAATAGTTTATGTATTTCTATCTTATATGTATGATAATTTGTTTTTATGTTAATTTTTAACTCTAAAATAGGTTGTTAGTTTATCTTAATTTTAAAATCTATTGATTTATATATGTTTCAAAATTGCATGGGTGTATGTTCTTCTTCTTGTATGGATTCCTGTGTGTGTGTGTGGTGTGTGTGTGTGTGTGTGTGTGTGTGTGTGTGTGTGCGTGCGTGCGTGCGTGCGTGCGTGCGTGCGTGCGTGCGTGCGTGCGTGCGTGCGTGCGTGCGTGCGTGCGTGCGTGCGTGCGTGCGTGCGTGCGTGCGTCGCGTGTGCGTGCGTGCGTGCGTGCGTGCGTGGCGTGCGTGCGTGCGTGTGCGTGCGTGCGTGCGTGCGTGCGGTGCGTGCGTGCGTGCGTGCGTGCTGCGTGCGTGCGTGCGTGCGTGCGTGCGTGTGCGTGCGTGCGTGCGTGCGTGCGTGCGTGCGTGCGTGCGTGCTTTGCGTGCGTGCGTGCGTGCGTGCGTGCGTGCGTGTGCGTGCTGTGCGTGCGTGCGTGCGTGCGTGCGTGCGTGTGCGTGCGTGAGTGTGTGTGTGTGTGTGTGTGTGTGTGTTGTGTGTGTGTGTGTGTGTGTGTACTTATGTGGTATAAACTCCTATTGTTATTTATTAATCTTTTATAAACAAACATAAAATAATATGAACTATTAACTTTTCAAAAACAAAGCTGTAAACAATATTTTTCACGTGTTATCTTTAACCTCTGAGTCTCAAATAACTTCCTAAGTTACTTTTATTGCAGTAAAATACCCTATTCTTACGGCAAAACAAAGTTTACAGCTGTGCCTGTCAGAAGACGAACTACTGCAATAGGGAAGATAATATTTAAATTTATGTTGCCCTAGTGATTGCCATGAGATGTGTGGAATTATTAGAAGGTGCCACAGACAATATTTGTCGTTGTATTCAACGCCAAGACGCTCGAGGACGCGGTGACTGTGGTTTTATCCGACGCTGACTATATTGTGACACAAGAGCAGTTTTTCAAACACTTTGAAACTGATGATCAACTCTATAAATATATTCGATGTGTAACAGAGGCAGCAACACGATTGTTATTTAAACATAGCTTTTTAATTAAATCTTGCATAAGATAATTCTTACGAAACAATCTTTATTAAGTATAACCCTCATTTAGGGTAATTCTAACACTTACGCAACCATTTACTGCAGAGTGCAATCACATCAAAGTACTTAATCAATTTATATCTTATGTTTACGCAAAATTAAGGTATGGTTTATCGAGGATATGGCATAATTGGAACATGTAAAAAGACGACCACCATCGCTGTGGGTCTGTGCAGGATCCACTATTGTATCCACCCTCCATATGTACTGGAATGCATGATAAAAAGTTACAAATATTTATAAAATAAATATTAATAAATTATATGAGTTAACTTTTAAACAAAGTCTCATAAAAATAAAAACAACAGAATGACATTTAGGATGAGCCATAGAAACTACTATTTGAAAATCATATTTTAGTAGATAAATGTATTGCACTTTATATCGATAAACTTTGAAAAACTTCTAGCATAGAGATATAGACAAATTATAGTCTGATTGACTATAGTCTTAAACCCGGAGTGTTTTAGTAGCAGAGTTTTGTCTTCCACACTGGGTGGGATGGTACTCAAAGAGTAAACCTCTCAATCTCAACGGGGTAATGCTGTAACACAGTGTCGGCTGAAATCTGATGTCTATCTGTGGCTGAAGAGACAAAAACAACGTTGAAACAGCTTTACTAGGAGGAGTACTCCTTTGCTCGAAACCAAGTTTTCTCAAAGGAGCCAGAGCACATACCAAAAAGGTCCACTGTGCATTAGCAACCGTGACAAGTGACGGGCAGTTTAAAAGGCAATTGAACACGAATCGCTCCCTTCAATTTATTTTAGCTTCCGCTCCCATTAAAAACCTTGCGAAGGAAACAGGATTTTTCCGGACATTTTCCATCGTTCAGTGAAACAAGAAAACAGTAACACTACGGTTTCGAGATCTGCAATCTGATTTCTTCTTCAGGTAAAGAACTAACCTAATACATAATTACAAACTAGGTTAAAATAAACAAATCTTACTAAAGCGTTGTGGCACGCCTAAGTCAGGAATCACAACCTACATGTTGTTTGTCAACTTCACTAACTCTAAAGACATGCACTTAACACAAAACTATACCAAACTATACTAACCACCTACGACTGCCCAGAGGGACTAGCCAATGGTAATCGTGATGGCTGGCTAAAACAAGATGGCGGAAATACAAGGGAAGGGGGACAGGAATTGGCCCTTTCGTTATTATTAGTTCATGCGAGATGAACTTCTTAAAAACCATATTGTGACTCCGCATTGGTTTATTACAAATATCCCGATCCGTTTGATACTTTTGGTTTTCTCTTTAGTTCATTTTTTTATAATTGGCAACCAAAGCGGCCTAATCGGTTGACTGATTGGTTGGTCTGCCAATTTAATTTATGTTGCCTCAATTAATTTCCTTTTGAAGAAATGTGGTTCCCGATGTATTATGTGGGCTTCATCCCAATTCATATGATTGGTCTTCGGACCAACAATGGTGTGCAATTTTTGACTTTTCTGTGAAACCCTTTCTCGTGTTTTCTTTGTATTCTTTTATCCTTAACGTTTAGTGGTCTTTTTGTCTCGCCTATGTATTCCCTATTGCAGCTACATTTTATACTGTAAACACAGTTTTTGGAATCCTGTGTGCCATTTTTTTGTTTTGTTTTTAACGAGACTTTGTTCCAAGAGTGTTGTGTGTTTTAAAACGCGGTTCTAATGTTGTACTTTCTACCTACTCTTCTAATTTTCTCCGATAATCCCGGCACATAGAGGGATTGACATAAACGCAAATTTATCAAAATTCTGTTTTTCTGACTCAGGAATGATTTTTCTGGTTCGTTTGCACTTATTAATTACTAATTGAGGTATCCATTGCTTCTGAGAGCCGATTCAATTTTCTTAAATTCTTCTTTTAGTCCTTCTTTATCTGAGCACAAGCTCTTTGCTCTATCAAACAACGATAGGCTACTCCTTCTTTGGACAGATTTTGATGGTTTGGAATGATAATTTTAAATATTTTCCTGGTGTGTGTTATCTTTCGAAAAACAGTTGTCTTAAGGGCATCCCTATCACTTAATACACACACTGGATACACAAAAAGGGAAGCTTGTTTTGGACTTCCACTTCCATTGTGAGGCGTGATGGAAGGAGAAATACTATTAATGTAATTCAAAAAATTATTTAATTCAATGTCTCCATGAGAAAAAAATAACAAGGTATCATCCACATACCTCCACCAAATCTTCGGTTTGAACTGAGCTGAAGCCAAAGCTTTTCGCTCGAATTCCTCCATAAAGATATTGGCGAAAAATAGGAGACAGTGGAGAACCCATTGCCATCCCCCTCATCTTGACGGTAAAGATTACCCTCTAATTCAAAATAATTGTATTGAGTGCATAGTTCTAACAGTTCCATAATTACTGGCACGGGAAGTTTAGATCTATCCTTTAATGTTTGGTCTTCTTTGAGACGTGATTTAATAATTCCGAGAGTTTCTGGAACTGGTACATTTGTAAATAGACTTTCGACATCAAAACTTACCAGTTTGTCAGTTTCAGTCAAACTTTAGGGATTTTGATTCTCTACGAAATCCCTGGAATTTTTGATGAAAAGAGTCAGTTTTTCCTACCAATGGCGTTAAGATATCCAAGAGGACGTTAGACAATTCCCTGCAAGGTGAATAACGAGAACTAATGATGGGCCGGAGAGGGATGGTAGGTTTGTGGATTTTGGGAAGGCCATACATATGGGGGATTTTGGAGTGGTGAGGAGTTAATTTAGATCTAAATTTATCTGAAAAAACTTCTTTATGTTTTCTTAAGGTGTTTGCTACTTTGCGTTCAAATGAATCAGTCGGGTCTTTATTATTTAAAACTGTATATTTTGCCAGTATTTAAAGTTTCCGCAATCTTTTTCTTTATACGCTACTGAGTCAAGTACAACAGTATCGTTGCCTTTGTCGGCAGGTAAGATTTTGAACCGTGTCGTCTTTCCCAAGGATCGACCTGGCCTTTTTCTCCTCTATTGTCAAAGACTACTGAGTAAAAGACTAGCCTCACAACGAAACCGGTCACCCTGTTCCTCAGGTAACTGTGAAACAGCCGACTCGATTCCAGTTACGAAATCCAGTGCCTTTACCGATGTTTGTGCCACAGAAAAGTTTAAACCCTTGAATAAGACTGATATTTCCGCTTCATTCAGGATTTTTGAAGAGAGGTTGATTACATTTTTATTATTTGCATCCGTATTCACGTTGTCATCCTTAGGCAAATCACATTTTTAGGCCTAATTTTTTCCAGTTTGGAGATTTTCTTTTTCTTATCTGTTTCAGAAACTTTTATACATCTATTTTGGATGCTTTCGAGAATTTTGTTGAATTCTGTACCGATCAGTGTTTTTAATTCAGTTTTTTACACTCAACATTCTTTTGGAGGAGGTATCTTTCACGATGATGATATGCAATTCTTTCTTTAAGTAAAGATTTAGAAGCAGAAGACAAAATTTTACTAGCTTTCCTACTATGAAAAGGAGTTTTTAGAGTTAACCCTATAGGCATAAGGTCTTCAAACCTTATATTTATGCAAGAAAGTTAAATGATTAATGTGTTTAGTTAGCTTAAGATGCAAGCTCTCAAGGTCTTTGATTTGTTTACTGGTTCCGGGTCCGTACCGAGAATCAATTCTTTGTTTGAAGGTTATTTTTGACGATGGAAGGATTGTGAAGGAAACAGGAGTATTTTTTCCGGACATTTGCCATCGTTCAGTGAAACAAGAAAACAGTAACACTACGTTTCGAGATCTGCAATCTGATTTCTTCTTCCTGATTTCTTGTTTTAGCCAGCCGTCACGATTACCATTGGCTAGTCCCTCTGGTCAGTCGTAGGTGGTTAGTAGACGAATGAAGACGTATTGTGACCTGTATTCCGTAGTTTAGTTTTAATGATTAGTGTTTGGTATAGTTTTGTGTTAAGTGCATGTCTTTTAGAGTTAGTGAAGTTGGACAAACAACATGTAGGTTGTGATTCCTGACTTAGGCGTGCCATAACGCTTTAGTAAGATTTGTTTATTTTAACCTAGTTTGTAATTATGTATTAGGTTAGTTCTTTACCTGAAGAAGAAAATCAGATTGCAGGTCTCGAAACGTAGTGTTACTGTTTTCCTTGTTTCACTGAACGATGGCAAATGTCCGGAAAAATCCTGTTTCCTTCACAATCCTTCCATCGTCAAAAATAAACCTTCAAACAAAAGAAACCTTGCGTTGAGCAAAAGAGTTGGACGGAAGATAAACAGCAGATTTCAGCTGCCAATGTGTTACAGCGTTTTCAGTTGAAGATTGAGAGCTTTGCTCTCTCTCTTCGAGTTCCATCCCAGCCAGTGTCGGAGATTAAACTCTACTAACCCTAGAGTGGTCTTGATGGAACCACCGTTTATCGTGTGTTTTGAGAAAGGCATACGTTTGAGGAACTTAATAGTTTGTAACAGAATTAGTAGTATTTTCCATCACTATTTATAGCTACAACAAAAATATAAAATATAAATATTAGTAATCGTAATTTCAGAGAAAGTTTAAAACAGTAATTCAGAGAAAGTTAAAAGTCTGTCTGAAGAGATGCATCCACTCTATGCATCGTTTCGAACACCTAGACTATAAAAGAGGTCTGTCAGATTTCCCAGCAGCCAGCCAGTATAATCCTCATGAAGAGGTAACTTTTCATGTTGTCTTATGAGATACACAATTGAGTGAATTAAGATGTTTTAGAAATTATTCCTAAGTACCGCGAAGTGACCAAGTTTTCATTGTGCGTGTCATATTTCAGACGCTGCACTAACCAGAAGATTAAATGGAGAAAAAAACTCAACATTCTCATCTGTTTTGTGTTGTGATTTTTTGCTTCACCTGAGTTGTTGTAGAATTTACAATATAATTTATGATTGTCTTATACGGGTTTATTCTCAATTTTGAAATTTAGTCTGGTTATCTATATGTATTTGAATTGTTTACTTGTTCATTGGTAAACGTTAAGTTTTAGAAATTTACATCCGAATAAAACATGAGATATCAAGTCCCTAAACGTAGTGTTTCTTATTGTAATACTTAATGTCAGAAAATGCCCGAACTAATAGTGATCAGATTTATGGCTGCCTTCCTTATTAAGTCATGCCATTCCCATTTGTATTTTTATTTCCCATTGTTCTTCATTTATGCTGAATTAAAATGTAAAAAAATCTAAGTAATAAAAACATTTATCAATAATCTTAATATTACAAATTTTATAAACATGTTTCTACTACATTATACGCTGCATTCATTGTAGAATGATGATTATTATTATAAATTTCATTAAAAACTTGTTTACACTTTTGTTGTTGTATCTTTAACTAAATATTTGTTATAAGAAGAGTGATTATTTGTTTGTAATGTGAAATCCCTGAAGTTGTCCGATTTTTTCATTTATAATGATGCGCTAATGTCCTTTGAAATATTCAGAATGATTTAGATTGTAAATGGCAAAGTTTTTAAAAATACATAACATTTTGTTAGGTATACAAATTTATGGTATTACTTTTTTATTGAATTTAACTGTATATGTTACAAATTTAGGATTAAACAAAATTAAAAGTGAAGAAAATAGGTTATATACATTATAGAAATATTACAAATTCTAAAATTACATTTTATACTCTCTGTAATTTTTTACACACCGCTTGAATTCATAACCTAAAATAAGTTATTGTTGCATAGTGAATATTATTGATTCTTAACCTTGAACGAAACGCCAATTTAAAATGCAAACCTTTGTTTAACCCCCCTTGCGGTTCCATCGACTCACGCTTCGTAGTAAAACCAAGACAAATTAGGCTTGAATATGCATAATTAATCTTACAAAGCGTCTTAACGTCTACATCATGACTTAAGAAGATTACTTGTACTCTACTTGTATCGTAATTGTACCTAGGTGTGTCTTCCTGTATAAGTAATTTGTGCTTAGATGTAATTTAACGCCCATCCCATTGACATAAAATTCTAAATAATAATTTTTTAGTGTGTGCGTGTTTTTTACTTCAATTTAACTTTATAAAATAACTACTAATGCTTTTATTACATTTAAATACTGGCTAAGGTCATAGCAAATACACGTTACTTATCAAAATAAGATTTATAATACTGACTTATGTATCAGTAAACTTTCTTATTTATATTTATTTACTTAAGCCTCATTTTCACGTTCAAATTTCCAGACTTGTTGCACCAAGTCACAATGGGTTGGTAGTTCTTCCCAACATTCGTATTTACTTCAGGTATATTTGGATTCATCTCGCCATGTAGATGAACCAAGGTAGAATTTATCAGAGATTTCCTTCGAATATCCATTACTGCTCCATAAGCAAGTGTTTTTTGTCGCTATCCCAGTGTAAAATCGTTATTGGAGTCCATAAATCATAATACTATACTTATAAAACCTAGTAACACTGATCTTCCTTATATCTGATGACCTCTTTTTACCCAAGAAATTGCACTTACTGCATTTTGCAATGGAATGGTAGATTAACGTTATTATCATTATTTTCAGCTTAAATAAATCAAATTGGAACTATATTACTCTTTTATTTCTCTATATATAAGAAAAACTGCTTGATATTCTAGGTACAATTTGTAGTCGAAAAGCCAGGTATACCAATGCATGTGATATTAAGTCGGTAAGAAGAATTGCATTAACAAAGCGGATAAAACATATTGCCTCTCCTGGTTAATTTGCAGTATATTAGATGTGTACTATATTTTATACAAGCTATAAATACGCAAAATAAAGAGTCGCATATCAGGCTTCGCCGAGGTTGCATATAGATTTCCAGTCTATGATTTATTTCAAATCATGAGATGTGCTGTGCGCATATAGACAGGCAGAAAATAATCAGAAAAAATCAACACTGACAGACATTGGATAAAAATTGTGTCAGTTTACTTAGTGACAGATTTTACACATTACAACCCCATGGATTTCCACTAATACAGAACTAATTCTTGTCTATCATAAAATATATAATATCATTAAAATTTTAAATTATATAAAGGATCAAATCTTTTTGAGATATCGTTTCCACCTAACAAATAAACATGTACACGTCTATACACCGAATAATGATTTGTACGAGTATGTTCGACTAGTAGTTTGGTATTATGTGAAGCACTGTGTGGGTTAATATACAATACAGAAATGAAGCCTCCACTAATTTGAAAGTATATATGTCAGTTTGTTCTCGAAATATCCTGCGGCATTCAGAAAGACCGAATTTCTTGCAATCACTGGAATAAACGGGTTTAATTAAAGCTCAACCTATATCTGGCGTGGAAGCCGAATAGAGATTTTAAACTCACTAATATAAAAATAGCAACTACAACCGCTTGTTGCTGGCAGCAATTTAGATGTATATTTAGTAATACATGGCCAGTTTGTCACGCGAGCAGTTATTTACATACATATCACTCCTGATAACTGCGCCACGGAAGGTGTAAGCGGTTCAGGCATGAATCTGTTTGTGAGGGCAGTTTAATTCTATCAAGGACTATACACTGTGTACGTGTTAACTGTATCACTATCTAGTAAAATTTTAGAGAAAAAAGTTAACATAACCTGAAAAATTCCAGACAATAATTAACTTAAATCTGCTGCCACGTTTAGCATCATAATGGCTTGATTCCGAGATTCGTAGTTTTAAGTGATTCATTTGTAATTAAAACTACGAGACAATACTTGGCCGATAGATGTGAGTTAACTAATAAAATGAATCACGGTAATAATTCTAATGTTGTTATCTCTGAAATAAGAAGACACAAATTGATTTAAAGAGCAATTCTTATTTGTCGGGCATCTTTAGCGGAGTATGAGAGTGATCTATAAAAACACACGGCAAAGTATAAACGTCTAATTAATTATTTTAATTTATACAAACCGTGCAAAAACAAGCTACACGACCTATGTTTTAGAGGATAATGTAACTTAAAGTTTAAGTAAAGCTTAGCGATGATATACGGTTGAGATTTGTTCTCTTCTTAGAGCGCCATTTATCAACATTTTCTTAGATTCCTTTTTTATGCCCGCGTGTTTATGCACTGTTCTATCTTGCTCCATGAATATATTAAAATAAAATAAAAACAACAAAATCGAATAAAATTTTGGAATTAAATATACATTAATACATATTATTATATTAATAATGTATACCTTTGACTAGTGCATTGCCGTACTATAAAAAGTGATTGCTATTTTCAGGAACGTAGACAAGAATGACGTTCTTCTTAAATCTTAAAAACAATTAAATTCAAACAAAATATTTGGAAAAAAATCACGTAAAATATAACTTTTTTGTATTTAGTTTCGATTTATAGTGCCTACAAATAAGAATAAATAAAATCAGGATGAACAATCTCAATATAAATACTAATTTAAAAAATAAAATACAATAACAATACTACCTTGAGTTGCCAGCTACTTTATGTCAATTCTTGGACTTATGCGACCTGTGTCATAATTTGTCACTATAATCCAAGATATTCGATTCGCACTTCTTCGGAGCAGAATTAAAATAATGTAATATTTCTAGAAACCCAAATCTTGCAAGCAATCGTTCAACGTGGGGTAAAAAGAAAATTTTACAGGAAACTAATGAATGCGGTATCAAATAATAACGTAATACGGATTTTATTAGAACAAATTACTTCTCTAAACTGTAACTAACTGCTTTCAACGCAAGAAAATTTTGTTTCAATATTTTAGTAATGCAGTGCCTAAAATAGGCAACAATGCTAAATCTATTTTCGATTCAAAGCTGAAAAATGATAAATGGTAAATTTCGATTTATTAGAACAAATTACTTCTCTAAACTGTAACTAACTGCTTTCAACGCAAGAAAATTTGTTTTCAATAATTTAGTAACGCAGTGCCTAAAATAGGCAACAATGCTAAATCTATTTCGATTCCAAAGCTTGAAAAATGTTAAATGGTAAATTCATAAATCATCTTTCACTCGTTCCACTAATGTTTCATTTCAGGCTTTTAATGTTTTATTTGACACAAAATGTTTAAATAATTACAACAAACGTAAGTAATTTACATTGCATTGATAACTCTTTCTTTCTTTGCAATTTTCTAAAACATTTAGCTGATAAATATTAAATAAGGCGTTTTAAACTTTGATGTTTGCATATAACTAAAATAAAATTATTACTTAAGCTACGTATACAAAATCCTATATTTTTCAATAAAACATTTCATAGGCATCTATAAATATATATTTAAATGAAATCAATTGAATGTGCATAGTGAATCAAATCGATTTTATCGGCTCTTGACCGAACTAATACAAGACTACAACTGCGATGAAATATTTTAAAAACTTGGTGTGAATATCCATGAGGGAACACGAGGAATCTCAGATTAAAACAACTGCAGGTTCATCTCATTATCTTCTGGAAATTTACGTTTATCCCGGAACAGGTTCTATGCTACATAATGAGTTCAGTAATTTAACTTTAAGTACGCTTTATGCCTATTACTTCAAGCACATTAACAAACATCTTGTTAACTTATTATATTTCTTGTATTATATTCAAATAAGCAAGACATCTTTTCATCTGGTTAGTTTAGTTACTTATAATCGACAAATGGAATTCTTATTACTTAATTTTTACAACCAAAGAGTGATTTGCCCTGGAGTTATTATGATATTACAAACTTTGTGTGTGATGTAAAATATACATCCTACACGATAGCGACACAGGATACTTGGTAACTACTCAGTACTTGGTAACTGATGACAAAATTAAATTTAAATATAGCTTACTTTTTTAGTCACTATTTACTTACATAAGATCTATATTATGAAAATTAATTAGAGTAATAGCAACAATTGCTAATCTTTGATTGAATGATGAAGCTATAATTATTCGGATGATGAGCAAAAGTTATTTTCTAAACTATAATAATCTAACATAAAACAACTCCTCAAAGATTAATTTCCCAGTAAAATAATAGTCCCCATAAATCGTGTTTCCGTAGTATGAAATCAAACCAAGAAGCATTCACTGTTGGTCCACTTTCGTTCCTGACTATTACAAGGATAATGAAATATGTCTGCATTTAACATAGGTAAATACCCTCAGCAATTTATTTATCCTTACCGATAACTCGTGAGCGTGTACTTGCTCAATCAGGAACCTCGATTACATTACTAAAGTACTAAACACAGGTTTTTATCTTTATAGATTAAATTTAAATATAGGTAAAATGAAATCAACCTTCACATCCTGTACCACTTAATTCAATGTAAATTTATATGGGAACTTGTAATCTTATTTGAGTAGGTACAAAACAAAAAAGCCTATTACCTGAAAATGGGCGCTATTTACAACTAACAAAATGAAAAAAGTGTTTGTAGGCCATAAGGATCTATTACATTTTTAGTTCCAACGAACAGCTTACACAAACTTTGGACAGAAAATGCATTATATGATAGTAGGTACTGTCACTTTTAGTCATATCACTAAACGCTTAAACAACAAAACGCCTACAAAATAAGAACAAATATTTAAATCCAGAAAAAAGGTTTACACTTAACTCCCTGGCAAACCCCATCTCCTAATTTAATTTAACACAAAAAATCATCTTATCCACGAATTTGGTATAACGGACCTCTAAGCACTGGGGCACAGCCCCCAGTTAGCCGAAGATGTAATAAACCATTCCTTTCCCAGGTGTTCAGGATGGTGGTCATTCGCATTTGAGCATAATTTTTATCTCTAGGTATTTGACAAAATAAATACGAATTTAACTTATCACAAAAATATATATATATATTAAATATTCCAACAAGCAAGATGTTTGCATATTTATCTTTCTAGGTTAAAATATTTTGGCTGTTTAGAGATAGAAAAGTATACAATTGAACTGTTCTAAATAAACTTAGTTTTTTATTAATTGTATCTAAATAAAGTTTACGTTTTCACAAACAAATGTATATGGTAATATACAACCTAAATATATATTTTTAAATATATAAAAAAATATATTTTAACTTTTTACTAGCAAGCTTATAGACTTTTTAATTGTTTTGAAAAGCTTACTATTATAGTAACATGATTACCATGGAGGGTTATGTCCCGTCAGAGCTGTATTGATCAAACATCTAAATTATAGTGCGTCTACAGTTTAACATTTCTAGACGAAAACCTCACATCTTTCTTCTGACTGAGCCGGAGGGTATTTTACACCCTGAATGCTTCTCTATAACACATCATAGTATCTACACTAAGTTAGAATAGTTTCTGTGGTTTAGGTTAATTTTGTAGGTGAGATCAAGTAATTCAGGAAAAAAGGCTACGCTACATTTCGAAATACATATTTCTCGTTTCTTATTCAAAACGGATGCTATAACTTACGTTATGTGTAAACACATTGTTTAGCAGTGTTTAAATTAAAATAAAATACAGGTTACAGGTGTGGAGGGGTGCTGTATAAAAATGGGCAACTGTTTTGGAATTTGATACAATATTGTATTTCAATATTTGTATATATATAATATTATATATATATATATAATATTATACTATATACAGGGTGTCTTGTGAACTGAAAATACACCGACAAACTTCAGGAGGTTGTTCCTTCCGAGCCGTCAAAAGCGAACCAAAAAGTATCCTATAAATGTATGGTCCTAAGATGCATACGTTTTCCCGTCTGTCCGTCTGTTTGTGTTTATTAACTAATTAAATTTTTTTTTCTAAACCAACCATTAAAGGTACAAAGTTCACTTAAACTTTTCAACATATGCATAATCTCGTAAAGATTGTCAATATTTAAAATAAAATTGGACAATTTTTTACTCAACAAAAATTCAAAATGGCGGCTCAGTTTAAAATCCTTTGGTGGCTTGGAATTTCTCAAAAACTACTTCCTGTATAAAAAAATTTACTAGAATATAAAAAAAATATAAATTTTATTTTATTAAAACGGAAACGGTACAGCTCATTTTTTGAAAATCGCTCAAGGAAATAAAAAGGGTTTATTAGCATTTTTTTTCGTAACCCTAGTAACGATAATCACATTTAACAAGTTTTTTTTCTTGGTTTCAAAAGTTAATGTATAGTATTTGAGGCAGTAATAAAAATATAAAACGGGATATTTTGGGTTAATAAAAACCTTTAAAAACATGATAATTAGTAAATTAAATTTTAAAAACGACCATTACTGTAACACAGCCAAATCTACATTGGAACTTCAAACTTTCATGGTTTTTTTAAACAGCTGAATATTGTTTTCCATGTTGAGAACAACAGCTGATTAGAACAACAGATGAATTCAGATATAGTAAGTCAGTTTCCGTTGTTTATTTTTGAACAAGATATAGATCTGTTTTACTTTTCACTGTGTTAGAAACTAATTTATTAGTGCGATAGTGCTCCTTATTCTATTGGAAGATGGCAGGTTTACCCATTTAGCCATCAAGCTTGACATGATAATTTATAGTATGGAAAAGCTAAACGGTAATAGATCGCCATAGCAATCATCCCCGCCTTGTATTACGAATCATTTTTTTTTTTTTTTCCACAATTCCGACTTAACAACTCTACTCATTCAACATTTGCTGCTGTTTTTCAACCGACTTTCATGAGGGACTGGCACTTTTGTTACCTTTCTACTGCAGACCGAGCGGTGATACAGAGACAGCGTAGAACTCCTGATTTGGAAGAAAACATCTTACAATGCGAGTTAGAGGAAGATCCAGGCGTAAGTACTCAGGGCCAGTTACGAGCAATACTCAACGTAAGACCACATCGAGACCAGTTATGGCGAGTTCTTACAATGAGCAGGATGTTATATCCGTACCATTATCAGCGTGTACAAGCCCCTTGGCCCAGCTGACTTTCCATGTACGTTTTACAGTTTTTGCCAATGGTTTTATCAGCAAGCTAACATACCCTGGTTTTTAACATCATTAGCTGTGTATACATGCAATGAAGCTTGTTTTAATTCGAGATGGAATAACCAACTACCACAAATATTTTGCATCAATGGTGCTGATGAAAAAACCACACAAGCCATTCCATGAAAGGCGCATGACCATCAACAGCCAGTTTTAAAAATATTAATTGTTTTGGGGCAGGGCAATCATTGGAGACTGTTTATTAGGTCCTTTTGTATTACCTGACATAACTAAAATGGTGGAAACTAGCAGACATTTCTTACAACACGAATTGCGCTGATAATTTTTAGATGAATGTTCCCTTGGGTGTGACGAGAGCACTGATTGGTTCATGCATGATCGGAGCTCCCGCGCGATTTCAGACTAGAAGGTGTCAGGCCAATTTCTGGGAGCCAAAACTACATGGGGATAGGCATGAGGGGAAACCTGTCATCATGGCCGCCTCGGTCGCCCCCCCCCCCCCCCCAGATCTAAATCCAAGTCGGATTTCTTCCTTCTGTTTCTGGGGGTCCCCCCATAATTGAAAAACTCTAGTTTATGAAAAGACCCAGTATTAATACGCCACCATTTACCAGGGAATGACCTGTTTACAGCGTATCACATGCAAGCCTGTAACACGTGGCTAAAGGAATCACACACAGGAATACTTGAAAGGAACTCGGACCAAATCAAATGACCAGACGATGTTAATTGCATGCATCGCATCAAAATGGAAGGCATAATGGAACATTTGTTTGTATAAAGTGATACCCTAATATTTTGAAATAAATGTTGCACTCTTGGTTTAAGTTATTCCGTATTTGTCTTAATAATGGACAGCTTAAAAACTCTTTTGTTTTAATGTGAGATATTTTTTGTTGAATGTTCTAAAACAATTGTAGGCTACTGTAGTTTTTTGAAACAAGAAAAAAACTCTGTAAATGTGATATGTTACTAGGGTTAAGAAAAATTCCATAACTTTTTATTTCTTGAGCGGATTTCAAAAAATGATGTTTACCGTTTCGTTTTATAAAATAATAAATTAATATTCTATATTTTTTTTATATTCTAGTAGAATTTTTTATAACAGGAAAGTAGTCTTTTTGAGAAATTCACCATCAAAGATTTTTAAATTGGGGGGGGGGTGGGGGGGGGGGGGGGTGGGGGGGGGGGGGGGTGGGGGGGGGGGGGGGTGGGGGGGGGGGGGGGTGGGGGGGGGGGGGGGTGGGGGGGGAATGAAGAAAGTGAATATGCACATGATATTCTTGAATCTTTCTATTCTGATAATTTAGTAAACGAGAATGATGAAAATGAATCCGATATTGAACAGCCAGAGGAACAAGAAGAACAAGAAGAAGAAGAAGGAGAGGAGGAGGAGGAGGAGGAGAAGAAGACAATGAAAAAGAAGAAAATTAAAACAAAAATATTAATCACTAATAATGAAAACAAATATTTTAATACTTGTAATTGTAATAAATTGATTATTGGATCAATAAATAAATATATAATTACACTTCATTTGAAATATTTCTTTTAATATTGTATGTTTTGTAAAAATAAAATAAGTATTATTTAGAGAATATATAATTTATAATTAATATCTATAAATATGGTATATTAAATAATAAATGATAATAATGCTAACAATAATAATAGTATTAAGTAATAATAATAATAGTAAGTGAATAATTAACAATATAACTCATTTATTTATTGTATTCTACTGGCTGACCTCGCATTATCGTATATACAGGTAAGCGGTCCCCTACTCTTTGCGCTGTATCTCAAAAAGGGTTGAACGTACATAAAATTACTTCAGACAAAAGTTGAAGAGAATTTTCCGTTCTACAATTTCTCTAATCACCTTCAAAGTCATTTAGCGTAAGGGAAAAAAGATATTTGCAAAAAACTGATTTTCATGAACTTTGACCTTAAATATCTAAAGACGCGTACACGTGATTATATGAGACTTTTGACGTAAGTTTTATACCATCAAAATAAAGACGTATGCAAATTTTTAGCTTATTATCTTTCATTCCGAGGTTGCATCCTTATTTTGCCTCATTTTACTGAGTTACAAAGTATAAACAACAATGGCAGTTCTATAACAATCTTTTACATGAGACATAACCTAATTTCTTTTTCATATCGGAGAGTGACACAATGAGTTTAACTAGCACCTGACTAACTTTGGTGGTTCCAATCTTGCTAGTGCGGTGTTTCGGTGAGGAACAATTCAAATTCAATCATGATGAGGAAATATTACACTCTGGCATGCTCAAAATACCGTTTTCAGACAATAACTTTCAGATTCTCAAATTCAGAGTTAATACTTTCAATTTCGAAACAGGTCTGTCACCACCTATAAAAGATCTTTTTCTGGTGTAAATGTCATGGGCTGAAGTTTTTAATGCTAACACAGTTGACGATAAATTTGATACATTTTTAAACGTTTTTAAATACTAAAACAATTGTTTTATTTTGAATAGCAAAAAATTAAATATCTAATAATACAACTTTAAAAAATTGGGTAGTACAATTGTATAACAGAAAACAAAACTAAATCACCTCTAATCGCTGCCAAAAGAATCGGTGTCGTCTGAAATAATGTCTCAACTACAAAATTTGTTTCCATAACATAATTTTGAATTCAGAGAACTCTCTTCTCATAGCTACGTAATATTTTTTCATTGTCAATATGTATTATTCTTTTTTAATGTTTATTTTAAGAAGTAATGCTTTAGTCCAACTAACGTGATGATATGTTTATACCTTGTAAAATGTGTTTTGAAATAATAAATACTGTTTTGTTTAATAATTTTAACTACTTTAAATATTAATTTCTGAATCTCAATCAGTATTACACATATACACACACACACACTTTTCAGTGATACTGAGCTCATGCTGTAAAAAAATATGAAGAAGTATTTCACAAATCCTGTTTTGAGATATATCAAATTTTATATTTACGTGAAATTTACTCATTCATATCATTTTAGTTCTTTTTATATAAAAAATATTTTCATTTCGTGCCAAGTCTCGAACACATGTTCCTCACTTAAGTATTGGTGAAAAATGTAAATCAATAAGTAAAATCGGTTACTTTACTTTACGTTTGTTTTTGACGATGGTACAGTTTTGAAGATGAAAGGATGTTCCGGACATTTTTAGTATATATTTTAGAGGTGGTGTGCACTTACACGTAGACTTATGCGTGTCACAACATTCAGGTATGATTTGTTTATTTCAACCTACATTGTAGTTACGTAGGTTAGTTATCCACCTGAGGAAGAGATCAGATTGCAGATGTCGAAACGTAGTGTTACTTGTGTTAATCTGGTTTCCTTCATAGACGGTTTGTACTAAAATAATTTGCACTTTGGATGTTATTTTCAATATAAGTAATTAATAATTATATATCCTGGAGAAACATTTAATTTAACATATCTAAAGTTAATGTGGTTCACCCTGAGAGTTATCCACACTGTTAAGATCGATTACTACAAGTAAGGGTTTCCGCAATATTCCACTGAATATCCAAACAGTTTGGAGAATTAGCAGTCAATGTTTACACTCCATCAGCAACACAATAGACTATTGACGATATACAAACAACGACTACCCACTGTCCAATTATCGCTTTCAATATTAAATTTGATTACACTGTCATTATTGTTTCAAATATTAAAAATTAAATATGCATTTACTTAAATATCATTCAGCATAGATCGAAATATGCATGCTCCAAAAAAACTGGGTATTCACGTTAGAAATGACACGGTGGTATACCGTAAAATGCCATTGCAATATCGAAACATGCAATATTATGAGCCGCAGCCTGACAAGATAACTTATAGGACTGTGACATTTTCAACACGACCAGTGCGTGAACAATATTGACGCAAATCAATCATGTTTGTTTCCAAGATCTTTCCAATAAGGTGATACTGATAGGTAAAAACAGCCGGCTGAATGAACAAAATTGGAATTTTCAGCAGTGATTTATCGCTGTAAAACAGCTGTAAAAATAATGAACATAAAATTTATAACAAGCCGCAGTTTGATAAGCCATGGAAGAAAGTGTTCATCTTAAAAGAGAGTGAATGGGAACACAAACCTTATCACATAATAAGTGTCACTATCATTCCAGTATGTGTCGCATAAGTCCAAGGCAAGGTATTTAATTTTGTTGTAGCATGGGACTAACCATTAACGCAATTTTTCCCACAGCTAATTATTCTCCTTCCCCTTTTTTCAAAATCTTAGGAGAGAGTGTGTGTAGGATTGAAGACAGACTGCTAAGAAACCAAATTATGCGTGCAGATACATCTTGGCGAACCAACTTCTCGATATATACATAAAGAAAAAGTTACGTAACCAACTACATAGGGTAGTGAAATCGGTTTTAGTTGGATAAATTATTCTATTGTTTTTTAGTAACAAACACATTCACTGTAGAAATGGGAAATTATATAAATCCATAATTTTTGGCATTTAAGTTAATATTTGTAACTGTTGTTTATAATCAAGCCTACTGAAAAATATTAAGGGTATGAAGGACAAAAACGTAAGGATATGAAATTTTGCACTATTTTAAATCTGTCTGGAGGAACAGTGTTGTTTTTTGGTATTAAAATTTCATTTCTTTAAGACATATTCCACTAGAAACATGTAAATTTTAAAATCATAATTTATTTAACTTATTTTTTTAGTGATATATAATTAGAAATACGTTTCCTACTTTAAGTCATAATTCACATGAAAAATATTTATATCAACTTCAGACGTTGTTTGAGCCAAAACGTTTTGGGTAAAAAAATTGTCCAATATTACTGCAATTCTTAGTGACCAAAAATATTAATTTCTATTTCTTCTACCTTCAGGAAAGTGGAGTCGGTGAGGTGTGACTATACAATTATTTTTTTCAACACCTTAAGAAAATATATTTTCTAACTTCAGGATTACTTCAAGAGTAAAGCGTACGACCAATAAGCTATAAATTATTAGCTGTAAAATTTGTAAGCCATACAAGAATAACGTCATATGGATAACATAGTCTATATAGGACTTTTTTATAAGATTCCCTTTTATCAATTCCCATGGCATGTTGATTAGTTTGGAAGTATGTGATAATCTTAGAGTAATATTTATTACTGTCATACTATGACCCTCCTGGTGGATACGTTTCTCTAACACCATAAATGCTACTATGGCGGCAACTGGTTGCGAAATAATAAGGTAGAATCGAGCCAAGTTATAATTAATTAAGGTGTCTAAGTAAATACTAACCCTGTTTACTTTGCACGGTAAAGCTGACTAACGTAATGAGAATGCCTCAGTGTGACGTTTTCTCACCGGCTAATTCTCACTAGATTTCTCACTAGTGCTATTCTTAAACGATTTTTTAGAAAATATGTATTGTTTTAACCCATAAGGTTCCTCATTGCCAGCCCAATCTGTATGATAAGTGGTGTATGTCTTGTAAATATGAGACTCTCAAGTTATGTTTCTTGTAAGTACAATATTGTGATGTTTATGTGTCACTTCACTTAGAAACTTTCTTACTAATTGCATTATTATTTCTTATGTCTAAATAACGTAAAGCTGACGTTTCCAGAGGAAACTTCTGGACCAAATATGGACCAGGTTCTATGACATGAATAAAATAAGTACAGAAAGTTCCAAAGTAACGTACACTAGGTGAGCTTAAGTGAGTACTAATATCGTAAATTTCTATACAGGGCGTTTCAAAAAGGACTTTACAACTTTGAAAACTTCATATAAAAATTTATTAAACAAGGTACAGAGCTGGTTTTGGTGTTGTTTTAAAGGAAAAAACTTATAGGTAGAAGAAAAGTTTAAAAATTAAACTTACAAAAACTGGAAAAAATTGGGTTAATATTAATAACCAATGCAATAAACAAGATATATTTTGAATCTGTACAACCCATAATACCCTTGCGCCCATTCTTAATGTTCATTGGCAAAAACATTTTTTATACAAAACTGAAGCTTTTAACGACATTCCTGATAAAAAATTGTTTGATCATTTCAGTTCCAATGTACGTTTAAGTATATAAAATATCTATATCCAGAAGAATAAATGTTCATAAAAAGTGCCTACAGTATTCTTTTGATTTTCTTAAAATTAATTACGTAATAACATGATGCCATATTTAAATTTGACTAACTTAACTGTTAAAAAAGTCCTATGTGGTAAAGTATTACACAAGGCGCTTGCGATAGTCGTACACAAGATTGTCAAATACTGTATCCTATCTCAATCGTAAACACTTCTGTCATTGATCATAGGCCTAATTACGGTGCCACTCCACCCCTCCCCTCTGTAGGCTATAAATAACTCCACTCATAAGTTGCGGCTCTTATACCACCTCATTATGGGTAACATGACACCTTTTAATTTTTTAACTGACCCATCAATAATTAAGAAAACTTCAATATGCCATGTATGTGTTGACAATCCAGGCTAGAAATGTTGTTTTAACAAACTTGTAAGTTACTATAAATTATGAACTTCATTCATGCTAATTATATCAATACTACTAGTTAACATACAGAAATAGTCCCTTTTTCTTGGGCATTAGTGATTTGAAGGCTCCCAAATATTACTCTTTAAACTTAAATCTAATATGAATCAGAAGGTTGATATTTTAGAATTAGTTAGTGTTTATATACAGTGTTATTTAAAAGGAATATTCCCAAGTTGATCCTGTTTGTCAACAGGAAGTTGCGTGCCAAGCCGGGGGTAACTACTAGTTATTTATACAAATTCGATTTGCTCATACTAGTTGCTGAAACAACATTCCTAGCCTGCAATGTTCAAAGTTGCAAAGATATGAGATATTGCAGTTTTCTTAATTAACTAAACAATTACAGGGACTGTTACCCTTAATGAGGTGGTGATAGGGGACGCAACTTATGAGATAAGTTATTTAATCCTAAAGATGGATGGGGACTGGATGGTTCCGTAGTTAGCCCTATGAGTTTACATGTTCAAAACTGTTGACAGAACGTTAATAAGACACTTATAGTGCAATGTTAGTTATTCAATCCTAACCGCAGGCCTTCAATTATGATTTAAAATCTTATAATTAAAATTTAGTTTAAAATACAATTGGTTAAATTTAAAACTTAATACGATCAACCGAATTTACTTCCAGAGTAAGGTTTGCAAGAACGTACACATGGTTGCTGACATTTCACCCGAGTTCCCAAGCCACCCATTTGTCAATATTACCGCGTAAACTTGTCCTGACTGTACTCCTCTTGGCGATAAGTTTCAAACATTTATCACATGAAGGATAAAAAGCATATTTTATACTTTAAGTAAACATAACAGTGTTATGTTTACGTTTTGATTTTTATAAATATTATGTAAGTGCTAGTTTTCTACGGTAATACTCAAAATTCTAGTGAAATATTACTTTAATTATGTTAATAAATAAAAAAAAACTAGTTAAGGTCCTAAAAATATTAGAGCAATAAATTTAAAAGTGTTATGAAGATTTATAGCAAAACTAAAAACATATGTTTTTAATCTCTCTTGGCATAGTACAGTATTTTCTCAATATTAACCACTTAAATAAATAAATAAGGACTTTATTTTGGAGCGGTTTTCAACATTAATTGCTGGTTTACAAAACAACTCATATTTACTTCTTACTCAAAACCACTTCACTGTTATACATATATAACTTTTTTAAACAACCATTAAGGTTAAATTAAACATATGCTAATCTAGTAAAGATGATCAATTTTAAAAAAAATAATTTTTAACGAACAAAATTCGGCGTTAATTATTTAATTGTTCATTGATTATGTTAATTTTATTAATCAACCTATAAAAATATTTAATGTAAAAAATAGTATTCAATTTTTATTGACATTATATAGGCTATATATAAAAATATATTTATTTATTTATTTATTTTTATTTGTATGTTTATATATACGAGTTCCAATCAAAAAGTATCCTACCTTTTGGTGCAACGTAAAACTGAAGTTACCTGAATAAAGCTGGCGTTAATTTTCTTCAAAATAAGCACCCTGAGAAGCAACACAACGATTCCAGCGACGTTTTCCACTTCTGGAAGCAGTCTTGAAAATCACTTTTCGGCATCGCCATGAGATCAACCGTCGTTTTTTTCATAATTGCTTCTCGACTTTCAAATCTGGTGCCTTTCAATGGTTTTTTGAGGTGTGGGAAGAGCCAAAGATCGCATGGAGCCATATCTGGAGAGTACGGAGGCTGAGGAACTTGCGGAGTGCCGTGTTTCGCCAAAAAGTTTGAATGAGCTGGGAAGAATGAGCTGGCGCATTGTCGTGGTGTAGCCGCCAATTTTGAGACGCCCCACATGTCAGCTCTTTTGCGGCGAATCGCATCTCAGAGACGACGTTGGACACTTAAATAGTACTGTGTATTCACAGTTTGACCCTCAGGGGCATATTCATGGTGCACAACTCCACGGTGGTCGAAAAAAAAGTAAGCATCACTTTGACATTGCTTCGAACTTGCCTTGCTTTTTTTGGCCGAGGATCCTGGGGAGACTGCCATTGTGATGACTGAAATTTGGTCCTCAGGGTCATATCCATAGACCCAACTTTCGTCTTCAGTTTTTATCGATGTCAAAAAGTCGGCATCATCCTCACAACATGTATGTCCTCGGCAACATCCAATCGCCGTTGCTTCTGCTCGTCTGTCAGCAATTTTGGCACAAATTTTGCGGCTACCCGGCGCAATCCCAAGTCATCCGTTAAAATTGCTTCAGCTGATCCGAAACTGACATCTAACTCAGTACTTACTTCCTCCACAGTCATTCGACGATTTTCACAGATCAAAACTTTTGCTTTCTCGATGATTTCCGGAGTTCGACTTGTTTTTTGGTCGGCCCGAACGCGCGTCACTTTCTGCCGAGGTTCGACCACTTTTGAAAGGGTTATACCACTCTTTAATCTGCGTAACACTCATTGCCTCATTTTTCGAATGCTAGCTGAATTTTCCGAATGGTCTCACTTTGTTTTTCTCCGAGTTTCAAGCAAAATTTAATGCAATAACGTTGTTCCACTTTTTCCGTCATCTTCACAGTTAGAGAAAAAACCGATACGCGCACTTGACTTATCAGTACATACTGACCCGTCTCCGGCGAAACCAGTCGGGGGATCAAGATAAGACTTTTGTACCTTTCCTTATCATAGTAGGAACTATTGTCGCAACAAATCTTATCTCATTATTGGCAGCAGAAGCCGCGATACACGACGAGGTCGGATACTTTTTGATTGGACCTCGTACATCATGTCAATAAAAGTTTAATCACAAAAAGTACTTGCTCCGTAGGGACTCGAACTCAGAACTCTCACTTTCCGGTTCAACTTAAGTTGATATAGTATATACCAAAGTTTAACTTAAAGGCTTTTTACTCAAATATCGTTCTATAGTGTGAAGAAAAATAAACATTTACAGTCAGTTTATTTCATTAAATGGCCTTGACTCCTAAATGCTGGCTTTAAGCGTTTTTACTGTATCTCATTTTATTTTAACTCATTAATATTTGGGACTATGAAATTCTTCGTAATGTTTACAGAACATTTGTTGTCATTTTCATTTTCAGAAGTATTGCATTTTCCATGTTTCCAATATTGACGCCGGAGGTGATGATATTATTACATTATGTCAACGCAAAATTAATTTTTCTCTTCAAAATATTGATATATTCTCGTGAATTTTGTTTACCCTGGAATTGTATTTGATATTCTAATCTTCATTTTTTACATTAAAAGATACAAGCTTAATTGTGTATCAGGTATATTTTCATAACTGTGAAAGGCAGGGTGGATAGTGTAGTACACATTTGTGTGCATTTTAAAATACATTTTGCGTATCAAATATTTTGAACTAATATTGTTATAATTTAACAACGAATTCCACCTTAACGCCCTAAGCTTTGTTGGCCGAATAAAGGTTCCAAAAACGAGTGTTTGAGTTCATAAACAGCGATACACCGCTATTTGCAGAAGGTTAATGATTGAATAAAATTTAAGTTGTAAAAATCCGTATTATTACCGTAGTATTCCCTTTAATGTAACGTCAATAAAATTTATTTTTTATTTTTTATGTGTATGTATGAAGGCTGCATTTTAGTATACTAAATCAATTTGGAATACTGAAGTAAACTTTTGAACACAGGTTTTCAATATTTTGACTATATATATATATATATATATATATATATATATATATATATATATATATATATATATATATATATATATATAAGTTTGTAACATTGAATAAATGTAATGTTCATCAATGTTTTCCAGCAGATACTAATCATCTTAAAAATAAAAGACCTCGTTGGATAGATAACATATTAAAAATTAAACGCAGTAATGTAATTGCAAATATTTCAAAATTTTAATATGCTAGCAATTCAGAAGAGTGGATTCTGAATAAGGCGAGTTTGCACCTGTGTTCACTGCACACGCACGGACACCGCGAACAAAAGTATATATATACTCATACGTTACTCAACGATGGTGTAAGAATAAACCGCAACATCACAATTAAGATTGGACGTTCGATTGAACAGAACTTAAAGTTTTTTGGGCCTAATTTCAAAAATATGGTTGTTTGATGTGCAATCACATTGGTAAAGACACACCAAACATCCTATTCTAACCACTCCGAGCCACAACCTGTAGATTCCAGTAATCAACGTAAAACACAAAAATCGCTACGACTTTTTCTCTCGCTTTTGACAAATGGTGTAACTTCATAACCATCTATTCTCAAAGTCAACCAATTTATCATCACCTTTTGGTCAACGTTACAATAACTTTGTTAGTTAATAACCACACCAACCCACTTCTGGCGATGTATGATATAAATGATTTCTTATTGTAATTTATATATTCATTATTCATATACCGAGCCGTTAACGCTTTTAACGTTTTCATAACACAATAATGAACTATTCAATATGCAAAATCAGCACCTTCATTTCAACGCTTAGTCATTACATTAGAAATTTGGGACAAGACAAGACACTGTCTCTTTTTCTTTTCCTCGTGTTTGACTTTTATTCTTATGATGTTAAAATTTTCAATCGTAAGGGTTTATGTGAAAATCTTTTTAATTACTTTTGTTAAACTTTCCTAGGGCCAAGAGAAAAATATTAAATGTTGTAGAGGACTTTTGCCGAGTACAGATATATATTTATTTCTACTGAAGCATTAATTACAAACTATTTATCATCCGTAGTTACTGTCAACCCTTACAAATGAAACTGTTATAAAAGTGTTATTAAGGGCTGCAATATTTATTTCTGCGTTTAAAGGATTTTATCAGTTACTTCAAGTGTAATAATTATGTTTAGTTACAATTATTTTATAAAAAGCTCAATTTAAATGAAGATTGTGCACAATCGTAATTAAAATTACAAAGTTTAAGCAATACTAAAACACACATAGAGTACGATCAAACACTAAAATTATCAGTGAGTTTATTTTAAAAATCGAACACAAGTCAAAAATATTGTTAACAAGTGTTTGCATACCTATGTTAAGTAACATTCGTAATGATGAATTTGAAATAAGCGCTTCATTTTATATGACTATTAGGTGAGTTTCACACGTGAATTCGTGGCCATCAAATTTTGCAATCAATTTAAATTACAACCTTCCTGCACTAGCTTTCATTATTTGATCTGAGACTATACCTTGAAAATTTAATGGGTCCAATTAAGCTGTCTGGACCATAAAATACTCATGAATGACTTAAGAATCTATGTTTGGAGAATAGATGGTTTTTCTGCAGTTCGAGGGAACCAAACAGCTGATTATCCGTGAAGAAGTTGCAGAGTTGAGTCAGCTGATCCTGAGATAACATGATTCTGCGCTCTCCGTATAACGCATTTCTTCATATTTCTAGTGTTCTTGACGTTTATATACTATACAGTAATATATTATGTTTAAATACCAATTTAATCATTGATCAAAGATATTTAAATAAATATTCTGAGTTGAAGATAAACAATTTTTATAAGACTACTAGCTGTTTCCCGCGGCTTCGCACGCTCTTCGCACGTGTATGAACACTTCTGGTTCAAGCGAGTTATGTTTACAACACCGATGTAGATTTGGCCTTGTTGCCACGATCAGGAAAATCTGTCAAAAGTGTATGTTTTTATACTTGTATCCATACATGTACTTTATTATAAAGTGGTCTTCTATTCAAGTTTTAAGTTCAATAAATAATTTATTTTTAAGACACATGACTGTATACCATCTTAGCGCCTTCAAATAGTTTTTGGCTACTTAATATACGTAACTAACTGTGTCTTGATTGCAGTTTATAACTTGCAGGCGCTTTCAAAACTTTTATGATCGCAGCACTGCCTGGTGACAAGTTACATCAATGGGCATACAATATAAACCTTCTCCATGAAAAAATACATGTACATACAAATTTTCATAATGATCGGTCAAATAGTTCACGATTCCATAAAGGACAAACACACAAAAATTGATTTATATATATATATATATATATATATATATATATATATATATATATATATATATATATATATTTTACTGAAGTATAAAATTGGTTTTACTGTATAGAATGTGTCACGTTTTTAGTTTGAATGTGGAATATAATGTGTATAGTTCTAAGTATGTTCGGCACACTTCATTATAATGTAGTTATTATAACACCTGTGTGTTCTTCTATTCTTGTGGCTTTCTTTAAAAATTCATTTTTAGTTTGAAACTTGATTTCTATCATATTTGTAATAATAAAGTTTGTTCTGCCACATATTTTCAAAAAATTAGTGTATTAATTTTATGAAGAAACAACGCTTCCCATCTCCTCTAAGTTTTAGTTTGTGGTGATTGACTTTCTCTTACATAATTTAGCGTGGTTGTATAGTATATATATTAATAACTTAAGAGCTTCTACAAATAAGAATTCCATTTTTAATATATTATCTTGATTGTAAACCGCACATACTGTTGCTTTAAGCACTGAATCCATGTTAATAAATCACAGTTATGAATTGTAACACGATTTAAAAAATCACCACATGCCTTTAGGTACCGTAAGTAAATATACTTCAAGTTATGAAATTTTAGATCCATTCCCTGATGTTTTTATTTGTTCAATCGTCTGGAGTTTTAATAAAGGAAATAAATTTACACCTATACAGTTATTTGTACAGGTCTGTAAAGTCGAGTAATAGAAATACCGACCAAACAAGGTTTATAAATTTACTTTCAAGTTTAATTTACAAATGTATTTTTGACATATATAAAATTACGAGTATTCGTTTAGAAGGACTTGCCAATCCATTTTATTGTTTACGCTGGTAAAATAATTGTTTTAGTAGGAAGCAAAACAAACGAGTTGATGTTTCGAGCTGGCTGAACCTCTTACGTAAATGTCTGCTGCTGTCAACATCTAATCAGAGTTAGAACATCACTTGACTCAACTGAGGATGTTTACTGTAAAATGTTATATTCCACAAACCCTATGCAAAATGATATACTATATCTGTATGAAATATTTTAAAGTAGACTTAATAAAAATCTGCCTACTGCAGTCGCCCTCATTATGAAATTCTCGGGCGATTTTTTAATTTTTCTCCGATCATGACCCTCAGAATCCAAAACTACTATAATGCAAAACGGTGTGTGCGTGTGTGTGTGTGTGTGTGTGTGTGTGTGTGTGTGTGTGTGTGTGTGTGTGTGTGTGTGTGTGTGTGTTTATGCAATATAACTCAAGATTTTGAACACGATAACTGCCGTAATTTTAAAAATATCCAAACTATAAACCTAGTAAAATGCAGTACTTGTGCATGGCTCGGATGAGTTCGTTAGCAATTATTAATCAATCAAACTTTTCAAGATGGTAGCTATTTGAATTCAAGCAACAATTTTAACGTAATTAATTCCCAACATAAACCCAAAGCAATAATTTTTTTAGATATATTAATTAAGTACGAACTAACGTTCTCTACACATAACGTACAAAAATGTTGGGAAGGGTTGATTCAATAGGAGTTTTAAGTTCAGCTCCAGTTCACCTTCCACTTAGTCCAGCGTCTGAAGTCTAACGCTGTGACAGATTTGATTCTTGAACTCTGGAGTCATCAAACAACATCTGAAGAGATCCAAAACAGTCGGGGACGAAGAAGCTCAAAACGAACTCTCTACATCGGAGACACCTTGACTACAAACAAAATAATGTAATCAAGATGAAGTGGTGTTCTCATTGCCTCATCAGGTACACAATTGTCAGACTTCAGACGCTGGACTAAGTGGAAGGTGAACTGGAGCTGAACTTAACATTCTTAAACTACTGTTGTTTTACAAATCTTTCGATATCTCATAAGGTTTCAAGATGGCGGCCATTCAAAATTTAGATACCGGATGGTTATACTCGTATATGGGTTGTTATGCATTATAGTGCAAAATAAAATAGTGTTCTAGAATTTTCTGGTTATTTAAAATGATGTTTGTTCTTACGTATTGCTTTATATCTCGTCAGATTTCCAGATAGCGTGGGTACAATGTTTAAAGTAAAATATAACATTGCGGGAATACCTGTAAACACAATAATTACTGTAGTTATAATAGATCCAGATTAAAGTACAGAGACAGTAGTTGTATATAGTGTGGATTAGTTCATGTAGTTTGATTTATGAGTCCCCGGTGATACCCATAGCCAATATGAAGATGAACTACTCTCTGGTTCTTTTGAGACCCAGAGATATTCATTTGAGACACAGATGTTTGTGCCCTTTAGTTGTTACAAATGAGCGGAAAATAGCAGGTAATCAGTGTAAGTCATAACCTGTCTCTTGGGTTTTTTACTTTTATTTTATTGTTGTTGTGAATTGTCATAACTTATGAGAGCCCACGGTGGAGCCCATATTTTAAGTACAATATAGAAGCATGCTGCTAGGTCATAAATTTTCCAGAGAGGGGCCATGGGAATAAACCGACCCAAAAATGAAGCAAATGCGCTGCAAGAGTAATACCGACTGGTGGTTCCGACTCTTGCAGGATGAAGATCATACGGTGGGAGGTTTCAGTTGGTGATAGGCGTACCCTCTAGGTATCTGGTAGAGAATCCCCCCTCCCGTTGAAGTAAAAAAATAAATAAAAAAGCGTCATAAAGTTTCTTTATAAAACAATTTGTCGGTGTTAAGTGATTTTAATAGGATTTTTTACTGATTTACTGGTTCAGGAATTACTCTTCTGGTTCGTTTGCACTTATTTATTACTGATTTCGAAAAACAGTAGTCTTAAAGGACATCCCTATATTTTATTACACACATCAAAAAGGACGTTTTTCTTCCATTGTGAGGCGGATGGAAGAAGAAATATTAATGTGATTCAAAAACTCATTCAATTTATTGTCTCCATGACAAATACAACAATTATATCATCCACATATCTCCACTAAGGTTTGGTTTGAACTGAGCTGAAGCCAAGGCTTTTTGCTCGAAATCATCCATAAATATAATGGCGAAAACAGGAGACAATGGAAAACCCATTGCAATCCCCTGATGTTGATGGTAGATTTCAACCTCTAACTCAAAATAATTGCATTGAGTGTATAGTGTTCTATCAGTTCCATTATTACTAGAAGGGAAGTTCAGATCTTTCATTTAATTTTTGGTCCTCTTTGAGACGTAATTCAATGATTTCAAGAGGTTCTGAAACTGGTACATTTGTGAATAGACCTTTAAGGTCAAAACTTACTAATTTTTCAGTTTCAGTCAACTTCAGAAATTTCTGCTTTCGTACAAAATCAATGGAATTTGTTATAAAAGAGTCAGCTTTTCCTACCATTGGTGTTTAAATGTCCAAAATGACTATAGCCAATTCCCTGCTAAGTGAATCACGAGAAATAATGATAAGTCGGAGAGGCCTAATAAATATGATAACATTATATGTTTATTTTAAACTAGTTTGTAGTTATGTGTTAGGTTAGTTATTCACCTGAATACGAGGTCAGATTACAGATCTCGAAACGTAGTGTTAAAAAAGGTAAAGTAGAGATGTCTTACTTTACCAGGCGAAGTTAGGGCTAAGAAGCCCTCTCTGACACTTAACCTGTGGACCAACGGGTTAAGTGACTAATAGATGACTTCCGAACCACCACCAACGGCCGGGCAGGCGGGCTGCTTGCAAAAACATGATCGCTCAGCGGTCACCAATCCAAGTAGCAGCCACGCTCGACGTTGCTTGATCGGGTTATCTGGCGATAAAAGTTGTACCCGCTACACTACGCCATCGGCCATTTTGTAGTGTTACTGATTGTTTTTATCACTGAATGATGGCAAATTTTCGGAAAATCCTAATTAATTTACAATCCAAAAGAATAAGAGTTGGGGTTCCCAGACACAAAGAAGACGAATGGGCAGGAGCTCTCGGAATGTTGAAAACCAGATCTTTTACAGGCTTACTATATTATACGGTAACATTATAAATTAATTCATTCTGAGAGTAATATGGAGTTACTAAAATTTTTGTCACTAATAGTTCTTTATAGTGTTAGATTAAATTTATTATTGTGTGGAATGATGATTGTTCTTTCTGCAGTTTTCAAGAATTATAACGTTATTTGGGGAATTTAATTAGATTTTTTTATGTTTATAGATAAATAAATATCGTATGCTCACAGTTATCTGTGCCCATTTAAATATAAATTAGTAAAAAAATCAAGTCAAATAATAAATAACAGACTTTAAGGACCATATTTCTGTTTTTGTTTCTCAATTCTAAATCCAGTATTCTTCCCCATTAATATTTAGTCAGATTTAGTTTCAAGTTTTTGATATTACAAACTATTACATAATGATCTTATTTACTTATTTCATCTCATTTGTAATCCTTACATTATACTTCGTTGATTATTTGATGTTTACAGTTCTATGTTAATCAGTCTGTTAACTGAAGATATTTGCATCTGAATGTTGGTGATGATCCTTACATTATACTTCGTTGATTATTTGATGTTTACAGTTCTATGTTAATCAGTCTGTTAACTGAAGATATTTTGCATCTGAATTTTGGTGATGATCCTTACATTATACTTCGTTGATTATTTGATGTTTACAGTTCTATGTTAATCAGTCTGTTAACTGAAGATATTTGCATCTGAATGTTGGTGATGATCCTTACATTATACTTCGTTGATTATTTGATGTTTACAGTTCTATGTTAATCAGTCTGTTAACTGAAGATATTTGCATCTGAATGTTGGTGATGATCCTTACATTATACTTCGTTGATTATTTAATGTTTACAGTTCTATGTTAATCAGTCTGTTAACTGAAGATATTTGCATCTGAATGTTGGTGATGATCCTTACATTATACTTCGTTGATTATTTGATGTTTACAGTTCTATGTTAATCAGTCCGTTAACTGAAGATATTTGCATCTGAATGTTGGTGATGAGCACACTAGAAGCGTTTACCTCTCCCCCATGCCCTTCGTCTTCATCATGAATTATAATCATCTCTGACCTAAACTAACACACTTGTGTTAACCATTAGCATCTAGGATGTACTTGGAGATATCTTACTGAAAAATTCGGTTATATCTCAATTTATTATTACTTTTAAGCAAAAGACGTCTCCAAATATGAGTTATTTCTGATTTCAAAATTGTGTTACTACTCGTATATATATATATATATATATATATATATATATATATATATATATATATATATATATATATATATATATATATATATACAGGGTGTATATTATGTCTGGAAACACCCAAATATATCCTTTAATAATTTAAATATAAATTTGAACCTCTTACAATCGTGATAGATATTGGGCATCTACTTTTTGGAACAATGTTTTGTTATGTCACACCAACGGGGGGACGTCCTGCCGAGGGTATCGTGAATATTCTTAATGGAAGCCTATACCTTGTGATACATAATTTTAAAGGTAATAGCTTACTGAATTGAATGCCACAAACCGCATCTCAAGGGAATTATTCTATCAGAAAATAGAGCATTTTTAGTATTGAAAATTTACTGATGTTCAACAATGTAATTTTAACATGGTTCTTGCCACAAAATGTGTTACACTAATTTTTTTAGCATTTTTTTTTAAAATGTTCAATTAAATAAAACAAAAAATTTCATTTTAAGCTTGTTCTATTAGCACAAATTTGCCAGTTTTTATTACAGTACAATTATGGAAATACTTATGTTATTGATTTCTTATTACAAATAAAAAATAATGTATGCTGTTAGAAAAGTCTTACAACAAAACGTTTTACCTGCATTTGGTGTCAAGCAATTGTTCGAACTGTGTTCCTTCTACGGTTTGACAATGAGCCAATCTTGTGTAAAATGATTCGACAGAGTTGCCTAACATTTCTTCAGTTATCAAAGCAATCTCCTCTATAATCCTGTTTCTTAGGTCTTCCAAATTATGAGGCTTTCTTCTATAAACATTGGATTTTAAATGACCCCATAGGAAATAAATCGATTGGTGACAAAATCCGGAGATCTTGGAGGCCATTCGATTTTCTCCTCTTCGGCCAATCCATTTTATGAGGAAACCTTAAATCCAAATACTCTCTTACCTGTCTCCCATAATGGGGTGGAGCACCATCCTGCTGAAACCATACATTATATCAAAGTATTCTCCTGATGCAATTTGAATAGCTGGGATTATTTCATTTTGGAGCATATTGTAGTAAAGTTCGGCATTTATTTATTTATTTATTTATTTATTTCAAACGGTTCCACCATTTTTACAAAAGTAATTCAACAAATCAAGTACTTAGCAATCAAGATGACAAATCATAATCAATATACACAGTCTTATGTAAGCTCTAACTTGAACAACATAGGCAATAACAGAGTGATATACTATAAATATAAATAACAAAAACAACAATAAATAACAAGGAATAATAACAATACAGTAACAGCAACGATAAATAAATAGTTGACCAATGCTATAACATTAATAACATTTAGAAACTCAACATTATACTATCAATAATTAATACAATCGTAGCTGTTAGTTACTGTAAGTGGATCTGTTTAAGCATGTGTTAGGTGTTTACATTTAATAATTTGTTTTTCAGGGTGTATTTTGAATCGTGAAAAAAAGTCGATGTGCGCTGCCTCGCTACCCAGTTTTAGAAGTCTGCATATTCCATGGTTTGATGCATAATATGTGGGCCTAAATCTTCTGCAGAAAAAGTGTCTTAGAGCGGGTACCTCTTGGTATAGAGAAGTCTATATCCGACACTAGATTGAGGGCAGTCGAGGAAGCCGTTCACCAGCCTGTACAGGAATAAAATATCAATATATTTTCTTCTTTCTTGGAGAGGTTGCAGTCCATATAGCATCTCAATCTCAGCGACGGGGGTTTGCAAGATAATTATATCCCAGTCTACAGGGAGGAATAAGGCTTTGCGTTGGATTGACTCCTGCACTATATAAACTGTCCTATATCGTGACTTATTATACTAATTATGTTATTTATGTTTCTATGTCTGTAGTGTTGTAAATGTATCTGTAATATATACATATATCTGTAAATATTCCTAGTTAAATTTTTAAGTGTATTATCCTGTTGTCTTTATCTTACTTGTTTATTGTTGTATTACATACAGCATTTGATCTGTACATTACACTTTACCATCACACTCCATCACAACAAACATGTCTTGCCCAGAGGTATGCCCAGTTTGCGTTATCCTTGTGACTGATGCTGACAAAGGTATACATGTGATGGACCTTGCAATAGATGGTTTTTTCATGCGTCTTGCGCAGGTATATCTCAAACTGAGTACAATAAATTAGCTAAAAATGATAATCAGAAGTGGTCCTGTGGGCGTGATGATTGCATCAATGGTTCTAAACAGCCTCTAAACATTCTACTACGCCAACTATCACTGTTGAATGAAAAGATCACGAGCTTGGCAGGCAAATTGAATTGATACACTTACACCTTTGCCAGCTAAGATCGATCAAATATTTGAGCAAGTTGATAGTCTAAATAAAAATCTTGCCTCACTTGATAAACGTGTCTCGGATAATGAGGAAAAAAAAAATTGTTTTTCTTGAGAAATCAATCAAAGATATTCCCAGGACTAAAACACTAACGATATTGAATGTGTCGTTGCTGAGGTAAATGAGCGCGCCCGCCGTGCATCAAATGTGATGATATTATGGTCTTCCTGAATCTAATAGCCCTGATGTCAAGTTTAGCCCCTGATCATCAATTTAAATTTCCATTGATGAAAAAGGGTCCTCCAACAATTTTGTTACCTAAAATTCCACATCATACGTTCAGTTTTTGTGGTTGCTGTGAATGGGACTCAGTAATCCAATGTGGGTTTTCACTAGCCCAGTAACGGCAATTGTGCCTGTTTAACATTGCCATTTAGGGAAAAAAGTTGCCTCATCAGAAAATAGTATGTTTGGTCAGAAAATCTCTATTGTCATTACATTTGCGCATCACAAGTTCACAAAACTCAACTCTTCTGTCGTAATCATCCTCACTTAACTGTTGGACTAAAATGAACTTTAAATGGTTTGTATTTATTAATTTTCAAAATCTTACTCACAGACATAGGGTGCATATCATGTTGCTGTGCAGCTTTTCTGAGCGATGTATGTGGGTCTTCAATAAATGTTTGCAAAACATCTAGTGCATGTTCTTCATCTGTTGCAGATTGTATCCTACCCGACTTTGGCCGATTACGTACACTCCCTGTCATTTTCAAAATGCTCAATAGTTTTTGATATTGTTGAAACACTTATGGGATTCCTTTCTGGGAAAGTGTCATTAAACAAATTACAAACTTCCGATAAGAACTTTGACGATCGCCATATCCTCGCATTCATCAACAGAAGAGTAATTCGTTCTCTTTCAGACAATTTCCATTAAAATGCCAAATAAAAACTGAACTACTGTAATTAGATAACTTGTTGACAGCAATGCTTCAGAGACACTGATTAACTCGACAGGAATGATATGACCTTTGTCCATTTGTAATTCCCAAGCTTAGACCTGTCTAGTGAAAGCTCCATGCTCAACAAACTGAAACCTGTAGACAAGATGATTAATAACACAATAATGTTTCTCATAGGCTAGTGACCTTTGTCTCTTTAAAACCTTCCTGCTGACTGGAAAAACACCAAGTACAGATTCATAAGTAATCAGAGAAAGTGACTCATAAGTTTTATTCATTGTAATAAAAACTGGTAAATTTGTACTAATGAAACCAGCTTAAAAATAAATTGTTTATTTTATTTTAATTGAACATTTAAAAAATGCTAAAAAATTAGTGTAACACATTTTGTGGCAAGAAACCATGTTAAAATTACATTGTTGAACATCAGTAAATTTTCAATACTAAAAATGCTCTATTTTCTGATAGAATAATTCCTTTGAGATGCGGTTTGTGGCATTCAATTCAGTAAGCTATTACCTTTAAAATTATGTATCACAAGGTATAGGCTTCCATTAAGAATATTCACGATACCCTCGGCCAGGACGTCCCCCGTTGGTGTGACATAACAAAACATTGTTTTTCCAAAAAGTAGATGCCCAATCTCTATCACGATTGTAAGAGGTTTCAAATTTATATTTAAATTATTAAAGGATATATTTGGGTGTTTCCAGACATAATATACACCCTGTATATATATTTCAATAAACATTGAATCGCAAAAAGTACTTGCTCCGCCGGGACTCGAACCCGGATCTCTCACTTGCCGGGTGAATGTGCTACCATTACACCACAGAGCCCTCACTTTTTACGATTCAATTATTTTGTATTTGGCCGTTTCTTTCACATATGTGTTTAAATAACCAAACTAACATATGATCGGAAGACCAAATACCTGTCAAATGACTTCTATTTACATGAATATATATATATATATATATATATATATATATATATATATATCTGTCTGTGATATATAAATAATTTTTTTAATCCTTTATTTATTTAGAAAACAACTGATTTTTTTTTATCTACTCAGTTCAACACTAAAACTAACAAAACTGCCTAAATCACAGATCAGCAGCCACAAACTAGTTGCTATTTATTAAAAGTTCTTTCATCTTACCTTTAAAAGACGAACAAGATGCAATGCTTTGCAATATATTAAGGAAAGCTACAGCAAATGCTGGGACCAAAATAAGAGAAGCCTCTTCTTCCGACTCACTTTCGTAATTTGAAGCCTTCCATCATGGTGAAGCCTTCGTTGAGAGACCTTCTCCCGATACAAGAGTTTCTTGCTGAGGTACTGTTGTCCCCTAAATTGGCAAACCTTGTGGAACATGCAACACGTCAGTAGCCTGTACACTGCCTTCATAGGGAGTGACGACAGCGTCCCGGAAAGGTGAGATGTCATCAAACCCTCAGGTTGAAAATGAACCTGATGGCTCAGTTCTGCAGCTTTTAGGTTCTGCCAACGTCCTCTCTCGATATGCTGAGTCCATAAGTGGCTACAAGACTGACAGAACTAACGTCTGCATAAGCTGCAGTTTCGCAGTCTACGGCAGTAATGTTCTGAATATGTGCAAACCCCTCAATCAATCGCAGATTATACCCTACGGTATAAGGTATAAGATCCCAATTTGATTTAAAAGTATATCCATTTCAGTTTCACAGTTGATTCCAATTAATGTACAGTTGTATCTGTTTCTTCCTATTTACCTCCTATTAAAATCTATTGGCATGGCCTAAGGAGTTGATTAAATTGTCTATAAAATAGTTTAATTTGGTCCTTCAACGACCTCAATCAAAGTCATTCAAAGTTTTAAAAGTCTGAGGAGCACGAACTCCAGTATATAAAAAATCGTATAGGCAAGTATTATTTCTTCTACGATGTTCAGAAATCTAAATTTTATCATCTGGATTACATGATAAATACGCTGATGAAACTACGCCGATTTGCAGGGTATTCTAACTATACAGGGTGGCAATAAAGTAGCGGGACGGCTTAATACTATACCTTTAATTTGATATGTTACTCCACCTTTTCTCCCATTCAAACCATTCCTTTTACTTCTTGCGGACTGTACCACTAGAAGCTAGCGGTTTTCTGAATAATATTGTTCTATTACATTTTTAACAGTGTTTTAAACACTACCAATATTTAAATTTCTGTTGCTCTATGTTTAATGTTAAATAATATTTAGCTCGAGGGGACCATCTGACTAGGTCACCGACTTTATTATAAAATTTCGGTCAAACGACACACATTCATTACTCAACGTATTACTAGAATCGTTTACGTACACCTATTACTAGAAAATATATTGATCATACTACATTATATTAATAATATATTCTGAAGGTAATTTCAACAGAATATTGCTCATTTATAAATTCTACAAATAACAATCTAGAGCAGAAACTTTTCAATCTTAAAATGTAGTATGACATAAATCTTGTCTAGCAAGTATTTCGTTTTAGGCCTTGAAGGTTTTTGCAATATAATTTCAAATCCTCGGCATTTATTTCCATTAGCAGGTAATTTAAACTTTTTTTAATTCACAACTCCCTTACTAATTAATCTAAAAAAAACTCTTCTGGAATGCATATAGTACTTCCTACACTTTTTGTTATAAATCTTTTTGTATCTCGAAAGAAAGATATTAAGTATGTGTATATCCCATGAGAATAAATTAATAATATTTTAGTTCTAACAAAACCTACCTACTTCTTCCAACTGAGTCAGGCGGAGCTTTATGTTGTAGTTTCGATTTGGTGACTCTTTGATAACTCGAATTTAAATTGATTTCATCGCACGTAAGAAGGAACAAGTTGTCATATTTTTGTCATCGAGTCCGATATTAACAGTGTCAATAATGTTTAGCTTCTATTGTTTAGGATTGATCGTGCAATCAACTGATAACAAGCTCCATCGATTGCCCAGGGCTGCCAATTTCGGACCATCAACACGTAATTATTTAATGCTGTTATCTCCCCATCCTACCTTATCACTCCCCTCGTTATCGGGTCATCCCCTGTCTCCTAATTCCATCATAGCTGCTAATCGAAATAACCATCTCATCGGTGCAAACTAATGTCAATTACATAATCTTTAAGTAAATCGGAGGTTTTTGTTCAATTTAATTTCTCTACATTGTCTTCAATATTTTGTTTCTAGCTTTTTAATGATGAATAAAATGTAAAATTTCTTTCTTTATAAAGTGAAAGTTAGGACTTAAAAATTCCTCTCTTCCACATAACCTCTAAACACAAAAATAATAAAATTAAATATAATCATTGCTATTGCAATATTTTTAAACTGGCATGTAGAAGTAAAATCACGTTTAATAAATATTTACATGATATATCCAACATCAGTATTACATTTTAAAATTAACATTTAGTACATAAATATCTTTAATACAATAAGCAACAAATAGAATTATCCTATTTTTATAAGCTTTCATTCACCGTTTACGCAACTTTCATGCAGTTACCGGGTTCGCAACAAAAAACCGAACTTCGGCCCCAAAGTGATCGCGCTTGATAGTAATTATTATGTTATCTGGTAGAGCGTTCCACAATCGACATAATTATGATTTATTACATAAGGCTCTCAGGTTAATTGGAATTAACAATAAAGATGCTCCCCTACGAATTCTCCGTGCACTAATATTAGACATAAAAACGAAATTTCGGGCCCAAACACTTCGACAACCTCCTATGGATTTACTACGTGTAACAGACTAAGTAAATGAAGATCTCTAAGTTTTTACGATTTTAATAGAGGTAATTGCTCAAAATAAGGAGATGCATGATCATCACGTCGTAAGTTGAAAATGAACTGAAGACAATAATACTATGCACGCAGAATTTGATCAGAAAGGTAACAGCCATGTTATTGATCACTACGTAACAGTAATTCAAGTAGGTAAAACTTGAGTCTTTACCAGCATGACTTTATGCAGCGGCAAGTATTAAGAAACCCGCTTGAGATCATATATACAGGCAAAAACCATGTTACACATTAGTGACTCCTGATAAGCCCATCCCAAGTTTTTTCAGGTATTTATTTACTTTTTAATTTTAAATAATTCCTTTGTTGCTCAGTATAAGTCTTGTAGCAGTATTGTTGTCGATTTTAATAATAAGCCTATTAAAATACATTTATTTGTATTTCATTTAATTTTAGTCAATGTTCCAAGTCCAATTAGCAATTGGATCAATATCAGAGCTCAAGAGTTGTACACAAGTATCTACCTCACTAGATGAATAATGGCGATAAATTTTCAAATCCTAAGTTTATACAGATGGAACTTTTAGTGTCGGATGTTAGTAGTTATGACGTCAATACTCTACATTTAAAAGAAAAGTGGTCCAAGTACAGAACCCTGAGGCACTCCTCGGGTGACAGGTCTCCACTCGGAGCACCCCAATGATATATCCAAGTAAGTTAAAAAAACTTACTCTCACAGGAATCCACTGTCTAGATAATGATCCTCGACTTTGTAGTGAAAGTCTTCTGCTTAAAATCAAGAAATCAGAAGAAAGATAATGAGGTACCCGTGCTCCTCAGTGCAGTGGAACAAATGTAGTCCCTTAAGCACTTGAAATCATGCATATTATAGTCAAGCGGAAATTATAGCCTGTCCGTTGAGATTTTAGATAGTTAAACCTCAGTCAACAACTTTAATTCTGAGTACTCACAATTTAACATTGTTTCCACACTGTAAATTAACTTTAAGTAAAAAAAATAAGTTATGTAAAATATTATCATTCCATTTGAATCATTTCACTCATAAGAATAAACATATATCCTAAATATAGTTATTCCTTAAATATTTTATCAAGAAACATATAACATCAGAATAACAAAATGTATAGCTATAGAACACGACTATTTTAATAATATACAAACTACCACAAAAAATGAATACACACCGAATTTAAATAACGCAGTTTTTATTATGTGTTCTTCGATTTAAAACCTATTTATACTAAAACTTGATTGATGCAAAATACACCCAACAGTCGCTGTTTACTATGGGTTTATAGGACGAGAAGAATAAAGCTCATGAAAAGGATATTACGTTCGAACTCTTTTTATGATACTGATTCACTTTACACTCATTTCCTTCTTTTGACCAAGTTTAATTAACTTGGTAACTAATCAGTTTTTTGTGTTGCGCCTGAGTTTTAATCATCACATTTTTACATTTTAGTACAATGGTAATAAAAGTCTAAAAAATATAGTACTAATTTTAGAAAAACGACAAGACGCAAAAATAATACCCCAATCAAAGGGTTCTTGATCTGAAAAAAAAATATCCACTTAAAATTTCTTGATACTATTTTGGTGAAAGAAGAGATTTTCTTTCCTCAATTTTCTGTTACGTGAATAAAGTGAAAGTTCACTACTATAGTAAAAATCTCAAAGTGTATTCTTTTATTAATAGAGCTTTTATATCATAAGTCTGAAATGTTTGCACTCTGTGGAAGCTCTGAGAAGATAGAAATTAAACTGAGTTAGTAAATAAAGTATGAACCTCAATTTTAGCAGAGGACCTCTAAAATTTTCAAACAGTATAGTTACAACATATTAGTTCATTAACTCACTTCCTTTTCTGTCTGCTTGGACTGACTCTGATTTCCAATCTGATCCGAGATAACAATGGAACATCACAAGTATGTTGGTTTAGGTCAAAGATGATTTATTCATGACGAAGGAGAATGGTATAGAGGAGAATTAAACGCTGCAGGTGTGCTCATTGTCAACATTAGTCGAAAGTCCCGGGTAACCCGTTGAACCTCCTCAGTGCTAGGGATCGGGCTGCAATTGTTACCCATGGATGAGGAATTCCCAGCGCGAGTCATAAGCTCATGTTGATTACGTCCCTGCCCTTTGTACACACCGCCCGTCGCTACTACTGATTGAACGATTTAGTGAAGTTTTCGGACTGGTGAGAGGCGATCGCCTGGGGCGGACACCGTTGTTGCCGGGAAAATGACCTAACTTGACAATTTAGAGGAAGTAAAAGCAGTAACAAGGTTGAAAATATCCTCTTAACAGACAGATTAATATAAACTGTATCCAATCAGGTCTGAAAACCTTATTTAATATTGTATACTGTAGCTACAGTACTGACTACGTGTAACACTACTGGCTACTAGTTGTCAGAGGTACTGTGTGGTGTGTGCCAAAGACAGCTAATAACTGTCAACCACTGTCTAATGAGACAGTGGTTGACAGTTCAATTTATTTTAGTTAAAATACTCAAATATAAAACATACAATTTTGTACAATTTTATTTATTTTTAATGATACACGATAGCCGTTGAAATAGTTTCGAGTCAGTACGTTCATGATAAAGATCATTTTGAATAATTAGTTTAAGAGAATATAAAGATAAAAATTAGGTAAAAAAAGTAATTAAACCAAAATTTAGTTCTGGAAAAAATTTATAAAAGGCAAAGGTAGTCGATTTTATTTCAAATATCGATTGTATTATAAGTTATCTATTATATTTAAAATGTTCAATAACCAGCTGTGGAACAGCTCAAAATGATAATGTCGGAGAAAAACGGGATTAAACGGTTAGGGAAAGATTACTTTTGTTTTCAAGATAGAACTTTCTGGAGAAACTTTTAGCAATGAAGATCATTTAATAATCACTATTACAGAGAGTAACCGTAATGTAAGACATGTAGGATATTCATTTATCCCTCTCAAAACTCTCAACACCGCCTGGAACACTTACAAACTTGGCACTCTGTATCTTCCATCTAGAGAATTCACTGTTGCACGGATCCAAAATATTTCACCCCAATGCTCTTCATTGATATAACATAAGACAACGTATGAGTACGCCAGATTACACGTCACAGGCTTTGCTGAAGTTGCATGAAAACTTCAAATCTGTAGCTCATTTCATTCTTGGGATGTCCTGCGGATATACAGGTTACCATACGGAATCTTTCAAAAATATTTGACATCCCGGCAAACAAAAGATAGATTGTTCCAGCCTTCAATGACCCCCATTTAAACCTCATGGTGGCCACGCACCACCATATAACTCGTTTTTTTTCTATTTAGCATGCAACAATTGAATTTTACAGAGGACATTTTTCTCGAAAATTTGGCCACATGATACATTCACACACATTTTCAATCATTAATTTGGGTTTCATTACCGGTTAAATAATAAAATTCTATGCACTCAGTTATCAAGTGACGATGTATGTGTTGGGATTCTTAGGCTACATGAGTACGTGTTAAAAAAATATCATATGATTTACTCAGTTTAGTTACAAATTTATTTATTCTACGATTGTTCTCGCTGTCATCGGTCGTCTATGGTAATCCATAACACAATACAAAAATAATCATAACGCTCTGCCTAATTCTATAAAGTGACGTGCACTATAATCGAACTCGGCGTTCCCTTTATAGATTTAAAACTTCGTGCAAAATTTCTAAGTATATATGACAATTTTTCTCAGGATATAGTGCGGAAAAACAGAAATGAAATTTAGCAGGCCCTAAAATAATTCTAATTTTTTTATAACTAACACGTAGGGACTTTTAATGGTTTATATTTTAATATCTTGCTGGCTCTAGCTAGTCTTCTTTAGATCCATAACTGTAGACCCAAAATACTAAAAACTGACTAAATACTAAATAGCTTAAAGTTGACTTTAAGCGATTTCAATTTCTTCTTTTGAAGGCTGGCTTCATTACACACACTAGCAGTTAGTCGCAGCTCTGCTCGCGTCTTTCTTTTGAATAACAGGATCGCCATAATGGCTCTTTACGATCTATAAATGGTTTAATAAAGAATCCTGAAAATATGTTATCATTACTGGCAGATTTTTCAATCACCTGAGCCACTAAAATATAATTGGACTTTAAGTTTAAAGAGTAATATTTTTGGGGTCCTGAAGTCGGAGAGTGAAACAGTTTTTATGAGTACAACTGAAAACAAAAATTTCTCTAACATTTGAAGGAATATCTCCCACAATTTTAATAAAAGTAGAAAAATATTTTAGGCTAGAATTGAGAAAGCGTACGGTAAGTCCGTCAAAGTAATCTAAGTGAAAACACTAATAATGTAATATGATGAAGCCCCATAATAATTTAGGATCAGAATTAGACATTTTTGTACTACGTATTATTTCAGTGTTAATTTTTAAGAGATTAAATGCTAAACAAAAATGAAGAAGTATTCCTAATTCGAATCAATTATATTTCACACACCATAGTAGAGTTAGTCTTGTCACCACGGTCAAAATCACTCCATCTAAAAAGTCTACTTTAAGCAAAAGCGACTACTTCCGACCATTGTAATCTATTTCCTGTTTTAGTATTTTCGGTGCCGTAGTAGCATTTACATTATTGCCCAGATGAAGAAAATATATAGGTTACTTACACAGGTCTGAAATGTCTTAATTGGTCAAAAAGCGTCTACTTCCAACCATTTCAATTAGCATACAGTTCCATAGTACGAGATTGCATTAGATTGTTATCCCGATTAGCAAAATATATAGGTTACTTAAATAGATCTTAAATGTTTTAATTGTTCAAAAGGCGTCTACCTACAACCATTTCAATTACCTTACGGTTCTGTAGTAGCATTAGATTGTTACCCCGAATAAGAAAATATATAGCTTACTTACATAGGTCTGAAATGACTTTAATTGTTCAAAAGGCGTCGACTTCCACCGTTGCAATTACCTGAGGGATCTCTAGTAGCATTAGACTGTTGCCCCGATTAATAATATATATATATATAGGTTACTTACATATGTCTAAAATGTGTTTATTGTTCTAAAAACGTTTAATTTTAACCATTGCAATCTAGTTCCGTTGTTACATTTGTATTGTTGTCCCAATCAGGGAAATATATAATAGTATGTTTTTCTGAAAATTCAACTTTCATCAAAACTTTACTAATTTCAATCTTTGTTATTTACTTTGGCCTATAGAAATTTTTTGCTCGTAAATATATACATTCAAGGTCTGAAAAGGCTTCTTCGATCAAAAATCTTCATAGTAATCCACTTCCTATCTAAGGTATCTCAGGCGCCGTAGTAACGTTTGCCTTGTCTCGATCAAGTAAATGTATACGTATGTTCCTCTAAAATGTTGACACTTTGGTTCAGAAGTGACTACTTCCGTTCATTGTAATTTACTTTCGGTCTTAGGTATTTCCGGTGACGATTATCTGTTGAGGCTATAATACATATTTTTATCAAATTTAACCTTTCTAGCACAGCGTAAAGTTTAAAAACAATATATCTTTTCGTGAGGCAAACGTATTTCAGCTCCTATGAGTAATGGATCGTTATTATTTTTTTTTACTATTTAAACGATTAGGTACGTGAATCTTTAATTTCATCTTTCTATGGAAGCGAAAAGCTGTAAAATACAAATATAGTTCTTCTAGTGTTTCAACCCTAATTCAACCCTTATGGGTGTGTGATCTTCATGGAAATATTTTTGATTTTTCATGTAATGTCATAAGGCACATGTGTGTTATATTTAATCTCTCTATGAAATTGAGAAGTTGGAAACCCCGTATTGTAGTTCTTGTAGGGGTTGCAACCTCATGTAAACCACTAAAGGTAATTGATCATCATAAAAATTCTTTATTTGTCTGCTGAGAACACAAAACACGTGAGTTTCGAATATAATCTAGTTCTTATAAGGGGTTCTATTTCCATTTCAACATCTGGAGATGTTTAATCTTGAAGAAAAAGATTTATTTTTTTTATTTAAGTCATGAGGAATACATGTACCATATTTAAATTTTATAGAATATCGGGAAGTTGGAGAGTTAGTGATTAGTGAATGAGTTAGTGCGGGGTTTGCTTTTATACATAGATTTGAAAATGTGGTAATTTAAGAATTAGTTTTACAATTGAAACTAATTGCACTCTTGTCTAAAATTCTTATTTTGTTATAGTTCAATTGTGATTTCAAAGTTGCTGTACAAAACATTGCAATTTGCTGTACTCGTAGACCTGCTGTTTCATATTAATTGTTAAAACCTTATTCAGACGAAATAAAATGTTGAGTCTAGTTGTTATCTATGTCGAATTTTAGAAATCCATATGAAACAAATAAATCCAAATAATGTATTTGTTGACAAATCTAATGATATATGAATATATAAAAATCCTTGTATTTATTTCGTTTAAATAATAAGTGTACTATAAAATTAGACTGGAATGGGAATAAGATTCAGGTAAATTAATATCGTCTTTAAATAACTAGTTATGTTTGCAAGAAATTATATCATTAGTGGCTGTCACTTTTATAATATCCGTGTTTCTTACTATTGAGTTTGGTAGAGAAACGGCGTCAAAATCTTTGTTTATAAACATTCTAGTAATGTTTGTTGCTCAAAGTATTGGCAATAATATACAAATAAGATCTCTATATTATGTATATTGATACTTAACAATAACACTTGTGCAAGTTTCTAGGCTCTATATTCTTACCAGGGAGGGTCGAGCATTAGAGTCTATATTTTATTGACTGATGTGACATAAGCTTTTGGGTATTCTAGTATTTCTAAAGTTTTCAGATGAAAAAATTAATTTTATTTTTGATTGGTTACATTTATAATAATTTAACATTGTCAATTTATTATTATATTCTAAATGTGCGAGATATTTTGTTCCAGATGAATGTTTTGAATCCCTGTACTAATGTTTTTATTAATGTTGAAATTTATAATTCGAATATGACACATACTGTAGATTCATAATTTACATAATAATAAAAACATTTTGATACAAACAAAAGTTATTATCTTACCATTTTTACTAGTTTTTTACATTTTTTTCACAAGCCTTTAAAATTAAGTACTGAGTTAGTGTAACAAAAGATGGAACAGCATAAATTATTCCCAAGGATATTATTTAGCTATACTTTAATTAAAATTGTGGTATGGGCACTTTTCATTGCATTTTCCAAATTTTAGACATATTCAAACTTGAAGTTTACCAAAAAAGACTAAAACCAAATTTCTTAAATAGCAATGTACAATAAAATGCCTTTTTAAAGAAGCATTTTTGTCTATCTCTTATCGTTTCAAAACGGCAGCCAAAAAACATAATTAAGTATGCCTGTTCAAAAGTGTTATTAGAATTTTTATCTGAGTTCAATCAGCCAGATTAACAGATTAAAAAACTAGAAAGCATGTATTAGGTACTTCGAGAATCAGTTCCATTAGGTTAGTTTTCAATAATAATCCAAATCCAGTTTGTCACAATCAAACAAATGTGAACAGTTATTTTTATTATCACATTGATCAATCTTTTTTAAATATAGAGAACTTAATAATTCAGTTACGACCATAATATAATGATAAGAAGTAGAATTTTTCAGCAAGAATGTAAGTATTATGTTATAAAATTAAAATCCCTACACACACACACACACACACACACACACACACACACACACACACACACAAACGTAGAAAAACCAAACACTCGCACATACCGTACACAAAATTAGTGTACACTAACCCTCTCTTATAAAATAAAGTGTTTGATATACTGTGTAAATCGCTTTTCTACTTCATTTACAAACACAAAACATCTTTACTCTAAAAGAGCCGTTAAAAGTAGAAGATCTTAAAGGAAAGTTGGTGTTGATTTTCCTGGAGTTTCCAACTTTCTTGATGTAGAATGCACAAAATCTTAAGTAAAGAAGTCAGTTTATTTACTCTGTACTTATTTAATGCGCCTCATAGACCTCAATAGAAGCGTCAATTAATTTTTAAATTGATTATCATCATATTAAAAATATATTAAATGTGTAAAACACTCTTCTTTACAAAAGAGAATCAGGTGTTTCTACGTGATATAAAGTTAGTTTTATTACGCTATGCGTGTTGCCCTTTATTTTTGAAATTATAATTATCCTACATTTTATTATCCAACGCCATCACCAAGATTAGATTTTATATTTTTGTTATGTTTATTATATAATACAAGTTAACATTAATCATGTAAATATAATACTGTTGAAAACACACTCTCTCTCACACACACACGCACGCACACATGGGTTCTAGTGATGATAATCGGAAAAATGCAAAAAAGTCTCCTGGATACTTCGACGTGGGAGTGATTGCAATGGGCAGATTTATATAAAATCTACTTTAAACTATCCTAAATTAATTTAACTTAAGCAACATAAATTTAAAAACTCTTATAATCATCAGATAGTAAATTAATGTCTTCAGTTATAACGATTCGTTAAACCTTTTTGCTACGTCACTAACGGCTTATTACAAAGGTATCTTCGTGTGAGGAAAGTAAGCAGTAAGGTAAGCTCCTTTGATTTATATACTTCTTTGGAGGCAGACAGAAAAAGCAGGAGATTCATTTGTTGTGAAAGGGGATCAGTTAGGGATTTGACACCTCTTTCAGGTCTCGGAATACTCTATTCATTCCAATCATTATTTTGTCTTTTATCTAATTCAACACTACTCTGGTGGTATGCTTACTTTCCCTCTCCTTAATACAAGACATCACTTTTGATAAGTCTTTATTTAAAGTTCATACTGAAGATGAAAAGTTTTTATTAAACTGGATTCATTTTATATTTAATGTTCGTGAAACGGTAGAAACCTAAAAGTTGAAGTTATAAGACAAGGTATCCGACGTATATAATTTGACAATTTGAATTAAAGAAATTGAATATGCTTAAGATCACACAATAGAAGTAATACCTTGGGTTCATTAAAAAAACACACCAGAGTAATCTCCAACATCTAAAGATTTTCTCGCGTGATTTTGAGTAAGTAGTAGGGAATTATTTTTTATTCATACCTAAAATGCCCAAAACGTCCAAACCATGTGTTTTAATATATAATTAATGTTATCGCTTGCTTACAGGAATCTTTATGTAACATCTTTTTGAAACATTTTTTAAAACAATATTAAAAACTTGATTTTAGTTTTTTGTTTAATTTTATTAAGGGAACAATATAAAATAAACTATTAATTGATTTAATATTTATTTATTGAATAAACAATTAGAATAAAATGTTGAATTTATTGTTTGAATTAAATATATTGAAATAGAAAAGATAGTGTTTTAAACAAGTACATAAGTGTTGCAAAATAGTGTATTCTGTTACACTGCAATTAATTAATTTTAAATAAAACATATATTACTTTATTTTATCATTCAATTAGAAGACTTATGATTTTTAGTTATAACTTTCACATTTCAATTTGTTAGATTTTCTTATTAAGGAAATTCGATTTGAGTTTTGTAGTGAATGGTGAACTATTATTATCTTGAGAGACCTTTACTTAATTTTTATTTTATATCTGAAATTTTCTTTAGAAATCAGAGTCAATTTTGATTTAAATTTTTAAACTTGTACTGTACAACATTTGTTTGAAACTGAATAATAATACATTAATTAAAACTCCTTTATTTTTTAAGCAATTCTCAGAATAACTTGCGTCAAATTCATGCCTAATGATCTACTTAAAATAAAAGTCCCTTAGTGACATCTTAGTTGCTGCTGTTGTATAAGATTTTTATTTTATTGTTTAACGTGCTAACAGCATAAGTTTTTAAGGTGTCAGAGAGGTCATTGTACATGTTTGGACCAAAGTATCTGAAGATTCTCCTCCCGACCTCAAGCCACCCTTGAGGAAAGTAATGTTTTCGGTCTTGGCAGGTGCTCCTATAAGTGATCTCTTCCCGATACGACAGGTTGTGTCCAAGATACCGAGGCTCTCCAAGTCAGAGGACTTGAACCGTTGTAAAGGTTTACCGTCTATTTTCCTTTTTAAAAAAGTGCATAAGTATGCACAATTACACCGTAAAATGCAATTTTACATCCCGTTTCTTCTCAAATGTATCTGAATTGTTCTCCTACATACTGAATAGTAAACTTTATTTTTATCTTTAAAATTTAAATATCGATACATTGCATTCGTTGGAATGTGACATATGTCAACATTGATGTTTGGGAAATATGATCAACAGCTGCCAACTTCATGAGACATGATGTTTGTAACAATATGGAGAGGGTAAACCGTTTTTTACAACCAAGATAATACATTTCATGATGGTATTGAAAGTGGTTGCGGGTTTATCCTGCGCTGACAGTAGTTTTGTTCTTAACTCTTCTGCTAGTAACTCTTCTGAGTTACTGTTATATTTGGATAAAGACGACCATTAACCCGATACTCAGGATTAGAGTAAATGGCTCTTCTCATAGAGTTACATGGGCATATGCAATGAGATCATAATCTACTTCAAGGGCTGAAAATTGGAATTAAGTGTAAAATAATTAGGGAAGTATAAGCTAGTAACAAAAGAATGTTTTCAGTGCTCTATGTTATAATGTGTGAATGGAGGGTTCTTCAATACTCAACGCTGGGCTAGGACATAAATTAACCAACTGGTTTATGTGAGATATAACAGGCAAGGACATTAAGCTAGTTTCTAAGGCGACACACAGTATAATAAATGTTGTTATATAATCGAAGTGGGTATTTTAAAGTATTGCTTTCTGAAAATAGTATATTATGTTATAAATCTACCAATATTATAGATTAAGCGATTAAATCTCGATTCAACTTACTAGTATTATTAGAATATGAACCGGATTTATTAAAATGCATTAGATCTGCAAAAAGTCACTAATGATATCGATAACAATTAGATGGTAATATTTTTTTTAATACAGTCATATAAGACAACTTGATAGAAAATATTTAAAATTAAAATGTTTAAAATAATATTTCCATTTAGAAGAGATTAATTACAATACTCGCTTGGAAATTGGAGGAAACAAGATTAGAGGAATAAGTTAAGGTGGAAGTGACAAATTGGGATGGAAGCCTGTTGGATTTGTTTAAGTTGGTCGGTGTTCTCAAAGTATTTACAGAAATAAAGTGTTTTCTTGATTCTCTCGCTTGTTTTCGATAAAACCCGTCTTGAGTTTGCGTGACTGTTTAATCGGTTTAGGAAAGTTTAGTTTATATTTCTGGAAAAGTAAGCATTTGTTTGTTACATCGCACTACAAGAATAAAATATTATTTACAGTACTTCCCAAGAAAGTTTGTAGGAGAAAATCTCTCCTACTATAAATAATAAGTCTCACGTCAAACCGTACAACTGTCAATCAGAATAATAACCACCTTTCTCACTAAGATCAAAGTATGACAAATGAACATGTTCCTCTTTTAAAGTATTTTCTAGTTATGATATTTTGAAACAACTGACGCTTGGTTTTAAATAAAGACATTTTGAAGAGGTTGATACTTATATTTAAATAGTTAGAAAATTAAACCACCCCCGACCATTCATAGACAAGTGGCGATCAGCTGAGCACACAGCAATCATCTTCGTGTACGTAGCTAAAGTAACTCATTGATCTTTTATATGAAACTATACTTGTAACAGGATACAAAATACACACAATGATTTTGTTTATCTACCGATTATGAGTGTTGATTAGACTTAGATTTAGTTTCTGTTCTAGTTTTCAGTTTATTTATAACAGTATTACTTGTTAGCTAAAGTTCTAATCATCATTTTATATAAATTTGAATATCGATGTTTGAAATTATATCTGTTATGTATTTGTATTTTTCTATGCATTTTACATCAAAAATTGAAATTATTATATGTGTAAGTTTGCTATACCAGAATAACTGGAATTTAGAATGTTTGCAATTTACACTACTTAGTACTGACATTTTGAGATGTACTGTACAATTGGAATTATAAATATTATACAGAAAAATACTTTATATAAAAACTTTTCATCTTAATCTAGTTTTCCTAATTTTGGGAAAAGCCCACTTTAAATCAATTTCATTGACCCTGTAAAATAAAGATTCCCTATATACGTAATGCTTCTATTGTGACAAATATTAAGCAAGTAATATGTATTTATCCCTTTAGATGAAGCAGATGCCACTATGACCTGCCCACTGACGATTTATCTTAAATCGACTTGGAATTACATATTAATGTATTTTAAGAATCATCATGTGCTAATCTTGGGAGAGGGCATTTCTCTGCGAAATGAGTGTAGTACTTAGATTGTATGTTTGAACAATGCAATATGGAACTCGCCTCCCGAGAAGTCGAGTTAATTTTGAAAAGCCAATTTCAGGGTAGATTACCATTCCTTTACCATTAATCCTTTCCTTTCTTTTTCCCTCAGTTTCCACTGTTGTTTCCATTCGTGTTACTAGTAATTGGAACAAATTATTCAATTCGATCAAAGCGTGGGATCGTTGACCTATGATTATTGCTACCATAGGTGGATCTTAACTCTTGAATTATTATTATTAAACCAGAAGTTCAGGCAATTCGGAGAGGTGTCGTTCACCCTTCACCACAGGCAAAGTTAATAGTGATCAAACCCTAGCCCAAACCTGTGTGTCAGCCGACCTGCGAATGAATTGTATTAGATCATGCAGAGGATATGTTTTTGCATAACTTATAATACTGTGACAACATTAGTTTCAGTTATGTTAAAATTCACAAGTACAAGTTTCGTTTAATATTACTTTGTCCTCTCACTGAAAATTTAACTCTATTTTAACATGTGAGATATAAAACCTATACTTCAACATATAGATAATTACGAAATTCGGTAAATATTCACGTTAGAATTTTTTTAAATATTGATAATCAAATTATACCCCCAATGTCTAAATCTGAATTGCAAAATCTGGAAATAAACATATAGCTTTCAAATATGTAATATGTTTATACAGTACTTATTTTTTCCTTTATGGCGGATTGCAAAATATAGACACTGTTGTTATCAAGTTGCATATTTGATCACTGAAGTAATAATTATCTACCCTAACATTAAGTTAAAGAGTCCGTAAACAAACCGCCAGTAACAAGTCGCCTAGTGCACTTGACAAGTTGCAAATCGAACAGGAAATTTAAAACTTTAAGAGTGACTCTGTTTAACTTGTCAATGTCGTGTTTGTCGTCTGGATCCGATTATTTGCGTTAGATGAGTTGAACTACTGGCGGTAATGAGTTTTGTTCTTACTGTCTTATGGATGCTATAAATATATAAAGTTGAGAAGTGCGATACTAGTTGAAATGTTAGTGGCTGAAAAGGCGATAAGTTATTATTACTGTCCACTTGTTTCTTATCAGTTATTTCTTTTGTTATTTGAATTAACTATTAATAGATAGTTGGCATTGAGAGACCAGTCCGTTCGAGCAGATACATTGGAAACATTTACAATTGAACAAAATTGATAATAAACATAGACCACCGGGGAGGTTAAATTTGTCTAGGCGTATCAAATTATTTTACTTAATCGATTAGTTTTTTTTTTTCGTAATTATATCATAAAATGAAATTAAAACAAGTTAAAAAACGAGAGTAAATCGTTACATATGGGATTATTGAGAGAGCAAGAGACACTGTATCACATGTAAGAGTATTTTATCTACTTACAATAATTATTAGCGTTTTATTTTGGTATACGTACATTTTGAGGAGGTTTTCAATTTGAGTAAGTAATATTTTATTATATATGAATAGGGATTTTCTTTATATTTGAACGTTGATTGAAATAGGAATGCTAAGTATGCTCTTTACAGTTTGATTGCAGTATGAACCGGAGAACTTGTCATGTCATGAAGTTTGAGCATTTCCATACGTATCTACATAAATAAATTAGGTTTGTGATTTCAATTCCGATGTGTCTATTTTGTGTGTACATTTTCTTGCTGATTTCCAATGATAATTTCATATTACTAAACACAAAAGGATTGCGTTATATCACAACAAAGGGGACCTTTAGGCAGGTTTTAATAAACTTGAAATATGTAAACAAAACTTTAACATAAACATATTTGTTAAAATTAATTAATTTAATTGATAACAAATCATTAAACTCTTTCCACCTTCATTTTGAACCGGACACATAATCTCTTAAATATGCAGGTGGGCGTCTGGAACTTGAACTTCTACGAAGAACATCAGGATTCGAGGCTTCATCACTTGGAAGCGAATCGGTTGTCTAGTGTTTTCCTCAATAGGCGTAGTATCAATTTCTAGATTAGAATGTTATAGAACCATTTTCTAGGATCTGAGCCCTCCCTCCAATACACTCTTTAACTGGGGCAAGATGAGTTGACACTGTTGTTTCTTTTCCATCGGGAAGTTGAACATTGTCATTCTCAGCTTTGCCATGCAGGAACGCAACTTCCTCCAAAAGGGCCTTATACTTTGATTTTCGGTGGTGGCTTTTCATATAAACCTAACTTTCCATTTCCATAACAACGAGGATGCGTGGACTTATGTGGATAGCTTCTTTTATCAACAATTTTATAAGTGATTGATTTCAAGATTTCCAAGAGTTTTCAATGTCTATGGTGTCTTTTACAGCATACCATTACATCTTTCCATTTTCATATCTTTCTAATTTTCCATTGTCATCAGGGTTTTATTCAGTACTTCTACTTTTAATTTATCCCAAGTGAATTCAAGAATACTTTTACTTCATGTGACATGAAAGATGCTCCCTTGACTAAATAAACGTAGTTTGTGTTCCAAAAACAGTGAGGAGATGTTTTAATTAGCTATGACTGTTGTCAAAGAAACATCTGTGCAATGGAATGTAAAATTAAATTGTGAATATCCATCAATATTAACCCAAATATAACGTCTTTTACTTAAGGAAGGCGGGGTTCTTTTTCAATCTAAGTTTAGGATTCCAAAAGGAGATGTACCCTTAATCAGTGAGCCTTAATGACGATATATTTTTGGGGTTTGAGAGAGGCACAAACATTACACGAAGCTGTTACACGCCTTATTTCTTACAAAGAGAAAGGTAAGGTTTTAGAGTGTCTCCAGTGATGAAGTGAAGTAAAACCATGGTGACAAAGTGACACATGAAGCTCTTACAAAGTCAGAAGGGGATTTTAAATTGCAGAGCATATCCTTGAGAGATCACCAGCTACAGCGTTATCGGATCCCAAAAACAATGTTGTACTTAAAACATAACAGACCCAAACTCCATCACATGAGTTTCTCATTCTTCGCTTTCCTATAACAAACATTATCAAACACGAAGGCTAAAGATCTATGGTCTCCTATTACTCTTAAATTGTTACCGATAAGGTAATTCCTCCATTTACGTAATTTTCGTTTTTCAATGTTTGACTGAGCTTCGTTCTCTACAGAAGAACATTTCTGCACTGATCCCTTCAAAACCCTTCAAAACAAGCCAACAGGGCGATCAGCATTGAATAAATTTGCAACAATAGCATTTTCTGAGGCATTCGACTCAACCGTGAAAGGCACTTGATGATCAATGTATGTTACAACATGTTTCTATATATCGCTTAAAACCTTCAAAAGACCTGAAATGATTCCTGTAATAAAGACAAAGAACAACGGTCATGTGAAACTGTTTTACCTGAAGGCTAATGAGTAAGAGATGCACAATGAGAGAACATACATTATGTTCTTCTCAATGAAGTAGCATCCCTGGGAGAAGACAGTTTTCCAGACTCCATCCGATTAGGATCTGGCGTAATAGACCTATTACCATTCAAGTACCCCAATGGATTGATAGATTTTACACAAAAAGAAGGATTTCTCAGTAGATTGTACAGATTTCTTCGTGGTCATTTTATTTTTTTCATTATAGTTAAGTCATCCAAATAAGCATCGATGTTTTTAAAAGTTTCCGATTGAACTATTGTATCGACAACTCTCTGAAATGCAGCGACAGCAATAGTTATGCCAAATGGAATCCAGTTAAACTGTCTTCCAGCTTCAAAAGCAATAAAAGTTCTATATTCTATCTTAATGGACACGTGATGGTATAGATCAAAAGTGCTGAAGAAACTATAATTAGCATATTTAAAAAGTGTCTTCAATTCTTGACAGATGATAAGCATCTATCAATAGACACGTACTGTTTGTACGAAAATAACCGATTTGATTAGAGAGTACCAGCGCCTGCACTGGCAATGGAGAGTTATTTAGTTCTATTACATCTTCCTTCAATAATCTATCAGTTTTAGCTGCTATACTACAAACTGTCAGTGGATCTTTATTGACACAAAATATTAATTTCACACTAGTGTGCTTCTTGAAGTAATACTTCAAAACCACGAGTCTAGCAAGAGAAAGAGTTTTGTACTTCTGTTATTCGAGTAAGGCAAGATCTACCATGAACTCACCTGAAATTTTTGATGCTACTGACGTTGATACCAAAATATTGCCTACTCTTGCAGTTGAAGGAAAATTTTGTAGCCCAAGTTTAGTTGCAGTGCTGTCATTTAAAAAACTTAAAGAACTTTCCGTATCAATTATACCAAATCCGCTTTACCATTAGCTTTAGCTTGTACAGTGCTTTTTTCTAAACCACATACGGAAACCGGATACTTCAATACATCGACTAACTTAAGTATTACTTTTGTGTTGATCAGTGGGCCTACAAACCTGGGGGTTTGTAAGGGCTACACCCTTATTTTCCACAACCATTGCAAGTTCTATTCGTACCAAAACACTTTGCTAGTTAAATCCACAAAAGAAACAAAGTTTATTAACGGCTGATAATTCTGGTTTCGGCAGCTCTTCATTTTGAAATCTGACTGAATATATCTGAGGTGATCTAGCTTCTAAGAGCGAGAATTTAATTTCCTTAACATAAAGAATTATAACTAAATATAATTTATCATTCAGTTAATTTAGGTTTATGAGTTGAGTCTGTAATCTTTTAACTGAACTTATAATTCTATAAGACTTATAACATTACAACAGAAATATTAGATATTCTTAAAATGTAATAATTAGTACAATTTTAAGTTTTAATGTAAATATTCCTATTTTATTTTCACAATTTCCAACATTATTTCTCACATAACTGGCACATTGTTTATTGATACAAGTGTTGAAATGATATAATATGTTAAAAAATTGTATTTTATTCCCCTAAAAATGACAATTGTTAGAACTGCAGTTAATTTGCCGTTTAAAATTGTTTTATTGTAAACTGAAAGCCAGCTTTAATTTGGCCAGTAACATTCCACACGAAAGGTAAATGTTACCTTAATGTCGTGGAAAACATTACTGATAGAATCAAACATCTGCACGTGTTTGTGTTCCTCTAATGCAGGCACTCATGTACTCGCACTGGAAGTTCATTGACATTGTATGGTAGCTGGAAATGGATCCTTCATTAAGGGGGCTGGCCCAGTAAAAAAATTTTAATTTTTTTTAATTTTTTCTTGTTTATATTACAATTAATTTGATGTAAATATCATGGCATATAATAACATACGATTTTTTTTGGCTGAGGTTACAGGTAAAAGTATAAACGTAATGTCAGACAAGACTTTGATTCTATTTTCCAGTCATTCATATGTAAGGCACATTTATAGTACTCCTTTACTAATACTTCGACGTTTTTTGTTCCTCTATGGTTTTATTGAATGAGAGAAAACTCTATGTTCAAACTGACACAAGATATACAGTACCAAAACTACAGCAGACAGCTGGCGCTTGCAAATCTTGTGATCCGGAATCTACGGGTTCATTTCATGACAAGTAGGCTAGTTGAAAATACAAAGAACCACCTATGGGAGTCAACAGGAGGGCAGTTTATGGCATGAGATCAAATGGACAAGGCCTAAACAGTTTAAAAATTAAAAATTTTTTTTTGGGCGGTAATGAATATGCCGGCCCTTTCTAAAAAAATACCTACAACTTCATTCAACAAACCAGATTTTGCTTGCGACTAAGGAAGCTGGCAAAACAAAGTATGATTCAGGCCTCAAAGGAAGAAGTTAAAAAAAACAGAAACAGATCCGAATACTGATATTACTATCTCCGGAGATGGAACCTGGATGCGAAGAGGGCATACATCCTTACAACGGAGTGTGTACAGCAATCGAGCTCAAACTCAAAAGATTCTTGATGTCGAAGTTCTGTCGTCTTTCTGCCATGGATGTAGGTCTGTAAAAGGACCCAAGTCAGGTCAGGTGTGCTTTATGAGAATTGGCTTGAAATAGAGCATAAGAAAAGTGGAAAGTGCAAAAAGAAACCATTCTGGCTCTGCAGGTAGCATGGAAGTGGAAGGAATGAATAATATTTTCAATCGGTCCGAGGAATTACACGGTGTACGGTATGCAAAAATATATTAGTTGGTGAGGGGACACATCCACTTTATACTAAAATAATTGAAATGGAACCAGATGGATCTGGTGTGAGTATTGTGAAAGAAGAGTGTGTTGGCCATGTCCAAAAACGTATGTACAGTAGACATAATGAAATTCAAAAGAGCAAGAACAAAGGAAAAGTACTTAGCGATGGAAAAAAAATAAGTGGTGTAAAAATAGGCTATCAGAACCTATATTATCAACCAAACTTTGTATTTATTATGGAAATGCAATTAGAAATAATAAAAATGATCTCATAAACATGCAAAAGGCAGTATGGGCCATCTGGAACCATATAAGCAAGTACCGATGAGCAGCCGCTCCATCCATCATTTTTGTCCAGAAGGTAAAAAGAATCTTGGTGCCGCGTTACCAAACAAGCAGTTGCTTCAACAGTCTTGGGACTTTTAAAACATAAAAACACTATCCCCAAAGCCATCATGCTGGAGATAAAACCAATATTTGTAGACCTAACAATGCCCAAACCTCCTCCAAAGATGTCTTATGGGAAAACACAGAACTCCAACGAAAGTTTCAACAGTATTTTGTGGTCACTGTGTCCTAAAAAAGGATTTGCAGGAAGGGATATTATGGAAATAGCTGCTCATGAAGCTTCCCTGATATTTAATGAAGGGAATAATGCAAAGTCAAAAGTGCTAGATCACTTGAAAATCAAACCCGGAAAACACTTCAAACAGCTGCATGGAGACTTTTGACGTTCGACGAGTGCGCGACGCAAATAAAAGAACTATGTTGGCAAGTCCTGGGAAGAAAAGGAGAGCAAGGAGAAGGCTTAGAATAGAAAAGGAAAGTCAAGACAAGGAAAAGGGAAGGTGTTTCTTATGATGCTGGAGGATTTTAGAGAAACCATTTTAGTAAATTTATCAATAAAATATGTTTGTTTGCGATTTCCCGAAACATTGTTTTTCTCCTATTATTTTACATCATAACTCCAAAAGTATTGGAGCAATCTTCACCAAATTTTCACACCAGATCTTCATTTTAGCTGTGTAAATGGCTTGAACTAAAATTAAAATCGTGAGTAAAGTATTTCTTATATTCCAAGCCTATTACCTTCTAAAAACTCATTTTTTTTTTTTTTTTAAACTACTTTAAAATTCAGTAATTTGTTTTATTTGTACATTTTTTTGATATATTTTTAGTTCAGGCCAAGAAACTATTGCCTAGAAAAAGATACATTTTATTTTGTGAAATTATCTCATAAGGTAGATTATTTATCATGTTTAATTAACCATTAGACTAAAGATTTTTTTTTGCAAAAAAAAAAAAAAAAACAAAAATTTAAAAAATAATAAATTTTATATTTACAATTTTGTTTTTTCTTAAGTGTGTGTATAAAAAGTCTATTTTGACTTGATCTGAAAGTTTCAAACAAATTGGGGCAATATTTGACTGAGTACAAAAATTGTTTTCCCAAAACCATGCAAAAGTGATTGCGATACTGGGCCAGCCCCCTTAATAGGATAATCTCAACATATTCTGTGTTTATACTCCTCCTCCTCCTTCAAACTACTCTAGCACAAATAGTTTTTTACGTATTTCCTAATTTAGTAAGTTGTAGTATTGAAGTCCAATCAACACGACCCGTTGAACTTATCAAACCTTTATTTGCTCCTAAAACACGTCAAACGTTGCCCATTCTTGCCACAGGTATCAAGCGATATCATACTGTATCGTTTATCAATGGTGGCGCCGCCTGTAAGCAGCACACTGAACTAACTATATCTTAGTCGGTACTCTTACGGTTGAGTCATACACTAACCTTGATGTACCCGCCGTCTCAATTACAGTTAGTACAGTATGACAAATATAAATCCTAAAATGCAAGAGACATTAAATTTGCAAAGTCTTTTCTAAACTTTATGCTTTTATGCTTTATTCCGTTTGATAACATCCATACTGGTTCTGGCTTGTGTAAGCAGCAGCAGTCAAGGTCACATAAATGAAAACAACAAATCGTAACATATTGTTGCGGAACTAAAACGTTGAAGTAAATTACCTCAACACAATAGCTAACGTTGTCGTAACATAATCATTGTTATATCAATTTTTAAATGCATATAATCTCATACGTGCACTGAAATATTTTAACAGTGGCATCAAATCTCCCAAAGGAGTACCGCGAACTGAAGTCTGACATTGCTTCAATATTTGATGTGTACCAGGACTCGCAAGGGAGCCGTATCTCATGATCTCAGTGCCAATCCTTTACCTGAACTACCATAGGAATCGATTGATAGATTACTCGAAATTGTCAATGTTTAAGCAGTGCGCCGCTATAAAATCTGTGGACAGTTCAAAAATAATTTATTCATCTGTTTAATTATAAACATTTTGTGATGTGTCTGACGAAGATAGCCTTGCTATCGAAAGGCCTCACAAAATAGAAATTTTAAATATTGATGTATGAGTATGTGTTAAATGTAATTAAGTTAACAGTGCCAATACAAGCTCCATCTTCAACATTATTTACCAGTCACCAATAAACGACTTTAGATCAAAATTAAGTTATATTTGGTGTTTGCAACCATCTAATGTAGGCTTAATTATCCGCGACGTGGTCTCATTCTATAGGTATAGAATGATTTATAATATATTTTATAATTTAATATAACATTACATAATATATGATATTTTATATATATATATATATATATATATATATATATATATATATATATATATAAGTAGATATGAACATGGGGTTCCTAGCGCACTTTCGGAGCCGACCCGAAAATCAATAGAAATTCCTGTTTAAAGGACAATAAACGAATCTGTAAAATCAAACAGTAACTCACGAATGAAAAATTAAACCGAATCTATAGCTGTTTGCTTCTACTTTCTTGAGCTGTCAAATCAATCTATTTGAAATGTCTGCTACGAATAAACGAAAAATCTTCTACTCTACAAAATTGATAGTAACACAGTCTTTATCTTTAATAGTCTTCTTTCCAGTAACAACCAAGTGTAATTTATCATGTTTATTCAATTCTTTAATCTTTTTTTCGTCCAAAACAGTCAAAAATCTGTTCGGTAAGTGTACTTTATAATCTTCCAACTCGGCAATTATTGTAAACCCGAATTTATCTTTCATTTTCTCCAGATTCAAAATTTTGTATTTCTTATTTTCTTCTAATTCATTCAACTTCTTATATTCTTTAAATCTTAGCTCACCAACTTCATTTAATTCCTTTAGTAGCTCCATTTACATAGGAAAAAATTTGAGTGTGTCAAGTTTCACTATTTAGTAAAATATCTTTTATTAAGGGAAAAGTTATCAACTTTTAAGCTTAAAGTTGGCAATAATTTGAGATAATTCAGTAGATAATCAAGGTTTTTTTTAAGGTCCCTACACACTAAGTATTAGAGTTTTTTTTGAAAAATCCTGAAAATATACTGAATTATCTCAAATTATTGCCAACTTTAAGCTTAAAAGTTGATAATTTTTCCTTAATAAAAAGATATTTTACTAAATAGTGAAACTTGAACACACTCAAATTGTTTCTATATAAATGGCAACGCGATAAAAATATCATGTCCGTTCTGCAAAAAAGAAATTTTAAGAAAAAACTATGATCGACATTATGGCTCCAAAATCCATGCCAAAAACAAAGAAATTTACGAGAAAGAACTGAAATGTTTTAAGACAATGGGCTAAAGAGAATCAAATCGATGGTCACGAAGAGGTGTATAACATAGAAAAATTGCGTGAATTAAAGAAAAGCTTTAAGGAAGATAAAAAAGATCTCAATCTATTTAATGATGAAAAAAATTCAATCAATCGCTGAAAAATTGTCCATTGAAACAAACGATAAAACTAAGTCTGAAATGATCGAAGAAATTGACAAAACTCTCAACGAAAAAACCTGAAAATGTCATAGATGTTGAAGTTTTATCCTCAATACACGGTCTTTTCAAGCAATACATTTTAAACAAACTTGAACGACAATTCCATGTCAATTTACAAATATCTATCAATTATGAGGCCAGAAATTAAAAGTTTAATAGAAAAATTTCAAGAGAATGTTAAAAAATATGAAAAGGATATCTCTCTTTGGAATGTGAATATGAGAACGAACTTTAGTAAAACGGTGAACCACAAACTTGCCCAATGTATTTTACTATAAAAGCAGACGAAATATTTGACGTAAACGACTTTATTTCTAAACAATTTAATAAATTATCACATCGAGAACAGACAAATCATCCAAATAGGGGTTCAGGATGGACATTTAAAAGATGCAAACAACTAGTTTTGAGCATTAATAAAACCCGAAATGATGAACGCAGGATCATATATCGATTTACCAAAGAAAATCAAAGATAAAAAAGCTTGTATAAATATCAAAAATAAAGATGACTATTGCTTTATTTATTCTATCCGATGCGCTATTGAAAAACCTGAAAGAGACTGCGAAAGACCAAAACAATATGAAAAATTTGTAAATGACGAGATATTTTCAGGTTTCGAATATCCAATGTCCTTAAAAGATATACAATCATTTGAAAAACGAAGTTACAATTCCAAGTATAAGTATCCTAAAATGTCTATCAATGTCTATACTTATGACGAAAAACTCAACATTGTTCCGTTACAAATTTCTGAAAAATATGATGCCGAGTTAGAAATCGATTTATTGTATGTTAAACAAGAAGACGAATCTCATTATGTTTTGATAACCGATTTAAATAAAACTCGTGAGTTTCTCAGTTATCCAAGCATAAGGAAAGAAAAATTTCTTTGTAGAAGATGTTTAAGCCATTTCTACAAATCTGGAGAATTTAACAGATCATTTAGAAATTTGCAAACAACATGAAGTTTGTAAGCCAATTATGCCGTTTCCAGGTCAAACAACAACATTTACTAATTATCAAAAGAAATTTTCTCATCCTTACGTTATTTATATGGATTTTGAAAGCATATTAGAGAAGATTCCCACATGCAAAAACAATCCGCAAAAATCGACTACAACCAAGATTCAGAAGCATATTCCTTATGGTTTTACTCTATATTTAGTGTCGAATGTGACAAATCGCATGTACAAACCTATATGTTATAGAGCAAAAAATGAAGACGATTTGCCTAATGTTCCTACACAATTGTTTGAAGAGCTCAATAAAATATCAAAATACATAGCTACAAAATATAATTCTAAGAACAAAAAACCTATGAAATTGACCGAAGAAGAAGAATTAGCGTACCAAAATTCCAGTCTTTGTCATATTTGTGAATGTGAGGTTTTGATAATCAAACAAGAAAAAAAGTACGAGATCATTGTCATTTAAAACAGGTAAATTTAGAGGTTCAGCTCATTTTATCTTGTAACTTGAATCTCAAATTTCCTCAAAATATTCCAGTTTTCTGTCCACAATATGAGTAACTACGATACTCATTTGTACATAAAAGAAATTGGCTAAACAATATGGAAATGTTGATTTGATCGCAAACACAGATGAAAAATATATAAATTTATTCAGTAAATTCAGGATATGGGTATGAGTTTGAAGATGATAAACCAAGAAAGTTCATCAAGTTTTCATTCGTAGATACGTTCAGATTTATTGGCATCATCTATTGAAAAATTAGCGAAAAATCTAAAGAAAGACGACTTCAAACATACAAATCATTTTATACAAGATGGACGAATATTGAACGCAATTCTAGATAGACAACCAAATGACGAAGAAGAAATCTTTAAAATTCTATCTGGAAAAGGCATATTTCCTTACGAAATTTATCGATAGTATTGAAAAACTTGATTACACAGAACAGCTGAAAATTCAAGATTTTCTATTCACTATTGACAGACGAGAGCATATCTGAGAAAGATTATCAACACTACTTGAGCGTTTGGAACAAATTAAAAGAGAAAAATCTTGGAAATTACTCTGATTTGTACAATATCCAAGATGTTTTAATTGCTTGCTGATATATTTGAAAATTTCAGAAATATTTGCTTAAATTGCTATAAACTTGATCCAGCACATTATCTAACAGCTCCAAGCCTCGCATGGGATGCTATGTTAAAAATTAACGAAAATAGAATTACAATTGATTAGTGATTATAATATGTAATTTGATGATTGAAAAAGGCATTCGTGGAGGTATTTCTCAATGTATTAAGCGATATGTTTAAAGCAAATAACAAATATTTGAAAGATTTCGATAAGAACAAAACCTGAAAACTATCTGTTGTACGTCGATGCAAACAACCTTTATGGTTACGGTCTTATGCAAAATTTACCATATGGTGATATCAAGTGGAATGAATCCTAAAACATATACAAAAGAAGAGTGGCAAGAAACAATTTTGGAACTCACTGGCGACGAAGATTATGGCTATAATATTCTCGAAGTTGATCTAGGATATCCAACAAATTTACATGAACATCACAAGGATTTACCTCTTGCTCCCGAACATTATAAAAACAAACTTGCACAACTTTACTGGATAAAACTGAATACGTTGTTCATTCAAAGAAATTTGAAATTCTATCTGGAACAAGGTATGATTTTGAAACATGTGATATAGAGTTATTGCATTTGATCAGAAGCCTTTTATGAAAAAGTACATTGATTTTAACACAAACATGAGAACCAAAGCTACAAGTGACTTTGAGAAAGATTTTTACAAGCTGATGAACAACTCAGTTTTTGGAAAATCTATGGAAAATGTGCGAAATAGATGTGATATCAAACCAGGAAATGAAGAATTTTCAATGAAACAAGCTAAGAAAACAAATTTCAAATGCTTTAATATTTTTGACGACAACTGTATAGCGAGTCACATGTTCAAAACAAAAGGTTAAATTTAACAAAACCGATCTACATAGGATTTTCAGTTCTTGACCTATCAAAAGTGTTTAATGTATGAGTTTTATTACGATAAATTAAAGAAGTTTGACCCAGATTTGAATCTGTGTTACATGGATACAGACAGTTATTTTCCTAGAATTGAAACGAGATCCCTTTTAAAATTATTAAAGAAAATATAGATGACTTTGATACAAGTGATTATCCAAAATATCACGAATTTTTCACTACTAAAAATAAGAAGGTAATAGGGAAATTTAAAGATGAGTTAAATAGCGAAGTTTTAGAAGAATTTTGTGGATTGAGATCGAAAATGTACTCGTACAAATATCTAGACAAAAATCCAGTAAGATGCAAAGGGATTAAGAGAAGCGTTGTAAATAAAACAATAAATATCGAAAACTTGAAGAAATGTTTGTTCGAAGATAAAGAAGAATTTAGAGAGATGACAGTAATCAAAAGCTACAAACATGAGTTGTACACAGTTACCATAAACAAGCTGGCACTGAACGCTAAAGATGATAAGAGAATTGTCCTAGAAAATAAGATCGATACAGTACCGTATGGATATAAAGGCGAAATTAAAACAGATATTTTAGAAGAGTTTAAACAAAGTTGGAAACTTTAATATATAAATGGAAAGATGATTTAATTCACTGTCACAGAGTGTAAAAAGAAAACGAAAAATATAGATTCTAAGATTGTTCAAACTCAAAACGGATTGTATAGAATTGCAGCAAAAATGTTCAAAATGTAAAGACAAATAAGAGTAAATTTATAAAGAATCTTTATGAAAAACAAGTAAAGAAAGAATCTAAGAATAAGGAAGAAATCGAGATTGAAGCTAGAGAAATTCATGCACCTGTACGAAAAAAGTTTAAAAAGAGAAAAATTATAACTTTAGGAATTGACGATTTATGGGCAGCAGATTTAGTTATAATTTCTAACTATTCAGATCAAAATGATGGATTTAAGTATATGTTAAATGTTATTGATACTTTCCTCAAAATATGCTTGGTCAAGAGCTATCAAAAGAAAAAACGGCAAGGATGTTTCAAAAGCTTTCGAAGATATAGTAAAAGATGCCATAAGGATCAATCACAAACCTCCAAACCTACTTTCATACAGATAAGGGTTTAGAGTTTAAAAAATAAAGAATTTAATGATGTTTTGAGAAAATACAACATTAAGATTTATCATACTGAAAACGAAGAGAAATCAAGTATTGTAGAGAGATATAACAGAAATGAGAGAATGAAAGTAATTTTTGAGATTAATAAAAACTTTAAATGGATCGATATTCTTCAAAAAATCGTAAACAATTATAACGATACAGTTCACAGCACAATCAAAATGAAGCCCAAAGTCGTAGATAAAGATGCAGAAAAGGAGTTATTAGAGACCGTTTTCAAGTATGTTCCACCAGAAATTCACACCGAAAACTAAATTTAAAGTCAATGATCATGTAAGAATTGTTAGTAAAAAAAACAACATTTTCGGACAAATATAAGAACAATTGGTCAAGAGAAATCTTTGTGATTTATCAAATTAATAACACAGATCCTGTAACTTATAGTATAAAAAGATTTAAATAATGAAGAAATAAGTGGAAGTTTTTACGAATATGAATTGAGAAAGTCAAAGCTATAATTTTTTGTATATAAATGGAGGCTCAAAAGAAATGTATAAAGTGTCAAGAATTTAAAGATTTGTCGAAGTTTTTCTCAAGATAAGACTAGAAAAGATGGATTTATACTATTATTGTAAGGATTGTAATAAGAAATATAGAAAAGAATTATTTAATAAATGGAAAAATTAACTTTAGAAGAGAAAGAATGCACATGGTGTAAAAAAAGTTAAGAATATTTCAGAATTTTATAATCTCCCATTATAGTAAAGACAACAAACAAGCATATTGTAAAAGATTGTGCTAAACAAATCTTTGCTAGACCAGTTTCATTGCGTATGCGGAAGAGAAATTCAACAATTCTATAGTCTTAAAAGACATTTACAAACAAAATATCATAATTCGAATGTTTAGTAAAATTTAGAAACATTTTCATCGTGTAATTTAGATATTCTATAAATCAGTCGAGATTCTGCCATATTTGTAGTAAAAATGATTTCCGTTGTATAAAATATTCAAAGATTCTTTCATTTGGTTGTAGAGATTTATACTATTTGGATCTCCATGTCTTAATAAAATTTCCATTTCTGGGTAATCAATTTCAAGTTCTTTCAATCTTTTCGGTATTTCTCTCTTTTGAGCTCTGATAACGTAATAAGGATATTCCCACATGTGATTCTTTTTAATTAATACAAAAAACATGGTGTTTTTTCTTATCAAAATTTTTACAAACAAGGTCTGGTTTCATTAAGTCAATTTTTACACTTTGTTTTGCGATTATTTCCGTTTTGATTTCATCTTTAATTTGCAAGTGTTTTACTTCATCCTCTAAATATTTAATCTTGTTTTCAAGTTTGTACTCACCAAGTTTTGTAATAGAGGGCAAAACTTCTTTTGTAACCCAAGTTTTGAAGATTTTTGCCTCTTTTTTATGTGATCTCAAAATTAAAGAATAAAGTCCTGATTCATTGATGAAAATAGTATTTTTTTGAAAGTTAGAAGGTAGGGCAATCGAATGATCCACCTTATTTATTTCAGAATATGATAATTTATCATCATTATCAACATGCTCTCTAAACTGCGTGTTTCGTATTTTCATATTCTAGAATTTCCTGCAACATCTTTAGCTTTAAACCAAAATTCGTTATTTTTATCCACAATCGTAAAAATATGTTTGTTTTCAAATCTAAGTTGATATTGAGTAGGTCTACAACTGACTCCATTTAGATAGAAAAGAAATTTTAACTAGTAATTTTTATTTAGAGAATAAAGGCCAGATTCATTAATGAAAATAGTATTGTTTTGAAAGTTTGAAGGTAAGAACGATTCGTTTCCCCCTTGATTCATGTCCGTTGCTTCATCATTCTTTCGACAATCTTAAATATATTGTTGTTTTACTCTCATTATTTAATAAATTTCCCCTCAGAGTCTCGTATAGTTAGAACGATTTTTTGAATTCTTGTAAAATTTTTTCTAATAGGAATATAATCGATTTCATTCGTTTTTCACTGATTTTTGATCCATAAGCAACATTTGGGAAAAAATGTGTACAAAATTTCAGATTCTTTGTGTAAATGTTCGGTATGATTTTCAAAACTAGGTTCAACGAGATTACAATGTACTTCAATTACATCGAACGGTCTAAATTTTGGCGTTTTTATTTCCTAAATATACCTGATTTGGCTCAATAGTTTCTTGAAACAAACCCTAATAAATCTACTATAATTGCTGAAAACATTATTCTTACTGGTGATTTTATTTAAATTTTATTAGAGAGATAATTTTTTTTGCATTTCAAACTTGTTTTCGTCAAAGTTTAAAGATTTATCTGATTGTTTGAATGTTTTCAGATAATTTTTAAGGGAATTTTTTTATTTGATCGAAGGTATAATATCCTTTGTTTAAACCATAATATTTTTGTTATGTTCTTCTCACTAAATCCTATACAATAAAGGAGAACTTTCACTAATATTTATTACAAAATTGTCAGAATAAAAAACCGCTTAAAAAACCGATGAAATAATTTGATTCTTCCTCTAAATGAATAGGATGTTCCAAGTTTAAATCTAATTTAGAGCTTTCTGAAGTCAACTTGAACGGCTTCATTTTCGCTATTTAAATGGAGAAATTTTTTAAAGCAAAAAGATCAGATAAAACTTCAAACGTTTGAAGAAAATAAGAAAGATCAACCAATCAGATTGTTAATTGTTGGTTTAAGTGGATGTGGAAAAACAACTTTACTATTGAATTTTATCTACAATAGGTTGATTCCTTATTCCAATTTGTATGTTTTTAGTAAATCTTTAGAACAAGACGCCTATAAAAATTACAACAAAGATTCAAAAATATTGAGAAGAACTTAAGCAAAGAAATATCACATTTTTATAATGCTTCTGAGGACATAGTTTCCGTTAAGCGAATGTAAACCCAATTCGTTAATCGTTTTTGATGATTGTATTTTGGAAAATCAGGACGTTATTAAGGAATATTTCGTAATGTCTCGTCACAAAAACATATCTTGTATCTATCCTTCCCAATGCTTTTCAAAGGTTTGATAAACAAGTTATAAGAAATAATTTGAATATGTTGTGTGTTTTTAAACAAGATGATCATTATTCCAGAAAGATTTATAACAATTATGTGGGATCTGATATGAGTCTTAACCCACTTTATTGAGTTGTGTGATAAAATTTGGAAAGAAGACTACGGTTTTTTAACTATTAATCTAACTTTGAAGCCTAAAAAAATGGAAAATATTTGAATAAATTTTCTAATATAAAATGCTGCTCAGTGGTTCTGACAAATCTACTTGATAAAATATTTGTTACAACTATTTTTATATTATCTTTAATTTTTATTTACATTATGAAAATAACAGAAAAACGGTAAATCTGTTCACGTTCACGTTCATGTTTCACGTTCACAGGTTTAACGTTCACGTTTAAACGTTCCACATTCACGTTTTACGTTCCACGTTCACGTTTTCACGTTTCGTGTTTTCACGTTCATGTTTTACGTTTTCGTGTTCACGTTTTACGTTTCGTGTTCACGTTTTTTACGTTTCGTGTTTACGTTTCAAAATTTTTCTTAATAAATGGCGAACGTAACTTCTGAAGAGGCGAAAAAACTTGATCAAATCGAAAAAAGATTAATCAAAGAATTTAAAGAACAGATTCGAATTGATGAAAAAGAACAAGAATTTATTCAAAAAATCAATCAACCTGTAACTTCTGCAATTAAAAATGTTGAAGGTAAAATTGAAAACGTTTTAAAGTTGATAATCAAAATTTGATGAATTTAGTTTCCAATTGTACGACAATTTGCTGATATTTCAATTCCAGAATCTGAAGTGGAAGAGTTTGGAATTGCCAAAATTACCATTTTCAACACCATTTAGACCTCGAATCATTGAAGACTCTACCATAGTTTGAACCAATAAGTCCCCTGGAACAACGGATATAATAATTGGTGATGAAATTGGTAAAAAAATTTCTTCCTAGAGTAAAAGATGATAAATTTGGTTTGTATTGGGATAAAAAAAAAGAAAAGTTTTATGATTGGAAATTTACCCCGTTACTTTTGAGCATAATGATATCATTATTAATGAACAAACATATGAAGGAACTCAAGGTTTATGGAGATTATTAACAGACTATGACGCTCCAAAAGATAATTTATATTCTGAAGAAGATTTGAAAAAGTATACAGAAATTTTATGGGAATCTGACTCAATTTACAAAAATAATGATCCATCTACTAAGAAGCCTAAGTCAAGTAGTGGTAAAAAATATATGAAATTGATTAAACCAATTTGGGAAAAAAAGAATCGAAGGATCTGGTGTGAGAAAATACAGTGATAATAAGATTGAATACAGATATATCGACGATTTGACAAAACTCGATGGAATTATTAATTATATTTATGCTCAAGAGAAAGGCTGGAAATAACAATTTTTTGAATGAAAAGAAAGCAATTAAAGATTTTATTTCGAACAAACTTGATGAAATGATTGAAAAACCTGATGGAATTAAATATTTAAAACGAGTTTTGCCGGCAATAAGTTCATCTATAATTGAGCGTAGTGGACTTTTGAATGATTTTTATCAACAATTTACCTTTTGAATTACACGTACCAACTTATCAGTATCTGGGGCCTGGCACAAAACTCGAAAAAAGACTAAAAAGAGGAGATCCTGGTATAAATAAATTAGATCAAGCTGCTATGGAACACGATATTTTTTATGCAAAACATAGAGACACAAATTCCAGACATATAGCAGATAAAGTTTTGCAAGATAAGGCAATGGATAGATTTTTTATCAAAAGATGCTAGTTTAGGTGAAAAGATTTGTTGCGCTTCCAACAGCTGTAGCAATGTTTTTGAAGAGAAAACTAGGAATGGGAATCGAAGAGAACTTGAAAATTTTAACTATATAAATGGAGGTGAACGTAAATTTCAGCAAAAATCAGAAAGAAAAAATAAAATCCGCTTTTAAGAAAAAAATACCCGTTAGTATTCAATTTAAAATAGATCAACTAAAAAATGTTGAAGATAAGATATTTTTAACAAATAGACAATACAATAAACTCGAAAAAACATAAGAAAAACAATAAAGGAACCAGAATAGAATAAAATTTTCTTATAATCAGTTGAAAGAACTTAAAAATGGTGGACTTTTGAAAGATTTATTAGATTTTGGAGAAAATATTCCAGTTTGTTAAAATGTTGTTCCTTATGTTCGTAAAGCTGCTCCAATTGTAAAAAAAGATGTGATTCCTATTGTTCGAAACATTTTAAATTGGTTAGATAAAGAGTTGGAAGATGTTACAGGATCTGGATTAGATGAAAAAACTTTGAATTACGTGAAATCAAACATTGAAAAAAAAAATTTAAAAAACCTTTTAACATTCGGAGAATTGGAAGAAATCTGCAAAAATATTAAACCTTTTTAGAGGAATCTTCATGAGAGATACATTAACCTGAAAAAGTTAAGAAATTTGAATGTGGAATTGTGAATTTAGACTCGATTATGGGAGGTGGAACGCATTGGATTTGTTATTATAAAAATGAAAAGAATGCATGTTATTTTGATTCGTATGGAAGAATTGAGGACAAACCACCTATAGATTGATTAAATATTTGAAAAAATCCGTCTACTACAAATGATTCTCAGATTCAAGATTATAAAGATCCCCCAATTTGTGGTCATTTATGTGTTTTTTGTTTTGAATTAACTGAGTAATGGTAAAGATTTTAAAGAAGTTGTCAACAAATTATTACTTAATAAACATGGATTCACAAAATATTTTGACGTATTTGGAACACAAATTATTCAAAATGTAGATAAATAGTTTGAATTTTGATAGTTTGAGAAATGAGTTTGATAACAAGTTAGAAAATTTATTACAAAACCTTCCAGATTTCAGATATGTTTGCTGTCGAGAATTGAAGATTTTAAAGCAGAATATGATAACAAACTTGGAAATTTTCATGAGTTCAAATGAAGTTTGCTGATAAAATAAAAACATTGGAAAAAGAAGTTGATGATGGTGTAAAAAAATTATTTACCAATTTAATGTCTCATATCGAAAAAGCTGATAAAATTACTGAAGCGATCAAAGTTGAAAAGAATTATGTTAGTTTGGCTAATAAAAAAAGAATTGTCGGTGTTCGACCTGGTATTGACAAACATGATGTTGTTGTTAAAGAACAAATTTTAAAACCTCTAAAATTATCAGAAAACATCGATATTGTTGATTTACATGATCCGAATGTTAAAAAATGCCTTAGATTTTAAAGGAAAAAAGAATTAGCAGTGTTAGTATAGGAATTAATCCATTTGATGTTGTTGTAATGATTCAATTAGAAGATCCTATTAAAATGTTTAATGAACTAAAACAAAATTATGAGAATCATAAACAGCATGTTAAATATTTTACAACAGAAGTCTATGAAAAACTTGATGAAAGAAGTAAAAGATCAGTAGACGATGTTGATGAAATTAATTGAAAAACTTATGAAAATCGATCGAGCAATATATTAATGAGCAATTGGGAAAAATTGCGCTAAATTATCATACATATGAAGATAAAATTCATGAATTACTTCAAAGTATACATGATAAACTCGATAAAGTAAATAAACTAGAAGAAAACTTTAATAAATTTAAAGAAGATGTTAATAAATCTTTTGAAAATATAGATAACAGATTTAATGGATTAGGCGGCTATGATGACAAAATTTCTCCTTTATAAATGGCGCTCATATATTGTGTAAGGCAAAAACTGAAACAAATGATATAAAATACTATGCAAATAACAATGGAGTTAAAAGAGTTTCTGGAAAATGTGCTGAATGTAACACTAAAAAAAGCCAATTTTATAAAAACTTGATTTTTGAAATTTTTTCCTAATAAATAGAGATGGCGGGACATTACAGTGCTTTCGATCTTTTTATAACGCAACACGAAAGAGATTTAAAAAAAGAACATTGGGATGATATTTCTCAAAAATATGAATTATCCGAAGATATGATGAGATTATACGTAAACAAATTGAATTGGTATAACATTGCTAAATATCAAACTTTATCATCAGAGTTTCATTCAAGAAAATATACATTATCAATTAAAAGATCATATGTCTGTTCTTTGTCCTCTATCAACACTTGAGTATAAAGTTTTTGGATGAAAATAAAGATACAGTTGATTGGAACAATATTATAGATAGCGGTTACTATCCTGTGCAAATTTTATTGAAATATGTGACCGAGATCGCAAAAGTTAAGGAAGAGAATCCCGAATATGACGAAGTAGATCATTAAAAATGACTCTAATCTTTTTAATTATTTTACTAAAATTTATATTTTTTCTTATAAAAACGTACATTAGATCGATGAAAAAATGATATCTTTCTTATAGATGATGTTTTAAAATTTCTAAATTTTCTCTTATTAAATGGCGGACTACAGAAAGTATGCTAGTGATATTGAGAGGGCGGAGTTTAAAAATTTCTATCCGATTAGTAAGCAACATTTTAATGAACCAAATAAAAGAACAGAGTTTAATATTGATTTTGGAGATAATTTTTGCTCGTCTAACTTCCAGTTTCATATTTTCTGGAACTTTAACAAAACAAAATGGTCAAGCATATCTTGGAACTGATAATGTTAGATAATCGATAAATTTTATACCGTTTTTATTTTCTAAGATTGAAGTAAGAAAACACAATAAAATTGATAGAAGAAGTCGAAAACTGTGGTCAATTAAGCACAATTAAAGGAACTATTTCGTATTCAAAAAGTGATGTTATTTCTCAAACTTCTAATGGCTTTGAATCAGATTTTAAATTTGGTGTTTTTGAAGCAGCTGGAAATTTTATCTCATTTTGGATTAGGATTTTTTGAAAATGTTAATATTCCGATCTATAAAGGAGGATTTTATCTAAGTTTTATAAGAGCAGAAGACGATGATGTGATTCTGAAGACTGCAACTGGAAATGTTATGCCTGTTGATGGAAAAATAACAATTACAGATTTTTTTATTAGAGTTCCAATGATTGATTATAAAACCACGAGTAAAATTAGATTGATTGATGAAATTACAAAAAGTCAAAACATATGTTTAATTTTCTAGATTGGCAATGTATTGAACAAAAAGGTATTTCCGGAACAACTTATTCGTTCGATATTACAAATATTTATAGAAATATCTTCAATCCCAAGTTCGTTATTATAGGTTTTTCAAACAGATAGACAGAATAATCAAGAAAAAAATCCTTCAAAGTTTGATAGTTTGAATGTAAAAAATATCAGAGTAAAATTGAACGGTTCTTATTATCCAGATGAATTACAAAATTTAAACATTTCCGGAGGTCTTTTCAGAATCATGTATCAGATGTATCAAGATTTTAAAGAAAGTTTACTGTAATAATAAGGAAATGTATTACAATCCTAAAGAATTTTTAGCGAATAGACCTATTTATGTCATTGATACAACAAAGAGTTTGACAAATATTTCTGGTTTCAAAGAACGATATAATTATCAATATGGATTTTCAAAATGCTGTTACAAACTGCGATTTGTTATGTTGTTGTGGTTTCTGAGAAATTTTTTAGCCTATGATGTGATTAAGAACGATATTAGAGAAATTCAGTAAAATTTTTGAAAAAAATCGTCTTATTGTCTATATTATTCATTGGATAATTCTACAACTTTACAGAATTATTAAAGACATTGATATAAGTATTCATTTTTAATTTCAAAAGAATATCTTAAAAAATGGGGACGATATTAACAAAAAACTATTCCAAGGTCATCTTAAGGGTTGGACCGGAAGTTATGATTTTTAAAAATACTTTATATTTACTGATCCTATATACCAAATTTCAGCAAAAAAGCTCCAATAGTTCTCGAGATATAAGAGTTTTAAGATAAGGGATGATTGGGGTAGATTTTGAAAATTTTGTTATTTTCATGAAATTTTAAGTTGAACTCGCTTGTTTTTTGAAGTTTTCAGATTTTTTCTGATAATTTTTTTTTTATGAATATTAAGAAATAGGGGATGATTTCACCCTTATGGATAAGTTTAAGTCGAAAGAGTTAAGTATTTACTAATGTGTACCAAATTTCATTAAAATCGGTTGAGTGGTTTTTGAAATATAAAATTATTAATAAACTTGTAAACTAGCACTCCTAAATTGTAAAAGTGAGAACAACTTATATAGCAGAGATATAGCTTATAACTTTCGAGACTTTCCGTAGCTCAGTTGGTAAGACGCTTGCCTTCAAAGCCTGAGGTTCTGGGTTCAAATCCCAGAGCTTCAGGCGCGCTTTTTATTGAGGAAGACATGGTTGTCGTTCAGTGGTTGGGGACAAGTCTTTACACAACGAGTGGCCATAGTGTAATGACTATAGAACAAGCCGAGTAATGACAACTGTGGTTGGCGCGCCATTTGCTCCTCACCTTTCCACTTCATTCCTTAATTCCTTCTCTTCCTTAATTCGTTCATTACATTCATCATTCACATCGTTCATTAATACAACATTACACTTACAAAAACACCCGACACAAATTCCCTAATTGAATCTCTCCATCAACTTCTACACAGTAGTTTACCAAAGAAAAAATGAGACTTGGGAACAAAAAAATTCCAGAGTCTAAGACCCGAATTACAGCTCCTAGCCATTAACTTGGTTTGGACAGTAAGTAGCAGTGCAGGGCCAAGTCTCTAAACAATAGACACCGTAGAAGTTGAATGTGATGTGATTCCCATAGCGCAAACACGCACACTAACAACACTACACCAAAGACACAATCATTCATTTTGTCTTTTACAATAATTGATGATGTTCATATTATTCTCTTTTCATTCCTTCTAAACCTTCAAAAATATACTCTTTCGCTGATGAAAAATCTCGATTTCTTCCGGAATAATCTTTGTAGTCATAGACAAAATATCCTAAATAGTTTGTACAATAGAATGAAATTATTTATATTTATCTACTGTTGTAGAAATGTAAACACAAACATTTGCGCTGAAAAATTTATATCTCGGCAGAGTTTAGTTTCCATAATCTCCATTTATAACAAAAAATCTTTTTGTTTTAATGGAAGAGTATAATGCCAACTGTTACAAGTGTTGTAATAGAGGAGAAATTATTGATAAAAGATATTTAGTTTGTAGAGATTGTAATTTAATTTTGTACGAAAGACCTAAACCTAAGAAATTTCGAAATAAATTAACACATTTGAATAACCTGCTTAGAAAGTTACAATATGGAGACAAGAAGTAAACACAATTTGTTACAGAATTTAGAAAACAGAATAAAAATTTTTACTTATCTCTTAGAACCATTGAAAAAATTATTTTCCTTTTCAAAAGAATACATTAGGTTTGTGGTATCGATACACACGTTTATTATGAAAAGATATTACCTGTATTTTTTCATTATCTAGATGTTGAATTTGTCTACGATTTAAGCCTGAAATCTTTGATGATTTTATAGTACACTTGGAAAAGATAAATAATGAACCTCGTGAAAAGAATGTGGTTTTTACTCACAATCTCCCCGACTTCTCGAGTGATTGTTAGCAAATTCCATCATTTCCGTTTATAAGTTTTAAAATTTATAGTTTATTATTCGTAGCAGATTTGACAACATTTCCAATAGATTGATTCTAAGGAGATTTTACATTAAAACTGCTCAAGAAAGTAGAAGCAAACAGCTATAGATTCGGTTAATTTTTCATTCGTGAGTTACTGTTTGATTTTACAGATTCGTTTATTGTCCCTTTAAACAGGAATTTTCTATTGATTTTCGGTCGGCTCCGAAAGTGCGCTAGGAACCCCATGTTCATATCTACTTATATATCTTTATGAATTGATAAATATCTTAATTAATTTAATTATTAAATTTTGTAAATATTTATACACTATTTGTTATCTGAAGAAGTATGCTAAAGACATACAAAAATGCATAAAGAGTTTACCAATATTTGGTTTTTTTTATTTTTACATGAAGAGAATACATATATATACATATATACAGTTAAACAAGAGTAACTGGCAAAGTAAATATTAAAAACAAGTTCAAACTTGGTATAAAAATAAATCTAATAAATATCTCTAAATATCACGTTCATCGGCCAGCTTGGTACGCCATGTTATTGTAATATGGCGGCCGTTTATAGGTTTAAAAACTCTAAATTAGATTATACTTATGGCCCCAGAGAAAACATTTTCTCGAACGATCTTAGAGATATGAATTACTTATAAGTCCCATAAGAAATAAATTCTAATTTTTGTAACTAAATCTATTTATTTCTTCCGACTGAGCCAGAAAGATTATTTTCTTTTCCAAAATATGCACAACAAACAATTGTAAGACTGCACTTTTCTCACTTTCTAAGAAAAAATATGCAATTCTTATAAACATTTCGGGCCATTCACTATTTTCCTCTAAACCTTAAACATAGCGTAAACTGTTTACCAATTTTTTTCGGTCCTATTCATTTTTTAAGATTGTATGTCAATTTGAAACTTACTAATAACGTGCACTTCTGAAAATTGTCTCTTTGTAGTGAAAATTAATCTATGTGCAATTAAATTTTTATTTAGGTCCATAATTGTACATATTTGTAATTTTCAGTACATTCCTCCTTAAATTTATGTATCTGCCCAATAATAGACTTGATCGATCTGTTTTATACCAAAACATCACACTTCTTATTTTGAAATACAAAACTAAAACTATGAAATAAATATATATAAATTACTAGTGTTATTATATTATAATATAAAATAATTAAAAAGGTCAGGCTTTAAACAAAATCAGAAAGTCCATAATTTCTACACTTTTACATTAATTCAATCCCTTTAAAGATTCGAAGTGTTGGTTCACATTTTTCCAAAAGCCATAAACATTCGATACGTTTAAAAAATATTAAATCAAACTATTGTCCGATTGTTAGATGCAGTGACAGATGATGTATTTGCTTCTCAAACCCACCCCTCCCCCCCCCCCCCACCACAAACAGTTGAGTTCTGGATATCCCTTTTACCATGCTGACCACATATTTACATCAAGTAAGGTAATGTGATCTGAGTATAAAACCAAAAATTTCAAAACAAAACCGTATGGAAATTCCATTCATAATACGTTAAAAACCGTAACCTTTTTTTACTAAAATATACTAACTTAACTATTTGTATCAAATTTATCGCTTTTGTTTTTTTATTTAGTTTTTTATGTTTATTTTTTAAATCATTGTCTATTAAGAAACGTGAAAATAATAAGTTAACTTTGTAATAACGTACTTATTTCAAACGGCTAAATGCACTGAATAAGACTTACATGGCAATGCATTTAAAATGGAGTTTACAAAACCACTCATGGTTTGGTATACTCATGATATACTCATGGTATACTCATTGGTATACTCATGAACTAATTTGGATCAATCCCATATCACTAAAACAGATATCTGTCAACAAACATAAATAGTTAGCAATCCTCTCAGACATAATTAAATGGATCTCCATATCACATGCAGCAGAATGGTGACAATATCATAGCGGTTTAATCCTAGATGATCCTCATATGCGATTGTGATATATAACGCGTTATTGCGTGGTTATTGTGTGTTCTCAACCATGAATTAATTGCTACGTTAACTCTTCCACCACTACTAAGATTGGCGTTATATTCGGATTGTCTTAAATAACGATGTAGCCTAAGGAAGGAATCAATTACATTTTAACATTAATGTAACTATTACTCATTCTGTAATGAATAATAATTCATCCAAACATGAATGCGCATTGAAGATTCGTTTTTAGGAGTTAATCACACTTGTTTTGTCTGACAAAGTACATTAAGATATACGAAATATTATAACATTTTTAACCATGTTTGGTTGTTTATTTCTGTTTCAGGAGAATTAATTTATTGATACATAATCCATTTGGAAATTAACCTATATATATACATATAAGAAAAAGATTTTTTAATATATATATATATATATATATATATATATATATATATATATATAAGGAGATGGAATAACAGCATTGATGGTTGTCTTATTGGCGGTACTTTGCACAAATCAATACATACGTATTAAATTTCTCCATGACCTACTATTATAATTTAGCTAAAAGCTTCTATTACCATCTCCTTGGAAACCAACCAAACCAGTCAGGTTTTGCCATCAAACTGGCAGCAAAAGACTTCAATGGCTCGGTTAGGATTGTTCTTTATATGTGTTGGAACTTCCCTGTTAGCGTTTATTGGAACCCCAATCTTAATTGATGAGTTTATAAGCTTATCCAAAAAACGGAGAACTACCTTTGTGTTTATATGCGTCAGTCACTGCATTGTTATTATACACGCAGTCTCATGGGAAATTAGCAAAGTAGTACAGATAACGACTACTGTCGAGGTTTTCGTTTTGGTTCACGAAGCAATGTATCTGTTTGGAGCTGTGATGACCATCAAAAGACTCTTAACACACCGCAAAACAGTAAGAAACATGTTTCCAAGACACAAACTGATCGAGGAGGAATTGAAGTTCTATGGTGTAACATCAGATGATAAATTTGCATTGACTCTCAAGATATCTCTTGTGGTAGCCTTCTTCGGAGGCTCTACAGTGGATTTGATTGTTAATAATAGTGGGTTGATGATTGATTTCAGTGTATATAAAGACTTTCCGATTACCCATCTACTTAATCACGTAGCAATTCTGCTCGCAGGTCTCCCATTTTTCTCAGCTGCTTGGGCAGCTTACTATGTATTTTACTTGGGGTACGTGATGGAGCTGGAAGTTGTTGAAGCATTACATGAATGTATTGTCGAGCAAGGAAGTGCTCAGTTGGAAACCCCAACTATCGTGTTACCTCCAGTTGAAGAAGTCGTTACGATCCACTCAGACCAACGCTTTCCCCAGGCAGACAGCCTACTACTCTATCGGACTATGGAAAAAACTGTATCATACATCAAGAACACACGCTACGCCTCCACCAGTGTCTTCTGGCCTCTGCTCTCCTGGATGGCTCTGAGCGGATCTGTCGACGTCCCAGCCATGTTCGCATGGCCTCACTACACCGGTGGGATCCGTGCACACGAGGAGACCTCCGTAATCTTAACAAACGCAATACTCGCAGCAATAACACTTTCTTCGACACTAGTCATCCCTGTTCTGCTCCACCATTTCCTCGAGCAGCGCACGCAATGTTTCGTGGTAAAGGTATCCAGAAAAATATCAGTCTCTTCGGATCATCAGACTAGAAAAGCATTACATAGTATTGGAAAAAGTATTAAAAACCAGTTTCCAGATTCCCCTTTAAAGTTTTTTGAATTTGACTGTACATTGTTGCAGATCATTACTGACTTTTCCATTTTGATAGGAACTACATTTTTGGCTGAGCGTTAGCGAAGCCTGTTACTTGTGGGCTTACAAATATTTCATATATGTCTGTCTGTCTGTCCGTTTTACGTTTGTCTGTGCCATGATACCTCGAAAACGAACAGACCTGTAGACTTGAAAATTTACACGAAGCATAATTTCTATATAAGCAACACTGAGTTCAATATTATGATGCATGTGCCTCCATACGATTTGGCTGACCGTTAGCAAATATTTTCCATTTGTTTTACAGGTAACCATGATGCAACGAGAAAATAGCAGAATAAATAAATGTATAAACCAGCTGAATACAATCATACGAGATTTTGAAATGTTACATAGTACATATGTACATAGAGTAGAAAATAAATGTTTAAAAGTCTTTGACTAGATTTGATCTCTGCACAGTCTTGCGTTGTACTACCTTCTCTTCCTCACCAAAAATGTTATTAATTAAACACTGCTATTATATCTATCTCAATTAACAAAATTGTTAACGTATAACGTAGCAGGATATACTGAGAAAGATTTTACCAATAGATATAAATGTTTTAATAATTAAACTTCATTTCTACATAGACAAGAATGAGTTCTAAGATGGTGCATGTCCAACAATAGAATGTTTCTGAGCATTGCTGCAGCCTATTACTCACTAGGATGATTGTCCGTCTGCCTATGTGTCCGCAGGACATCTCGAGAATGAAATTACCTATAAGCTTAAAATTTTGCATGCAACCACAACATAGTCTGTTGCACGATACGTGGTGTCACGTATCCTACCTTAGTAGATCATCAATAAACCTTCTTGTCAACTCCCACACTTTGTAACATGACTAACTACTTGATGAGTCACAAGTTTAAACTGGCAGAAAGCTTTGAAGCCTCAATCGTGAAGTTTCAAGTAGATTTCCGTTGTAGTTAATAAACACTTGTGTTTTAAAACTTCCATGCACTAAACCATGTGGCTCATGAAAGCCTTTAGAGTGTGCAGGACACATACATAACATCTGGAAACCCGCGAATTATAAAGGTTACTTGACTCACGTATTCCTACATAGTAGAAATAGCCAGCCTTTAGGGCTGCTTTTTTATTGATCAATTCAGTATTTTCATTATCTCCACACTAAGACATCTGGATCTACGTACTGGATATTTACGACGTTCAAGAACTCCTGAAATCATGAAAAATTCCAGCCTCTGGGACGTCTGGGGTTGTGGAATGTTTCTGTCTCTAAACCTCTTGGTCTCTGGAAGGTTCCATCTTCTAGGACATTCAGGTGCATGGTGGCTTCTGACTCCTGGGGACTCCTGCCCTCTTGGACGTTATCCCTCTAGTGACTCTTAGCTTTTGATTAGGAACTCCCCCCATATTCCGTGAGATCTTTTTAGGGAAATTCCGTGACCATGTAAAATATCAGCCACTTACGAGTGCCTTATGTTGAAAATTACAGCCTTTCACAGTACCGAACTATACCACGTTACTTGCCTCTGTGAGCTTTTTTTATAGAGAGGTCCAGGATAATTTAGTAGAAGTCTACATAACTCTAGAAGCTATCTAACTCTGAATCTAGCATATCTCTATAACTTCCCAGACACTGGGAGTTTCTAGTCTCTCAGAGCTCCCAGTACTTAAGAACCAGCAAACTTTGTAAGCTATTGGCCTTTGATTACAACTTTGGAATTTCAGCCTAAGACAGCTGATATCATATGAATGAAAGAATGAATGAATGAGAACGTTCTGAGAGTTTAGGGGCACTGTTAATTATCTGTACTAGATACTCTTGCCGTCTAGTAGTTTCATGCTTTTAAAAGCTCCCGACCTCTGAAGTTCCTTTTATCTGCAATATGTTTACGTCTAATTTATCTCAAACTGATACGTTGTGGCTTCTGAGTAATGATCTATACCAATTGAAACTTTCGCTCACTCGATGTTTCTCGTCTTCATAAGCTCTCGACCTATCTAAAAGCCTGTTGTCTTTAAGCCTTGGAGTCGTAAGGTGGTTGAGAGTTGTACATTTAAAAGTATTTTGATCCTATACCTCCACCATCTTTATTATAAAAGTGTAAAATTCTTTCCAATCGTTCAATAGCATATTTATGATTTTTTTCTTCATACCCGAGCATGATAAAACTAATCAATGTCACTAAGCGAAAAGTTCTGAGTCACTGCAGTTCAGTCTTTTTATCCAAAATGGACTTAATATGAGAATTTAGATTTTTTTTTCAAAAAACGTTTACACCAATTTATATAAAATTACACTGAGTAAAAAGATATCCATCCGTTCTGAGGATATGGTTGTTAGCTAAAGTAAAATCTATTCCATGTTTCTATTCTATTCTATACACATGGATATATTATACTCGTTAACTTTTTGAATAACCCGTTTTCTTAAAAACTCGTCTTCTACCTTAAAAACTATTTCCTATTACCTAAAAATAAAAATTGTCCATTATAATAACTTATACCAGGTTTTTCCCTTTTGCATTCATCTCTGCTAAACTAAACAACCCCTTTATAGTGATGTACATCTTGAGCTAAACTTATGGTAAAAATTCCTTTAAAACTCTTCTACTACCTTAAAACTATTTCTTAAGTCCAGTGTTCATTTACTAAGTTTAACTTTCACAACATGAGCCAAGACAAGAATATTAACCTACATTGTAAATGTTTCAAACTTTAAACCAGCGTAATTATTTAAAAGAGTGGCCCTTTGAGGTCGGATTTGCGGGACTATAATTTAATAAAAAAGACCTGTAACTTAATTTGATGTACTACTCGACCTATGCTCTCATTTAAGATTTTCTTCTGACTCCTTGCGGGCATGACAAAAAAGGTAGTTACTTCAAAAAGTAGATGTACAAGTGCAGTAATGATGTATCATGTTTTATTGCTTTACCTGTAATCGTTCTGGAATTAGAAATCCAGCACGGATCAGAGAAGCCCATTTCTGTTAAAAGAGAACTAAATAGGTTTTATATCAGTCTTTAAATTCATAATAAACGTGTTTTCACATTTTAGAACAAGCAATTGCAAACAATTGTATTGCATTTTATGTATTTACCTTGACCAACATCATTTATCTGGTGTAGTTATGTACTTTATATAGTTACGTTGACGCATGCCATGCAATATTGTAATTGTTTCACGCAATAAAGAATGTTATTGTTATTGTTGTTGTTGTTGTTGTTGTTGTTGTTGTTATTGTTGTTGTTGTTGTTGTTGTTGATGATGATGATGATGATGATGTTGTTGTTGTTGTTGTTGTTGTTGTTGTTGTTGTTGTTGTTGTTGTTGTTATAACAATAAATCAAGTTAATTTTACAAGCACACAATAATTCAAGTAATATTTAGTAAATAAGAAAATTACTTCATGGTGGTTATTACTGCTCATAATTATAAATTGAATTATGGACGATTTTAAATATTTTGTTGGCTGAGGTGTCCTGCGAACCACAAAAAATTATAAAAGACGCATGCCACACATAAATTTACTTTATTATGAAGTGGTCTAACACTCAAGCTTTTAGTTCAACCAGAAATTTATTTTAAAGATATACATTTATAACTTAGCCCCTTCAAATAGTGTTTGGCTATTTAATGTATGTAACTGTCTCGAAATTTAAGTTTATAATGTGCAAGTGCTTTGAAAATTTTTATCTTCTAAATTTAATTTGTAACTGCTTAAATTTGTAAATCTAAACCATTCTCGAATCCACCTGAAGAAACACAAATAATGTAATTAAAACCGGCCGAGCCGTTTAAGAGGAATTCAGTGACATACTGAATTTATGTGTAGGTACTGTATAGTGGGAGTGCCGATGGCCGAGCGGTCTGTCGTTGGACTTTGGGTCTGAGTTAGTGATAGCGCAGTTTCAAATCATGTCTGTGACGTTGCACTTTTTATCATTACCATCAACCTCGTACTGTATCGACTCTCCCCCTTATTCTGTTTGATAAGATCCTCGCACAGGCCAGTGGCTCATGAGGACGGACAGAATAAGGCTTAAAAGGTGATCGGATTCTCCTTTTATTTTAAAAAACTAAAGTAAAATGTTTGTGCCTAAAGCTTTCAAACAAGTACGGTACTAAAGAACTCTTTTTTGGGCGGATGTAAAATGTTTTAAATAAATGTATTATGTTTTTGTAACATATAATGATGGCTAATGTCCAGAATCCTGTTATCCTTTCTGAACATAAGTGTTTGGTCTAAAAGTACATTTTACTGTAATACTCGTAATATTTCAGAAGGGTTATGCAGGTATTCTAATGAAATATCCAACAACTTCACCCACCTTTGAGCGTTTTTATATTAAAAAAGTTTGGTAAAATTATTCCTATTAAGGATTTAATACTTTTTATAAGCTAAAGTTAATGCTCCTTTTCTTCAGAGAATTTTAATTATTTGGAGTATCTAGAACTAATAAAGTAAAGTCGCTCATCAACTTTAGAAGGGGGTTGAAGTTAGAAATCTAGTGAGCAAGTAATTATAAATCATTACAGTATATTCATCTAATGATAACTTTTTTGAAGTAAACATTTACCATTTCTACACTATAATTTAAATCTACATTTCCTGACAAAAGTGGTGTTTAATAATAGCAATAATTTAAACAATCATACATTTTTTAAATATTAAAAAGGTTTGCAATGTGCCAGAAACAGAGCGATCATAGAATGCTTCCTATAGGACCTGATGCAGGTTTTAAGTACTCGTATTGTTATTCTTGGTCTGGTACTATCACACCACCACTTGAAAAGCAAAATAAACATTTTCAACATTTGGCTGTTGATTTATTTTTATAATACTAATAGTTTTACAACTATGATGAATCTACAGATTGGTATGAAAAAATAATCTTCATAATATATCAAGCAAATAGTTTTATTTTTCAATACAGTACAGTAGTGAATAAGATTTGTTTATCAATTTCAAAATTAAACAGCAATCATTGATTATTTAATCATACAAACTTTTTGAACTATAATGGTACATTTAAATTATAAAATTCATTTTGTAAAAATCAAATGTGAATCATATTAGTTTTGTATGTTAATACTATAAAATTAGTGTTGACCGTTGAATAAATAAATACTTTAAATAAAACAATATACAAATAAAACTCAACAAAAGAAATTCATAAGGTTGATTAAACGAAAACGAAGAATGGAGAAATCTTTTCCTCTTTTTGTTGATTTAAATATTCTTCCCCTTAAATATATGTTTGTTTATAAAGTTTTAAAAATATTTTATGTCATAAGTGGCAATTTACCAGAATTAAAAAAATAATTACAAAAACAAATTAAGAAAGCAAGAACCAATACCAGTTCCAAAGCCTAACCTAGCATTTTTTTCAAATAGTTATTGTTTTTTGGGACCTAAAATGTTTAGTATAATTTCTTCAATTATTAGTTGTGAGAATATAAAGTTATTTTCAAAAACATTAAAGAAGTGGTTATTGGGTTTTGATAAATTAGATTTTCTTCTCTGCATAGATTCCTAGTTAATTAAAGAAAGTAACAGTAAATTTTAGTTTGAATTTATTTAAGTGGATTTTCATTTGCTTTGTAACTGCAGCAGCACACTTTTAATAAATTTTTTTAGGAGCTTATAAAAAAATCAAAGTTTTATTGAAATTTTCTTTGAGCTAAAAAATATTTTTGTAATAAAAGGAACCTCTCCACAGGCACTTGCCTCTAGAGGCCCTAGTTATTTTTGAAAATATTTCTTTTAATTTACGAGTGTTTTTGTTTTAATTTTATTTACAAGAATGTTACATTTTTATTTAAGTTTGCTCATTAGGTTTGTACATTGTGTATGCATTTGGTTGTTTACTTACTTTATTGATGTATTACATTGTGTATACCAATGTATATAATGTGTTATTGTAATATTTTCAAAAATAAATTCTATTCTATTCTAAAAAAAAAATAAATTCTATTCTATTCTATTCTATTCTATTCTATTCTATAATAGTGCAGTTAATAGCAACTGAACTATATATATATATAGTTTTATTATATATTATAAATAAAGCTTTCTTGGCTCAATCTCTCCCAAAATGGAATATTTATTTACTATATTTCTATAAATCAAAATAAAATTTTGTAAGATTTACTTAATTGTTTCTTGTAATTTGGATTATGTTTTATGCTTTTTCAAAATTATTCCTACAATAGCTCAGGTCTAACCTGGAATATTGTACGCGAAAGTTTATAGCCTAGATAAATATTTTTTTTGCTATAAATAATTATAATATATGTACATATATATATATATATATATATATATATATATATATATGAAATGAAACAATTAAACAATTACCTGTGATTATTGTGTCTAAAAAAAGCTTAATGAACTGTTTGTAAGCAGCTGCTGTTGACCTTTGAACCTTAATAATAAAGTACTGTAAGTGTAACTGGAGACCACAGTAGGTACTTACCCTGCTGCTATAATGAGCACTCACTTTCCTTGTGGGAGTAATCACAATAACAGGATGTTTTTTATTAACTGTACTTATAATAATGTTTTTATCTAGTTTTTCGAGACTTGTCCTACTTGTAATTCATTTGCTAATCTTAGATAAACTGGGAGAATTAATGATAGTAAAGTAAGTATAAGTTTAAAAATATAAATAATTATAAAAATAAAATATAAAAAATATTTTTAAAGGCAAAAAAGAAAATAAACCATGGAAACGCATATATTTAGTGAAAACCCCAAACTCGAGCTACAAATTAGGTTCCACACTGAACTTTTATATTTTTATTGAAAACATATTCAACGTAGGAAAATAATTTGGTAATGGAAAATAAGCATAAAATCAAATTACTGTTAGTAATAAATTAAATATAACACTAATGTGTAACGAGCCACTCGTTGAAATATTTTCGCTAAAAATATTCCACACAGTTTTTTGTAAAACTAAATAATAAAATATATTGTTTATTTTTCTATGACATAATTTATTAGAAACATATTTGTGAATAAATATATATAAAATATATTGTGGTATAGCTAAAAAATACACAATGTAACATGAAATCTAAACATATTCATTTTTGCAAAAATAAAAGTAGGTAGTATTTAACTAATTAAGACCTTTGTTATTGTATAAATGATTTTGAAAACACTTAAAATATAACCCTATGTAATATAAAATAGTAAGATATGTTTAGGCACACTTGATATTTATAATTATTTATAGCAAAAAGAATATTTATCTAGGCTATAAACTTTCGCGTACAATATTCCAGGTTAGACCTGAGCTATTGTAGGAATAATTTTGAAAAAGCATAAAACATAATCCAAATTACAAGATACAATTAAGTAAATCATTACAAAATTATATTTTCATATATAGAAATATAGTAAATGAATATTCCATTTTGGGAGAGATAGAGCCAAGAAAGAAATATAATCTTTCTTGTACACGTAATTAATAGTTTTAACACTAAAACATGCCACTTTAATTATATATTTATATATCAAACACTTCACAACGCTACTCAAAATAATCCTTAACGTACTGCACTTCACAAAGGTTAGATCTCGTTGTATCAAGTACGGTAGATCACCAAACTGATAACACGCTGGTTGTGAGAGAAAAAAATTCACTTCAAGCTTCGTTTAAAAACTGTTGCAAACACCACAGCATAAAATACCTTCTTGACAATTTCCTCGATGCAAAAGGTCTTCATCTTCAAGGAGCATATTTTATTATTTACACTCATCAAATTTTAAAAGGGTTTATTACGTTTCCACAGCTATTTAGTTTAGTAAATTAATTACAATAATCAAGAGGTAGGCTACTGTAAACCACAAGTATTGAATTTTTAAAAAATGTAAAAAAGATTTATTTTAAAGCTTTATAAACAGTAAATAAAAAATAAAGGGTCATAAGTGGTATACCTGGAGATGTCAGTACGCCTTGCAGTATGGCATCGCCCACCAAGCAGAGGAGGTGGAGTAACCGCCGGCTCCCTTAGTCCACTTGTTGACCCAGTGCTGGCAGTTACACCCAGAGATATCATAGTAGAAGACGTCGTCCTTGTAAGTCATAGCATTCTCTAACGCCTCTTTCCGCGTCCTGCCGTTGTAGTCCTTGCCCCAGTTCTGGCAACTGCTCTTGTCGCATCCTCCCACTTCAGAGAGGTGCATCTCCAGGATATTCGCGGTCGTCGAGGTGCTTTTCGACCCGGTTGTGACGGTGTGGATGACTGTCTCCGGACCCGTTGCCAGCATCCAGTGTTTTGCCCCCAGAGTGCCCAGAATTCCGTTGAGATGACAACTGATGACGTCCCCGGCCTGCATGCTGAGAGAGTCTAGAGGCTCCGAGAGTCCTGACACCGCCGTCAACAAGACAGCCACGAGAGCAAGACAGTTCATGTTTCACAAGTGCTTCTCAAACCTTTTACTGTGGCACAATAGTGTAACAATTGCCTTGATGCCACTTGCACTTGTCAGATAACATGTGATCCGACAGATATAAACTAGCGTAATTTCCGCGAGAGCTATCAGTTCATGAGACTCTCAATGTACAATCTGAGACTTTATCAATAACTTATAAATGATGTCACTGATGATTAAGGAAATCGGGTGTGTTACTTAGAGTGATTACATAAATGTAGGGATAAAATCCTGTCGAGATTTTATGACGGTAACATATTTGAGTCGATTGGTGCTTATAAACATTTTAATGAGTTTAGGCGAGAAACTCCTACCGATATTATTAGCTGAAGATTAGGAAACCTCAAACTTTTAAAAAACCAAAATCCTGACATATGTATCACGTTCCACACGATATCTCTAAAATGTAAATCGATTTTTCCTGACCACTTCCAGAGTGGTTGTAATTTTGTTATAAAGGGTTTTTCATTTTGGGTGGGTAGATGTTGAGATGAAATAAAACAAGATATATTAACAAAATTTATTTGTTATATGAAAGGCCCATGTATGCCATTATGTATGGAATATGACATCATTCAAATGTCCACTGCGGTTTCTCACAATGATAGGGATTCGAGTGGTCCAATTTTCGATTACTCTGCCGCATAAATCCGGTTGAATTTGAGCGATGGCCTGGGTTATGTTGATCTTAAGTTCATCGGTTGATTGAGGCCTATTGGCATATACCGGTGACTTCAGAAAACCCCATAAAAAGTCTAGGGGCGTCAAATCGCACGGTGGCCAATTCACGTCATCTCTGCAAGAGATAACCATACCCTCAAATCGTTCATGCAAAATGTTGATGGTATCGTTCGCTGTGTTGCACATAGCGCCGTCCTGCTGAAACCACATATGGTTTACGTCCATATCATTCAATTTAGGCCAAAAGAAATCCGTTATCATCGCTCTGTAGTGTTCGCCGTTGACAGTGATGGCCTCACCGACTTTTTTTGTAATAAGGACCAATCACACCGCCAACCCAAAATCCGCACCAAACAGTAACTTTTTGTGTTACTGATTTTTTGTTTCACTGAACGATGGTAAATGCCCGGAAAAATCATGTTTCCTTCACAACATGATAGTGGTAGGCCTGGTCCTACGCTGAGGGCTGAGAAGAAAATCGTTGCTTGGTTAAATTAATTTTTAGTGCGGATCTAGAAATGTGTTCTTAGTTTAAACCAGTCGATTTAAGTGTCGGAGTATGCATCTTTGTGGCCGCGGCATCGAACTGCTCTGGACTGTGAGTAAGTAGTCTTATCTACTGAATAAAAGGTCTGCCGTTATCAGTAATAGTGTACTGTTTCCTAGTAATCCAACGTGGACTGCAAAGGTTTCATTCATGACCGTGCCCGCGCACGCGCACTGATAACTAGTTGCAGGCTGCCAGCTGCTTTGAAATTTCCCCTGACTGACTGGTTTCCCGGCTTAAAAAGAAAGTGCAATCGCTGCAAGACGAGTTACGCCAGCGTGAGCTCCGCATATCGGCCCTCATCCACGAGAATAACACTTTAACTGACAATGTCCGTAGTGAGAAAAGCAAGCTTTTAATATCGACTTAATCAAATGAGAAAAACTGTTTGGCTATTAATAACCTTAATTATAAGCTAGATTTATTAAAGAAAGAACTAAATGTAAATAGTAACAATAAAATCACCTCTTACAAATGGGTAGAGGAACATGTTATTGCAGATTATTTTTCGGCCATGGCTGAAAGTGTCAAAGGTAGAGAGATATTTTGTTGTTTGACCCGGCTGTGACTCATTTGTTAAACGTGGGATCCTCTGATGCAATAGTGGACACCTTGTCTAAATCATCTTTTTATTCATCTAGGTATGTATTTCTGTGTGTCAATAATAGCACTGATACGCAGAGAGCAGATTCCGGGTCTCACTGGTCCCTTTTATTCATTGATCGAGTAAGTTGTAAGGCTTATCACATGGACTCTATGGTAGGTGTTAATAAGAGGTCAGCTGTAAACATTTTTAAAAATCTTTGTTTACCGCAATGTAGTCTGGAGGAAATAAATTGCCATCAGCAGTCCAATGATTTTGAATGTGGGCTCAATGTAATTATCAATGCAAAATTCATTATCAATTATTATTGCTCCCCTAGATGTAAGGTAACATTTGCTGAGTGGTTTCATGACTTTACTGTACCCTAGCCGGACTGTTCCATGCTTATCTCCCTGATATGCCTTCCAGAAGTCCTTCACACTGTCAGTCACAATCAGCTTCCCTCCCATTAGATAACACCACGAATAATGGTAAGATTGTACCTATAAAACTTGTTAGGAGTAAACGTGATGAATGGCAAGTGGTAATACCACAGCACAGACGAAACAAAAGAAAAAAAAATCCAAGCCAAATATCAATTAAGTGTAAAAATAAATATGATGTCCTCGATGAAAATAATGTTTATGACTGCACGATTACAAACAATACTTCTGGTATTTGGAGGACTTCTAATCCCATCAACCATAACTCTCGGTTGCCTATCTCAGGTGTGAGGCAAGTCAAGACAAAAATACAGCCTGATGTCAATAAAAAATTAAGTGTTAATTTTACGGCTGATGCTGAACTATCCTGTAGCCAATAGACTCATTGTAATGAGCTAACTTTAAAAAACTGTTTAGTTATTGGTGACTCTTTGCTGAAGTACTCGGGTAAACAATGTTCCGACTCAGGTGCTTTAATTAAATCCCGGTGCAGGGATTGGTGCAATTAAACGCAAATTACTATCTTATATAAATAACAAACCTGATAACATTTACCTAAATATAGGAACAAACAATGTACCTTTAAACTATAATGGTGGACCGGGATATAATGGTGGATGTGGAAAACATGTTATCCTAGATTATATGGCAGATTTATTGTATAGTGTTAAAACTGAGTTTCCTGGTTGTAAAGTATTTCTAAATAGCATTCCCATAAGGTGTGATATAAGGTATAAATCTCTGTGTGAATTAAATGAGCAGATAGAGCTTATGTGTTCAAATTTTGGAGTACAATATGTTGATGTAAATTATTGTTTAAGAAAGTATCTCCTTGCAAAAGATGGTAGGCATCTAAACAAGAAGGGAAATTTTTTACTGGGATTCATAATGCATCAGGTTCTTTTGGACATGTGTAATTTTAAACAAAACCCAACCTTCTGAACCTGTTTCTGCTTGCTTGTCGGGAAACGAAATCATCCCTCATCCACATCCTTCAATGTAGCACAACAGGAACGTAAGCAGTCTTTCTTGGATTCGTCTTTCAACTCCTATGTAGGTGCTGCTCGTAGTTATCCCGTAAAAATTCTACATCAGAATATTCGTGGTTTGATGACAAATCATGAAACCCTCCAGCTCTTTCCACAGGAAGAAAATCCAATGGTGGTGTGTCTAATCGAGCATCATGTTAATCATCTTGGTATCCTACAATTAGATGGTTATGTGACTGCAAGCTCGTATTGTAGATCTGGAATGGAAAAAGGTGGAGTAGCGATCTTTGTAAGGCCATTATTACATCATTATTACATTTTTGCCCATTGATGTCGCTGCCTACTGTGTTGAAGGTGTCTGTGAGCTGGCGGCTACTCCGGTTGTGTTGGACAGTATAACACTTTTGGTGGTCGGAGTCTATAGAACCCCCTCTAAATACAGAGAAGTTTTTTACGAAAATATCTATGGTTGCCTTTCACACATCATGAAGGGTTGTGATAATACTATTGTCCTCGGTGATTTCAACATTGATCTGTTAGTTTCTTCTAACGACTCTGAAACCCTTCTAAATTATATGTTTTCCTTTGGGTTACGTCAGACTATTCACTCGTATACCCGAGAATTGACCATATTTATACAGATGTGTCTGAATCTTGTTTTAGGAGCTCTGTATTAGTGTCATATTTAACTTACCATCATGCACAGACGACTATACTTAGCACTCAATCGTTACCGAACTCGTCTCCAGCTTTATTCCGTAACAAACGTGTTTTTTTTTTTTTCAGAGGAAAATATAAGGCTCTTCAAGTCATTTCTGAGCAGAGAAAATTGGATTGATTTTTATTCTATGAATGATGTAAATAGAAAGTTTAATATAAACTTTCATTTTAGCTTCATAAACTGCTTCCCTATAGTAAGGAGAAAAGTCTTCACGAAAAATGGTAAGTTTAAGATCAAACTAAATAGTGAAGCATTAATGCTTAGAGAAGAGTTAAGAAACTCTTATGTGGAGTCAAAAGATTTGCCTTTTTCTCATACATGTAGGCAGAGAAATCTTGGCCTCAGAAAGTTATATCGTAAGCTCATTCTGAAACTCAAATCAGAGAGTGTAAAACAACAGCTTAACATGTCATCCAACAAGACCAAAACTCTTTGGGGCATTGTCAATCAGAGTAGAGGTTCAAAAAAACAGGATGAAAAAAGGTATCAGTGTCCTGTAATTAGAGGTCAGTCTGGAAAGGTGGTTGACGATCCTTTCGAGGTTTGCAACATCTTCAACGATTACTTTCTTAATGTTGGTCACGAGAGTGTTAAGACATCAAACAGCAATAGCTCTTCATTATTTAATATATTTCCTTTAAACTCGTTTTTCTTATCACCCACTAATCCCATTGAAACAGTAGAAGCAATTCACAGCTTGAGAACAAAGTATTCAGTTGGATATGATCAAGTGTCATCAGGTTTTGCTAAAAAAAGCTGCTACAGAACTGGCTGAGCCTCTTTGTGATTTGATCAATCATTCATTTTCAACAGATGTCTTCCCAGATTGTCTAAAACTTTCTGTGGTAAACCCTCTTTATAAGAAGGGCAGCAAGCTGGAATGTTCCAACTATAGGCCAGTATCGATCATCTCAACTTTTTCAAAAGTTATTGAAAAAGTCGTGTTAAATAGGCTATGGAGTTTCTGAAGAGTAACCAGTTGTTATTCAGTCATCAGTAGGGGTTCACCAAAGGGAAAAGTACTGTTGATGCGATGTTCTGGGTTGTCCAAAATATTGTTGACGCTATTGACTCAGGAAACCATTCTAGCGGCTTGTTCTTTTATCTAAACAAAGCCTTCGATCTTGTTGACCATGACCTTATATAGAATAAAATGTTTAACACGGGAATTAGAGGTATTGCTCTTCGTTGGTTTCAATCTTATCTGGTGGGAAGAACCCAGTGTGTTAAGGTAATTTCTGTCAATTCGTCCAAAACCATCTGTAGTGCATTTTCCAAGCAAAAAACGGTCATGAAGGGCGTCCCACAGGGTTCAATTTTCGGCCCTGTACTTTTTTTTATTTTCATCAATGACCTTTATCAGAGTTTATCTGGGCCCAATCTGTGCCTCTATGCGGATGACACATCCCTAACTTTTTCCAGCCCTTCCAAAGATTGCTTAGAGCTCAATACATGCTTAGCAGGAAATGCACTTCTGAATTGGGTGGAACTAAACAGATTGCAGGTGAACATCTCTAAAACGACCCTCGTTGAATTTTGTATAGGGAACAGGCCAAACAATAGTTTACTCAGTATCCACCTGGGCGCTGAGCCTATCTTCTCTGAGGGTGTTGTTAAATTTCTTGGCCTCATTATAGATTATAACTTATCTTTCACTGTGCACTTAGAGTATGTGTGCAAGAAGGTGAGTCAAGAAAGCTGTCAAGAAGGTTTTGTGCTCAGAAAGCTGTCTCGTTTTGCGTTCATTGATGTTCTTGTTACTACGTATATTATGGTATCGTTTATCCGTTTTTGTCTTATGGACTTTGCATTTGGGGCTCGGAGAGCACCAAAACCAAGTCTGTCTTCAGGCTTCAAAGGAAAGCCATAAGAATAATATCTCATGTTTTACCCCGAACTTCATGTGCAGACATTTTTACTTTCAACAAAATTCTTACCTTCCCTTCCATTTATATTTTGGAAACCATTTTCTATCTCCATAAAAATTTCCACCTTTTTGAACAGGTTGTCCAATCACACTGCTACGGTACGAGAAGTAATCCCAGATGCATTATGAACATCCCTCCACACTCCACCTCGTTTTATAAGAAACATTTGAAATATTCTGCAGTGATTTTATTTAATAGACTGCCATTAAGCTTAAAGTTGGTACAGAGTCACAATGTTTTTAGGAGGAAGTTGAGGCTGTTTCTTGCTGAAAAGGCATATTATTCTGTAGATCATTTTTTGAATGATAAGTCTTTATAAAATAAATTTTAGAATGATTGTTTTGATTTAATGTTTTATTGTATTGACTTGGCATATGCGTTGTTTTAACTTTGTCAACATGCTTAATAAAGAACTTAAACCTTAACTTGAACAATCCTTCCATCGTCAAAAATAAACTTCAAACAAAGAAGTAACTTTTTGTGGGTGCATCCTCGTTACCTGGTGAACCTCATGTGGGTTGGCGTTGTTCCGTATACTGCAGTTATGCTTGTTAACATAGCCATTCATCCAGAAATGTGCTTCGTTGCTGAAGATAATTTTTCGGCCGAAATTAGGGTCCTCTTCCAAATGTTCCAAAGCCCACTCGGCGAAAGAACGGTGTTGTATATGGTCATAAACTTTGAGTTCCTGGGTCAGTTGGATTTTGTACGGACGCAGGCCTAAATCCAGACGCAAAATTCGCCAAGTTGAAGTTTGCAAAAGGTCGAATTCTTGTGCATGGCAAGGAATTGACTACCTCGGGTTCCTCTGCACACTTTCACGGATAGCGGCGACGTTCTCGATATATATGCTGTTCCTTTGACGTCTGGGTGTAGGCTGGTTGTTTACCGAAGCAGTCTTCTCGAATTTAGCTACCAAACATTGATGAGTTGACATTGAAAGGCCTCCGCGTCTGCCGTAAAATGGTCGCAACGCACGTAACGTTTTAACTAATGAACGATAATTTTGATAAAAAAAGTTTAATTATGTGAATGTACTGTTCAACCGTGTAACTTTTGTCATGATGAAATAACTTGTCACGAAATGGCAGCACTTACTGAACAACAATACACTAATGAAACAGCTGACACCAAAGCAACATGGCCACCACAGGCTGCCAACATCTACCCGCCCAAAATGAAAAACCCTTAAAATAATGATCACGTCACACACCTCAGGCCAAGAACATTCATTGAGGACTCAATTTAAACAAAGAACGATTTTTATGTAGTTATATAAGATGTGGATTAAACAAAACCTTTTATATTATCAAAATGTAATTTGAACTTCCCTATCAAGATGACAGCTTTGTGTTAGCATGTTATTGTATCTTAGGGCATAAAATAAGGGACGCTTTCTGTGTATTGTCTCAATACACCAATATAACTTATTGAAATTGTTATATATATATATATATATATATATATATATATATATATATATATATACTGAATAGATATATAATATATTTAAATCAGAAGTGTCTAAAGAGATATATAAAAAGTCGGTGACAAAAATGTTCAAAACGAACTCCTTGCATCATTTCAACGCCAGAGACACTTAGGCTACTAATGTACTCAGTCTGGTTGTCCAGCAGCTAGCCATTGTGATTTGATGGTCTTTAAGGTATTCTCATCTGGTGGACACTATTCACATAACCTATTGAATAACCTTTCGCACCATAGCTACATTATGTGTGTGATAGAATTGCAAATTGATATTTGTTATTGTGGTCTTTTGGCTGAATAAAACCCTGTATATTGTTTTTTTATACATCTGTGAATATTAAAATTGACTTAATATCAAAGACAGCCTATTTCCCCTTCCATTAATAATTTTTAGTAAATTAGATATTTAAAATGTTTGTAAAAGGTGTGTTTCTTGAAAGGTACATATTGCCATTAAGAAAATGTACATGGATGCCAAAAATGTAGAGGCCAATTTAAACAAAGAAATATGAAAAATAAATTTGTATGTATAAGGGACCCTTTGAAGGTTCTAGGTACTAGTGTTCAGATTAGAGCTAAAGCATATTGATTTCTAAACACTGGAATCTCTTATTTTCATTGATACCAAAACTTGTTATTAATCATTCATAAAACTTCCTTTATTATCAACTGTAGTCTCTGTAGTCACGCCTGGTGAAGGCAAATGTGCTCATACATAAATTATAATGCATAGGCACACCAGATCTAGGTTTAAAATCTGAAATAAGAAAAATGTTCTGAATTTTATCTAGTCATGGAAATTTACAACGTTGTACACATGTTACGAAAGAAAACGTAATAATGTTTAGTTCACAACCTGTACAGAAGTACAAAATGCTAAAATTGACTTACAAAATTCTCTAAAATATTTATTTTTAAATTACATTTATTTATATTGAACCAAAATTTAGAAAATATTAATTAAACACAATAAAATTAAAGTACGTTGATCATTACTGATAAAAATGAACTGAAACAATCACAATACCATGTTATTTCACTTAGGACAAGAACATGAGAAAAAACCTCATTGCACCTAGTTCTCAAATAACCTTTGTGCTGTTTCTGTATTGACAGGATGAGTCTGGTTGGTTGTTGGAGCATTCTGCCGAGATCCTATGAGGAAGAATAAAGGGTACCAGTACTGACTCAGCCATGTCACTTTGGAGGAAGGGGTGGCTAGCACTTTTCCAGTATCTTCCAGTCAAAGCACGCAGAAATCAATATGTATCTTAAGGCTGCGCTCTACCACTCTGGTGAACGCTGATGCAAGGGTTTTCAATCTGCCTCATTGTAGGCTCATTTTTTGAGCTATTACAAACATATTAATGTCATTTAAGTAACTAAATATTTGTATACGTGCATTAGTTTTTGAAATTTCAATTTCGATTCAACTTAAGCTGCACATCAGGTGGAAAGTCTTAAAATAAGGGTATTTTCAACGTTCCATAAAATAAAAACGTGAATTTTTATTAAAGAATAAAATACAGACATTCGTAGATTGGAATATAGTAAGAGTAAAACTGCAAACGGTTTATTAAAAAGTTCTGAAGTTAAGGTACAATAAGGCAGACATGAAAGGTCTGCAAGCGCTATTCAACGCTCTGTCAGGTGGCGCGCGTGGCGGCTACAGCCGGAAACTGTAGGCAACTCTCCCACCACTACCTGCTGGATATTTCCCCTCACCCGCTTTCGCTAGGTTATAACGTGTGGCCTTTCAGTGTTGGTGTTCCTTCAATTTGTTGATTTATAATATCTATTCATACATTAATAATCAAGTTCCTATCTTGCACAAATGAAAAATTGTAGTAAATATTGGTCTTGTTGGTCAACACTCTCATGTTGGTCTTGTGATATTTTGCTTGATTGTAATTTTAATGTCTTGTTGTGACTTTGTTTTTTGTTGCTGAATTTTGTTATGTTACTATTGTTCAATTCTGTAAAGTTTATTGTTGTTACAAAGTTACATTACATTCTAATTTGGCAGACGCACAGAGAGCGACATGTAGCTGTGTGTATTAAGTCGTAAATATGAACTGAGCTCATAAAATATACTGCTCATAATTTTTTAATAAATATACTGTTATCATTGATATAATGTATCTATAAATTTATTTTTAATGTACATTTAACTAACCACATTGCTGGTAGCGTGGTTAGTTAGTCTTAAAAATCTTATGTGATCTGATAATTCTAAAAAAAATTAAAGAATGATTACAGTCACAAGAAAATGTGTGGGTTTACATTATGTATCAAAGAATTAATAAAATTATGTTAGTTTTGTTGATAACATTAAAATTATTTAAATTTTCTATGGTTTTCATAACAATTCCTGCCTTGCCCAGTTTTTCCACGTATTCCAGATCGGTAGACACTCTGACCTGACAATATCACTGGAATGATTACGTTTCTGTTAGTTTTCAAATGTTTCAGTAGACCGAATTTAAATTAACAAAAATAAAATATATTTTACTAAAACGTTTTATTGCGTAATAATAAAAGTATGTTGTACCAACGAGTAACGGTAGGAAAAGTACCGGTTACAGTTTCATGCTGATTTAGCCGATCTCCACACTACGTGGCGCGAGTGCGTTGTTACGAGCCGTACGCCACCGAACGCATTTTCTTTCGGCAAATAATTTAGATGCTCCGTAGTCTCGATACTGCGATCTCTGGCCTGTGGTACATCGCAGTCTTAACAAATCTAAAACATGTACTGATATAAAAGTGAAAGTGTCATGTAATGTTATTCACATGTAATATTTGAAGGAAGCCACTCCCAGTCTGAATTTTTCTATAATATTTTACGTGTCATGTTTTGCCTAAATTATACTACAATATTTTATATATGTTTAGCGATAGTTTTCATGTGTATCTTTGTGTCCATTTACTGTCAGTATACAGGGTGTCCAGCAACCATTCAAACAAACTTTGCCACATTGTTCAGCAGACCAAAACTAACAAATAATGCAATATAACAGGTGCCCTATTTCTCTTCGTTTAGCGTCTGTCTGTCTATATGTGTTTTTTGGGAAAAAAATTACTACTCAAAAACCACTTAAGATACAGAATTCAAACTTAACAGTTATGTTAACCTAGTGTTGGTCCTTTTCAGTGAAAAAAATAAAACAAATATCTCATTGCATTTCAAAATGGCGGCCGTTCAAAATTTTCAAATTGTATTAGCTTTGAAACGGCTACTTTGACAACAAATTCACCAGGATAACTTTTTTAGCGTATTTTATTACCAATTTTTGTTTCAAAAAGATTGAATAACAAATAACTGAGTTACAGCACCAAACGTAAAAACAGGTTAAATCCATGCATTGCAAGTACATACAACAATGTAGTGGATTGTTACGAATAAACTTTTTAAGGTTCTTTATTAAAATAGTGAACAATATTATAACCTGAAATTTAATATTTATTTTTTAAATTTGTTTTAAGGTAAATTTAAAAAAGTTCTTAACCAATTGTGAATCCTGGTATTTAAATCTTTAAAAAATGCTAATAGGGCTACGTTATGGTTGGGTATAGGGTTTTCTTACATGGCAATTGTGTGAAACAGCGTAATTAATTCAATGTGTTTGAAAAATTTTATTGAACATGATATTTTTTATTAAGAAATCAATGATTACATTACTGTAAAACTTTCATAATCGTTGCTCAAAGTGGCGTCCTTGTAACTCGTTGCAGATTCTGAAGCATCGTAAGCACGATTCTCTCACCCCTTCAAAAGGATTATTGTCTTGAATAACTGCAGCAGCCTCAACAACTCTAGCTACTAGATCCATTTCATTCTGTATGGGAGTGGTATACACTAATTGCTTCATGTGTCCCCACAAGTAAAAATCAATGGGTGTGAGGTCAGGTGACCGTGGAGGCCAAGGGATGTGACCGTGGAGGCCAAGGGACGGGACCTCCACATCCAATCCAACGATCTCCATACACTTCATTCAAATGTTGTCTAGCAATCAGGGAAAAGTGGGCCGGTGCTCCATCGTGTTGGAACCACATTCTTTGTCTAGTTTCAATAGGAACATGTTCCAACAGCTCAGGTAAGATTTCCCTCAAAAAAACTTCATAAGTGGGTCCGTTCAGTCTGTTTGGTATAATGTGTGGCCCAATCAAATATCCGTCTACTATTCCAGCCCAGATATTGACAGAAAATTTGTGCTGAAACTTACGTTGTACAATTTCATGAGGGTTCTCTTCAGTCCATAAATGGCTGTTTCGGCTATTAAATATGCCATCTCGAGTAAATGACGCTTCGTCAGTAAAGAGAACATACCTTAAAAAATCGGGTTCATCAACTAATTTGTGAAGGAACCAACGAGAGCAGTCTACCCTGAGAGGAAAATCTGCAGGTTCTAAGGCTTGTACTTTCTGATGTCTGTAAGGGCACAAACGTTCTTCATTTAACACTTTCCACACAGAACTTTTGCATACATCTAAATTATGAGCAATAGCGCGAACGCTGGTGGAGGGGTTTTCTTCTACGAATAATAAAACCTCTTCTTCAAAATCAACAGTCCGTACGGATTTTACCCGTTCTACAACATTATTTTTCAAATGTCCAGTTTCCCTAAGACGAATATGAACGGCACTGAAGACGCTATGAACTGGGTGCAGCCTATCTGGAAAGCGTTCTCTGTACAATCTGCTAGCTAATCTGGCATTGCCTCCAGCAAGTCCGTACACAAAGTGAATATCAGCATACTCTTCAAAAGTAAAACGGTTCATATCGTACAAGAAACAAAGTAATAAAAGAAATTTAAATTAAGAGGAAAAACTAACAGGAATTACAAAGAAGAACAGAACATTCAAACAGTGACAATCACGTTCAAAACATAGACTTGCTCAACAATGTCTTGATAGTGGATTCGAGACTGGTTTAGATTTACAAATTTAAGCAGTTACAAATTAAATTTAGAAGATAACAGTTTTTAAAGCATGTGCACATTTATAAACTGCAACTACTAGACAGTTAAATATATCAAATAGCCAAACATTATTTCAAGGAGTTAAGTTATGATGTATATTTATCTTTAAAATAAATTTCTAGTTGAACTTAAAGCTTGAGTGTTAAGACTACTTCATAATAAACTAAATTTACGTGTGGCATTGTCTGTTATAATTTTTTTGTGGTTCACAGAACTCCTCAGCCAAAAAAAAATTTTAAATTGTCAATAATTCAATTTATAATAATATGAGCAGTAATAACCATCATGAAGTAATTTTCTTATTTATTAAATATTACTTGAATTATTGTGTTTGTAAAATTAACTTGATTTTGTTATACCTTACATATCAGAAATTTCGCAATAGATGATTTAATTTTTGTTATAAAAAACTGTATCTACAAATCCTAATCCGTATAATATTATAAATGCGAAAGTGCCTTTGATTTTGTTTGTTTCGTTTTCACTCATAAACTACTCAACCGATTGCACTAAAATTTAACATGAACGCCACTTGGACATTCTTAGAGTCCCTAGGGTGAATATAGGCCTATTCTTATTTTGAAAATCCCTTTGAGCTATGCCCCACTGGCATTTTAAAGTAGCAATAAATGCCATCTTGGGCTCTAAAGTTGTGTAATATTAATTGAATAAGCCAGTAAAATGTAATCATCTGTCCTGTGTAAACATTATTATTTTTAATTTTTTTACATTTATAGTGAACTGAATTGAATTGTGGAACACTGGGTGATTCCCCTCAGAGCAGTTTCTGAAACAAATGTCTCAATGACTACTGGAGAGCAGAAGCATTAGTGTATTTAAGCATACACTTTAGTGCTGGGGTAGAATGGTGTTTGCTGAAGTCTAGTTGCTTATGTTTATGCTTATGTTAAATTTGTCTGCCTTGTAGACCCATCCTCCATTGGATGTGAAGAGTCACTCATAAAGGTGCAAAACCTATGAAATTGTATGCGAAGCCGCGAGTAATTGCTAGTATAAAAAATATATACAGAGCATTAATAAATTCCCACATGGGCTTGATAATTCCCCAACAATTATAAGTAAAGTAATAAAACTTGGTACATCCTTATTGCACCTAAAAATCTACTTTTTGAAGTAACTACCACTATTTTTGTCATTTCACGGGGATGGCCTACAAAAATTACGCTGGTTTATAATTTGAAATATTTACAGAGTAGCTCCTGTTCTAGATGGTTCAACTGACCAGGTAAGGCTATTTACGCTTGACCAGCTCCCAAGGTCTCCATTCAGGATGCATTACCCCTGCATCTCCACCCCATGCATCTCTTAGGCACGGGTTGCTTCACACCATGGGTTTGGAAGGCCCTAAGTCCATACAAATGTATGTGTGTGGTACGATTCCGGACATACCAGTCAAGATTGGTCACGACCAAACTGGCACAACTACTGCCAAGTGCCATCACAGAGTTTACACAACCACAGCACTAGCGATCTTGGGGTTTTGTTAACAGCAGGGTTACCCCATGCAGTACGCTTAACTAGCGTTTAACAGAGCCCAACCATGTTTGGATCCGGATCCCCCATTGGTCTTGAGTGTCACTAGACAGTGTCATCCCTGGGGAGGTACCTTCCCAGTCTATTGGGGATCATCCGATCTGAGTCAGTTCATCCCATAGATCCCGTATATCTCACTCCATGGGATTTGGCTGAGCATTAGTGAACATTTTTACATTACTCTTTATCGTTAACCAACAAGAAAACATTAATAAGTGAAAAAGAAAAATATAAAAACACTTTAGATAGAAAATGAAAACAAAGAAAAATTCACATGCATTTCAATTCCTTATAGGCCAGGATTATCTTAGAAAATTAGAAGAGCTAACAGAAAACATAATATCAGAACCGCTTTTAAAACACAATGCACTTAGAAAATTTCTTGAAATCACGAAACAGAAACATTTGTAGTTTTCAAAACACCATTCAGCATCATTTGTTCAGTTGTGAGTTGTGTTTGTGCAGTGACAATGCCCAGGTTCATTTTCTCTTGTATGAACTTCAAGTGTTGTTGGTTATAATTTTATTATTTTTTTTAGGCAGTCCATTGCCTCATGTTGTAGATTTTTCAGTACTTTGTTATCCATTAAATTTCTTACACCTGCCGAAAAGGCTAGATTTCAATCCCAAAACGTAGTATCATACATTTTGTAACATTCAACGATAGAAAATGTCCAAAATCCTACTATCTTCTTTTTATTTATTTTTTTATTATTTTCAGAAATATGCTCGGCCATGTTTTAAAATGTTATTCAAATTAGATACTTCATTCAAGCTAGCTATCTCATTACTGTTCTAATTCAACCTCCTCAGTAAATTTATTTTAAATTTCCCATTATATTATACTTTGATGTGGGTTGTAAAATATATACATACTGCTCCATTTTAAATTTTACTTTTATTCATATGAACAAATTACTTACAAACTTATAAAAATTGCTTAGACTAAAAATAGGACTTGAAAAACCACATAAATGCAAGCACCCAAAGTGCTGGTTTTCTTTCTGGTAACGTAGCCACCTCGAGTGAAAACGGTGTACCCAGCTTGTACAGGTGTTCTTGTTCAGACAACAACACGTCTTGTAGGTGTCCGTTGTTGGTGTAGATTGCCATTTGGTTTTCTAAGTCTCGTTGTACGGATCTAGCACCTGAAGACATAAAATAATTTAAAACAGGAGGAAATGTGAATTTAGAAACTTAAAAACACTGACCTGAAGTGAATGGTAATGTAATAATTACTTCTTTATTTAAATTTTAACCCCTGCATGAAAATATGTATTTTCCGTTAATTAGTATTGATATTTTAGTATTACCATTTTCCTTCATGTAGTAGTAACGATGTTTAACCCTTTAACCACTGTAGAAGAGTATACTTGCAAGCAGAGCACTTGCCATCATCACTACTTTCGAGTATTCTCGCACCGCGCTATCGCCTCTATGGCAAAGTCTGGTGAGCTATCCTGCCGCACCAGTCAGCTGTCTGATGTCTGTTCTAATGCCGGGAGTCGAAGCGAGATCTTACACGCTGTGGGAGAGCTGGTAGGAGGGAGAGGAGTGTTGTCTGGAGGGGAAGTGGGAAAACTTGAGTGGGAGGAGCAAGAATTAATTTGTCATTAGAACTGTTGGTTTCGTCCCATTTACAAAACATAATCTCCAATATTCCTTTACAATATTTGTTCTATGCATAGTTATTATTATTTTAGTCGTTGAAATTGATCACAATATTGACAATGACAGTGAAATTGACCGTATAGTGAACATACCAAGTTCTGAGTTGGAAATTTATGATGATCTTCCAGAAGACGAAACAGATTTATTAATTTATTTACTCAACGACACTTCCGAAGTTTTATCTCACTGACTAAAACAGTAAACGCAACGAGATGTCTTGTCTGAAGCACAACCACAAGGCGAGAGAAAGCAAGACATGAATCCCACTACATGTGTGAGACTGCAATATTGCGTTATGTGTTGTTCCATGTTTTTCAGAATACCATGAACTAAAATACTTCTAGGACTGTATTTAAAATTGTCATATAATAAAACAACTGTGGAATAAACTGTCTTTAACTGACAAAAATAGGAAAATATCCCTTCGATGATTTTTTAGGGGTGTAATGCACTAGAAAATAATTAACGAAAAAATAAATTATGTACAACATAAATATAGCTATCACAGGTAAATGAAACAACTGCAGCCGTCACTGCGTTGTGTGCCGGTTTGGCTAAAAATAACTCAATGGCACTGCCGGCTGCACAATCTATAGCAGTCAAAAGGTTAATATTTTATAAACAAGGTTTCTTATAATTTCTTTATAGTTTAACATATTAATTTAACAGAGATTGTTATAGCAATACCAATTATAGAAAACAAAATTGTATGTTTCTGCATTTAATAAGAATTAAGAAAGAGTATAAACCACAAATCATCATTAATCGCAAATGTTTAGAAAATGGGGATAACAAGGTCAGGTCAATAGGTCTGTCTAGTTTACTGCTTGGGATGACTGTTGGAGTAGGTGGAGCTCTCTTAAAGATTAAGGTTTTTAATGCCTAACATTGGGAAATATAGTGTCCCCTGCCTGCCTTCATGTAGAAAAATGCATCTCGAGAACCAATAATCTGATATTTTCTGTTTGGGTTTTGTACCATCAATATTATATGATACAATTTTTTTTCATTTCATTCGAGAGACAGCGTCTGAGGTCACGTCATGGTTTCCCCAACAACTAGGTTTATGCCCAAACTCATGTTAGCATATTTATTGGTTTCATTGGTAACATGTCAAAAAAGGTATTGTCCAGAAATGTACAAATAATATCTAATTCTGTGAAATCAGTATTTATTTACCAACAATTGTATCTATACCAAATCTACTAATAAAAATTAAGTAACTTATTTGCTTGCCTCGTCCACTCCCAAGTTTTAAGGTTAGACCTTGTTACATTTTCTTGAATTTCATCATTGCCACTTTCACTACTACTTTTACTCAAAATATTGTCATCAAAGTTACCATCACTCACTTCATATTCGCTTTCATTGAGTATGTTCTCCACAAAGTTTCCAAAACTTTCAAAAGGTAATGTAATCTTACCATGACATCATTTCAGACGGAAATTAATAAAAAAAAGAACAACCAATAGATGAAACAGTAAACAACAATTGATTTCAAGAGAGTCGAAGCTGGTCATGTTTTAACAAACTGAACATTGATATAGTAGTATACAAATGCCAAAATCATCTACATCATGAATATATTTTACTAGGAAATAATTAACTTAGTGTGACAGACCAATTACGCTAATGCTAACTGTAAACAGGCAATAGGCTATACTGTACATCATTGGTAGCCAATGCGTTAGTAACGTACATATTATAAACATAAATAATTCATAATTAATTTGCTTTTAGCACAATTAACTGTAATAATAAATAATGTGTTCTAAAAACTGGTTTACTTTTTCTTGTATTCCACCTACATTTATCTATACCTAGATCTTATCTGTTTTATTTCTTATATATGCTCCTGAAAAGGAATATTCCTTGATTAAATGTGACAAGAGTGTGTGGTTCACAGACTTCTGTGGTTGGCAACTACTGCTTTAAATGGAGAAAGACTTTTGTTAGAATTTTTTGGTTACTTCTAAAATTGGATAATACCTAGGGCAGTGATAATGCACTTTCTTGCTTCACAAGCAACATCAGTGATGTTCAGCATGTATGTCAACAAGACTATGAGTTAAGTAATTTTGTAAGGTTCAGCCATTTTTACTTATATTTCTGAATTTTATATTTTTTAAGTAAAAATCTTTACATCAAGTATTAATAACTAGGCAATCAGCAATCATAATAATAAACAAGGCAATCTCTAAATTTATCAGTTTTGATACTGAACTGACCAAAGTTGGAAGAACCGATGAGGGTGAAGTGGGGCCGATGGTAACCAGGTGGAGTGAGCCACAAGCCTTTGGCGTGGTAGGTCCAACCAGGTCTTTGGTACTCCCACATGGCAACACGGCCACATTGCTGAGCTCGTTCCAGGAACATTGCAGCAAACCTTGTATAGGCACCAGGGATACCACCAGCCAGCCCGTGTGCTGCCAGGAATCCATTAGCCTACAGCAAAATCATACTCATCATAATGTTGTGAGAACACTTGGGAGACAATAAACTACATATATAACAAACAAACCAATTGTAAAAATTATAAAATAATAACAACATTAATCTACAGGTATAGCAAAATTGCTACATTTATTATGAAGAAATAGATATTTAACACGTTCGCTACCAGGCGGCGCATATTTGCGCCGCTCGGGTCACCGTAACAGACCAACGTTACAAAATGTGGTTGTTCTACACAGACCGAGAATGATTGGTGTGAGACTAACCATAGACCAAGGATAAAATATTGTTGAATTGAGCTATAATTCAACAAAATAACCTAAAATGTACGTCTGTACTGTTCTTATTTGATATATTGCTGATTTGCGTAATTTTTACGGCGGCGCATATGTGGGACGCTCGGTCTATAGCATCAAAATCTTAACATAGACCAAGCGTTCCATATATGAGCCACTATTTATTTGCTCAATTACTGAAGGTTTTAGGGTAAGTTTCAATCAAACATGCATATCTTATTATGATAGTATTTTAATTCATGGTACAAAAGCTCAATCAACAGAGTCATAAATACAAGTTCATTGAATGTATTATTATATATATATCTTATTAGGCTATAGGCCTACAATAATTTTAAGTTTAGAAATTAAAAAAGTAAAATATAAGAAAATTAAGTAGAAATAAAGTTTATTTTATTTCAAGGTACAAAAACATAAATGGGGTTCTTTTTACTCTACAAGACATAATACATGACTGTTAACCCATATGTAATAACTATTTAACAAAATAAGTGAACATTTATTAAATAAGTTATTAAATTTACACTTATATTCAGAATGTTCCACGCTACATTATATTTAAGTGCTCACATATTCATAGTCTAATTATTGTGCCACTGGTTATAACAAGTTGGCATGATAGGCCATGATAGGACGTAATTTTTTAAGATATCCAGAGACCAAGCGTCCCACATGTGAGCCAGACATCCCCATAGACCAATACAAAAGTATCAAGCCTCTAAAATAGACCAGTGATTTTTCATGGCAATAATAGTGGCATGCAAACAGCGGCGCAAATATGGGACGTCGGTCTATTTGAGGTGCCCCGAGCGGCGCATATTTGGGACGCCGGTGCACGGGAAGAAACCGTGCGGCTCATATTTGAGCCTGTTGGTCTGTGGGTATACGACTTTTCTTAACATGGTGGTAGCGAACGTGTTAAAGAGAATTAAATTTTTTTTAGTAGTCTGCATTTAAATTTGCACTCCATACTGTGCTATTCTAAATTTTACAATATTTTCAGGATTAAAATATATTTTACTCACTAATACAGACATTAAATACAGTCACATGCACGATTTATTTATTTACAATGTAATTTTATTTCAATAATTTTTATGCTAAGAAAATAAAAAACTATATATACTGTTATTTAATATTTTATTTTTTAACATAATTTATATTTTTTTAATAGTATGAAAAATTAAGTACTTGAAACAACTTATTTTACAATAAAGATTAAAGTATTACAAAATTTGAATGATTTATATATCATCAGAAGCTCTAATTTCTTCTTCCAACAGAATCTAGATTAACTGTTCTTCCCTAAACTTTATCTTCCCAAAATAGTACAGAATAAGCATTGTAAAATTGTGACAAAATAACACAGACTGCACTTAAAAAATCAAATAAATTGCAAAAATGTTACTTAAACTCATTTTCTATTTTGTTTCTTACATTTATATATTATTATATATTATATTATTATTATATTATATTAATTTTATATTATATTATTATAATATATTATATAATTATGATTATTATATCTAAAATTATCTGACATAGATGTGACCTATCTCTTCTATAAATTAAATATTGCATTTTTATTTCTAAACAATAATTGTTAAATATTTATATATTACATGAAATAAACATAGCTACATGCATTAATTGCCACTTACTTTGCTCGAAAAAACTGAAGGAAAAATACAGACCCAAACTCTGCAATATATTAAACAACGTAGTCTCAACACGTTGAACCACACGAATCACAACCCCCTATCTACCATTTTTTTCTCCTTTAATGGTCACTACCAAGTTTATATCTAATTACCCGTTACTAAATGGGTACTAAATTGCCTACAATATAATTAGTTTCTGAGTGCCAAGACAAAAAAATTATAACAAGGACAATTTCAATTATAAACTATACCATTATGTAGAAAATCAAAAATACTTTGCACATAAATAAAATACAGTATAACATCCAAAATAAATTGTTAAATTTACATTGTCAAAAGATCTCAATTATTTAAGTCTACAACTCGTTAATACAACCCTTTCAAATACTATTTTTCAGATACATTTTTTGAAATTCTGACTCTGCATTACTTGAAAAACTAAACTGAACAACACTAGCTTATAATAAAATAAGACTCGAGTGAAAGATATATAAATATGTAAAAAAATATTTTGTTAATATCCTAGTTATTTGACAATCAAACACCCAAATTTGTTGCAACATGCATCAAATGACTTTACTTTCAAATTTATTTATTGAGTAATCATCGTGAACAAATCACCAATTAGTGATTGAGACACATAATGCATTGATTTAAGGCAGAGTTATTTTGATCTTCAAGTGGCAGCAGTAAAGTGTTTGCATTTCTGTCTAAGCAAAAAGTGACAAGAAAGGGCAGTGAAGAAGGCAAACCCCAATTACTCGTTGAGATTGGTCATACTTGTAATCGTATTCTTCCATGTTTTGAAACTTTATTGTTACTGGTATATTTTGCGTAAACAATGTGGTAAAAAAATATAAAAAGCATATGATATAAATTTTAATAAGAATAAATTTTACATTTAAAAAATTTCTTTTCATAATTATTCATTTTTACTACTTTGTTATTTTCTGCACAATTGTAACATTTCTTATGTGAATATTCTCCTTATCAATTTTTCCAATGATGGTATTGAAAAATTATCAAAAATTATTTCCATTTATTTTTAGGTTAGAATGCCAAGGTAAAATCAGTGAGTTTTCACTTCACATTTATTTTTATTTTTTCTGTTTCTATTTTGTATTAAAACCCCATATACCTCAACATTTTAAAAAGCTATAGATATAAAAACAATAAAAATAGTAAAATAATTCACAAAATTATAAAAAATAAACGGCTTTTGTGACTTTAATTTTAAATTCTATAGTAAAAATTTCCATCTTTCTCCTAAAAGCACTTTTGTGGTTATCATTTTATTTCTTCTCCCATTACCGTGATAATCTAAGAGTTCCTGACAAAAACATGATGTGCACATTATTTGGACAAGGTGTATATATATTTGGTGATTTAAAAGAAATAAAAACAAGTTGCAAAGTGCTGAAAACAGGGTAGTAATTTTAAACTTTCACAGATCTAGGGTTTAAATTGGTTTTTGTCTTTTTTGGTCTTAACAATCTGCAAGTAAAAGTTTCATTATACTTTATACTTGGTGAACTTCTATATAAAAGGAATTTTTTATAATTATTTTCATATATATATATTACACATGGATGATAAAATTGTAAGAGTTAAGCGAAAGAAAATATTTTGAATTTAAATTTTTTAACAAACATTAAATTCAAGAAATTGCTTTGTAACTATACATTTTTTGCTCAGTACAACAAATCTGCTTCTTCTATAGGGTATATTTTGATGTTTGTATAAACTCTTTATATTATAAACACTGTAAAGAAACTGACTTAACTTATATTAATATTCCTTTAATTATTCTGAGATCAATGATATTTTCTTAGCATGAATTAGTTGGTTTTATTAGTATACACAATTTTACAAAATGTTTTTAAATGGCTAAATAGTATTAATGTGTTGGAGCAGGAACTTACATACTGCCATTTTGTGCATTGATTAGCAAGATATTTTATATATTAATTCAGTGTAAAATATTGTGTGGAATAAAGGAAAACAAGACTAACCCAACACATAAAAACTACATGTTATAGCTGAAATTAATTTTTTTACAAACGTTAAACAAAATATTAAAAATTAAAATTGTATGAAAAGTCTCTTTAAAACTTATAGAAGATTGAATATTAACTCAACAATTGATGAGCGTTACAAAAGCAAAATTCAAATGTCGCTCTGAAATAGCTATTTAATACAGTAACAAATGTGCTTGTCCACCTGTCAATTAGAAAAACCAAGTCCGATTGTCTTCAATATCCAAGCTGTCGTCAACACTAATATCAAAAGATGAAGAATGAAATGATACATTTGTCAGTCAACCTTGTCTTTTTTTATGTATTATTGCTGTGTCAGCTTTATGCTTGGATTCTTGTTGCTAATAGATTATTTTATTACCAACATTTAGTGAAATGATGAAGAAAAATGTTAGAAAGTATTAAATTTAGTGAAGCAAATAAGTGTGAGTAACGTGACTTATCTGACATAGATAGGCTAGTTATACAGTATGAATATTTTTGCATATTTATATTTCTTTGATATATTGAATATTAGGAATAGTTATGTACATTGAACTAAGAGAAATCTGGCATACATTTATAATTTAATTTATAAGTATCTCCAGTAATTTCCTCATTCTTTACAATTTTAAACCTTAATGGTTTTGAAACCAAGATTATTAGATTAGATTATTATTTTACAAAATTTAGTTTTTATTAAAAAAATTTATGTTGTTAAGAGTTTTATTAAACCTTTCAACATGTTAAATAAAATATCAAAATTACATAGTTTAAAATTATATGAGCCACATATCCCTATAAACTGTTTAAAAAAATTGTATAATGTATCAAATAAAATTTAAAGTACGGGGACCACAATGAGATTATAACATTGCCTTTCCAGAACTTTGGTGGATTTTCCATGGACTAGATCATTTCAGATTATGAAATTGCTTGAAGGACCTCAGGCTTCAAGATGTCTCATCCTAACCCATTCCCTCACTTATTATCTTATAAAGATCTATATCCCTCCTTCAAATACTCATTCATACTACCAACTTTAGTGCGATGAACACCTTACTCTCACAGCTGGAAATAAGATAACTTTTCCAGTGACAGTCACAAATATAAGACCATTATACATTGTAAAAGATCAGAAATAAAATAATCCTCAGTAAAAGTATAGAAGTACTGAATACTATTTTCAAGTATTAGTGCAGAAAGCAGTGTGAATAAAATATTAGTTTGATTTATTTTCTAATCTGAATGCAAAGCAACGTTAAATAGCAAACGAATATAAACAAATTCTGATTTGGCAGCAACTAAATACATCCAGTATTTTTTATATACTTTGGGACTTTTTTGTGTTTCAGCTCATTTAAAAATTATATATTATAATAAATGAGAATGTTCAGACCGTACCGTAGGGTGAGCCATGAGCAGACGGAAGCAAGCTCTAGAGTTGTCGAGAATCGTGGCCGTGTACTCATCTGTGAGATTGAAGTATCCAGTAGCCAGATGGATTGTGGATCCTGATTCTGCAGACTCCAGTATCCTTCGGGTCACTGTACTGTCTTGATTCACAGCAAGGGGAGGCAGTCCCAGCAATGGGAATACCCATGTATCTCCTGTGTCTAGAAAAACAACTTCAGGCATTTTAAAGAATATCAAAATTTTGAACATATGCATAATACATTAAAAAGAACAACAATTACATATAATAGAAATGTTTGAAATTATATTATCCTTTTTAAATCATCCATTGCCAACAATGAGCAGTAAATAAAAATAATATTCTCAAACATTTATTTTATTATTTAGACAATAAGACTTTTTCCCATGCAGGGCCATCAACTCGTATTCAACAACTTATTGAACTTTTCTGTATATTGTACTATAGTTATTGATGGACAAGTTGATGTTATCTGCACAGATTCTGAATTAGTTTTAGGTAAAGTTAACATCCTGTTGTTACTTTCCAGCATAAACTATTATGGTTTGTCAGTATCTCTTATTTTACTTCTATCCTAATACCTAACTACAGGAAGCAATTCGTATCGTTTTAACAGTTTACATCTCAAAAACTTTATGTCAAATCAGGTATGCAGCAATGTTTAATCTTACACCCCTTACTTTTTACGTTCTTTATTGATAATTTAAAAGATCAGATTGTTGACTATAAGTTCATTTTATGCTGTTGGTTTGAAACATATTACTACTATTTTAAACAATCAACAAGACTTGTAATGCCAGATGATATTGATTGTCTTTATATGTGGAGTAATGGCCCATAATTTGACAGTATTTGAACAGATGTTATGTAATCAGCTGTTCCTGTAATTAAAATGCAACACTGAAACTGACTATTGAACGTTTAACATCTAATAAACGCAAACATAACCAAATTAACATGTTTGTAAGATCAGTCAGTAATTGGTAATACCAGTTATTACTTCAGCGATTTTTACAAACGAGGTACCTATCCTTAGAGAGTAACAAATATTTAAAAACATATAATTATGATAAAAACAGTGGTTTATTAGATATTTCACAAAACAAAACTTGAATTGTCACCATTTAAAAAATATTAAAACGAATTAAAAATTTTCGTTATATAATACCTTCTGACATGGACCTGTTTACCAAGTTTTGTACCAAATGTAAAGATAACAACAAAGATAAAATTGTTTGAATATAAAAAACAAAATAGCGTATAGCTACTAAACGAAGGGGAAATTGAAAAAAAATTGTTCTTCATTTCTAGCTTAGGATCACACATAGAATCTGAAAATGCATAACCAGCCCAACCTTTATAAAATATATAATATATAATTTCAATAAATATTAATTCACAAAAAGTACTTGCTCTGCTGAGACTCGATCCCAGATCTATCACTTGCCAGATGACCAAGTTCTCTTTGTAAATCAATCGTTATTAAAACTAAATTAAACTGTCCCATATAAACATATTTGCATTTTAGTAACAAGACAAATTGTCAATAACAAACCTTGTGTCTGAGTTTGTGCACTCTTGTCAGCGGCCTGCAGGTAGTAACCCCAGACGGAGTTACGAGCTTCACTCTCATAAGATTGTAGTGTGCTCAAGTATGGGTGGAGGTGTGGCGTGCTCGGAGTCAATGTGTTGCGTTCGTCCAGGCTCATGGAGACTGCGCTCAATCGCTCCACCAGCCCAAAGTAGAAGTCAGCGAGCGACGGACACTCAGAGATCACAATATAACGGTCCTGGCGGTTGGTGAAATAGTCATGGCTCAGATTCGCACTACCAAGTAAAAATTGAACAAAATACAAGATAGAACCAAGTAATTCAGGTTGTAGTAGATTAAAAAAACCTACATTCTAAAGATGTATGTAATTCAACCATCTTCACCATTGTCACTGGTAAAACATATTTAAGTGCTGCATAATAATATTGGTTTTACCAAGCCAAAAGTAATGTCTTTCAATTGTATTACATCCTGTGAAATTCAAATCAGACGATATCTTCTGATGGAATTATCAAATATAGAAATTTTTTTATTAAGTTAACACAAATCGTAGATGAATCAAAAGATATCACCTAATTATTTTGAATTTTTTACATGAGAAATACTCTCTTAAGGAATCTATTAGGTCAATATTTTGTAGGTAAAATTTCCTTATGAATATTAGGCCTTTAGTAACACTATTTTTGTTACTTGGTAAATCAATTCCTCATTTCTTCCAACAAAAGATAGTCAGATTGAGTAAGTTTTCCAAGTGAAACACCCTCACGAGTATTGTCACTTGTTCAAAACTCCTTGAACAGCATCCCCATTGGTACCTAGATACGGTACTGGATTGGTATCAAATGCATTAAGATCAGATGCAGACACAAGCTTACAAAATAACCAAAGAACATTAAAGTATAAAAGTTTGAACTGCATTTAAAAAATAACCAATACCAAAATTTAACATATTCAAAAGTTATTAAATATAACTTGTACCTTTAAATGTTATACCAATGTTATTATTTACTGCATGAAACATTTCTAAAACTATTTTAACTTTTTTTATTTAATTGTATTAAATCATCATTTATTAAAAATAGTTTATTCTGATTTAAATGTATAATGTTTAAGAATTTACAACAGTTTGAGTATTTTAATTAAATTAATATTTTAAAAACTGTTTATAAATTACATGTTACTAATTTTGAAAAAGCCTTAAAACATTCCTTAGTTGAGAGAAGTTAGAATAAAAAAAATAAAACTGCTGTTTTATTCCAAATACCATGTACAATAATCCAATACTTTTTTAAACACTTAAATGCCAATCATCTTGTATAATAAAGATATAACTCTGCCCTTAAAACTTGTTGAGAATTGTTAAAGGCAACCAAAATGCTACTTCCACAATAAATGTAGGAAAAGGGTTCCAAAATAATGGATTAATTCTTGATGTCTAAAGAACTAATAATTAATTTTATCCCCATAAACCACAATGCACATTTAACAAGTTATTGTAACAGCACTTAATTTACTATATTATGTTAAAAGCTTTATAACTCCAATTTTGAAGAAATACTAACATTATTATACTTTTGCGGAATTAGAGTTAATTATGATATGGAATGGTTGTATGCAGTTCAAAAAACAACTGTGAAATAGTAATAATTCTGGAGAAGAGTCTGACATAAAACTCATATTACAAATAAAATAACTATGTTATTAAATTTGTCAACTATTTTAAAAACATTTACAGATATTGATGCTAACAGGTCAATGTATATAAGCTAATAAAATTTAGTAAAAAAAAACTTTTAAAATACTTAAAAAGAAAGAATAAATAAACATTTTATTCTATAACATATCAAAGAGATGTTAAAGTATTTTCAACCAAGCACGTGGCAGGCCTAACACAATATTTTTACAATGTAATACATTAACTGTTTGTTTACTTGAGACAGCTGTCACTGAGCCAACCATCTGTATATTTTCTGCTTTTCTTAACTGCAATGTTGCTGACAGGACTTTGGACATAGAAAGTAAACTTATTCCATTCTGATATTTATTTTGAACCGTTTCATCTTTAACACTTTGACTGCAACACCTGTCATGTACTGTCTTTAGGACACCCGGGATTGTATCAGCAACTGTGTGTCGAAGTCAATGTGTTAAATTATGATACATTATGTTCAATGTTCACATCATAAAACTTTTTTAACATTTGGAGTAACAAAATCCCTTTAAGATGAAATAATTTTTAAATAATGTAATTGAGTGATTGAAAGATACATGATAACTTACCCACTGATTATAACATCATTGTCAAACAGGTACAGCTTGATGTGTTGCAAGCCTACCAGTTCGTTATAACGAGCTGGTAGGATGAACCTTAAGAGTCCGCGGAGTCTGGGAGTGTGGAACAGAGACACCTATAGAAAATACTCTTTTACTGTGTATTGTGAAAGTCTTATCAGTTCATTGAAATGAGCTGGCAGATAAACCTCAAGAGTCCATGGAGTGTGGAAGTCACCTTCAACAATATTTCTAAAAAAAAGACGCTGTTACTCTGTATTGTAATTGCACGCTACATTGAATCTTGTTGCATGTCTCCCAAGCAATTCTTTTATTATATATATCACCTTTCTTCTTCTATGAGGCGGCCTACTGCCATGCACTTAAGCCTCAAGAGTCTTTTGCGCACCCCAGAAGCACACCATGAGGCCTACCAGTCTATAATTTTGCAGTTCCACAAACCGCCGAAAACAACCTATTAGTTCCTCCTAGGGAAATTTACCACCCTTGTCCAAACTACCAAAGATGGCATAATACCACTCCCTTGCTATTGAAGGGCAATCAAAGAGCAAGTGTTCTGCAGTTTCATCCTGATCATCACACATTCTACAGAGCGGATCCTCCTGAAGGATGCCGACTCTGTGAAAATGCCTCCTCAGGTGACCATGTCCCGTGATCATACTACCTTTAGAAATATGCTTTTATTGAAAAACACAGTGTGTTCTTAACGTAAAACAATTAATTTGGAGTTATTTTGTGAACTTTTTTTATTGTGATTTTCTCTCAGTAAATTTAAAGATAAATATCTTTTGTAACATACTTATATTTTAGTCTACTTAAGAAGAAGTATATTACGATCTTTTTATGATTTGCAGCACTTTCTTTTTTTAAACACATGTTCAGTTTTAAAATTTACTAATTAGCTATCTATTATTTCCTATCAACATCAGGTATTTAAATATATACAGAGAGATTTTGTGCTAAAATTTGTATTGAGTAATACAGTATGATAAGTGTTCTATCCATAAAGTGTAAAGTATCTAAAAACAGAGGAAAATATTATTGGAAAGTTTTATCACCAAACAATTTTACTCATGAAATAAAACCTAATATATTTTATAAAATATTATAGAAGAGGTTTAAGATAATATGAAAAAAACACATATCTTCAATTATTACTATTAAGTTTTTCTACCTTAACTGTGCTTTTTTGCTAGCCACAGCTGGGCCAGGGTGTTATACAGATAATTATATATAGGCCTAACAGAATTTTATTAGACAGAATGATGACAATTTCTGGAAATTAACCTAGACTGCTAATAATGTTAACCTTTGAGAGGAATTAACTCTGCAATGTCATCAAATTATGTATCCAGTCAAGGTTTGGGAAGAAAGATAACAAAACATAAAATTCATTTTTACATGATAATTAGCTAATGAACATAGTCTAAACCTATAAACATAACAAGTTTGAACTAGAGAACCACAGAAAATTATTGCCTGTACCTATTAATTAACAAATGTAACTGCAAAATGTAGTATATATGGCCAGTTTCTAATGACAATTGTTTTTCGGAGGAAAAAAGTTAGAATCAACTCAAACCTTTTACTTCAGAAACTGTGCACTCATTATAGGTTAGAACAAGCTGGCTACTGCTTCTTTCTACGCACTGTTAGCGAGAGTTAGCGCTTGGGAAAAAATTAACTAAGTTCTACATCCATATTGTATTCTCTCTTAATTTATCATAAAACTCTAAAAATACAGCTTTGTTCTTTATTATTAATATTCTTCTAAAATCTCATATCAAAATTAAACCACAAAAGAATAATTATAAAAATCCTTTTTTATAAAAAATTAAACTTAGGCCTGCAACTTTTGGAAACATACTTACTTACTATGATATCTAAGTAAATTAAAAAAGTACATTCCAGAATGTCAATTCTATTTAGTAAGGGAATACATATACTTATGAAACTTTAGGTTTAGTTATAATATTGTTCTTAAAACTCGTTTCCTTTTTTTAATGTTATCATTCCTTCTTATCAAGATAACCGAAATTCATACAGCCACAAAAAACTTACCTACCTGACAATGAGGATAGTGACTGCGAAGCAGAGGCAACAACATAGTCCGGGAGTTGGTGGTCCCGCGAGAACTCCTCATGGCGTCCAACAGGATACTGACCTGTAGGTTCCCACCACGCTCGGTCAACCTACCATCCAATGCCCGGACCTATACAAGCTATTGCTTCAATGTTACAGTGAAAAAGTGAATCAGCAATACATATATACAATGGGATAGTTCAGGTACAAACTAACATAACAGAAGCAAAGCTTAGGGCTGGTGTGACCGGGGGTGCATACAGTGCAAGTACAAGTGCAGAAGTGACCATGGGGTCAAGGATACTTCTAAAGAAAGGTAAAACAAATTAAAAGGAGAAAATAATAACTAAAAAAATAAGTACTTTTTTACCATACATTAACATACAAAAGACTACTAACATACACTTTGGTTTTACAAAAATCAATACTTGAAACCATAACTGATTGATAATATACTCAGTTGAATCTTTGATCTACAAATACAATAGTTTGCAATGATTTCATGTGGAATTTATTAAAAGATAAAGTAACATCAATGAGACTTTCTTACACCCTACAAGTTTAAAACATCAAATCTTAAATTGTAAGTGTGCATACCTAATCTGTCGGTTGCCACTTAGGGTTAACATATCCACTCATTATGGAGTATTTCATGTTCAAAATAGTAGAATGGTCATTTACTTTTCAAATTTTTATTTTTAAAGTTTTACACTTCGTTAATCTTCCATTTTATTATTTCAATTACTCACCTTGATTAAAAATTACTATATTACAATTGATATCTACATGTAACATTTTTAGTACATTCTTTGAGTAATAGTATACAGGAAACCTTCCGCCTTTTATTTAATTCAACTTACCAGCTGTTCCTCTAGGGGTCCAGTTCCCAGATATAAGGAAGCAAGAGCTATGCGATGATTTGCCTTGCGGCACCGATCTAATAGTGTTGTATAAAATTCCTCAGGTTTAAACAGTACAGATACCTGGAAAAAAAGTAATACTTAATTATCCCTTATAAATCTTAAACATACACTTCACGTTAAAAAATATCTTGTAGTAAAATTACCAAAGGAACAAATGACATTAATAATTTTTCTTTTGCTTTTTAGTGGTGCAAGAAAATTGTAAAATATGTCAATATATTTTAACTAGTAAATAATATAGAGTAAATCCTCTATAAACCGGCACTGTGTCAGTTTGGCACTCCAGTATCCCGGCATATTTTGATGGGCATAGAGTGGGGGATTCAAGATGAGACACGTTACTGAAAATTGTGTTAACAAAAAACCTACGATTGCCCAATTACCTCTTGGTTTACTCGCTGTTCACTTCAACAGTGCTAGTGATATCCGTGTTATTCCTACTGTGCTTAGTATTGTAGTTTGTCCTTAATTTATATTTCAAAACAGTAAGTGAAAAATGTCTCACCGTAAACAAAAACATAAAACCTTAACCCTGCTTTAAATCAACGAGATTTTAAAGATACCTGATAAAGGTAATAAGCTTGTTAACCTCGAAAATGAATCTGGTATCGGTCGCACAACGATACATCACATACAGAAGAACGGTGAAAAGATTGTCTTTTTGTAAAAGCAGTGACAATGTGAAAAGTGTTATGTAAATTTCCTCAGGTTGAGGATAGCCTATATGCTTGGTTTCTCGAAACAACCATACACCGATTTTAGAGGAGATTCTTAAAGAAAATGCAAACGTATTCTATGAGAAAACAATAGAGAAAAATTATTTCAAAGCAAGTAGATGGTTAGACAAATTCAAAAAGCGTATTGGAATTTAGTTGTTACGTACGATGGGCGAAAAACTATCATGTGATGTTGCTGCAGTTGAACCATTCAAGGAAAAGTGCAAATCATTGGGAAACTAAACCTAACTCCCGATCAAATCTGTAATGCAGATAAGAGTGGTTTATTTTACCGGCTTCTGCCCAATGCTGCGATGAATGCTTTTGCATCTTCTGTGAAGTGGACAGAAGAAAATGGCATGTCTGCTAGTGATATTCTTGTTTTAAAGACGCTTCAGGAGAAAGTCTTAAAAGTATCTTTTCAAGCCAAGAAACAAAAGAAAATCAAAGTTTTGTAACTCCAATAGAATAGACCAACCATACCCTAAGTTAAGATGACGTTTACTTCTAGTGTAATACAGCACTGATAAAAACCAATTATTACATATGTAAAAAGAATGTTTAAAGAAAATTCTTTAATCTCTTTCATTTACATTTAGTACATGAGTATTGTAATAGTAATTTTGAATAGTGTTCGGTGTAAAAAAAAACATATTTTGTACTATTTAAGCATTTTTATTGATGGCCTTCCAATAATCTGGCGTTTTCACTAATCAGACAATCCTGTGGTCTGTTATCTGCCAGAGTCTACTTTATAAGTGCATGACAGTAGACCGCCCCATAGAAGAATAAGAAGAAGAGAGTCTACTTTACTCTTTTTACTTAATATATTAAAAATCCTGAAAAAACCACCAGAAATGTATTGTCTACATAGTTGTACAAGCATAGTAGTCAACTTCTGATGACATTTTAGCAGTATTGACACTTTTTTTTTTTTTTTTTTGGTTATCAATAACTGTTAACGTGTGCATTGTTTTACGTTTTCAGCACTGAACGTTGTTTAAAGCCATAAAGTATTATTAATAATGTATAAATACAATATTCAAAATAGATACTTAAATAACCCTTCCCATGCCGTAGACGGATATATTAGAATGGTAGACTTTGACAAAACGCCAAATAAAGATATATGCTATATTTTTAGTTCACCAAAGACTTTCGAAATGCCTGGTGTACGCTCTGTGCTTATCGCGGTTGCCAAAGAAGTATTTATCAACGACCTTCACTCAGCGGCAGGGGCAGGGAAGCACCCTTTGTCTAATTCCGACCACCTGAGCCATAACCAAACATATCCGTGGGGTGTATTACTGCTTTCTCGGTTGACACGAGCGCACGCTTATGTGCGCATCTACTACATATCTCGTTATTATTCTTCATCGTGTAGTAGTGTTGTGATTAGTTTGAAATATTTATCTTGTTTTATAATAAAATGTAAAACTTTTCAGTATAATTACAGTTTACAATGAAATTAAAATTTATTTGAATAAATAGCTTTGTAAATAGTTCTTTTTTATTGGTATCAATAAATTTGCTAATATTAAGTAAAATGCCCTGTTTTATAGTTGTTTTGCTTTTACCTTTTAAAATTTAGCTATAATAAAAATTCATTTTCAATTTACAGAAACTTTTTTTACATATAATGGTGTTATAGGAAAGTTAATAGATCGTCGTTTTTACATAACTGACCAAGGCCCTTAGGATATAGAGGAGACAATCACTACAGCGATGGATTGGGCCTTACCTTATAAGATTAAACGGATATTTCAATGACTCAAAATTTGTCTGTTAAGAAAAGTGCATCATCTGCTTACAGACACATGATAAGTCATGAGACTATTAACCATCCCACATGATCCCTTACTTCAGTTAACATAGACACAATATAAAGAATTGATCCATGTAGGACACAATGCCTAATCTTCTGTTCTGAGGGTGCACCTTAAACCTTAGACCGCCAGAGTAATTTCACTGATTTGCAGGCAGATCACATCGGCTCTCGGCAGTTTTGAGTCGATATACGAATTCCCCCACAAACCTTCTAACCCCAGAAAAACCTAATTTTACCTGTTCTCCTCGTAATAAAAACCCAACTGCTGCATTGTGTAACCAGCTCAAGTAAGGTGGTAAGATGTGATTTGAATGCATTTCTATGGATTTCTCTAGTGTTGATACTAGCTGCCTCATCTTCTTTACATCACCATCTGAAAGAATTATGAATTGTACATGAATATTTCACATTAACTCTGTTACCCTATTGAATGAATTTTGGGTACTTTGGGATTATACCGACCACACCCAGACATGAATCGTTATTTCACATTTCGTTTCTACTGATTACTAGATTAGCGTAGAACAATATTTCGTCAATATAAAACAGGAATTGTCTTATCGCAAACCCCTCCCCATCCTCAGACAGAGGTCAAAGTCGAGCGTCTAGTAGATAACGTGATTGCAGAGTCTCGCCGCCCGTTCAGCTGGTGCATCGCTTTGTTGTACTTCCGTGTTTTACCTCTACATTTCTCCAAACACAAAAATTCAACAAAAACAAACATTTACCAAACTAAACTCTTTATTAAAAAAACACTAAAAACTTGTTTTTATTCTTGATCACATTCCGCCACCCAAAATGCGAGTGCCTCCGGCCATCAGCGCGGGCTTTGGCAGCACCTTCGGTGCTGCCCCGCGCTGATGTCGACGAAAGAAAAACATCCCTCGAGATAGTACCTATCAGTAAAATATCAAATTCTAGAGGGGCTAATCAGAAATATAAATTGAATTGTAATGGAAAGGCAATTATGTACCGTGCAAATCACGTGATGCCGCGCGGTCTGCCGTAATCAGGATTCTCGAGAAAGATAAGATAACAGCGACAACAATAACGATCACAATACCTGGAAATGCTTGTAAGTTTGTAATTGAAGAGTTGTTTTTTCGTTCTATCATGTTTGTTTCTATAAATTTCTATTTTTGTGTTCTTCATACTAGTGTGGTCGGTATAATCCCAAAGTACCGAATTTTGTAATAGATATAAATTTATTATTACTGATTATGGTATATTAATTATAATAATCGTACTTTTTACTGAGAAACTACAATACTTGATTTTTTATTTACAGAGGATTTAAAATTTTGAAGTAGCCTACCTTTTGAGGTAGCATATTATAAAAATATACAAACATGAAGTAAAATATTTAATAATAATTTAATGTTGAAAAATAATAAATAACATTACTGTATAACAAGTGCATGGAGTAGACACATAACATGGCTGTGGTTACTGATTTAAGCATACGTCACAACACTCTAGTATGATTTGTTTATTTTAACCTAGATTCTAGTTCTATGTTAGGGCAGTTTTTCACCTGAGGAAGAGATCAGATTGCAGATCTTGAAACTTATGTTACTGATGGTTTAATATCACTGAGATATGGCAAATGTAAGGAAAAATCCTATAAAAGTATAACCAAGTAGAGATATGCTATATCCAAATCACTTTAAAATTAAGTTTTAACTACTGTTATTTTTTTATTATTTTCTAAAATGTGAGACAGACCACCCATCTGCGATGTAGGGCCTATAGCAGTAGAACCGCTACCTTTTTCATTTTAACAAAAACCCCAAATGGGTCATTCCATTTCAAATTCAAGAAAACATAATGTTTGAACCTTCACCTCTCGGTTTTGATGATTTTTTGTATTAATGTTGTACCTACCAAGACTAGTGTTAATGCAAAATTTTACATTTAACTGCCTTTTACATATAGGCTACTGCCTTAACTAAATTTTTGTTCTGGAGGACGAATAGAATATGTTAATAACATTGAAATTTTGATTGGTTACTCCAGCTGTTGATATATTTTTGGTAGTTAAAAAATATATATATACCCATTGTACTGAAAACAGGGTGACTCCTAACTCATCTTAAACATCCATTAAATTTTCACCAGATCTCAGGTTAAAAATTAAAACAACTTACCAGCAAGCTTCTGACTAATTTTTGCTGAAACCAACTTACTTCATCATCCTAGCAAGAATTCTAGAATAGACTATGTACCTAGGTTACAGTACAAGTTTGCATTTAATCCTGTGATTTCAATTTGGTTAAACAGTTGTCTTCATCATCGAGTAATGTAATTAATATTATTAAATATTATCTAAATCAATATGACATAGGCCTAATCACATGTAGGCTCAATGTTTTCAAACAAAATTTAATTACACTGAACTGATTAGATAACCTTGAAATCACAACAAAAGCCTGTTTCTTACGAATTATCACAGATATTTTTATATCTAAATAAGTCAAATATATAATTGCAGTAAAATTTACATTTTTTTCATTACTGAATAATATAATTTAAGTTATCACTACAACAACGTGAATTATTATCACTTTATGTCTGGTTGTATTAAATAACTCGCTATGATTTACCTACACAATAGACTACAGATATACTATGACTATCCAAAATAGAAAATAGGCGCTTTTCCACTCTATAGTATATTCTGTAATTTGGTAGATATGTCCTGGCAATAACTTTAGCCACAGTCAGTCAGGTAGATAACGAGCTGGAAACCGGTATGTTGTTTACTATTACCTTACCCTTCGGTTAGTTGCCCTTGATTATAAGAATATTCTCCCATAGAGTATAACAGAAGAAATAAAATATTCGTATATAAATAATGCTGTTACTGAGTGACCAACGACAATGATCGAAAAATAACTTCAATAACACCTTGTAAAAATTACCAGACATAGACACTAACTCCAAACTTTAAAAATCTTTTCCAATTTTAAGTTTTGTATTGATTACTGTTCGCTGCAATTTACGACATATATAGTGCTGATCGTTGAATTGCTGTTGACGGAGGCCGGAGGGCATTATCCAGCCACCTAGCGATGCGGTGTCCGAACCACAACCTTCAACCGGCAACATCCTCCGTCCTCTCGCGGAAGTTTTAAAGGTGTAATTGGCAGCAACTCATCGATCGCATACTTGTCACGACCAATTTGTTAGTTATTGTTGTTTAATAGAAATAAAATAAACACTAAACATTACAGTTCTTAAAATTGAAAAATGTAAACCTAAATTATTAAATGCAAATTCTTTGTTTGGAGTTTGTTTTAGACTTCGTCGACAGCAATTCAACGATCAGCACTTTTCGAAATTCTTATTATTGATTCATCGTCATTCAAATAAAATTAAAATAGTACAGTTCTTAAAAATGAAAAAGTTAAATCATTAATACAATTCTTTGTTTAAAGTTTGTTTTAAACGATGGAAGGATTGTGACGGAAACAGGAGGTAATTATTAAATACATTTCTAGCTTTTAAAACAACTGTAGTAAACATTTAGTAATTATAACTTAAATATTCTTTTTTTGATATGACTCAAGCTCAATCCCTCACGACTTCTTTTACGTGTTCTAAATTCCACTTAAGGTCCTTAGGATAAATTGATGTTATGACAAAAAATGTAGAGTCTAAGAAAATGTTATATCTTTAAAGACTTTATCTAAATAAGCTGACAAGACCACTACTTAAATGTTGGCGAAAGGAACTTTTCAGGAAATAACAACTTTCATTAATGGTCCAGAAAGAGGTAAGGTCTTGGTTCTTTTTATTAAAATTAACTACAATTGTACTTGTTGTTAAAAAAAGGGCTGGACTAGAGTATGCAGTGGTGCTTGGTTCAATAATCTCTTGGTCTTGCCCATCCCTTTGTGTTATTGACTGTAGGAGGAATGATAAAACATAGCGTAGTCTTTATGGGGGGTGTGATCGTTATTTAAATTTTCACATACAGTCCCTTGCCAAATTTACAAGTAAAAGCGATCGGAAAATCATTCACTATCTTAATACCTCGGTCGTGCTCCAGGATGACCTAATTTCACATTGTGGTTTACTTCCTTGCAAAAGGTTGTCATCTAATCATGGACACTCTTACATCAGTGTGAAACATAAAATACGACACACTGCTTTTTAAATCTAATATCAGCTATGTTCTGTTAACAAAACTCGAACTTAGGATTATATCACATTTTAGCCTATTTAATTTAAATAAAAAAATTTATCTAACTAAAATTAGCAATTTTAATGTAATCATAACTAAGTCCAAAACATTTAATTTTACTGTTATTAGCAGAAAAAACATTACCCGAATTAGGTAATATTTTACTAACAAATTTCTTAAAAGCTAAATATTCATAAACATTTCACATTTTACCAGTCTGAAGGCTTCAGTATTTCACAAACATTAGGTTTTAAATTTATTATAAGCCATGGCTTAAATTACTACGATATTTTTTAATAGTTACATTTTATTTATTACTATTTCCTGTGTATACAACTTATTAAAATAGTGCTTTTATTTCTTAACCTGAAGTTCCCATAGTTTTATAATCTCAGGATCGTACTTTTGATAGACATATTACTAGACATAAATTTACTTATATGATTTTGTTTCTGGGGAGTATTAACTCTAGTGTTGAAAGGATTTATTACTCATATGTTTACAAGTGTTTAACTTGCTATAATAATGTTTCGTGGTGTTCTAACCGTCTCATTTTAACAACTTGAGTCCTACCATTTTATAGTGTACTAGATCAAATTACAATGGCGTATAAAAAAATGACCAGTATAGTTGGCAAAATGTCTATTCGGTAGTACATAGAAGTGTACGCTAATAAAAAAATCTTACCCTTTTCACTCTGGTGCAAGATATTGGCAACTTGCCAGGTACAAATATCACTGACGCGTTGTAACTGACAATAACCTTATTAAAAAAAACATGTCCCAATCCAAGAACGTAACCAGGAAAAACTTTGGGAGGGTGTTTCCAGACAACATATTTTTCCGTAGTGGACAGATAGTAAGGTCCCATTTTGTTCCTTAAAAAGTTCTTGACCCGTTTCTTTGTTGAGAACGATCTTTCAGCAGTACATGCCAGTAATACTGAATTATTTAAAGAATAATAATAATAATCCTTTTCTAAAAAAGTAATTGAAAATTTAGGGGGAGTCCGGACCCCTCGCTGGCTACGTCCTTGCCCCAACCTTGAACACTTTGTTGTTGGAACCCCCCAGAATTACTACTACAAAAATTCCCACAGTACAAATAAATGTAATATAATACATTCAAAGTTGTCTGTTGGATATCAGTACACCTATAACGGAGATGGGTGTTCAACTCAACCGCGTAAAAAATAACAAGCATTCATGATGATTTATTACATACGTTATAACTTCACAACCGTCCTGCAGGCAAAAGATAAATTATTTTAGCCTTCGGAGTGATAGGCTTCGGTAACGGTAGCCCTCAGCCAATTCCCATGTGTTGACATGCACACCATAGAACTCATTCTTGTATATGTAGAATTAAAGTTTAACGTAAAATTTGAAGTCTTCAGATGTAATCTTTCACGAGATATTTTTCTACATGAAGCACTCAAATTTGAATTTAAAATTAAAAAGTTGAAATTTTAGGAAAGAAATCAAATAAAATCGCAATGATTTAATTTTCGCTTTTTACAAAGTGAAACTGCTGAATAATATAATGGTATTGATAGTCACAACTTACCTATTACTGCAGTGTGTATGGTAATGGTACAAGTTCACATGGTTAATTAATTAAGCTGTGGCAACACTGATCCATTCAACCTTGCAAGAAGCTACAGCTAGCTGCAACTTCAAGTGCTGCCAATGTCAATTTTGGTTGCTGTTTGTGGTGGTGGATGTATAGTCGGCTTCGCCCACATTGACCCAACTCAAAAAGTAAGCAATCTGATATAATTTATGTAAATTGAGAGTTATTTATTTATATTTTGCAAGGGCAGTGTTTTTTAATGTAGTACATTTGTTTTAAATTCTAAAATTTCAGAAATTAATAATATATACGTGGTTTTGTCTTGCTTATATTACACCATATTTGCAGCTTGGATACCATTTTGTCCAGCTTTCCCTCCGCTGAGAAGATGAACTAGTTTGAAAGCCGGTCTAAATAATGAGTATGAACCCCCTAAGTGGAATTATTAATTTTGCGTTCTTCATCGTGAAAAATTAAATGTTACATTTACAATAGATTTTCTTCATGCTATTATGTTTGTCTATTTGTTATTAGAACCAAAACTTTCTTTAAATATTAATAAAAGTCTCTTCACAGGATGAAGAGTGGCTATAATTTAGTCAAGGACAAATTATAGCCTTTGCTTGGAATATGGTTGCTACTAAACAATATCTTGGCTAGTCATATAATTAATGGAGAATTTTAACAATAATAGATCATATAATTTTAGTCAAATAAGTTACAATGTTACTGATATTGGGATATGAAATTGCTAAAAATAGTCTCAGGCTAAATAGGCTACACTAGCATTTATAGATTAGCCTAGACCTAGTTTCCACTCTAAGTGGGGTTTAACAAGAAATGATAATGAGGAATATCTGGGTAATCAATCTGAATGGTTGCTGACATAAATACATTAATGAAACCTCACATAACCAAACTGTCAGACCTAGCCTACCTGAGAATATTGTTTATTACTTAATTGGGTTGTTTATATCAATCTTGACAAACGATATTAAATAATTATAACCATTCAATACGGATTAATTCATTTGATCAATATAATTAACATATCATACAATTCAATCCAACCTAATCTTATAAATTGATTTGGACATGATAGTCAAATTATATCATCTGTATCATAACAATCGTAAACATTTCTTCAGATAATAACCATAATAGACTATTTAACATTTCAATAAGTGGCTTCGTCGAAGTTAAGATGAGAATGAACTTAAGAAAACTATGAAGTTGCTTTAAAAGCGATAGGCTAAATGTTTTTCTTTGCTTCAGGATATTGGTTTGGTGCCGAGAAACCCATTATGTGAACAACCATTGTCACAGACATGAGGAAGACGTATTTTGGGTTGAGTGAATGTAGTTTTGTGCATTTTACCGGCAACTTTAGTCACAGATTTTTAGACCCAGCAACTGATAATTACTAAGACTAGAAAGCTTGTGGAGATCCATGAAATGAGGTTTAAAAATTGGCATTCCAGCATGTCTACTTGCAGATAATCTCTTGAGTATTTGTACAGAAAAGAGCTACAGTTTTCTGGAGTTGATGTTTTCAACCACTTCTTGAAAGCTACCCACAAGAAAACTTTTAAATAGTTCTGCAAATTTCCTATGCTCTGTAAATATTAGTTATGTTGTTTTCATTTTGTTATTATTTATGAGTTTTCCTATTTCCTGTACTAATTGTTTGTTTGATCGTTTTGGTTCCTTTATTATTTATGAGGTATAACTGTTTATATATTTAAATTAAATATTTTAATTTCAAACAAGATTGTTATTATGGCTATAGATACGTTGATATCGTTTGATAGCCCTAGAATTCGCTATACGAATATTATGCATTGATGATTACACTGATAGATGTAAAAAACCGGGTCCACTCATCGTACTGTGCCCTTTAACTGTTGCTTGTTATTGAAGGAAAACTAATGAAAACTCATCTAACTAACTATCTGACTTAACCAATCTACACAAAGTTAGACCAGCCTACCTGAAGTTTAACCATCTGAGTGGCAAATATGCTGTCTATCTTTCTGCGTTAGTACACACTAAGCCTATGAGAGGAGTTCTTAAGAGTAGACCTACACTCGTTATTCAATTGTTTTTAATCAAATGGTTTGATTGTATTATTTTCAGATTGAATGAATAATTTGATATTACAGTTTTAATAACATATTCAATTTCAACTCATGAGTTATAGTAGTTTTTAATGTGAAAAATAAACAGCAAGGAGTAAGAATTTTTTTGAGAATAGTGATGAATATGAGGAAATGTTGTGAGATCATCTCTTAATATTTGTTTTAAATGGTTTCAGTATGTGGGTTTGGCTCAGAATGGTAACATGGTGGCCACCCGACAGGGAAATCGGGAATAAGCCGGGAATTTAACAGACTGGGAAAAAACTGGGGATAAGCTGGGAATTTTATTGATAACCAGGAAAATTTCAGAACTTATAAAAAACCAAGACATAATTTGAAAGCGCCTTGAATCAAGAATTGGTTAATCTTGAAACATGGATCGTGACATTTTTTATGAAGATCGATATATGGTTGCCTCATCTGAAGGTGTAGTAGAGTATATTTTGGTTAGTTCTACACGTATGCTACGGTAAAATACCCCCCCCCCCTTACCAAAAGCACGTAACAGTGCATTGGATAATTTTAAATCGGCCAACCGATCCTTCCGAACTTCAGCACTAAAGAAGCGGTACACATTAAGCGGTAAAGCGGTATTGACTGTGGTACGGGTTTTATGTATTTAAATATTATTCAGTCGTCGAAGTAGAGTCTCTAGACGATGTTGTCCAACTCTTATTCATGAGTGACTCTCTAATAGTAGATAGCACTTGCCTAAAATCTACAGTATTCACCCTATAAACAGTCTCAATAGTTCGGTTCATTGAATAATGTAATATATTTTGACGGTTTTATGAGAGGTGCAACCTGGTTTTTAGAAGACCTTTTGGAGAAGAAATTAGTGGGTGAGCTAAAACAAGTAACGCCAAGAAGGATACATTTGCGTCCAACATGTTGCACAGCAATGACAGAATAAGCTGAGGGCTGAGCTTCAGGAGAAACATTTATTGTCTAGAACTAGCGGCGGATAAGCGGCATCGTGTGGTACCGCTCTGCCGCTCACTTCAGTCTTGACTAGTGTTGAGAATGTAAACAGATGTTTTAGAAAGGTTTGTCGAACCATAGCTGTCAACAACTGTTTAGTGCCAGTTTAATTTGAATTATGAAACGTAAAAACTACAATATTTTCTGAATTCTAAAATATTCCAGGTAACTTTTTCTTCCTAAAAACCTTCCTTGGATTTCAATGGACATTTTACAAAAAGAATTAATCCAATCGGTCCAGCCATTATCAAGATTTGCACTTAGCAACACATTTTGCGATTCTTTTTTGTTTATAAGATTCTGATGAATTTGCAGAAAGATGTCAGGTAAAAAAGATTAAATCATCATTACAAATTAAGACGGAAAGGTCCAAGTACAAAGGCGATTAGTTTTAGTAAATTTAAAAGAAATATATACATTATTTAAGGAAACATTTCCCACAACTTTGGTTTTTTAAAGTTTTGTGAGCTTAGGCCCAAAAACTGTATCCTAGCTGGAAAAAAAAACTTTTTACCTTTTTCTCTTAAAAAGATTACCTATTTCTCTGACAGCAGTGCCGCTCAGTACGAAAAAAAGAAAAAATTTCTATAATTTATGTTTGCATAAAGAAGATTTCAGGAGTTAAAGCCTCATGGCAGTTTTTTGCAACATCTCATGGCAAGAGTGTATGTGATGATCTTGGCGGTAGTGTTAAGCAGTTTTGCCTCTGAGAATATTAACAATATTGATTTAGAGTTCTGTATAATGGAAGATTGTGAAAAAGTTAAAAGATACTTTTTTCCACTTAGTGAATCACAGGTAATTGCACAAAAGTGTCATTCATTTATACCATTTTAAGAAAATCAAATTATTGTTAAGCTTTATTATTTCAGTCAGGATGAATCCCTTGAATGTGAATGGGATGTATAAAACAAAAAAATAACACATATAGGGTAAACTTTTTACACGTATATTCGGGAAAATCTGAATTTTTCTGTCTCTAAAAACTTACCAAATCAAGAAATAATTTTAAAACTCTTTGGATCAGGACCTGATTAATCTCAAAACATTGTATTTTACATGACGTGGTCTGTGAAACTGTGAATAAGGAACGAAATATTCTTTGTTCACGAGCCCTATATAACACCAGTTGATCCAAGGTTGTCTCCAGTAGTGTAGAGGAGTTTAATTTGATTAGTTCTACCCCTGTGTTGAGGCAAGTGCCCAAACACGTAACAATCTATTGGACAATTAAAGTCAGCTGACATCTCAGGCCTCGGTCACTACATGAGTGGTACCTACGTTGTAAGCGGTAAACCGGCAGAGCGGTAGTGGCTGCAATACTTACAGTGTTCGTTTTATTCAGTTGCTGAAATGAGGTCTCCGAATGAAGTTGCCCACCTCTTATTCTTGAATGGAAATTGCATTTTGAAACAACATATGTTTAAAAATTGCATAGGCCTAACATGTACAGTGTTGACCCTGTAAACAGGCTTCGAGGTCGGTTCTGTGAATATTGTCGTCTGCTTTATTGTTTGGAGATGCAACCTGGTTTTTTTTTAGTACATCAGAACATTGTCAGTTGTATTCTACCAGACTACAGAGAAAACTGTAATGTCTGCGATTTGCAGCAGATCAGCGTTCTCCATATGTACAATACAAACATTCAACTTTAACATACACTGCCCCTCATTTACCGCTCATATCGTATCTTAGGCCTTGTTTTGGTCTATTAACAATTGCTCCTTAAATATACACACACAGATGTTCCGATTGGTCCATTATGACACTGGTAGTGTTTAAAAGCAATAGACATTAATAGAGCATGTAATATATGTCAACAAGTATGTCAATTTATTAATAATATTGGTGGTGTTCCAAAAATTTCTTTGTATTTTATCCAAATTTCATAGTTATTTTATAATCATTTTAGTGTCTAGGGATTATTGACTGTATTGTATGGTTTCAGGTGATTGATTATATTTTAAAATGAAAAAGAAGTACACTGAAAACTCCGACGAAGAAAATGAATTTGAAGTAGACGAACCAGAGGAGATTCAAAACAATGCTTCAGATGATGATTGGACTCCTGATAAAGATGTGAGTTTTCATTTGAATATTTTGTTGTGTATGTAATCTTCAATGTGTTTTATTTCATGTAGTTTTATATAAGAACATTTTTGAATTTATAACAATATTCTTGATTTAGAAATAGATAGTGACGAGTCTTTGATTTTCCTAAAAATATTTGAGTCGCTCCAGAGACAGCATCATTTGCTATTATAGTCTATATATAGCTATATTACAGTTACAGTTATTACTCAAACTTCCCAATCTATTTATCAACCTTTGCCCAAGTTATTTTAAACTTGATATTGGAAAAGACAAAGAATACATTTTTCTGGCCTGTGAAGTTACATTGTTGCACAAAATTTTTGAGCAACAAGTAACCCTGACATAGTTGTGTTTTTGAATTCAGAATGCCATGTCAAGTTTTATTGATGGTCATTAGTGCTAGTGTTTTATTTATTTTTTAAAATTATTATTAATGCCTCATTTCTTCTACAGTTACTTACTAATACTAATCTAAATCTACTTTTAAATAAAGTATAGTAGTAGACTATGTTAGGTACAGTTTACAATAGAAATTGTTACTAAACCTCTATAATCAATATATTGCCCTTTGAAAGTGCTTTCCATACTCTTTTGTGAAATTTTTACAGCCCTGAATAGATTTATGGAATTTAAATTTTGTTAAATAAATTGAGCTGAAAAGATCTATAAAATTGAAAAATGTATGTATTTGAAAAATATTTATGTGTGAGTTAGAAACAGAAACACAAGTAAAATGAGAAATGTAGTAAAAGTTTATTTACAATTATTAGCAATATCTGTGCTATGTCATAAATCAATTTAAAACTTCATATATGTGTGATTTTTGAAAAAACTTTCATATTTTAGTTTAAGCATTATAAAAAATATTATTTTACACTTGTTAGGTTTTTGTTTTCCATGTAATTTATGCTCAATGTAATACCTAAGCATAATCTATAAACAAAACCTATGTAGTAGCCAAAATGAGTTACTATTAATTATTGTAGTCTTGGCAACCAGACTGGAAATGGTGTGTAATGACTTATCTTTATGTTACAGTGCACAAAATTGTACAGTTGAATAGTGTCATGATCTGATTGTATAAAAATAATCTAATCTATAATCTAAAATTTCATACAAGCAACTCAATCTACATGGCACGTTACAGAATACTATTATAAGTTCTTACATCAGTCCCAAACAAACACCATATGCCTATAGAATCTAGTATTAAGTAGTAAAACTGTTCTGTGCATAATTTAGGTTAAATTTTAGAAGTTTTATTAAGTTAAAGTACAAAATTTTGTGGAATACCAACATTTTAAAATTGTTACAACAATTTTTAAATAAATGTATTATATTTATTACAACTTTTTTCCTATTTATTGCTTACCAGTTACCAGCTTACTAAAACAATACTAATAAAGAATATTGCGGTGTAGTTATTTCTTTTTATTCTTTAAGTTACAAATGTGTAAAGTATTGTTTATATTTATAATACTTATAGAGTTGGAATAAAAGTAAAATAATATTGTATTGTTTTAATAGACATCAGGCGGTAGAAGGACATCGACAAGGCTCAGAAACATCCCTAAGTCAAGGGCCCCAATAATCGATGCCAGTTCGACGGATGAGGAAGGTTCAGATGAGTCTCAAGGCAAGCGTAAGGCAGGCCGTGGTCGTGGTCGGGGCCGGCAACCAGCAAAGAAACACAAGGTAAGAATTTGAAGTTATTCATACAGACTGGGTCACAGTTCAGTGGATGATGAGAGCTCAAACATTGAGATGACCATAAGGACAGACACTAGCAGGGCTGACAACCAGCCAAGAAACACAAGGTAAGAATTTGAAGTTATTCATACAGACTGGGTCGCAGTTTAGTGGACGATGAGAGCTCAGACAAGCTCTAGGACATGCTTAAGGCAGGATACAAGAAGTGCTGACAATCAATCAAAAAAGCACATGGTAAGAATGTTTTATCACATAAACGGCCTGTGTCATGCAGTTCTGAAACATGTAAAGTGTTAATTTAGTGCAAACAAATTGATGAATGCTGCTGCAGCTTATGGATTTGGTGGGAGCTACAAGTATTGTTGCACATGAAACTATAAGCAATGTAATTGAATATGAATAGGGAAGAATATTGAAACATTCTGGTCATTATGTTAAGTAACAATGATGTTTAAAGTTCATAGATCGTACTATATTTTTGTGACTAAAAGGCGTCATGAATGATTTGGCAGGTATCGTCGACATCGGTTACGAGCACACCCACCAAAGTAAATGAAAGCAAGTCTGTCAGTTCCGACTCAGAGCCAACATCCACGACGACGTACAGCTCCACCGCCTCTCCCATAGTCAACAAAGACTTCACAGTAAGTCTTCTGCTCAGGATATCTGCTGATTAGTTTACAATACATTCAAGGAAGATTTTATAGTATTTCAGTATTAGCTGTATTTTCCAGCTTGTACATCTTTAACAACATTTATTTAACCTTTTTAATATGACATAATTTTATAAGAGTGTCCCCTCAAAAGTTTTGAGGTTAGAGAGTAGTTGTTTTGTTATACTTACAAAACTTAAGTGTGTTTAGCCTCGGAGCACTGTATAACTCTGAAAATAACTTAAAACTAAGAAGTTAAGTTTTGAATCCCAAGTTTTTCAGCTCTGAATTTCATTAGCTATAACATATCTAGCATTAGACCAAGAAATAACAATTATGTAGTAAAAAAAGCAAAAATGTTATGCACACATATTTGAGAAATTAAGGAAATATACAAAAATCAATTACCAATGGCATTGAGTTCCTACTGTCTTATTTGCACTGTCACAGAATCTATTTACACTTTAAATTTGTCAGTAATGCAATTTTTAATATTTGCAGTAACAGTAAGCTTATAAAAATGAGTAGAGACAAAGTTATAATATAACTAAACAGTATACACCTATTGTATTTTGATAAAATATTACAAAATCTTAAAAAAAACCACACCAAAGTAACAAAATTGTGTAACACAGTGTAAATAATTATATTGTCTGTCCAGGATAAAAGGTTAATTTTCTAATCTATTTTTTCACGCAAAAAATTAAAGTCCTGTTTTTAATTTCTTATTTAACAAATTCTTGCCTGGTTTCAGCCTGGTGCATTTGTTGTCCTAAAATCCGATGCAGCTAATCTGGAAGTTGACCCACCACTTTGGAAAATTGATGGAAAGGCACTCTTACAAAAGTACATTCCCTTTCAGCAAGATGGAAAAGTACTTTACAAGAACACGTCAGTGGTAAGTAGGGAAATGAATTACCATAAAAGTTGGGATATCATTTCCTCTTAGATAAAAACACAGCTTTAGTGCTTTCTTATTATAGGAAGTCGACAGCAATAGAATTAATTAATTATATACCTCTATTGCATTTTATTTACTGGCAGTAATTCTTTTCTGAACTGACTCGTTTTGGCTACTAAACATTTTATAAAACTGTTGTCGAACATTACTAAACATTAAATTAACTTAAACATCAGCTATAAAATATATATATAAGAATATTAAAAGGAACAACTAATTTATACGCAAACCCTCAAAATATTTTTTTGTTTAATTTTGTGTCTTTGTAAACTCTATGGCTTGTAATTCTGACAGTCACTGTGGGAGTGTGCCCCTTCCCTCCAATAGTAATATCGATTAATATGCAGAATCTTCTACAATGCTACATAGTATTCTATTTATATTTGTCTAGACGCACATGCAGTCTAGGGGATGACATTGTACTTAGTGTCATTTATACATAATAAGTTTATATAACGTGATGTGATTCGTTGCAGCGGGTAAAAAAGCTATTTGCCAAATATGAGAGCCAATTTATGTATGGGTGCAGATTTCCAATATATTGCAGTAATATAATAAAAATCTAAACTCAAGTATTGAGATACTTACTTTTTTGAAATTTTGTATTTATGTTCCTATTTACATAGGGAACAAAAAAAGTGCATACAAATAAAATAGATCATAAAATTATAATTTTTGTATTTCATCATTTAAAAGATTAAAAATTTTATGTTTTGTATTTTTTTTATGTAAAAACTAACAGATTCTAGAGGCTTAAGTGCATGGCTGTAGGCCGCCCCATAGAAGAAAAAGAACAGATTCTATAATTCAAATAAGTTATAGTCTTCTCCTCTCCCCCTCCTCTACTTAATGAAAGAACATCATCCATTATGTTTATTTTTGAAAGAGTTATGAATTACTTGGTGGAATACTACGCAAATACTATAAGCGTACATGGCTTGAGGGATATGAAGTGTTTTTTTTATAAATGATTGGCATTGATCGTGCCAACCACTCAATTAATTGTTTAGCACTTAAATAGTTACAATACTGAATAGTACTGTGTTTATGTAATATTACTCCAAAAATAATAATAACTTCATTTAATATTATTGTTTAGCTTCTCATAAAAAGATATTTAATAATTTTATATACATTAATTTAATAATAATGCGTCTCATTCTTGGCAAACTGCAAACTATTCAATTGGGGAACAAATCACTTTCCGAGTTCATATTTATACATGGCTTATGCTTAAATTACTTTTAATTTGACCCCCATGTGGGTCTGATGATGTGTTCCCTGAACACGAAAGGCCTCACAAAAATAAAAAGTATACTATTAAAGTGTTTGTTTTAAAATTTATTATTCATTGCAGTGTTCAAGTAATAAAAGTTTCTGTGAGCTGTGAAGGGTACTACAGCACAAGAGTGTGCTGAAATCAAATCTTGTCACCAATTTATAACATCGACTTTTCACTCTATTATCTATTTATCTTTTGTACCTGTATGAATAAAAATGTCACATGTTAAAACCCCATTGAGATTGTACTCAATTTTTTACAAATGTATTTATTCTGCTATTTTCTCATTGTCATCATAGTAAAACCAATGTAAAAATATTGGTTAACTTAGACAAATCCCGTGGACATGCACCATCATTGAACTCGGTGTTATTCATATAAAAATGCATATTCGTGCAAACTTTCAAGTCTATAGGTCAGTTCGTTTTCATGATGTTTTGCGGACAGACAGAAATGAAATTATTTTAGCCTGTCTTGGGATAGGCTTTGCTCATGCTGAGCCAATAAGTACTTTTTAGTTCTCTTCTTAAATTAAAAAGTTTTACTAAAATTATGTTAAGGTTTTGAATTCAAATCGATTGAATACATATTGAGATTGGATTCATCACATGATTTGTAATTCTAGTTGTACGCCTAACTGTTAAAGAATAATAATTTATGAATTTGTGATGTATTGTTTTGCAGTATTCAGGATGGACAATTAATAATAAAGACAACTACTTCCCTGTAGCAGTTATATTCAAGCAGCAGACAAGAAAAGAGCACATTGTAGAATTTCATAGAGACCAAATCAAACAGTGAGTACATTTACATTTAAGCCCTAGGTTAAGGCAGATATATAATTGTATTTAATTATCTAAATCCTGTTTATTCTGATCTAAAATTATATCTGTTTATTCTCAGTTTTGGAACAATAAAAAAGGTTTAGTGCATTATTTTCATATTAATTATACTCAGCACAACCTAAAGAAGTATTCCCAGAAAGGACCATTAGAGTAAGATCAGTAACGTTTGATAGATAAACAAATTCATAGAAAATGTGAGATTTGTATAGAATATTTAAAAGTTTGATAAATATTTTCAGATCCACCAATTTTTTAATGTATATTACAACATTGGACTTTTGAAAAATGTTTTTAATTGACTTGGTTTATAAATAATAATTTAATGAGCGAGTGACTATAACTAAATTGTTATTATTTTCCAATGGTTAAAACATTGAAGTATCTATTTTAGTGGTAACAATAGTTTAGATGAAAGTGTAACATTTTGGTTACTCTATAATAACTGTTTTCGTTTATGGTAAAACAAAGAAATCTGAAATATAGTCTCAAATAAATGTACCTCTACATACTGTTATTTAAATTTTAATTGAATAAAATTCTTATACAATGCCATTTTGTGTACATACAGAAATGTTAATCTAAAGATAAAATATAAAACAGTGTGGAAGTAAACAATTTTTAAGTATATATTTAGTACATTTTTATAATGCTTCACATTATTTTTTTACACAAGGAACAATAATTAACAGGATATCATGAATTCGAGAGAAATAAAAATTGTAACTAAACACCTTGTAATAATATACTACACACAAACACACGTCAACGATTATTTTGTTCTATGACTAAGATTCATAGTTCACGGTTCTGAATAATTGTAAAATGTCATCAAACTCTTTTCATAGAACACACATAGAAAGATATACAGTATTTAGATGATTCACTGTTATTTCTTTAGTAATTTAAATAAGTATGGAAAGCATTTTTTACACATCCAAACTCTCTCAGACAATACAGTGTATAGCTGAGCTGCCAGCTGATGACAAGTGAAACAGACAATACAATCAACAAAAATGAAATTAGCAACACTCATGAAAATGAAATGATTTTGTTGGTTGTTTTATTTAAAAACTTAGTAAGGCACATTCCAATGATATCTAGTGATACAGCGAACTAAGTATGCAATGTGTGAATTGCAGACCATGTAACAAGGTTGTGACTCAGCATTCTGTCCCAGCCGAACGAGTTATAATAAGTGCGTATAACCCAATTGGTTAAAAACTTAGTAAGGCACATTCCAATGATATCTAGTGATACAGCGAACTAAGTATGCAATGTGTGAATTGCAGACCATGTAACAAGGTTGTGACTCAGCATTCTGTCCCAGCCGAACGAGTTATAATAAGTGCGTATAACCCAATTGGTTAAAAGAGTAAAACCTAACACAGATAAGCCAGATTTTCAGGTAGAGTAAACTGCAATAGAGTGCCAATTATCCGAAACAATTGGTGCAAGGGATGTTCGGATAATCGAACATTTAGAAATAATTTTCTGTTGAAATTAGTGGGATCGGGAGATGCAAATCAAACACGTAATTGGACAAGAAATACATACTTTAATACTTTTATTGACACTCTTTGAGTAAAGTATTAAAGCATGTGTGTAAAATAGAGACTGCACCTACTGTACATAAATATTCTTGTTTAGTGACTTAGTGTTGACAGTAACATATAGTAACATATGATAGTAGTTAAGAATTAAACTAAAATAAATACAAAAATGTTTGAAATTTTTTTGCCACTTTCATAGGTGTTTCAAAGACAGCAACTAAGCTTGATCCACTTGCACATTTTTTTAATCGTTCTGTAATTGTAAGTTTATTAAAAAGACTAAGCACAAGATATTTACGTTTTTCTGACATTGCTAAATGTCACATAGCAGTAACGATACCTACAGTTAAAACTACAGCGATACAAAGTGAAGTTACGTGTACAGGAGGATTTGGATTTGAACAGTGAAATGACTAGACAGCTGAGCAGCACACACAGATTTCACCTTCCGCTCTTGTAATGCAGTACGGGGGGGAATTTGAATTTATACTACTTTTATGCGTTTGGTTAACTTGATGTTTATGTAACTAAAGTAACTATATTCTCTCATTCTTAAAGAGATTGAACTATATCTTGCCATATTCACGAATTATTGAAGAACGGACTGAAAGACAGTGTTGTTTATATTCCATGAAAAGCTATGTTGCTAAGACAAAATTTTGTTTCACCATTAAACTATTCAAAACTCCAATTTGATCTAGAGGATAGATCTCGCTAGTGTTAGCTATAGCCACTTTTATATAACCTTCTTCAACTGCCTTCCATTCCAAAAATATCACCAGACCATTCAACGGAATTGTTAGTTTGTAACATTTCAGCAGAAGAATCACTGGAGGGGATCCTTTGGGAGAGTTCTTTAACTATCCCGCCGTGGTAGCTGATGAAATCCTCCAAAGATGGAGGGTTTCTTGCAACTAAATAGACTTGTCTGTCCTTAACCCTTTCAGGGCCAGGACCAAATATGAGATGTTGCAAAATTTTTTCACATATCATATCCCCTTGTGACTAGTCAAAAGTGCCAGGCTAAAATTGGTGATTTTGCAGTGTCTTATATTAAAATTTATAACTTTTCATAAAAATTAGAGAATGACCTAAAAGTTGCACCAAATTACTCGTACAGATATATACTATCAACAAAAAAATATATAGATGTAGTTTTAAGTAATTTAAAATTTAAAAAAATAATGTTTTAATGGATTACATACAAAAAATTTTTCTTTTTTTTTTAAATAACTAAAAAAGGAAAAATGATTTTACTGTGGGAAGCTATGTTATTATATTGTACATTTAGAAAGGAACAACCATACAAAATTTTGTGTTATTTCTCTCATAAATAAATTTTTTATGACACATTTTGTATAAATACGCATAATTGTACTTCGCAACATTTTATAAGTGATAAAGCAACTAACTCTTACACTGCAAGAAACTTAAAATAAATATTCACATTATGGATGTACCGGTAAACAGATGATTGTAGGATCCATAAACAGTTTCAATACAGTTAAAAACACTATTTACCAAGAAATATTTACACAATTTTAATTGAAATTTATTTACACTTTTTCTATTTACAAATATGCTACTTACAATTTCACTTCCGTGAGATCGCAAATTGTCAGTCATTGTAACTACTACACACAATAGCTAAGCACGTAACTAACACTACTAATATTTACAACCACAAAATAAAATAATGAAGAAGAATCCAACATACAATAATACGATTACACTAAAGCATAAAGAATTAACAACAATAGATCGAGTCAGCTGATAATGTCACGTGACAATTACGAAATAAAAATGCATAGACCTCCAAAATAAAAATGATATTTATATTAATTATCTACAAATATACCAGGGAATAAAAAAACATAAAACTTTAATCATTTGACGTCGTATTTATTTAAGAAAACGACGAATATCAAGGCGACTATATATTGCCACCTGGCGCTTTTCGCGAATGTCACAGATGGCAATATATTGCCGCCTGGCACTTTTCAGACGTGATCTATGGCGGCAATATATTGCCGCCTGGCCCGGAAAGGATTAACACATATAGTGGAGTTAGCCACTGTATACATTACCATGACAACACTTATAAATTTCTGTAACTCACATTTGAACATATTATGACCTTTATAATTTTTAAGTACAACACGGCTTTTGGTTGTAACTGGAAAGCACCAGGTCATGAAATTAAGCAATATAGTCAGGAAAGTGTTTATTATAGACACTTGCATCCTTACCTAACAATGTTTAATCCAAATTGACCATACCCAGTTGATCTCTAAACAAGATCTTATTCAAAAGAACAAAAGGCTTACTACCAGAAATGTTGTTAGAGCTAATAGAAGCCGGCACAACAATTCTACAGTTTCCAACACAATCACATGGTGATGAATCAATAACATCCAACGTACAGTCATAATGTGTTAAGTTTGTGATTATAGTGTCCAAACACGCACCTTTTCTGGTAGTTTTAAAATTGCCACAGTGACAACCAACACTACATAGCAAATTGAGAAGTTGAGCTATGTATCAAAAAATCCAAATTCAAGTCCTCATACAATGCAATCTTGTTTTAAATATTCAATCACTACATTGAAAATCACAAGAACCCGTATTTATAACTTTTGATTTTGTGAGGCCTTTCGATAGTAGAGCCTTGATCACTAACCAGTTTACCGAATTCAGTTTTGTTGGCATAAGGAACAGAGCCAAAACAGTTATCACCATTAATTCACCTAAAGCCTCTACTTGATTGATAAAGGCAGATTTTAAACTAGCATTTTCTTGTTCAATCAACAATATTCTGCCAATAAGTTCTTTGTGGTTCGCCAATAATCTATGAATCTGATTAATGATAATTTTAATATAATAAAACAGTCTCGCCAAATCTCCTCACCATTCATTGAACATGATTCATCACATGTAATAGTTTTAATGATGGCCCCATGAATACTGTTATTACACAGAATTGTCAGCTTGATCTGCTGTAAAAACGTGCTGTGGATACTACATAGGAGTTAATTGACAGTTCGGGTAGGAGGTTTTCGATCATCCCCATTAAGCCCGATCTTGCTCCCAGTGAATGATAATCAGACATTGTTGGTTTCTTACTGAATATATAAAAAGATTAATTTCTGTTATCATTGGATTTTGTATAAATCTATATATAAACTATATACTATAAATATATAAATCAAAATTAATTAATTGATTTGATGCTTAATTAGGGAGTCTTAGTAGATTGAATCACACTGATAGTTATTTTTTGGGATAAAAAACTAATTACCTACAATTTTGTAAAAACTAAATTGACTTCATTTTTTGTATTATAGAACTATAGATATCCACTCAAGACTAAAGGCAAGTTTTGAATAATCAATTACACTATACAATGTTGTCTTTGTTGCCTCTCATCTGTATTATAATCTGGTTTACAGTTGAGCCTTGCCAATTTTATAATCCGTTCGTAAATTAGAGACAATTAATTGCTCCATTCCACTTTAACTTCTCCTCAGTGTTTGGAGGTTTCCGGTTTGCCTCGGTAGTAAAGTCTGATCGTGTAATTATAATCTGGTTTGTTCCAGGGATGAACCAGAAGAAACGGAAACGAACCACAGCGCTGAGGAGAAGGAATAGACAAGAGAGAGCGCAAAGATGATTGACTTTTACCATTCTTACTGTTAATAGAGTAACCTTGTGAAGTGTAGTGGATGTTCTTTATAAAACTTGCTTTTATCCCCCAAAAACTGTTCTACTTTTCAAGTACTGATTTCATTTTTTGTTAGAAAATATGATAGATGTATGGTGAAAATCGTTAGCCCACAATTTTAACCAAGTGCGATGAAAATAATGTGATGTATAAATGGATGGTTCATACAGTTTTAATTATACTGATCTGTTTTTTAATTGATTTATTATAATGTAACAATGTCACACCCCAACTGGGCATTAGTAGCCGTGAGAATATTATATGTTAATAGTGTTTGTTTTAGATTGATTTAGTATTTTTTTATCAGAGTTTTTAATAGGTATAGTCAACAAAGGTGCAATATTGTCCCTGTCAATGAAACATGCTATAAATGCGATTAGTTATTCAGGTTAGGTTGAAGTTACTGTCAGTTTTAATTATGTCAACTAATTTTGCTTACTAAACTTTCTATTGATAATTTAGTCATACATTTCAATTTCCAGTTAATGGAAATTTTTCAATCACAAGTTAAATATTTAAATATCTGAAAAACTAATATTGAAATCAGTTATAGGTACTCCATTCAACATATGCTTAAATATGTAAACTCTTATCTGATAAATGGAGTGATGAAATTGTACTGAACATATTATTGGTCTCTAATAGTCAGACTATTTAAAAGATTTGTGTTATAATTATGTGTAAAAATTAAGATTTTCTAGTTACTCAAGAGTACAGATATTTTGGTGCTGATACATATTTTTAAGTGAGAAGTAAGTGATAATGAAATAGATAATAAAAATATCGTTTTCATACAAATAATTAACCCATTGCGAATCTGAACACAAAACCCATAGCATCTGTGCAAGTCTGCTTGGTTTTAAGTGGTTGGCAAATCGAGTTAATGTAACTTGTGTAACAAAGGAAGAGGGCTTAATACATAGAGTTAAATGCACAGGAGTTTCTATAAATACTATTTTTAGTGGTATTAAAAATTTAATGTTTGCTTTTGAATAATAATTATTGTAAACATAATGGTACACTTTATATGTTGAAAATATCTGAACATTAATGTTTCCACTAAAAAAGTATTATCTGTACAACATGACAGCTTCAAAAATCATTAAACTCATTACAGATCTATCCCTGTCTCCTACTTCAGACCCCCCTCAAAACGTGTATAACTGATGATCAATTTAAAATTCCTCTAGTCAATTTCACGAAAAACTACATTATACACATACATATAAGTATAATGTAGTTATATATACCCATCATATTAAAATTATTTGGAATATAACATTAATCATTCAATGAAATAATGTTAAAACGGACTGTTCAAAAATTGTCCTAAACTTAAACTTGTGGTTTATCCCATGTTGCATACATTTTGCTTCATGTTGCCAATATCAGCCTTTGTTTCTGGTCATTGTGATAATCAAAGAATTACTGTACAGCTAGATAAAAATTAACATCTCGCTCATCAAGTCGTTTGTAGACCAGGCAGGTGTGAAGACAGTGATTTGAGAGATGTATCATATGTATTCACAGTTTGCTTTTTTAATTTTTACGCACAAAATTAGTTCTTTTGTTGTTGTGTGGAAGGATTGTATGTTATATTTTTTACTCTATGTAAATTAGTGTGTATTGTTTTCCAATTAGTAAAAATCTTAAACTAAGTTTTTCCGAACTCCCAAATCTCTCACATGAACAAAACACAGTCTATAAACACAAACTTTATAAATACAAACCTGGTCATTTTAAAAATGTAAATTGCTCTAGACTTTTGAGAATTGTACTGTTACTCTACCTTACTTGCTAGAGTAGATTAGTTGTGTAAAGCCAATCTGATCTGATAGTGAAAGAGTTGCAGTTGGCAGTTGGAATATTTGGCTCGGCTATTGCTGAGATTGCTGAATTACTTTCCCTTGAATAGTATTAACCAACTGAAGTAAATTTGTAAACACTCAAAACAAAAGTACATTAAGAGATCAATAATGTAAATTTTGTAGTTACAATAGTGCTCTCTTCTTTTGGATTGAACACCGTGGGATGCAGATTGGATTATGCACTCGTTAAAAGAAAAACGTGTCCAATCTCTTGAGCCCAATGAGTTAAACCAAAATCATTTGAATCCAATGCATCTTATTGTGAATGAGTGAATGCTTATTTCATCAACTCGATAATAAACATATATGTTATTTATAATGATATTGGTATGAACTTATAACCATAATAATTCACAAGAAAAACTAACATATAAAGACAAACATAACTAAATAAAGTATAAAACAAATTATATCTTGAGATATGTAGTGAACACATAAAATAGGAATACAGCCTACATGGGCACTCAGCCTGTGCGCAGGCTCAGTAGACTGCTTGCCATGACTGAGTATAAATTTAAAATATCTGAATTTTTGTTGTAATGAACCAATCACAGAGTACACTGGGATTATTTTAGAAATTAGAACACGATAAAAGTATTAAAACTAAGGCATAATATTTATAGCATAATACTATGGCATAATATTTTATAGCATAATACATTTCCTTGGCCTGTCAGAAATTAAATCAAACCTTTCTCTATTGTCTGCATTGTTGAAATGGTGTCACGAAAAAAGCTCACTGCGAAGAAAGCTCACAGTTAATCCTTTTGGAGAAAAGGAATCCAGCCCCTATGTTCTTAGAAATAAGAAATGTTACACACACGATTGCTCACGTGATGTGAGCTTGAATTTGGGTACTATCTTAAGGGGTGTTTTTCTTTTTTGCCAGAAGCGATCAGTACTTTCCCCCTTTCTTAAATGTGATATGGCGACAAGAACCTCTACCCTAAACTGTCACATTGGCCCTTGTTCGCTTTCACACAAATATATGTGTGCTTTTTTCGCATAATCATTGTAGTAGCTTTCTCCGATATCAATTATTATGTTTTCTCTATTGAATTTTTATAATAAAGAATGTGCCTAAATGATTAATTGTACTAAATGATTTCTTTAATTGTACTACAGTTAAAGAAAATGTGGCAAAAAATATTTTAAAGATTTAGTGTTTATACACATACACACACATTGATGTTTTTAGTTTATAAATACAAAAAAGTTATGATTCAAGTTTTCAAAAATCTAATTTTATGTTTAAAACTTATTAAAGTGACTGAAATGGCTTGGAAAAAGTGGTCAAGAGATGATGTTAACAAATTATTGTGGGAAGTGTTAAAAACACATTTGAATTGCACTAAGTTCTTTCAAAATGTCAAACTGCTTATCCATGCATATATTGTTTGGAGTGTCAAATGAAATTTCTTGGATCTGTTTAATTTTACTTTAGCCCCACAGATTTCAGAGAAGAGAAAATATGTTAGTTTCAAATAATTGTCACTGTATTTGTTACCAGACTTAGTTTAATTTTGAAAAATAATAAAAGTGCCATTCATAATTCTCACAATGAATTATTTTTAGGAACCATTAATTTAAAATATTCGTAATCATTGTTAAGTAAATTAAATGGTGTCTCATTACTTTTTACCTATTTTTAATTAAGCAATTATTATCAAATTATCTTACCATTAGTTGTATAGTTGCTATTTTTACTTTTATCAGTTTGTACTCACTAAACAGTATGGAGTAAACATTGTAAATTAGTATTTCCCTGTTGCTATACAAACTGCAGATTTACATTTTTTCACCCCTCAAAACATAATATACATTTAGATAAATTAATTAATTGTAAGTTGTTATTAACAGAGGAAATATTTGTAGATGAGTTAGTTATTTAAAGATTATATTTATCTTATAGTGACTACAGCAAAGGATCAGGGATGTGGGTTTAATTGAATTGATCTTTTCAAAACATTTCCTCTTCAGAAGCTACTTAGTGAAAAGTTTATTGGTACTTTTCTATAGCTGCAAATACTGTAATTATTAGAATATGTTTTGTATAGCAAATTAAATTCACCTGAATATGCCTAATTTAACGTAATGTGAGTGAGCAATTTTTACATAAATGTTGAAATAATTGCTTCTAGTCCCATTTTTATTTTTGAATGTTCAAATTTTGAGATGGATAAGTTCAGAAACTACTTATGTCCAGACTATGTCCTTTCATTAACTTGAATATTAAGGGAATATTATAATTAACATATAGTAAAGTAACACACATGAAATAATAAATATATAATAAATAAATAAATGAAATACAGTAGAGTTAAATAGCTAAAACGTCATTAAGATAATTGGCCAGTGATTGAAGTTTAATGAGTTATGCCTTACATTTAAATTTTAATATTATCATAAAAATCTTACCACAAAAGGTTATAAATTTGATGTTTTTATTGCTCACCACCACTTGCATTGGTTCCAACTTTCTGATTAGTTTTTTTGTTAATTTGTCAACTACGAATAAATTATTTTTTAAATCAGTTAGTATTAACTTAATGACGACAACCTACGGCAGGACTGTTTTGAACAACTTTTTTATAAATACACAAAGGTTTAGTAAAGCCTCAATATCTTGGCTAATTTTAGTCAGATCCTCGTGATGTTTTCTATCAAATACTCATAATGACACTCAAAATAAACCTACTATAATAATGTTTTAATTTAATTTTTTGTATGCTTAAAATTGGTTTTTACTGTTTGAGAATAGAGAAACATTGTAATCCAGCAATCAATTTTGCTACCCTGATATGTCATTTTGGCAACTTATATATTTGTAGCATATAAATATCAAACACGTTAGAAAAATCCATTTTTACTAATGTAAATAATTCATAAATATGTCTCATATTGATGATATCGAGCAAAATAAAACAATGATAATAAAAACAATACAAACATGTGTTCTGTAATTTGTCTACAAAGTTCTCTTGTAGATATGTACTTGGAATAATTCAAGAATTAGCCGCAAGATAGAACCGTATGACGGATTGTCACTGTGTGTGCTATATGGTCATCAAACAATATAATGAGGTCATTATATTGTTCTTCCATATAATGTTAAACAATGTTGAGTTGTTAAGGACCTGACAGGTTATTCTTATAATTATTGCATCAGTCTGTGCGATAACTCTTCGTAGAGACTTACAACGTGATGCATAGGTTCCTCTTCCTCCAAGGAAGAATTCCATTGATTTTGGGGTCAAAGGGCTAGTCCGGGTAAAAGTTTCAGTCCGATCGGCAAAGACTTTCCTTCTGTAGGGTCTTTTGATACTCCATTGTATCAGTTTATTTGTTGTAAATTGCAGATTATACAATTTATATGACTTTAATATCCATAAATACGATTCTATATTTTGCACAATAATAATGTAGAAAGTTTTTTTGTTTAGCTACCAAAATTTGGGTGTACGAGGTGTGTTCTAAAAGTATCGCGAATTTTGTGTATTTTCAAAAATTATTTATTTATTCGTGAATATCTATTTTGTCCCCTTCAAAGTAATCCCTATTATACACTTGTGCCAACGTTTTTTCCAATCTTCGAAGCACTTCAAAAAATCATTTTTTTGTATCTTGTTCAGCTCCTCCTTCGATGCCGTCTCTATCTCGTCAATCATGGTGTAGTGTCGTCCTTTCATGGGCCTCTTCAGTTTCGGGAACAAGAAAAAGTCACAGGGGATGGGGAATACGGTGGCTGCGGTATCATTAGTGTGTTGTTTTTGGCCAAGAAGTCGCGTACAAGCAGCGATGTGTGAGCAGGGGGGTTATCGTGGTGCAAAAGCCAATTTTTGCTTTTCCACAAATTCGGGCGTTTCTGGCGGATTGCTTCGCGCAAATTGTGCATAACTTGCAGGTAATATTCCTTATTCACCGTTCTACCTTGTGGCAAGAACTCATGATGCACCATGCCCCTGCAATCGAAGAAAACTTTAAGCATTCCAACATCTCATTAGCAATGTTCATGTGGTGCTGTTTTTGATCGAAATTGAACAATTTTGGTACGAATTTTGCGGCGACCCGTATCATGCCCAAATTATCAATTAAAATCGAATGGCACGAGCCAATCGATATGCCTAGGTCCTCGGCAATTTCTCTAACGGTGATTCGTTGATTGGCCAATACAATTTCCTTCACTTCATCAATTTTTTTGTCTATTGTTGAAGTGCTCGGGCATCCGGCACGCTCTTCGTCGTTCACATCTTCTCGGCCTTTTGAAAACATTTTGTACCACCGATAAACGTTGCTTTTGTCCAAAGTAGCTTCTCCGTATGCCACAGTCAACATTCGGAATGCATCCGCGCACTTAATTTCATTTTTCACACAGAATTTGATACAGGTTCTTTGTTCCATTTTTTTGAATAGGTAAAAATCGAAGACGAACCAAAACACGTGCAAACAAAGCAGCTGTCAACAATTAACTGAACATTCAAAATGGCCGAAATTGTCAACATAAGTGAGAGACATATGTACCAACATAACGCCACAAAAAAATCGAATTTCGAATATACGTAACCCACGAAAATTCAAAATTCGCGATACTTTTTGAACACACCTCATATATTGGCATATGAACAAACAAGTGAATGAATTAAAGTGCTATTTATAGATTGAAGTGTAAAGAGAATTGTTACATTTTTACATCACACTAATAAAATGATCAGAAAAGAAATATAAGTAGTTCTTACTATTTTTGTACTATGACTATAATATTAGACCGTATATAATGTTAAAATGTACATTCATGAGATTATAAAAATTTGTAGTTTAACTGGCAAATTTACATTGCTTTTTTCCAATTTAACTTATTTGTGAACAGGATTTTTCTGGATTTGTATCACTGAACAATAGCAAATGTCCGGAAAAATCATGTTACCTTCACAATCCTTCCATCGTCAAAAACAAACTTCAAACAAAAAATTGACTTAGTTTTGGGATACTCATGACAAATAATTTTTACCATTCAAAGGGTTAAGGAAGAGATGATATATGGTGGACATTACTGATAAAAAAATGCTTAGGACAGATACAAGGCTTGATGTAAAGCTTGAATTTAAAATTTGTAACTCATTTGCCATAAGCTTCTCTCAACGAAAATGTGAAAGTGGTGTAAGTTATGTGATTAACTTGTCCTTGTAAGTTACCCTGAAATCTACTGTCCTACTTCCACATTTTTGTGGTACCCTATACTATGGCAAATTGATTGGTGGGTAATCAACGAGTATAATCGTTTACAGTAGCTTATATACATTGTGTTGAATTTTGTGCATTTCTGATACTTTGCTCTATCACTATGTTTACAGTAGTGTTCCTGTTTTGATTTTTTAGTTTATTTGTCAGTACACAAGAAAAATGTACATTTAAGTTAGTTTATAAGTGTCTAAATAAGTGAATGATCTTTTTATGATATTTCTGTGTTGTATTTTAGAATGATAATTCCTATTTTGAATAAAAGCACTTTTTAGTAATTGTTTAACAAGGTGTTTTGTTATTCCTTCTAATTATTTATGTTTTCATTTGCAATATAGAAAAGATATAGATGTATTTAACTAAAAAAGTAATTCCCGCTAAACATTTTTTGTGTTTATTGTAATTAAAAATAAAACAATAAGGAATGAAATTAACAGTACTTGTGTTGACACAGGTAAAGTTAACCATTTGAGTGTCAGCCCTATTTTTACTTGATGTACGCAAAAGTATCAGTTATTTTATTATTAAGTGTATACAGACTTATCTTTTGTATTTTTATAAAGGGTCAAACTGCCATTGTTTTATGTGATAAAAAATAAATTTTTTCCAATAAACCGGAGAACAAGATTTACTAAAAAAAAGCTTGAACTAAAGTCCTGTTAAAAAGATAATTAATAATTTCCCCAAAAATTAATTATTTTTCAATTCTTTATGTATGAAATTATAAATCCAAATCTTATACTTCTTTAAAGATTACATTTAATACTTTTTAAATATTAACTTCCCAAACAAAAAATTACTTAAAATCAAACATGATAGACCTAAAATATATTTTCATTAAATCAAACATTGGGCTATAGCGCTACCTTCATAACTGATTGCCAACAATGGAAACTTCATTCACAATTGAAGCATAATTAATTGTACTATTTTCATTATCCTTATCTAGAAACATGTTTTACTCAAGAATGACCTTGAGCAATATATAATAATAAAAATGCCCAGTTTAATAAATATTGAAAATAAACCAATTTTACGATGAAATTAAGTCTCAAAATAGTTGACTTTGTCATTGATGAGCGCACGACTGATGTGACGTGATCATAGTTTCACTAATTTAATCTTTGAACTACATTTTGTTATGTGTCAAATAAACAATGATCAGTTTCTTTATCAACAAAATTACGTAAAACAAAAGCCATAATATACATTTAAACACATATCCTATTATCAGAAGTCTGGTAAAACCGGACGTTGACATTGAAAGGGATTGAATTAAATCCTTTTTCCAAATCTATGTATTATATTACAAAACAGGATATCCTAACTCTAGCTTAATGCGAATCGAGAGAGAATCTCAACATTATAACTACACATAAAAAGAAATGGAAATAAATTCTTCCATACAAATAAACTAATGTTAATATATACGGAGGTTCAAAAAAGTTTTTTTTTTATCATGGTCAGTGATTGCAAAGTTGTGAAACTAAGATACAGGCATGCTAACGTATACATATTTTAACGTGGAGTAGTTTAAGATTTTTAAATTTTTATTAAAACGTAGCTGTTATACCAGACTTCAATAAAAATTTTCAAAAGCAAAGGTGTCGTCTTTTTTAGTGAAAGCAGCTATGGTGTAACATGATGGAGGAGCCCTATGATACTTTCCAAATAGAAGTATATCAATATGTTCACTGGTTTAAATACAATTCATATTTGTTTTGTTAGTGTAGCATGCATTTCTGGTTCTAATCAATTACATTTCTGATGCCACAGTTGAGTTTGCCTGTCCTAATGCCTTTATCAAGAAAATATATACATATCAAAACGACTCGGAAACCTACTTCGATCAGAAAAAAGTCTAACTCCGGTTCTTGTAATCTATGTCCGGTCTAAGGTATCTTCCAGTGCTATAAGTTGAGTTTGCCTTGTTGCCCCAATAAAGAAAATATATATATCAACAGCTGTTTATTGTTAGTTAAATTTGGATTATTTTTCGTAAATATTATCAGTATGTTTCCGAATTCTAAAATATTTTTCTCTCCATGAAAACCTTCCTTGGATTTCAAGGAATATTAAAAAAAGTATTAGCTGAATTGGTTCAGTCATTCTTGAGATTAGCACTTAGCAACACATGTAGCAATTATTTTGTATTTATAAGATTAATAACTGGAATTTATTGTTTTTAAATTATTTACTTTATATGACTAAAGACAGAAATAAACAAAAACTCAAGCATATAAAATTGTTATCCAAAAGTAGAGTGGTGGAATTGATCTTGGTTAATCATAACCTTTGTCTTTGTGGCATCTCACAGTACTCGACTACAGTCTTAGTGAAAAAGTTGTGACCTGAACCATAGCCTTCCTTGTGTTTATTTAATTCGTAATCACAGAGCTCATTAAAATCATTGATTTTTTTTTTCTTTATGCATATTTACCAAAAATAAAAATAAACAAATTGGTTTAGTTCATGAAAAGGATATAAAACATAAAATTTTTGAGGATTATACAATTTTTGTTATAATTTATTGTAAATTATCTAAAATTTTACTCAAAATTACTTTAAATATTTTTAATTTTCAAGACAGATATATTATACAGGTTTTATATATTTTGCCCAAAAAAATTTATATTTAATATTTTTTACATTTACACATTTTTTGTGTAGAAAAGATTGTATAGTTTTAAGTTCTGACACTGCACCTGTTGAAATATGAATGAATTTGCAATTAAGATAAATATGATTATTAGATCACTTTGTAATTTTATTGTAGTAAATATTCCTGTTAATAAAGCAACAAACCCTGTGATTAAACGCATATAAATACAGCTTAGTCTCTTAATGTAGAAACTACTGAATTATTTCCTTCAGAAATAAAGCTGTTATATAGTAATATCAGGTAATTTTGTGATTAAATAAAATCTTTTGAAAAATAAAAGCAGAAGAATGAAAACATAAGGGCAACTAAAAAGAGAGTATATAACAAAACACATGTTAAATTGATAAAAAAACTTAAAATACATAAACAGAGATTTAGATCAAATGCCAAAAGTAATGCTAAAATTTCTCTGAAATATTCTAATTTGGTAACTACAATTATGTCAATGACTATGTTAAAAGTATCCCTGAACACTTAAAGAATCAAATATCTAACACCAGCTTGGAACTTCCAATGTCTGAAAAGAATATTTCAAATGTTACAATTACATGCTCTGGTACGTATTAATGTATCACATATAATTAATACATTGTAATATACTATTACTATTATACACTTTAAATAAATGGTTAAACTTAATTTGTATTCTGATTATAGTTAGAAATAACAAATAACTCAGTATGATATAAATGTGAAATTTAATGATGATAAATTAATTGACATACAAGTTTGAATTTTGAAACAAGATGGAGGATACAATAATGGTAAATTTTTTAAATACAATTCTTAATTTTTAGGGCAGGGTGGTCGTGCTGGCTTAATGAAATAGAAATATTGGGTTTTTTTTTATAAAAGATATTGTAATTTTGAAAAATAATTTTGTTAAATTTTAATTATATTAAAATTGAATTATTAGCCAAATCGAATGTTCCTGGGTTTTATGTTCTTCCAATGAATCACTAGTAAACTTAAAAGGAATTTTCTCACCCAATGTCTGTCTTCTGCTTCCTTGTACTTCAGTGATAATAAGAATTTAATAAAGTAACCTTTCAAATACTGCTGAATAAATGTAACCAGTTTCTTTATAATAATAATCTTGCTTCAATTCTTCCAGATCCCTCTCTCCTCTTCACCTTTCAAATCTCTGCTCTCTTCACTCTTCAACAATCATCCCTGCACACTGTATCACTGACTTTAGTTCACTTTTATAACTTTTGAATTTTATATGTAATAAGGTGAATTTTGATTAATTTTGATTTCGTATTTATTATTGTTTGTAGTTAAATTTGAGACAATTTATAAATAATTATTCCTTAATTATTATTACTAATAAATTTCTAAATTAAATTAGGCCTAAGTATTGAAATGGATGTGAGATGGGTGTATGAAATGAGTCATTACAACATGTTTTGAATTCTGTATTTTCCAGATAATCATAAAATTTCTAAAATTCTAAACATTTAAGCTATACTGTTCAGGAATTATAAACTATAGGACAGTTGCACTCTTTCTGTTATTGCTAAAGGGTTTAGAAAGTAATTTGTAATATAATAATTGATTTTTAGAAGTTAAGAACATATTTTTTGCTGTTCAACATGGACTCATAAGAAAAAAATCATCTGTCAGCCATAATGAACTTTAAGATGTACTACAAGTAATAAAAATTAAATTAAAATGTTTGGTTTCCCAAAAATTAAATTGAGATATAAATGTTCTTAATTCTGAAAGAAAATTAAGTTAAACTTGTAATAAATAAAAAAAGTTACAAACAATATTAAAATAAACAAATTTATGAAGTTAACAAAATTGAAAAAATGTGAATATGAATTGCAGGTTATTGGGGATTTTAGGTAGAGAAATAATATTATTTGATCTGTAAATTTAAAAGTTATATCTATTTTTGGAATTTTGAAAAAAAAAATATAATTATGAATATTATTATAAGACCTAGCTCACGATTGGTGAAGATGCTAAGTGATGATTGAAGAGGTACATGTCTCGGATTCTTCAGAGATGTAATCTGTATTCCTGCATAGAATTTCTTAGCAAATCTTAATCCACATGGTAGATAGCAATTCCAAAATATGTCCAATCCTCATATATTACTAAATGTTAATAAAAACACTACTTTTTCCAAATTGTTTATTTTTTCGTCCAAAAAATAAACAATTTGGAAAAAGTAGTGTTTTTATTAACATTTAGTAATATTTAAAGAATTTTCCAATTGCTCCAAGAGTCTACAATCCTCATATGTTGAACTCGTTGATTTAAATCAAATTCAAGAATGGATTTTGTGATTGTCTAAAGAATAATAAAGAAAGAATAAGCCATTTTATCGGACCTAGAGTGATAGTTAAAAGCTCAAAGTAATTACCTTAATAATATTTTTCACATGTACACAGATGAATATCACAATTTAGGAATGAAATTAAAATGATATAACACTAGATATATAAGTGATATCAAAGTACTACTAGAACTTAGAGTAATAAGGGTATCAAGATCAGGCAGTGCACCACTTGGTAGTAGCCAATCAAAACGATTAGACGATTGAGAAATTAGTAGTATAGTCTTTCAAAACAACTTGGAATTGATTTATTTAAAATAATATCCTCTAGAATTATAAATACTTCAGTGTTAAGTTCTAAAACCGAAATGTCTCATGAATTTTTTAATTTTCTTTAACTGTTTTGAACAAGCCATAGTGAAAACTTAAGTTATATTGTTGTCCAGAGGGGATGAGTCGCCTGAAGTAACATCGTCCAGTGAGAAGACAGAGGAAAAGGATGTGAGCCTCATCGACTCATTTAAGGCCTCAGGAGACAAACCCGTTATCAAAGTTAAAGCGTTTGCCGTTGTTCCAGAAGAAGAGATAGGTACACCTGCTAAACGAATCAATGATGGTGATAAAGATAAGGTTTGTAATAAAATAAAAACTTCATTATAACTATTGTTAAATTTTTTGAAAATTTGGATATAGAGATTGTTGAAACTATCAAAACATAGTTTTCTATCCCTTATACCACTTAACCCTTTGACTGATCAAAAATTTTTTATTTTTTTTCCAAAATTGATATGATTTTTAACAGGGTTATTCCTTAAATTGATAGGCTAAAATTAGCTTTTTTGTAGTGTTTTACTAGATAATTTGTAGCTTTATTATGTAATATAATAGAAACTTGAAAGTAGTTTTGTTCTTTAGACATTTAAATGGCCTATTAGGAAAAGATATAAAAAAAGCCAAAAAAATTACTTAAAAATTAAACAAAAAAAAATTTGTTTTTATTTATAACAAAAAAATTTTTTTTTCTTACTTTGTCAGTAGTAAACTAAAATATTTTTTTTAAATTTCTTATTGGCAGTAATTTATTCTAAAAGTACGTATTATTGTCAACAAATCCAGAAAATTTGAAGCATATAAGTTAAAAAATGCATGACTTATTGGTAAAATAATAAAAAATTACTTACGTCAATTTGAGGCAATCTGTTTGGAAATCTGGAGTCAAACACATTGAATGTTCTATATTAATTAAATTTGTTTGTGAATCCTGTCTTAAAAATACACTTTATTGTCAAAACACAACACTAATAAAAAAAGTTATTATTTACAATATTTACAGTTTTTTAGTTTTTATAATTTCAGTGGCAAACATGCTTGCCGAGGCATTCAGCATGTACACCAAGACCACACCTTACACACACTGTCCGAGACCTCCGCTTCTTTCCTTTAGGATGATTGTCACCTGAACAGGTTCGGCACAGTTTTTCCTTCTTCTCAGGTAATTTCCTGAGTCCGAAACCAACTGATGGACCATCACCACCACCCCGGAGATTTTGCGGGATTTGCTTACTTGCAAGCCATTCCGAAGAAAGATCTCCTATCACTTCTTTCATGAACTCAGCCCTCTTCAGTTGGCCTTGTGTTGTATTTAACTTGTACAACACATATGCATTCAGCACCATGCGTCCAAAAACATTAAATATTACTTTTTTGGCATGTTTCATGGTCCTCCGCTCATCCATGTACACATACAACATCTGGTCGGTTGAGTCAATACCCCCCATACCTTTATTGTACTGACGAGCAATTTTTGTTTTGGTCCGTATCAATACATGTCCACTTCTTCTGATGGAGTAAGTCTCTGAGGCAGCCTGGCAGTCAGTAGACAAAATCAAAAACTGAGATGAGTTTGATTTTTTCTCTCTATGAGCCATCATTAGGAGAGGCCCTTTTCTCATATAGGTTTTCTGACCCACAGCATATTTTCCTAGTAGTTGATTAGGAATGCCTTTCCTATCCTTTCTGAGAGTGCCAGTCATAAAAGTATTGTGATCATACAAAGTCCTAGCAAGAGATATCGAGGTGAAAAAGTTGTCGAGATATAAATGGTGTCCCTTGTTCATGCATTTTGCCATCTGTAACAGTTGCATGACAACTGTGCTACCTAAGCCAGTCTGTACCACTCTTTCATTTTCCTGAGTCCTTTGTGCTCCTTTGTAGCAGTAGAAAGCTACACAATAACGTGTTATTGAGTCACAAAGGACCCAAAGTTTTATTCCCCATTTATGGTGTATTTTCTTTTTGGGAGGTACTGAGTCAATGCGACTCGCTTCTTCGTGCCAACCAATGATTCATCAACAGATAGAGCCTGTGTTGGGGAATAATACTGTTTGAACAGTCTGTTCGCATGATCAATGATCGGTTGAAAACGACCACAAGGGTCATAACCTGGATTTCCATGTGGAATTAATTTGCTTACATCTACAATATGGAAAAATTTTAAAATAATTTGGAATCGGTTGCATGTCATCATCTTGGCAAAAAAGGGGGTAGCACTTGTGAAATGAGTGTCCCAGTAGCTAGTTATACTTGGCTTTGTAATCATTCCCATGTTTAAAATTATGGACAAAAATGCTTTCATTTCCAGCAATGTTTAATCAACCCACTTCCTGACTCGGCTAAAAGGAGGCAAAGTCTCTTGATTTTTAGCAATGTATGATCTTGCGTATCGATTTGTTTCATTTACAAACACCGTAAGTATAGCTGTTGTAAAGAACAGGTTGAAGTACACAATTGGTTTAGAATTTTGTGGAGGACAATGTTTTGGCCCACTCAATTCAGCAAACGTGAACCGATGATTGTAAGGTGGGTCATTGCCTTCCTCCACCTCAACCCAACTACTACTGTCATCAGCAGGATCATTTTGTTGGACATCATTTTGTGTAGGCCTAGGCCTACCACCTTGTTGCTCAACTACACTAGGCCTAGATAACATCAGTGGTCTGTTACCTCGAAATGAAGATGATGTACTGGGTTGGTCAGGGTTAAAAGTAGGGTCTTCATCTGTGTCGTCTTCAAAACTATATTCACTAGAACTATCTTCAGATTCACTACTGTCTCGATTAGATCCATTTTCAGAACCAGTGTCACTAGATTGGAAATTAAAACCGGCATCTCTAACAATGCCAATCAAAGTATCTTCACTCACAGGAGAATTCGGTCTCTTTTTACTCATTTTGAACTAAAATTATAATAACCGGCAATATAAGATACTAATAACCTCAAACGAACCGATAGTGACACAATAATTACTACGCCGTCGGAGTTGAGCAGACGGACCGAGCTCAGACGGCACAGCCTTCCAAATTGCAATTTCGTTAAAGTTCGATGTCGAAACGTAGTATATAAAAGGATGATTGTTATTTTTTAAATTAATTAGATATATTCCTCTATCAATTGAAATATAGTATGATTTATTTGGCAAATTAATAACGCTGAAATAAATTTATGATGCAACAACGATATATCGTTGCATATCAATTTTCGCCCAAAACATCAACAACGATATATCGTTGTGTATCACTTTTCGGTAAATTCACTCACAACGATATATATCGTTGCGTATCAGTCAAAGGGTTAATGTTGACAAAAGTCAAAAATTCTAATTTCCTTTCCAATCAGCCATCGTCAATAGTAAATTTTAAATAAAGGTTTGTAGTATGTTCAGATACTGTTATTATTTAAAGGTTCTGTTTCCAATACTTGCAAACCACTTAGTCAAAATTAAAAAAAAATTATAACTTTAAAACCTTTTACTACAATAACAGTAGTAATCAACAACATAACATTTTTAACCTTTTCAGGACTCATTAAAAAGTGATAGTTTCTCTTTCTAGTTGTATTTAAACATTTAGTTAAAGTACAGTGTTGTATTTTTCAAACTAACAATTTTTATATTGAAAAAATAGAGTAATACATGATTTTTTATAGTCAGGCTTTAAATGTAGAGTAAACAATGGTTATTGTTACACCAGTATATTTTTACTTAATAGTTTATTACTTAAAACAAATATTTTGTGTTGGTTTTAAGACCCAAGATTAATATGTATTTTAAAGCTGTTGGTGCATCAAATCATATTTGTTTTATTGAATGTGTATATCTCAGTTTATTTCTTTTGTTTTTTAATATTATTTCTACATCAATAAGCTGTAAAAATTGCTATTGTTAGGGCTATATAAGCCTAGATCAGGTGGAGGAGGCAAATCTGTCTCCTCATCACTGGAAGTCATCTAGTATATCACTTATGTCCTTAATTTTAATCCACATGTACTTGCAGCCATCAGAAGAATAGTACTATATGAATAATTCACACATTGTTTCAACACTATAACCTAACAACTCAATCCAAAGTAATAAAAGTTACGTAATATCACCAGAAAATGAGGCCTAAAACTGATTACATTATTTATTTGCACTTACCCTCATAAATATGAGGGGTTTTAATCGGTTGTAAATACAATAGAATAAACACTAAACAAACTTATATTAGGATGAAAACAATAATAAATGTACAAAGAACTCGATTCATACTGGCTTGACTAGTTTGTTTACATCAGTAGACAATTCACTCAACTGGAATTTTTGTCAACTAATAAATGTACTGCGAAAAAACAGCTGCAATATTGCTTCAAATCGTTTGCACTATTCGTGAGAGATAGCAGCACAATGCAGAGCCAGTAGAACCCACCGAACTAATCTCATACTTCAGTGAAATGAGACTTATTACGCCAGCCTTGTAGTGCCCGTGTTTCGTCCAAAAAGGGTTAAAGGTGCAACACACAAAAATCAGTTTGAGTATCTATCCACTAGGCCTGATTTAAACCAAACAATCTTTTTTTAAATTTTAATTTATATACAATCATTTTTGCACTGGTAGCATTTTCAATTTTAATATGTAAATGTATAAGTGAAAACTGTACTAATTATTACTCGTGTGCTGAATAAAATTCATTCAATTTATTTGAAAGATATACCTTTTACTGATTATTATTATTTTAACTAACGATTATTTAAACTTATTTAGTTTCATAATGTGTTTTTTTTATTATTATTTATTGCTAGTTTCAATACCATTTTAATACTAAAAGAGAGAGACTCAGAAGTAACATCTATATCCAATTTTTATTTCTCTGTAAAGAATGCATAATATTTAACGGTACTTTGGGATTATACCGACCACACCCAGACATGAATCGTTATTTAACATTTTGCTTCTACTGATTACTAGATTAGCGTAGAAGACTATTTCGTCAGTATAAAACAGGAATTGTCTTATCGCAAACCCCTCCCCATCCTCAGACAGAGGTCAAAGTCGAGCGTCTAGTAGATAACGTGATTGCAGAGCCTCGCCGCCCGTTCAGCTGGTGCATCGCTTTGTTGTACTTTCGTGTTTTACCTCTACATTTCTCCAAACACAAAAATTTAACAAAAACAAACATTTACCAAACTAAACTCTTTATTAAAAAAACACTCAAAACTTGTTTTTATTCTTGATCACATTCCGCCACCCAAAATGCGAGTGCCTCCGGCCATCAGCGCGGGCTTCGACAGCACCTTCGGTGCTGCCCCGCGCTGATGTCGACGAAAGAAAAACATCCCTCGAGATAGTACCTATCAGTAAAATATCAAATTCTAGAGGGGCTAATCAGAAATATAAATTGAATTGAAATGGAAAGGCAATTATGTACCGTGCAAATCACGTGATGCCGCGCGGCCTGCCGTAATCAGGATTCTCGAGAAAGATAAGATAACAGCGACAACAATACCGATCACAATACCTGGAAATGCTTGTAAGTTTGTAATTTTGTAATTGAAGAGTTGTTTTTTCGTTCTATCATGTTTGTTTCTATAAATTTCTATTTTTGTGTTCTTCATACTGGTGTGGTCGGTATAATCCCAAAGTACCTATTTAACAATAAACTTGGTAAATTTTAATATATTTAGGTCCGAATAGATTTTTAATACACATTGTTTTTTTACAGCCACCATCACCTGTGTTTACTGCACCAATCGTTAAAATCAACAAGGATTATGCTGTGAGTATTTTACACAGAATTTTAATATTTAATTTTGAAGAGTGATATTTGCAATTTCCCACTCACAACTTTGTGATTTACGTTTAAAACATTACCACCCTTACTTACTCTGTTTTCATAATGTACTACCTTGGGAAGTATCTCATTACCTTTCATTATAGACCATTGCAATACATATAATCCACTCTCTGATAACTGGGAGTTGACTGTGTACTGTTTATTCAAACTAATTACTTTATAGCAATAAAAACATGAACCTCAATTTCTAAATTCCTTTTTCGCTCAGTGTTAAGTGTAATTACATTTTCCATAGTACATGTATCAACTACTAAAAATCATTCAAGTTTCATTTTAACGACTGAATGACTTAAGTACATCATGAAAATTACTAGTCCTAAATTGATCTTTGGGGTTCTCTCCAATTAACGAGGTAGCTTACAAGAAAGACTGGATCTCCATGTGTGAATAGTTCTTCTTAAAACTAACTGATTATTAATGGATAATATTATACAGTGTAGGTTTTCTTTTCAATAAAATAAATACGTTCACTACTGCAGTTTACAAAAGTTTACTGTTCCCGAGGTCAGTATTAGGTACGACACCGTTTAGTAGGCTATGTGTTAAATTTCTCGTATCATAAAATATACTGTCAAAGAATAAAATCTATAAATTATTGTAATTGTCTCTTGTATTGTTCCAAACCATGTGTAATTTTTTAGATAATTTATACGATAATAATTTTTGTATGCCTGAAGTTTAATTGTTGCATATACTACAATATTAACCCTTTAACTGTATACCATCATTTGTCTAACTATATTTTTTATCAAGAGCTTGAAAACAACTAACAGCTTGTGAAAATGTTAAAACATTGAATAATTAGTGTCCAAAAAGATATAAAAACAAACTACACCACAAAAAATGCCAAACTTTTCAATAATAGTCAATCCCAAACATTTGTTTATTGGTTAAATGTTTTGACTATATATTTTTTACAGTCAGGTGCTTTCTTGGTGTTGAGAACTGAAGCAGCAAATGTAGATCCGCCATTGTGGAAAATCGACGGAAAATCATTACTCCAGAAGTACTGTGCCTTCAACCAGAATGGCAAAACGTTGTACAAAAACACAGCTGAGGTAAATACATTTGTGTACAGACAATTTTCTTCTCTGTACATACTATATATTGGTATATCTGTACTTTTAATGCATTTTTATTTGTTCACAACTCGTGTCACCTCTTGGAGACATTGTCAGTACAATCTTGTCAATCTGGAAAATATTTACGTAACAAAAGGGACTATCAGGCTATATAAACCTTTTGTTGTGTTTACAGCAAGTGTAAAAATATTTGAATCAGTCTATCTATGCATTTTTCAAATACATTTTTATAGATATGGTGACCATAGCACTATAAATGATGAACAGTCACATAAAGTTAGATTCTAGATTCCAGTTGTGATTGGTAGTCCACTAGGACTTTTATAACTATCAGCGAATGTCTTTGTGTGTTTTTTTGCTAGAAGTATATCATATGTGAGTGATATTAGTGTAGAATTATTAATAAATACTAAAAGCTTGTTCATGTTCGTTGTCATATTCTAATTAAAATAGCTGTAGTAAATAAAATAATAGAGAGTTGGCTAGTACAGTTAAGTTTTGTAGGTTTGACTAAAACATAACTGTTTGGGTTCAGCTAACTCTAGACATTCACAGAGATGGATACATCTCAGTCTCTGTACAAGCAGCTAAACAAAAAGACATGCACTGCATGTGCTTATAATGTTTTATGAGTGTATTTGTTATTTGTAAGATGCCAGTTAGTCCAAAGCAATTATTTCCCATCCCCAGTCTATGTCCAAGCAGGAAAACAATAAATTATGTATGATTTGTGCTTATCTTTATTTCATAGATGTGGTTATTATTTACAGTACTCTGGATGGTCAAAAACCAACCAAAGCAATTACTTCCCAGTCTCCGTCATCTTCAAGCAGCAAGTCAAGAAAGAACACATTGTTGAAGTGGATAGGATTAAGTGGTTAGTAATTTTTGATATCTACTTATTTTATCCTGAATATATAACATCTATAAACAATTTTCTTATATTCTATTTGTGAACTTAAAAGATGGTTGTCCAAAATGTTGGAATTATGAGTTTGATAAAATATGAAAAATGTTTTCCCTTTAGAACGTAATCAATACAGTCACATACAAAGATGTTTTTTAGAGTAAGTACAGTTTTAAATTCAGCATTGTGGTCGGTGTCCCACGTTTGCCCACTGTCTGCCTTCATCTGTTAATACAAATTTCAAATGCCTCCCTCAATTGAGAATCCCACTGATTGTGAAGTTCGTGCTGTTATTTGTTTTCTTGGTGATAAAGGCGAAAAAGCAGTTAAAATTCACTGTCAGAATTGTGAAGTTTATGGACATAAGTTTATGAGTGATGGAATGGCATTCAAATGGGTAAGACCTTGAAAGATGGCCAAAAGAATGTTCATGATGACAAAAGGAGTGGACGGCACTTAATGATGACCAACGGTTCGGTGCAAAAAGTGAGTGATTAAGTGATAATGAACAGGCATTTCACAATTATTTTGTTATCAAGTTTTGTTTCTTCAAGTTTCAAGAAGTGTTTTTTATGACATTTTTATTGGGAAACGTTCAATATAGTTCAGTATTGTTGGATGTTGTTCAATATGACAACATCCCCAATTTAGCGCCCATTAACTATCATTTGTTTCTTTATCAGATGCATCTTGAATGTCAGTGCCACACCAACGACAATAGCTCAAAATGATTGCGTTCCATTTAATTCAAGCAGCAATCTTATTTGAAGACAGAATTCAAAGGATTTTTTAGATATGATGCCTTAATATTGATGGCAATTATGTAGAAAAGTAGATAAAAATGTGGGCTTTCGTATGAAAAGCCTTGTAAAAGATTGCATCACCTTAAATATCACTAATTGACACTTGTAGGGTTAACCCACAGAGTCAAACCACAGGTTAGACCTACAGGTAGTATCTTTTCACATAATTATTAGAACGTTTACAAATGCTCTAATGTACAAATGCGTAACTATGTAACAGATTATTTTTTTCAGAAAAATTTGTAGAATATATAGTTAGCATTATTAAAAACACGTTAATGTAGGTAAATTTAGGTGAACACACACTTTTTTGCCCCTGTTTTTAGAGAACAGATACTAAACATAAACAAAGAATTCTCTAAATGTAACATGTTATACTCCATCTTTTCATAATAGGTTATAAAAAAGTGAAACTAAATTTGTTTTAAATTTTGATGTGTAAAATTAAAAATTTTAAAAATTATGTGTTTTTTTGATTGTTTTGATAGTTAAAAAATTTTAAAATTTGTTTAAAAATTAAGAATTTTAACCAAATTTTCCTAAGTAACTAAAAAAAATATATTTATGTATAAATTCCATCCCAAAAGTAATTTCAAGTGCAATGATAGGAACAAAACCATAATACAAGGTGTGTCAAAAAAGTATCCGATCTTGACGTCTGGCATGAACTGACGTTACTCAGCGGCAACGGCAATCTGGAAAGTACTCCCCTCCACAAGCCACTACCTTATTCCAACGCTTCTCCCACTTCCGGAAACACTCCTTAAATTCATTTTGCGGAATGGCTAACAGGTCCTTCGTCGCATTTTGTTTTATTTGTTGAACATCGTCAAATCTTTTTCCTTTCAAAGGAATTTTTAATTTCGGAAATAGCCAGAAGTCACAAGGAGCTATGTCAGGACTGTAGGGAGGCTGTCGTAGTTGGTCGATGTTGTGTTTGACCAAAAAGCAATGCATAAGATTTGAGAAATGAGCTGGCGCGTTGTCGTGGTGCAAGATCCAGTCACGGCTTGTCCACAGTTCAGGTCGTTTCCTTCGCACTGCATCTCGTAGGACTCCTTAGGACCTTAAGATAATACTCCTTATTCACTGTCTGGCCTCTTGGAGCATATTCGTGATGAACAACGCCGTCCTGGTAAAAAAAACTGTCAGCATTGTCTTGACATTGCTTCGACTTTGTCTTGCTTTTTTCGGCCGTTGCTCTTCGTGAGTTTTCCACTGTGAAGATTGAGCCTTTGTTTTAGGGTCGTAGCCATAAACCCATGACTAATCACTAGTAATAACTTTTTTTAAATAGCCCTGGGTCACTTTTTATCAAATCCAGATTGTCCAGTGCGATTTCAAGTCGACAGTTCTTTTGGTCTTCTGTCAGCAGCCGAGGAACAAATTTTGCCGAAACACGGTTCATTTTTAAATCTTGTAAAATGTTACAAACTGACAATTTTGGTATTCCCTCAATATGTCCTCGACATCAGGACTTTGTAGTGTTGAAGAAAAATATATGAGTCGGCTTTTATCGTTATTTAATAAGAGCCCATTTAAAGTGAACCAATTTTGAGCTTCTAATAATGTTAATTTTAAACTACAGTTTAGTTCATTAATGTTTTTTATTCGAGACAACTAGTGTAGTGTCATCAGCAAAAAGTATTGATTTCACCACAGAGAAGACATGAGGGATGTCGTTTACATATAACAAGAAAAGAACAGGTCCCAAAACGGACCCCTGAGGTACTCCATTTACTATTGTACCTCATTCAGAAGTATGCAAGATTCTTGAACAATCGAAATATGCAACCCTCTGCTTCCTATTATATAAATACGATGATAACCAGTTCCATGCCCTGCCTCGCACTCCATAGAACTGTAACTTTTCCAACAGAAGTTTATGATTGACACAGTCAAAGGCTTTCAACAAGTCACAAAAGCACTGATAATACATATTGTTTGGAGTCTAATAATATTGAAGAACCATTAAAAAAAAAATAAATAAATAAATAAACAACAGTTGTCTTTGAAGACTTCATGAAACCCAAACTGGTTTTCATTAAAGATGCTATTTTTGTTGAGATAACTTAAAAATCTGGATAGAAATATCTTTTCAAATATTTTTGAAATAATTAGAAAGATAGCGATTGGTGGGTAATTTGATACATTAGTTCGTTCTTTATTTTTATAGAGAGGTTTTATAATGGCAAACTTAAGATAGTTGGGAAAACTCCGTGTAAAAATGACTGGTTGATGAGATAGGATAAGGGCAGAGCAATTTGTAAAGCAGAGGCTTTTATAACAAAAGTAGGAATCTCATCCCAGCCTGATGAGTTTGTATTTTTAAGATTTTTAATAGTTTTAGGCACCTCACTAGGGTCAATAGAGAAAAGAAACATGGAAGAATTATTTAAAATATTTGTTGATTCCAAAAAATTAATAGCAAGTGTTTTGTTAATTGAAATATTTTCTGAAACATTTATAAAAAAACTAATTGAAGGCATTGGCAATCTCCTCAGGGTTCGTGATTTGAATCTGGTTTGATTTCAGTACAATTCCATCCACGTCAGAGGCCGCCAGTTTGTCTGTTTCTTTATGCACAACCTCTCACCTATTTTTCTCACCAGAGATGTACTCATCATTTGCCATGCGCTCTTATGACCCATTTAAATATTTTGCAATAAGTTTGAAAGTGAGATTTTTCAAAGGGCAGTCAAAATCACACTGGGCCAAGTTATAGGTTTTATGTTTACAGGATGTTCTTATGCGCAAAGTAATCCACGATGCTGCAAGCCATTGTGAGGTCTGTTTTCCCGCCTTTGTTCATATACTAACAAATGTATAATCGTTAAAAAAGTATTGCTGTAAAATTTTTCCGTGGACGTTCTTGGGTAGTTTCCGTTCCGGTGTAAACAGACATTGGCATTTCTCAGTAGTTTTTCAAATCCGTATATATATATATATATATATATATATATATATATATATAATTTTCTAAAGTTGATCTAGGTTATTGACACTTTTTATACTGATTTTTATCCCTCATGTCATAAAAACTCAAACAGGACAGTAAAAAACAAAATTTTGATGACTCATAGTTACATACAAAATTCTACTCCTGTTCTCAGATTATTTTCCCACATGTTTTCAGCATTTCTTCTCCTTGATTTCATAGCACCAGCAACAAGGAAAATGCCTATCAATGATTTTATTTCAATTTTTTGGTTTTTGCTTCTACAAAATTGTGTTTCACTTTATGAATATACACAATTTGATCAATTATACTATCGTCAAACAGACAAAGAAAAATTTAAAGGCGAATGACAGCATTTTTTGCACGGTCTTTAGGCACTCGTCTTTGAAAAGCAGGTATAATACTAAATTGTTGTTTACGAGATGCCATTTGACTATTGAAATACTATTGCGTTTCTTTGTCCTTATCCATGTAGAATTCTGTATTCACAAACTTTCGATCTGCTGGAAGACCGGAATGTAATGGAACAGAAGGCCTCATGTGTGGCTACTGAAGATGACTGATCTAATTCTTCTACTAGGAAGTCAATGGCTTCATCACTGTAGTCTTCCAAAATGGTTTGTAAATTATTATCATGTTCAATTTCACCTGGAATTTTCAATTTCCAAACACCTTCCTCATCATATTCAGTTTCCCTCAAACAAAGGAGCAACTTTTCACATTTAATTCACAAATTAGACTAAATAAAATGTAATATATTTTAATATACACTCTTACGTAGTATGAAAACAAATTTATTTGATAAAACATCCTTCATATACTTCATAAAACAAGTTAATGAATGGTGAGAGGCGCCAGACAGGCAGATTTCAAAAATTTCCTTGTGAACACATGGAGACTGGAGTGAGACCTATGGAAAGAATGGAGAGGAAGGTATACAGTTACCAAACCACAATAGTAGAAAAACAAAATGCTGGGGAAGCGTTCATTAAAATTACAATTTATATAACCATCCTGTATTTACAACCTGCATAATAACAACTAAAATAGTGTGACTGTTCGATTTCACTTAATCATCACTAAATTTTCATTCATTGTTCCCTACAAATAAATTAAATAAGTCAAAATAACTGATAAAATAGTTCTATAAATGAAATAGAACTGATGTAAAATCACACGACAGCGTTGTCTCACTCTTCTATCCATTTACAGATCAAATCAAATCAAATCAAAAATATCTTTATTACGTTATCGTCAAGATAAGTATAGTGTCATACAATATTACTGAGGAGCAAGTACAATTCTGAGTAATTTTTCAAAAGTCTGGTTGAGTTTGCCAGCTCATGAATTCTTCAATGCTGTAGAAGGGTCGATTGAGAAGCCAGGTCTTCAAGTGACGAGCGAATTGTTGTTGATCCTCTTTTTTCAGCATCTCTGGCAAACAGTTCCACATTTTGGCGCCGATGTAACTTGGCTTATGTTCAGTGCTGCGGAGTCGGTGCACAGGAAGGCAGTAGTCAGTGGCCCGTCTGGTGTTGCAGTGATGGAATTGCTCACCCCTTTCTGCTATGCCTGGAGTCTTGATGTGGACATACGTTACTGTTTCCAGGATGTACAGGCCTATGACTGTTAAGATTTTGAGGTGCTTGAAAGCATCCCTGCAAGACTCTCGTGGTTGGAGATTACCCAGTATTCGTATGGCTTTTTTTTGTTTCAAAAGTATGCGTTGCAGGTTGCCAGAAGTTGTCCCTCCCCAAGCTGCTATCCCATAGCGGATATAGGATTCAAACAGGGAGAAGTATGCAATCCTCGTGGTCATGGTGTTTCCTATATTTTTTATTCGTCGTATTACATACAGTCTGGTGCTTAGCTTTTTGCAGAGGTTGTTGATGTGTGGTGTCCAAGAAAGGTCTTGGTCAACTGTTACCCCAAGGTACTTGGTAAAGGTGGTGTCATCGGTCTCTGGTAGCCTTGGAGTTTTTTTTCTACACCTCCCTAGAATGAGCAGTTTTGTCTTCTTCTCGTTCACAACTAGGTCATTGTTATGACAATATTGGATAGCCATATTCACTGCTGTGTATGCATCTATTTCTAGTTGACCAGGAGTTCTTCTGCCGAGCAAGAGCACTGAGTCATCAGCATACATGATGCAGTTGCTGTATTCCTGTATATACTTAGGGAAGTCATTTGTGAAGAGAATGAACATAATGGGTCCCAACACAGAGCCCTGGGGTACACCTCTTGTGATCTTTTTTGTGCTTGACCTGACCTTTTCCGTTTCTCTATTACTGTTGTATCTTAGCTCAACCATTTGTGTTCGTTCCGTTAAGTAGCTGGTAAACCATGCTTTTGAGGTTCCACGAATTCCAAGTGTCATTAACTTTTTCAGAAGGTGTTCATGGTCAAGACTATCAAAGGCTTTACTATAGTCTAGAAAAATGGCAGTTGATGTGTTCCCATCTTCATGCTGATCTAGTAGGAACTCTACAAGATTAATCAGTGCTGTGGTTGTAGATTTACCAGGTAGGAAGCCGTGCTGATATTCTGTTAAGAGATTGTTGTTTGAAAGATGTTCGAGAAGTCTAATCAGCACTAATTTTTCTATTACTTTGGATATGGTTGGGATTAGTGAGATAGGCCTGTAGTTGCCTGCTTTTGTGGCATCACCTTGTTTGAACTTGGGGTACACTTTTGAAAGTTTCAGGGCAGACGGGAAAACTCCTGATGAAAAAGATAGATTAGTAATGTGCACCAGTGGTTCTATAAGTTCGTCTTGGCACTTTTTCAGGACTATGGTAGATAAGTCATCGTATCCTGCTGAGGGCTTTGACTTCAATCCACTAATAATTTTGGCAGCTTCTTCTGAATTAGTTGGCTTCAGTGTCAGGTTGGGGATGTAACTATTTTCAGTCGGAGTAAATGGTTGTTTATTGTTCAGCCCATTGTTTATGATGGTTTCTTCAGCCATGTTGACAAAAAAGTTGTTGAGATAGTCTGCCATCCGCACTGGGCTGGACGTAACCTGGCCACCTACCTCGAGTTGGGTGAGGGCATTTTTGTTTTCTTTTGGCTGCCTTTCTAAGTTTATGACATCCCAGATGGCTTTTGTTTTATTATCCGCATCTGTTATCTTAGCTATTGTGTCTTGTTGTCTTAGGTGGCGGAGTTGCAAGTCATATTCTTTCTTGAGATGGGCAGCGTGTCTTTTATGTTCCTCGCTACCAGTGGTGTTGTAAGCGTTTTGAGCGAAAAGAAATCTTTGCCTCAATTTTTGAGCATTAGGGTTGTGGAGAGTGTGTTTATTTTTGTTTCCGCTTCTTTTGCACCTGGTATGTTTCACTGGACATGCTTGATTGAGTGCTGCAAGAAGAGTTCGGCTGAAATTGTCATATGCTTCATTAACTTCATTGGAGTTGTATACTTCTGTCCAGATTTCTTGACTAAGGAGATGTTTCATTGTCAGTATGTTTCTGTGACTCATGTTTCTACCCCTCCAACAAGTTGTGGTTGGCGTTTGAGTTTTTCTTCCCTTTATGACACACAGTTGTCCCGTATGATCTGATATGCTGGTTTCTATTACCTTTACAGTGATTTCTTCTTCTCTGATGTTGCAGCATACACAGTCGATGGACGTTCTTGATGTTGGTGTTATCCGAGTGGCAGGGAGGTTCTTTCTATAGAGGTTGTAGCTTGCCAGGGTCTCGATCAGTAGTGTTGTGTCGTTTTGATTTTTCAGGCAGTCGATATTTATGTCACCCATTAGAATGATGGGGTGTTGCTGAGACTGTAAGTTTTCTAGGGCTTCAGCTAGCACTTCTAGGCCAGACTCGAGGTTGTTATCTGGTCTGTAAATACCTATTATAATGAAAATTGACTTGCCCACTTTTTGCTTAATGGCAGCCACTTCACACACCATTTCTATTGAGAGATCTTCGATAGTGATGATTGCCTCACTGTTTTCCTTAAGATGTTCTTTCGTGTAGATAGCTACTCCCCCCTTTAGATGCTGTTTCCTGCTGTAGTCAGAAATCAGTGTGTACCCAATAAGCCTAGTGTTCAGGAGTGTTTCTTTATTTTGGCCGTGTTCGGTTACAATCAAAACATCTGGTTTTTGTATTTCCAGGAGAGAATTCATTCTATTAATTTTGTTAGCAATTCTGTCTGTATTTTGGTGTAATATCGTGAAATGTGTTTTGCATTTGATTGGTTGGTAAAAGAGGGTGTATTTCTCTGTGTCTGGAACATTGAATTCATGAATACCCGAGTTTTGTAGCGCGTTCTCTTCTGTGGAACAGTTTCTAAAAAATACTGTTTTTGAACTGTCCTATTAATGGTATGTTGTGGAGGTGAGTAGTTGTCCTGGTGATGTATTTGTACTTCCACAACAGTTCTGTTACCCTCCTGAATTGGGGTATCCAGTGGTCTTGTTATACAGGTGGTGTTCTGTTTTTGTGACGGGGTTTGACAGACTCCCCCTATCATCTGTTGGTCAGTTGTCATTTGGCTGGAGCCTTGAGTCATCTGCTGGTCGGTTGTCTTTTGGCTGGAACCTTGAGTCATACAGGTGGTGTTCTGTTTTTGTGACGGGGTTTGACAGACTCCCCCTATCATCTGTTGGTCAGTTGTCGTTTGGCTGGAGCCTTGAGTCATACAGGTGGTGTTCTGTTTTTGTGACGGGGTTTGACAGACTCCCCCTATCATCTGTTGGTCAGTTGTCGTTTGGCTGGAGCCTTGAGTCACACAGGTGGTGTTCTGTTTTTGTGACGGGGTTTGACAGACTCCCCCTATCATCTGTTGGTCAGTTGTCGTTTGGCTGGAGCCTTGAGTCACACAGGTGGTGTTCTGTTTTTGTGACGGGGTTTGACAGACTCCCCCTATCTTAATCTGATCCAAGTCTTGAGCAGCTAAACGTTGTTTATTCATAGCCATTTGCAATGAAACGCTAAAAAAGTTCTTTTTTCCTTTTTTAGCAGGAGTATAGTTAGGTTTAATTAGCGCATTGTTCCTCACTATTTTGTGACTTTGAGCTGCAGTTATATGTTTTTCTTTGATAAGTGGTACATCTTGAATTTGTGTCAAGACTTGAATGAGAGTAGTTTATAAGAAACATTGTAAAGGAAAATTAAAATAAAACATAACAAAACTGTTATTGATATTTATTGTTTCACAAGTTTTGTAAACAAGAACGTACATTCACGTTGTACATGGATGAGGCATGATCCATTTACATGATATTCTCATGCCACACGCAACTTGTGCCACTTTGAGGTATAACCAAAAATCTTCCAATTTTCTGCATTTTTTGAAAATAAGGTACATTTTTGGGCTTTACTGCATCCCCACATATTAGATTGTGTTACAAATTGTGTGCCTTGTGTTACGTAATTTTTTTTAGTATCAAAGTGTTCACAACTCAGTTTCACTTATAATTATAAGTACTTACACATTTTCTACTATAATAAATAATCTCTTAAAATTTTGATTGAATCTGTAATGGTTTCTAGAACAATAATTAACAGTGTTTTGTAATTTTTCAGGGATGAACCTGAAGAATCAGGGAAAGATGATTGAAGATAGTCTGAGTCATTTCAAGTCTGGCTGTATGAAAAGCTTTGTACTTTGTAAGATATACCAATGTGTACAGAAAGCCCTTTCCTCCCTTGAACTTTTGACTACTTTAGTCAAAAAGCCTATCAAATAAGTAATTTTTCCACCATGTTTGTAAATAAGAGAATAGCAATGTTAAGTGTAGCACCAAACATGCCTAGTTTTCAGTACAATTATTTTTAGGATTTCCTATACAATCTTCACTTAATTTTGATGATACCAGCATTTGTAGATAGACAACTTGTTGTACAGGACCTTTCATTTGACTAGCTGTAAGAATTTGCCTTTGTCATTCAATAACGTAAGAAGAAGAATCTCCTAAAATGAAAGCTACTAATAGGTGATACTAATTGGATTAAGACCTTTAATGGATATTAGAGTATTATCATTATGAATGACTTCAATCTCCTAAGAGGTATATTAGTTTTTAAATTTGTATTTTATCATTTGACTATTGTTTCATAATGAGATATTATTTAATAATGTAGCAGTTATGAAAGTTTAACAATAAATTGTCCCAGCATATTCTATTTTTATAGTTTTCAGCCACATTTGGGCACAAATTTACCCTTCAAATGCCACCATGTTCTTTTCTTGACCCTTATGCAGATGGCTCCTTCCTTCTATTCTCCTCTCATGTATTATTTAGTAGCCTATACCCCCAATCTCAGATTGATTGATATTGCTTAATGTATAATCCTTAACCATTTCAATGTATTTTTTCATTGCATCTTATACTTAATCAGATTGTGTGTGGTGTTTAAAACACATTCTATAGGGGCCATTCAGAAAATAAGTTGTTTTAATAAATAATAAATTATATGTACTTTTACAGTTTGTTTTAATTAAATATATATGCAAGAGTTAAACAATTTTTCAGCATTGTTAAAATTTACATTTAGCACTTTTTGTGTCTAGGTATAAGCTTTTTTGTAATACATAATGAACAAAATTCTCCCTATGCGGCAGTTTTTTATAGCGGCAAGGTGTGACCCCACTCCATTGATTGTCTTTTTTGTTTGACATTGACATAAGAATCCAAGTTTTATCATCAGTGACTTTGTGGTAAAGTCATTCATCATGTTCTTAATGGTTCTAGAACAGAAACTGTATAACTAACTACTTCAGTTTAAATCAGTTAAGAGTTTGGTACCCATCGGGTACAAGATTTCTTATAATATCAAAGTTTTTTTGAATTTCAATTTCATACACTAGAGTTCTTGATATCTTTGGAAATGGTGAGAAAGATCAACGTTTGTTTTTCCCTAATCTCATGATTGATTTGTTCGATGAGGTTATCACTAACACTAGGCCGTCGGCCACTTCGATTTTTGTCCTGAATGTTAGTTTGTTCTTCACAAAAGAATTGGCACCTTTTATAACTACAGTACAGCTCATGTCTTCTCCTTACAAACAACACAATAAATTTGCACCAGTAGGGTTTTCTTTACCAAAACAAATCTAATGGCGCTATGTACGTCACAGTTGGCCTGAGAGTTGATCATGGCGGCCATTCTGAACACTAGTTTAGAGTGCTTAGAAAGGCATAGTGACACTGCAAGATACACACTGAATGTAGCTATACATCGCCATTTAGATCACGCCGCTTTCGCCACAAGTTTGGCTATCAGATGGCTCAGCAACTTACTTCCCTAATGACCCTTATATGAGAGCTGTTCATAAAGTAATAAGAAAAGTGTTCTGCAACATTTACTTTCAAATTAAGAGTATTTATTGCACATTGACATTTGAATAATTACATAAGTAATACAAACAGATGCATGGTGAAATTTCTAAAAGTATAACTAAAAATACAAGCGTTGCAGTACATACTGTATGTATTGTACTATGTCTATAAAGAATAACAAAATCATCCTTATATTACATAGCCTGAAGGGATAATATTGTGTAACATGAATAATTGCATGGATTAGGATGTTTTAAATTGATTAGTTACTGATTGATTTATTGTTCCAAAACCTACATTTCAGCATTTCATTTTTACTGTAATAAGCTTTTTCTATGAGAGAGTTTTTAATACTCATTTGAAAATTATTATTTTTAAGTTCTTTTACTGATTATCAACTAAATTAATGTTTAACCCTAGAACTGGCAATGGTGTCACTCTGTACTGGCGGCTCTATTTTAACAGCCTCGCAGACGTTTCTTATAATGTATCACATTTCATAACTGTTAGTCCATAGTCCAAATATAAACTATTATATGTCAATGTATTCACAACTATATGGAGAGCATTATAATAACAATATTTTATTTTTCCATGGAAATATATTTTTGTTTTTTTTTACAAAATGCAAGAGAAAATTTTTTGGACATTATTTTTGTAAATATTCCGTTGTGGAACTGCTTAGCAATCAGCTTTACATAAAAACTGTAAATGTATAACTTATTCAAAATGTCGTCCTGATTCCAAAAATATATAATTATTGTAACTTTTACCTCAAAACGTATGTGTTACAGGGCTTTGTATGAAAAATCACGCGTATTTACTTATTTTCAAAAATGCGTAGATTTCTAAATAAATATTATTTTTCGTAGGTAAACATAATCTCATGACTGCATTTTTACTTATATAAGTATGACAGATAAAACAAAAATAAAATAAAATAATAAATTTTAATCTTACCTTATTTACATATGTACAATATATACAAAGTTTCATTTTTCACTCAGCGTCACTAGATTTATCGGTCTCAAAATTTTTCACCCATACTAAAACTATAACCTAAGAAAGCTAAAAAAACAATAATAACAACACTAAAACACTATAAAATACAATTTCCACAAATACTATTGGATTCGTAACCTCAAACACAAAACCCGGCACTTGTTCACAGTTTCACAACGATGTGGTTGACCCGTACTATGTTCACGTCAGCTGTCCATAGAGAACGATGTTTTACGGTAAACAAAGAAGACAATAATCAAAGTAAGAACAGTAAATTGGTACTATAGTTAATGCTGTTCCAGAATATATCAAATAAAAATAATTTATATGACCTTAATTGCCTAAAATTTCAATAACTGTACATGTCTACTTTGGCGACAAATATTCGTCGTTGCCAAATCGGACGGGCCTTTGGTTTTTTTGCCAAATTCGTTTCGTACCAGCTCTAGGGTTAATGTGAAAAATCCTTCGTTGCACATCCACAATTTACACTATGTATGTATCTCTCTAAAATTTTGATGTACTTTTATCTCTTGTTTATCTTAAAATAAAACCAAAATTTATTCAGAGCAATAGAATGGATGATGAACAATAATTAAATTTATAATTATAATTTTGTTTACCCTAGGATAACATGTCAAGAATTGGAGAACCACTATAAAAAATGTACCTCCTTTCTAAATAAATAATATTATCAAAATCCAGCAATATTTCTAAATTTCCAGCTGTAATTCTCTTCTTCAGGTGAATAACTAACCCAACACATAATTAAAATAAACAAATCATATCAGAGCGTTGTGATACGCAATCTCAGGAATAACAACCACCATGTTGTGTGTCATCTTCACTAACTCTAATCTCTTTATTTTGTTTGCTTTCAAATGCATTGTACTGATTGATGGTGATGTTGGTTGTAGTACGTTACTCTCATTAAATGTGTTAACCACTTGCTTATAAGAGTCACACAAACAAACAAAATTCAAACACATATCTTTGTTTTAAATTCCTTGCATTTTTTGTAGATGAAATTTATACACACCTTATACCTAAATTCTGATCAACACTTAACTTAGCATGTTTATACAAGATGATACATGACTTAGGCACAATTATCTTTTTAGGCTCTAAATTCGTAAGCATTCTTGACTCATTACTTATTGGGCAGCCCTGATACAACTGTGAATTTAAAAATAAAATCCATTAACTAACCAATATATGCTCAGTTCATGTCTTAAAATGACATAGTAATCCTCAGTGTTGTGCGCACTGAACATTTACGCTTAAATCATGCATCACTGTAACATTTCTACATTCGCTGGATGAACCATAAAGGTTATAAAAAAAGGAATACAGAAAGTTAATTAATAGATTGCAATCAGTTACAACAATAACATTTGACAAACCACAGCATTCTTCTTCTTCTATTTTTCTACCAGTGTTGTTTTCACAGTGTTGTGCATCAGCCACAAAATAGTCAATAACAAGATCTTATATTTCTGATTATTTTAGGTAATAAGTTAGGTCAGAATAGGTATTTATGGATTATGGTATCCTAATAAAGTCACATAATATTTTGAAACAGAGATTGTAAGAGAATGAAACAAAAGAGTGAAATGAATGAAGAGAAGGCACAAACTAATCCTCTATCTTAGTAACGTTGTAGTTACATTATTACTCTATAATTTATATGCTACTGTTGGATTTTTATCAGGAGTTCTTTTTACTTTTGTTAAATATACATTCTGTTCAGCAGTTTTATGCACAGGTTTATTCATAATAAATTAGCTGTAAAAATTTAATGTTCGTATTTAAATAAAATTATTTTTAATAATACTTCCAAACATGAGATTTTTATGGATACTTCCCGGCCCTGGTGAACTATGTTGTGATTGTGCAGTTATAAATTTAAGATAATTGAGTTCTTGAGATTTTTATCCAGTTTATGAGAACATATAACTTATTAACAGTTTGATAGTTGTAAATAGTTATATTTTTAAAATATTAAAATATTTCCTTTGGTAACATCCAACAGAAACAAAATTGCATATGCATTTTTATACCTGCATAATATGCAGTTGATAATTATTTACAAGTATATTAAATATATAACAATATGCATACCTGATTATTCGCAGACCTACATATTTACTATTAAATTTATTTTCCACTGTCTGATTATGAAATTGAATCACTTAATTCATAATCAACTTCAACTATAAGATGGTGCCATTTGTTATGTTACTTAAACATTTAAGTAATGTACAGATTATTTTATTTATAAATTGTAATAAATATTGACTTACAAGAATCAGGGAGATTTTTTATTTACCAATATTTTGTTGTTACAGTTGAGATAACAGCAGTTTTTTTGAATACTGTTTTATTGTTTGATCACAACAGTTTAAGATTTACATGTCTTTTACTATATGATTAGTAGATCATGATGGATGTGGTGAAGTTATTGTTTGTTTGCCACTATATGGATAGCACTGTCTATCCAAATATTGATTATGTTTAGATGTAAGGATAGCTATTAAATGTTATAGTTGTTTTGTATTGACAAAAATACTTTGGATTTTAGGATATGAATTTTATTTTTCAATAAAACATGTTTTACATTGTCTATTTTCAATTGATTGTGTAATTTTTCCTGTTTTATTCTGTAGCAAGATTGTGATTGAATTATAGTGCTGGAATATTGTTTTTTTTTTATAGGTAAGTGGATGATGAAGGTTTGCTATCATGATCTATTGTTAGCCGGGACTTGTGTGGGATTATAAATAGTTAAAATAAGCAAATTTGTAGTTTGAAAAGACTAGTATATGAAAGTGTTATAGATTTCTTGTAATAATGTTGAGCACTAATTCTGTGGCTTGGTGCTAAAAAGGCCGAAGTCCAAAAACCAGATTTTCACTACGGCTTGCACAAAATTTCTTCATTTTGTTCAAACATTTTACTGTGAAGTCAAATTGAAATATATTTCAATGAAATTATTCTAACCTTAATATTAGTTTTTATAACTGATATTTTTGATAATAACTAAATGCTTGTAATATTTTTTTAAACATTTTTGTTTAGGACATTGGCCTTTTTTCTTAATTTTGGTAATTATAAATGATTTACAAAATTTGTGGAGATTGGCCCTGTAATTTTATATGGTGTTTAAATTTAGTTACTCAATAACAGTAGTTTCTGATGAAAATTAACTATTTTTGTTATTAGCGCAAAGGAAATTAATTCAGGCATATAAAAAACTCAATGATCTATTCATGTCATATTTATTGTCTTTCACACATATTGTTTGAACATTTTTAATATAGGCTAAGCATGTCTTAGAATATGAATGAATCTTATCTGCAGTATAACAATGTTATTCAATATGGTTTTCATACACTTTCACTATTTTAGTTTTCTTCCCCAACATCGTCAGAAAAGTCTTCAAATGGATTTTATATCTTCAACCTCGGAACTACTCTGTAGGCTATTAATAAAAGCACTGTAGTACAGTTTGCTATTAGTACTAATATATGGCATTAAAGATGTAAGATCTTCTACTTTTTCTTTTGACAAAGTAATTGGCGTATTAATTGATGGGGACAACCATACACCTTTGGGTATGCCGTAGCGTTTTTTTTTCTGCTTATGTCCAACACCTTGAACTCTTCAGATTCCTTAAACGATAATTTGTACAAAATTTGGGAAGAGTTTTCATTGTTGTACTCATATTTTAACCAATGAATAGAGTTCCCAGTACACCCTTTCACCATCAATATTTTGGTTTCTGTGCACAAATTCAGATTTAAACAATGACTTGAAATTTAAAAATTCAGTTTGTTCCATCTGAAATACTTCAATCTTTGGGGTGCATTCAATACATCTTATGAAATTGGACCAGTCCCTTTGGTATCTCTATACAAGTTACTGTTCTTTTCCTAGATCTTTCAATGAGCGCATGCACACCGTCAGCTTCCATGTGTGTATGGCCCCGGTACAAGAAACTTATGGTGGATCCACAAGAGGATTGTTTCGTGCTTGTCGTTCCCTAACCAGAAGCAAAAATATTGAGCTCATAATGATGTTTCTAGTTTGGCCAGGGCAACAATCACTGTAAAAGATTATCTCTTTTTACGTCATCTCCTAAAATCTCTTTTTACATATTTGTAAATGCACGATCAAGTTCCTGGCTGCCACGCATTGCTACAGTCCTCATCCCACAAAAAACACATAGGTCTGGAAGGATTCGGGTGTCTATTTCTGGTCTCATATAAAGTCAAATTATAGGTCCATAGTTGTCGTTTTATAAAACGATACACCATTAACAAGACAAGGTGTCGGTAAACATTGTTCTAAGTCAAAAGATACCACTACAGTGTCAGAGTTTGTCTTTGATATGTCTTTATCAATCTTCTTTTGGTTATAAGCAGAATCAGCCATTTCTAAAATGTTCATCTTTTAACTTCTGTGTATTTATTCTTTCTTCCTCTATGACCGATGACTTTATAATCATGTCATATTTGTCACATTTTGCACAAGTATCATTTTTTGGATTTTTAAAATGCAAATTAAATTCTTCAACGAAAATCTTTCTGTACGTATGATCTTTTCTCTGGTATAAATATTATTGTCAGTACAATATTTACAATACAATCTGTACATTTTTGATATAGAAAGGTCTGGAGAGAGATATTTCTTTGTGTATGTGAGCGAGAGTAATGAGACTCATATGCTGGGAACAATTTAATGTGGTCCCGAATCACATTTTTAGCATCTTCAGATATTTTTGGATGGTTTCCATGTTTTCCTCTTTTGTCTTCTAGACAAAGACCTGATGTTGAAGATCTTTTCTTCTCCACAATAACTCTCACCTTTTTTCAGAGTCAAATCAAGAGTTTGCAAGTACATCTTTTGACATACCTCAATTCTTTTTCCATCTAGAGGAAGAAAGTAGTGACGAGTAAACTGACGCCTACTGCTATACGCCATCTTCTTCTCTTAATCTCTCTCGTTGCTTTTTTACTTCGTTCAATAGAGCCAGCAATGAAATGGTTTTTTTGCTTCACTTGGCAATGTATAGTAATCGGAGAAGATGACATTTCTTTCAATGTCTGAAAACTGTTTCAAAACATTTACGCCTGCAATTACAGCTATCTTTCAAAGATTTAGCATGAACCACTTTACCCTTTTCAATATTGTATTGCAGTCCTTCATTTTTCATTTTCTTTTTTACATTGCGAAATCCAAGAACTAGGGTTTCTTATCCGCTTTCTGGTCCCACATCCTTCGACTTTCCTTTCGGCCTCTACTTTTATGCCCAGAAGTGCTAGAAACGTCAATTGCTTCATTGATGACATTCAAACATTCATTATTTTGACCTGGAGTATTATCACTACTTATCATACTTACAGGTGGTTGAATCACTACAACACTTGATTTCTTGTGTCGTTTTCTCCTTTTAACTAATGTCTCGTCTTCACTACTAGAACAATCATCTTCGTCTGGTGGTTGATATTCATCTGATGATGGATCAAAAGGGTCGCCAAAGTCAAGGCTTACTGGACTCTCATCTCCAACATAGTCGTTTCTATGTTCCAACTGAGTAGACTGGCTCTTGCACTTGTCTTCATTTGAAGATCCAGGGGACGGGTCCATTGATCTCATCTGAAAATTAAAACAAAATTTAGTATTACAAAAACTAGTTTCAATTAAGAATATGTGTCCATAAAAAATCAATACGTTTTGGTTGATTGCTATAATGTAAAATTATTTGCTGAAGGCGAATTACTATCCCTTTTTGTTGAAAACTAGTTTAAAAAAATATAGTAAGCCTAAAAACTACTAAAATTGTTTTGAATATACAGTAAAATATTTAATATTTCATAATGCTAGCAGTTTTTCCTATCAAAACCAATGGTATATTTGTGTTCAGCAAGTAATCTTATATAAGATCCTAAAAAAATATATTTTAATTTAACGGACATCTACTGTATAGCCTACTTTTCAGTGTATAATAAGGTTTTTTGCAGCATCGCAGTAGGTATGGGGGTATATTCTCAAAATAAGTATGCAGGATATATACAACATATAAAACATATACCTCGGTTAATGTTTTTATAACTATAAGAAAAATGTGTATCAGATGTACAATACGCGTATAAGAACTACTACAGTAGTGTGTCCGGCTGTACAATATTAATTAAACTCATCGGTGCAGTTAGTGTAGCCTATAGGTTAAGTTAAAATTAAGTGAATTGAAATTGTTAAGATCCATCAATATGTAAACACAAGATACAACAATAATATATTACAGGTTAGCAATAAGGTAGGCTATAGAGTTGAGGGAAGACCCAACTCTTCATTTTAAAATATATCCTTTCATTTCACCTGAAAAGCACAAAGAAACCAATAAAGTTATACATACCTACTAGGTAAATCTAATAATAATCTTTAAAACATAATATTTATCAGGTGTTTTATGGCTAAGTTGATTATAGCCTAACATTTCATAACCTCACTAACCTGAAAGAAACCAAAACATAATAAATTAATGTATAATAGATAGAAAATGCATTCTTACCTTGAGAGTTGTACTCCAACAATGCTATGTTTACTAATTTTCTTCCTCTTGAATTCATTTTAAAACTCAATAACAATAATAAACAGAGCAGTGGTTACTATGATTTATATTTGTGGAAAGAAAGCATGAATGAAATGGAAACACTGTAATGTATCAAGCTGTAATAAGGCCAATGTCCATTCCATAGAGTATTAAGAGTTATTACCTTCAAAGAGAAGTTAAAAGGGCCAATGTTGACTTTGGCCTTTCTATCTAGCATCAAGATTCGGTAACCATGCTTGGGCCAATGTGTACTTTGGCCTTTCTTTAATAAAATGACTGGAAGAAACTATTATGGACATTGGACCCACATAGAGTTTGAATCTTCTTTATTTTTGTAATTGGACATTGAGGCCGTTTTGGCACTAGGTAGAACAGGTCAGTAAATGTTATATGGCACCTTAACCTGAAAATAGCACATTTTGGGACATTGACCTTTTCAGCACCAAGCCACAGAATTATATCTGTTATTCAACAGGAGAAAAGACCTTTTTTAAATTTGTGACTTTCATTGAAATCACTCTTTATCAACTTTATTCACTTTTTATTAAATTACCAAATTTGTGGCCTTTGATGAAAAGCTATATATTCAAGTGCGATTTAGAAGCGAAAGAGTGATGTAAAAGTACAGAACTAAGTACTAAGTATAATTTTATAAAATTATATAATAATTTTATAACAAAAAAAATATTTTGTTCAGTTTAGTCTTAAAATGTTTTAATGAATATAGTGAAGTATTCAGGAGAAAATTTATTTTATTTCAACTAAACCAGTGAACTTTTATTTTCTTTAGAAATTAAAATGTTTTAGTTCAGGTAGAAAAAGAAACTCCGAGCTGCTGGAAAGATATCCAAGTTTCGAAGTGGTAAGAAATTAAAAATATTAACATAACACAAACCACTTGTTCCAGTTCTTGGTAAAATATCCCATTCAAATATTCAAGGTGCAACTCATATTAGCACATTCCTGGGAAATAAATGTCATAGCAGACACTTAGATCCGTGCATTCATTATTAAGAATACAGATACATTTACAAATGAAATAAAAGGTCACATAAAAGTACTTTCCAGTTTTTTCAGCTAAATGAGCCAGATTAGAGCAAAATTTGTTTTATTTAATTAAAATTTATTTAATAAAAAATGAGTAGATGTTTTTGGTAAAATATACGGAAAATGACTGACCGAAATATAAGAAAGATATCAGTGAGTACATGAGAAAACCTAACCATGTACATTTTATGTCATGTCATAAAAAAATATGTCATTTTATACATTTAAAAATTACATATAAATAATGACAAATAATTGAGAACCTAGTATGTTTCAAGGAAAGAATAATATTCCAGCAAGAATTAGAGATGATATCAGAAGTAAACTGTATGATGGTCTTTCAGAGTTACTTGCACTCTTCTTCAGGTAAAATAATCCTAGTTTCCTGGCCAGGAATTACTACTGATATCATCTTGTTTATTTAAAATTGTAAAACCAACCAAAAAATAAAACCAATATCAGAAGAGATGATTTAATCAAAGACCTCTGATTGTCCATGGCGTAATAGTGCAAGTACTTTTTTAAAGGCAAGAACTTAACTGTTTTGTATTATTATTAGAAATGATAAATGTCTGCAATGACTGTTGACAAATTAATTTTAAAAATATTAATGCATATTTTGTTTGATATGGGATTTCTAATGTTGTCAGATTCTAAATCCCATTTTATGAGTGAAAAGTTGCGTTTATTTGCAACCAAATAAAGATTCAAGATAGTTAATTGCAGTCTTATGCATCATCAAGCAAACAGAGAAGCTAAGACAGCAGTACCAACCTTTAAAAACATCCTAAATGAAAAAAAAAGATCCATCACTCGCAATTACTAGAGAACAGAACAACTCCAGGACCTTCAAGATATGGTCCTTTAGAAATTTTAATGGGAAAGAAATTAAGTACCAGAGTGTATTCAATAAAGCAAGAATAAAAACCAAGAAACATTGACCAATAAACAATTTAGGGAATAGGATATTCAATATTGTTGTCATCTAGCAGAATATATCAACAACAAAAATTTAGCAAAGCAGGAAAGATTTCTTATAATATTGGTAATCTAAGAGTTTTTTTTTTTTAAGTAATTACCATATTGAAATTTCGCTGCTGAAGCATTGAAATTTCGCTGTTGAAGCATTGAAATTTCGCTGCTGAAGCATTGCGGTTAGTGTCCTGTGCTTGTGAACTGTCTATATTCGTCTGTTAGCAAGCCACAGACCTAATTACAACAAAATCAATCATTTTTACATCTATTGATGCATATTTCTTGATGTTAAAGCAGTTGAAATTCACTGTCAGAATTGTAAAGTTTATGGAAAAACATGATTGACGGATTAGTATTCAAATATGCAAGAGCTTTAAAAAATGGCCAAAAAATGTGTATGATGAGAAACAGAGTGTACGGCCCTTGATGATCACCAATGATTTATTGCAGAGAGTGAATAATAAAGTGAAAATGAACAGACAGTTTACTATTTCTTTGATATTGAGAAACATGTTTTGCTGTTTGACAATGTCTGACCATAAAAGGCAAATGAAACAATGTTTCAACACGTAATTTTGGTAGGAACAGTTTTATCATCTCCCAAACATCCCCAAAATAGCTTCTAATTAATTGTGTTGTTAAATAAGCTGGCAATAGTCTATGACAACAGCAAACAAGAGTGTTTTTTAGATATGATGAGTACATCAATATTGATTGCTGTTATGTGAAAAACATAAATAAAAATATAGGCTTTCACATAAAAATAAAATTGTTACAAAAAGTTACTTAATTTCTTTTGTATATCATAATAGTACTTATTAAAATATATATATATATATATATACCTTGTATATATTGCTGTTCGAAAAGCACATGGGAGGATTATTGACAATCAATTGGGTTCCAAGATTTTACACAGTAAAAACAAATAACGGTTTGTTGCATCATAATGGAACCATGTTGAGAATATTACCTACTGTAAATTCTCAAGAGTCTACCAATAAAAGACATTTCTTCTATTAGATGGACCATAAAACCACCTCAAAGGTTAGATTTCTAATAAGGAGTACAACTAACTTTTAAAGGGAAGATTTTAGGGGGATGGTTTTATATAATTATTCTATTTTGAAAAGTTTTGGATTAGTAGGAGTCTACTATACTGGACTTCTATTCACAATGTTTTAATCTGTTTAATGTGAACATTATTGTAGTTTGGTAATAAATATGACAAAACATTATTTTCATAATTTATTTTCATTATTATTATTTACAGAAATGTCACAATTTCTTCTAGAGCTACAACCATTGTCATCTGCTTCACTTTTGTCTTCTTCCTCTTCTTCATCACTCGATGATGTAGGATAATCACTCTTTTCATCTGTAACATAGTAATATTTTTAAGTTTACTCTTGTTTCCAATTGCCCGAAATTAAATATTTTCAGTTTAAACTGAATTGAAGAAAGAGTATAACACTCTATTTAACATTCAACTCTCTCAAAAACAACTACTTCACACGTCTCAGATGATGACACTATTGTAGTCAGTTGGGGACCAAAAACATTATTTCTTATCAAACACATCATTTTCCCCTTAGATTAAACTCATCACATGTCTTGACTAGATAATGATAATGTTTATCCACAAGCTTCTATTCATGTAGACCCTCTTTCCTTTAATTATATAAATCTGACTAGGCCTAGTAAAATATTCTTTATATTATAGTATGGAAGAAGAACAACCATGCACTCATACACACATACACATCCTCTCTGTTGTTGCCATTTCTACTTTAGTACTAAAAAATGAAAATCGACAAGTGTAAATTTTGTTCATAAGACTTGATGATACTTTTTTTGAGTCTACTTCTATATTCATTGATACAACAGGCAAAAAAATGGTGTTTTCATGTTAATTACTTCTTACTTTGTAGAATTATGCACTTTTATATACACTCACATGTCTAATGTGTTACAATTATCCTTAATAATAGTTACGATTAGTTTAATTCCTTGGCTCACTGCCTTTGTTCCCTCGGTAATTGTTTTTAGAATGTCAAAAAATGTTGTATATATGTCTGGAGTATTGCTCTGTGGTCCATTTGCTATGATCATGGTTCTTTGAATCGTGTTAGTGTCCGATCTCTTAATTTTCGTTCCTTCACCTACTATAAATGTGCCGATCCACAATGGCAAAGGAAACCAATTTCCAGTACCTTACACGTAGATTCTCAATTTTGTTCATTAAGTAAAATCCAGAATAAACTAATTGGTTTGAATTCATCACTGCTGCCATAAATAATCAACGATAGATAATACTATTTGTCATTACTGTATGCATCACACAAGCACTGTTATTTATTCATGCAAATATGTAAGAAGTACTGTTTTACCAGTGTGACACATTGTGTTCTGTTACTTGTTTCGCTGTCAATAATATTACCCATCTATACAGTAAATGTATTTTTTTAGTTACTTCTAAGAGTATTTGTGAGTGATATTTCTAAAGTCTATGTTTTATTCTAATATCCAAGTAATGTACTTGCCAAATTTCGTCTGAATCTGTTATTTTGCATGATTGAAAATCAAAAATATAAACAGCTTCACAAACTTTTACATTTGTCTGTATATATGTATACAGACACTCATATATACTTACATTTTTTTTTCTTATACACAAATTTCATTTTACCCTGTGTACAAGACAATACTTCATTAACATTAACCAAATTATTAATTTTTCTCTGAATACTGTATAAAACACTTGTTTTAGCTTTGGAAATTCTCAGTAGTTCTTTAGTTAAATGGTTTTGACACGGTTTTTTCCATCATCCTTCGTCCAGAATTAAAACGGTTACAAATTTTTAAGACTATACAGGACAAAAAGTAGCACACAACAGACACAACACACAGGTCTTTGATACAGCGACACTACTGTCATGCAAAAAACCATGTGGAAGCAGGTTTTTTGGCTGATAAATCATTGACAGTCAGTGCCTGAGTGGTGATTGGATTAATTGCAGCAATGAAACTTGCTAAGGACTGAATAGAGATATACTACGAGGTGTGTTCAAAAATTATCGCGAATTTTGAATTTTCGCGGTTTACGTATATTTGAATTTTGATTTTTTTTTTTTTTGTGGCATTATGTTGATACATATGTCTCTCACTTATGTTGACAATTTCGGCCATTTTGAATGTTCAGTTAATTGTTGACAGCTGCTTTGCTTGCACGTGTTTTTGTTTGTCTTCAATTTTTACCTATTCAAAAAAATGGAACAAAGAACCTGTATCAAATTTTGTGTGAAAAACGAAATTAAGTGCGCGGATGCATTCCGAATGTTGACTGTGGTATACGGAGAAGCTACTTTGGACAAAAGCAACGTTTATCGGTGGTACAAAATGTTTTCAGAAGGCCGAGAAGATGTGAATGACGAAGAGCGTGCCGGACGCCCGAGCACTTCAACAACAGACGAAAAAATTGATGAAGTGAAGAAAATGGTATTGGCCAATCGTTAAATCACCGTTAAGAGAAATTGCCGAGGACCTAGGCATATCGATTGGCTCGTGCCATTCGATTTTAATCGATAATTAGGGCATGAGACGGGTCACCACAAAATCTGTACCAAAATTGCTCAATTTCGATCAAAAACAGCATCGCATGAACATTGCTAATGAGATGTTGAAATCTGTCCGCGACGACCCGAATTTGCTCCAGACGGTCATAACTGGTGACGAATCATGGGTTTATGGTTATGACGTGGTAACCAAAGCTCAATCATCTCAATGGAAGCTGCCGCACACACCAAGACCGAAAAAAGCACGCCAAGTTCGGTCAAATGTGAAAGTTTTGCTTAAAGTTTTCTTCAATTGCAGGGGCATGGTGCATCATGAGTTCTTGCCACAAGGTAGAACGGTGAATAAGGAATATTACCTGCAAGTTTGCGCGAAGCAATCCGCCAGAAACGCCCAAACTTGTGGAAAAACAAAAATTGGCTTTTGCACCACGATAACGCCCCTGCTCACACATCGCTGCTAGTACGCGAGTTCTTGGCCAAAAACAACACACTAATGATACCGCAGTCACCGTATTCCCCACCCCCTGTGACTTTTTCTTGTTCCCGAAACTGAAGAGGCTCATGAAAGGACGCTACACCACGATTGATGAGATAGAGACGGTATCGAAGGAGGAGCTGAACAAGATACAAAAAAATAATTTTTTGAAGTGCTTCGAAGATTGGAAAAAACGTTGGCACAAGTGTATATCCCAGGGGGATTACTTTGAAGGGGACAAAATAGATATTCACGAATAAATAAATAATTTTTGAAAATACACAAAATTGGCAATACTTTTTGAACACACCTTGTATATCTATATACATAAAATATATGCTTATACAAGTGTTTATGAATAGTCTCTCAGGCATTAATATGATCATGCAAAAAGAAATATATTTGGCAAACAAATGTGGAAAATAGAATAGACAGGCTAACATATTTCACTGTAATTTTTGTTTTGTTCGATTAAATTCCTATAAAAGTTCATAGACTCCAATTACTGAGTAAGGCTAAACAAAAAATCACATTCTCTTAGTTTTCACTGAAAGTAAAACACCAAATGACCAACCATGTCTGTCAAGTCGTTCCTGTCGAGCCTGTGTTAGATATTCGTTCTGAGTAGTGATCACCTCTGCACTGTTAGCACAGGCGGCATACTTGTCCAGCAGTTCCCTGTTCAGGTTCAGGAACGAATCACCCCATTTGAATTTGGCCAAGTACAGCTCACAAACGTCCTTGAAATCTAAGGAGATCATTAAAAAAAAAATTACAAATAATGTTAATACTGAGTTAGCATAAATTAAACAATAGGTTATTTCAGCTGAGACTGATCTTCCCAACACCCTTCTTTTACAGAGAAAGAAAGAGTGATGGGACAAAAAACTGATTCTAGCAACAAACACAACTCTTTAAGAACATTAATATTAACCTTACTAGTAATGTAAAATGTTGCTGCAAGAGCCTCAACACAAGACAACTGGCAGGGTTTCCCGTAGTTTATTGGATTGGCCGCTACCAGGAAAGGAAGCAAACGGGGATGTGGTGTTCGCATTCTGCCAAAAGGTGTTTCATCGATACGAGCCCACGAGCAGTCGACCACTGCAGCCCCAAAATCTCTCACAATGTCATGATCTGACGGGGAGACACACTGAAAAAGCCATAATGGTCATTTGATGATAGTTGGGATTCACGTTAAGCTTACCTCATGTGGAGAAAATTTTATTGAGCTAGGCTATGAGGTGTAATTGTTTAAAAGTTATGCTACCATTATATACATTTTAAAGACATTAAAACTCTGCCCAATAGTTTGTTACTGTTAACCAGCAGATGCAATGCTGTTTTCTCTCACCAGAGTTTCTGTTAAGGTTGGTACATCAACATCTACAAATATTTCTGTTAAAAATTGTTATTATGAACGGATTTTTTAATAAAATTTTTTTTTAACTATAACCCCTGCTTTTAATTATGATTGACTGCTCCAATTTTCAAGATTGTCCCAAATGCAAATGTTATATCTGTATTTATTAAATCATAGACATGCATTCACCTCTCATTTCAACTCCATCTTGTGTCATGTGACCCTCCTGTGACTAGACACAATGTGAAGACACTTTAAATTATGGTTCTGAACACTAAGCTATCAAATGAGTGAAAATGACTATTACAGTAGAAGCCCAACTATCCAAGTATTGATTATCTGAGGTGCAGGGTTAACCAAGGCAGTTTTTAAAATTAATAACCTTTTACGTAGCATGTAGCCTACAAAATTATGATAAAGATAACAAGTCTGTTTATGATGTGGGGCGTATAGAACACTGCAATGTCCAGCTGGCCCTTTTGTATATCTCTATTGGGCATCGTTAGCTGGAACAATAATAGTGGGGGAGGGGAGGGGATAGATCGTGCTTACTGATTGCAGCTGGGAAGTAGTCAAGTAATTTATTGTATAACTAAACCACTTTTATTAATTTGAATTAAAATTTTCTGTAAATTAAAATATTTTAAATTTAATTCCATATTATCCGACTTTATCCATAGTAATTTTCTACAACAATCCAATGTTATTTTCCTTAAGGAGTTTAATATAACTTAATTTTTAATAATTCTGTAAGCAAATTGTTAGGAAAAACCTATGATTCAATTCATTAGTAATGGAACTCTCCAATAACAAATAAGCTATAATCTGTATATATGTATATATATATATACAGGGTGTATATTATGTCTGGAAACACCCAAATATATCCTTTAATAATTTTAAATATAAATTGAAACCTCTTACAATCGTGATAGAGATTGGGCATCTACTTTTTGGAACAATGTTTTGTTATGTCACACCAACGGGGGACGTCCTGCCGAGGGTATCGTGAATATTCTTAATGGAAGCCTGTACCTTGTGATACATAATTTTAAAGGTAATAGCTTACTGAATTGAATTCCACAAACCGCATCTCAAGGGAATTATTCTATCAGAAAATAGAGCATTTTTAGTATTGAAAATTTACTGATGTATCAACAATGTAATTTTTAACATGGTTCTTGCCACAAAATGTGTTACACTAATTTTTTAGCATTTTTTTAAATGTTCAATTAAAATAAAACAAAAATTTCATTTTAAGCTGGTTCTATTAGCACAAATTTGCCAGTTTTTTTATTACAGTACAATTATGGAAATACTTATGTTATTGATTTCTTATTACAAATAAAAAATAATGTATGCTGTTAGAAAAGTCTTACAACAAACGTTTTTACCTGCATTTGGTGTCAAAGCAATTGTTCGAAACTGTGTTCCTTCTACGGTTTGACAATGAGCCAATATTGTGTAAAATTATTCGACAGAGTTGCCTAACATTTCTTCAGTTATCAAAGCAATCTCCTCTATAATCCTGTTTCTTAGGTCTTCCAAATTATGAGGCTTTTCTTCTATAAACATTGGATTTTAAATGACCCCATAGGAAATAATCGATTGGTGACAAAATCCGGAGATCTTGGAGGCCATTTCGATTTCTCCTCTTCGGCCAATCCATTTATGAGGAAACCTTAAATCCAAATACTCTCTTACCTGTCTCCCATAATGGGGTGGAGCACCATCCTGCTGAAACCATACATTATCAAAGTATTCTCCTGATGCAATTTGAATAGCTGGGATTATTTCATTTTGGAGCATATTGTAGTAAAGTTCGGCATTTAAATTTCCATTGATGAAAAAGGGTCCAACAATTTTGTTACCTAAAATTCCACACCATACGTTCAGTTTTTGTGGTTGCTGTGAATGGGACTCAGTAATCCAATGTGGGTTTTCACTAGCCCAGTAACGGCAATTGTGCCTGTTAACATTGCCATTTAGGAAAAAAGTTGCCTCATCAGAAAATAGTATGTTGGTCAGAAAATCTCTATTGTCATCACATTTGCGCATCACAAGTTCACAAAACTCAACTCTTCTGTCGTAATCATCCTCACTTAACTGTTGGACTAAATGAACTTTAAATGGTTTGTATTTATTAATTTTTCAAAATCTTACTCACAGACATAGGGTGCATATCATGTTGCTGTGCAGCTTTTTCTGAGCGATGTATGTGGGTCTTCAATAAATGTTTGCAAAACATCTAGTGCATGTTCTTCATCTGTTTGCAGATTGTATCCTACCCGACTTTGGCCGATTACGTACACTCCCTGTCATTTCAAAACGCTCAATAGTTTTTGATATTGTTGAAACACTTATGGGATTCCTTTCTGGGAAAGTGTCATTAAACAAATTAACAAACTTCCCTTCCCGATAAGATCTTTGACGATCGCCATATCCTCGCATCATCAACAGAGTAATTCGTTCTCTTTCAAACAATTCCATTAAAATGCCAAATAAAAACTGAACTACTGTAATTAGATAACTTGTTGACAGCAATGCTTCAGAGACACTGATTAAACTCGACAGGAATGATATATGACCTTTGTCCATTTGTAATTCCCAAGCTTAGACCTGTCCTAGTGAAAGCTCCATGCTCAACAAACTGAAACCTGTAGACCAGATGATTAATAACACAATAATGTTTTCTCATAGGCTAGTGACCTTTGTCTCTTTAAACCTTCCCTGCTGACTGGAAAACACCAAGTACAGATTCATAAGTTAGAGAGAGAAAGAGACTCATAAGTTTTATTCATTGTAATAAAAACTGGTAAATTTGTACTAATGAAACCAGCTTAAAAATAAAATTGTTTATTTATATTTTAATTGAACATTTAAAAAATGCTAAAAAATTAGTGTAACACATTTTGTGGCAAGAACCATGTTAAAATTACATTGTTGAACATCAGTAAATTTTCAATACTAAAAATGATGCTCTATTTTCTGATAGAATAATTCCTTTGAGATGCGGTTTTGTGGCATTCAATTCAGTAAGCTATTACCTTTAAAATTATGTATCACAAGGTATAGGCTTCCATTAAGAATATTCACGATTACCCTCGGCAGGACGTCCCCCGTTGGTGTGACATAACAAAAAATTGTTTCCAAAAAGTAGATGCCCAATCTCTATCACGATTGTAAGAGGTTTCAAATTTAATATTTAAAATTATTAAAGGATATATTTGGGTGTTTCCAGACATAATATACACCCTGTATATATATATATATATATATATATATATATATATATATATATTCATTAAATTTGTATAAATGGCAATAGCCGAATTTAATTTATTTCAATAAACATTGAATCGCAAAAAGTACTTGCTCTGCCGGGAGCATATATACACACACATGAGTATATTCTATCAGAATGAGAATAATATTACAATGATAGCTCAAAAGACTAACAGAAAACATAATAAACTTTACAATGGTAATGTAAAAAAATCAAGGAATCATGGCGAAATTCAAAATATATCATAATTGATTAGTATCAGTTATCTTTAAAAACAACAAAATGAAAATTTCAAAGTTAATACCTTTTCACCAACAGGCGTCAGAACAATTCCAGAAAAGCGCTGTCCCAAACGAAGAACTTTAACGAGGTGGTGACGGGCCAGTTTTCTCCCAGAACACTTTTTTGGATCACAGTGTTCCATGTCCCACATTGCAACTGGAAATGGTACTGATCTGCCATCACCTTGAATATAAATTAAGCATATACAATTTATATTTTTATAATTTAACTATTCAGACAATGTTTACAAAACAAAATTCATATGTGATATGGAATTTTCAACTTATGTAGTTTAATTATAAGTTTAATTTAGGTATGTTACATTGTATAAAGTATGTACTAATTAATGTTGTTATATAAGATTAAAAATGTTTAAGTCTATTCCTTTAATGTTTTCCAACCAATTATTTGTTGAATGTTGAATTTGTGCTATGTTGGTACAATATACAATTTATCAACACATTCTTACATCCTCGTTTTGAGTTTATTGGAAGTGCATTAGGGTCAATCCATATGAAGGGATCCAATAAAAATTAAATTAGTTGTTTGATAATATTAAAATATTTTTATTTTTTACCATAATCAAAAAAGTTCAAAAATGACTTTTAAAGAATTTTATATTTTACTGTTAAGTTCAAGTTTACCATTATAATTGTCATCTTCACAATGTGAGTCTAAACCAAATGAGTTTCTGTGATTCTTAAGAATAAATTTTAAATGAAACACTAGAAAAAATTACTCCCCCAATCCAGTAGTGGGCCATACAAGACAAGATTTGAATGGACTTCAACCATGTGTTGTGTTGTTGTAACCCTATAATGTAAAAGCCAGGTGAGACAAACCTCTCCCCTCTCCTCCTCATTTGTAACCCCAAGCTATAAGCGAATAGGACCATCATAATTTACATTTTGAGAAGATTGAGAATTATTATTTTGGTTGTGCACAACAATGATGTTTTTTTTAAGTTGTGACGTTGAGTTTTGTTTTTCATTCAACCTAAATTAACTAATACTATGTTTGACATTTTAGATCATATCTCAAATAGTCCAACAGTCTAGAGGTCAAGGGAAATCAGGGTTTCAGGGAGAGAGGATAATAAACTAAGGAGTGATACGCATCGGTGGAGGGGATAATTGAGATACCAACACTCAGAGCAACAAAGTAGAAGAAATTTTAGATACCCAAACATTTTTCCAACAGTTTCTCCATCTATGGTGAAGATTTATTGATAATTATTCATCAAATTCTACCTATATGTTGATGTTTATTCCTCTGTAGCCTACTCTCAGTTATGTTCCTCTTTATAGACATTTATGCAACATTTTATACCAATGCACATTTATCTTGGGCATCTCGTTTTAAATAAGCAGTTTTAGCTATTTTGTGATTAGTCAGACTTTTTTGCATTATACATCTCAAATAAAGACTTTGTGTTTTGGTGGTGCCATTAGCCATTTTGTGTTGGTGTCTTTTTCAGTGAACTTTGTTTCTCCTGGTTCTCCAAATAGAACAATGGAGTTACCTTCAATAGAACAGTGGTGAAGTGGTACAACCTATGATAAATAAGTACCTACAGTGGGTTTCTATTAAGTTGTTTTGACTGCATTACATACAATAAACAATTAGGAAATTGTGTCTTTTTTACGACTACATGGAGTTTTGAACAGGTTTTCCTTGTGTCATGGACTGGCTTCATAACTTTCCCAGAGCAGCCGAGACATTATACCCTTATATTAAACATGTTAGAACATTAAACGTTTTGTAAGTTTTTATTATTTTTATATTATTTTAATTATGTTTGAAATGTTATTACTTTAATTCTTGTGTTGGCTGGTTCGCCCCAGGGTAAGCCATTTTTATTATGTCAGATCATGATTAAGAAATTTTGGGTAGGGCGGAAGGAAACACTTATTGACCACATTATTGCAGACAAAAACTTCGTTCCTAAACACGTAGGTTTAATAGACACTTCAATCATGCTTGATGCAAGGGGAAGAAAGATAACTGATCATAAGCCTTGTGTTTTGTGATATTTCTTGATACAGATGCCAAAGGGAAGCTAAGTATATAGCCTATAGAAACTTTCGAGATTTCGATATGGAGAGTTTTATTGATCTTGCATCAAACACTAACTGGGACGAGATTAAAGAATTAAAGTGTATTAATGAAAATGACCGATAAATAACTGACAAAAGTTATAATAAATATCTTTGACATTATGTGTTCCGTTAGTTAGAAAACGTGTCACTAAAGATAGAGCACCATGGCGTGACGATTACATAAAAAGACTAACCGTAATGAAAAATAAATTGAGGAACGATTATGTAAAAACAAAATGCCCCACCATTAAGCAATCTTATTGCAAATTGAGAAATAATTTAAACAATGCCATAATGCTTGCAAAGAATAAATGATTTAAAAAAAAATTTAGATCTGAAAAATCCTAAAGCTTTCTGGAAGGCGATGCGAAGAGAAGGAGCGATGAATACTGGTCAAGATAATACGAATACCTGCAAAATAACTCCAGATGTATTGAACACTTACTTTGCTCAAATGGGTGCAGGAAACACCTCAAGTACAGATATGCTTAATTTTTATAAAAAATAACTCACACAGTGAAAACCAGGAGTGATTTTAAATTTAGGCAAGTGAGTGAGTATGAAATAAGACAAGTAATAAACAGCATTTCTTCATCAGCTTTCGGAGTAGATGGTATATCCATCCATATGGTGAAAGGCTTAAGTCCATATTGTTCTGGAGTAATTACTCACCTTATCAATAAATCACTGATGGATGGTTGTTATCCGACGGCATAGAAGAAAAGCGTCGTGGGTTTCCGATCCCCAAGGTACCAAATGCTTCTACTGCCTCTCAGTTTAGACCTATTTCTTTACTCCCAACTATATCAAAGGTGATTGGTTTGGGGCCAATTCTGTTTATTTTGTATGTTGCAGGTTTGGACAGCCAGTTAAATTTCTGTTCATTGCATGCCTATGCAGATGATTGTCAACTCTTGCTTATCTTACCATCCCTCAGAGGCAAACGAGGCTTGTATTCAGCTGAGAAATGATTTGTTAGCAGTTAGTAAATGGTCAGAAGATCACGGTCTCAGGCTGAACCCTGAAAAGTGCTCGGTCATGCATTTTGGTAAACAGACCCTAAATGCTGTGATATGGGAAATATTTCGCTCAATAGTGTTGATTTTATTAAGGTGTGATAGGCTGACTGAAGATTCTTGGAGTCAGCATAGACTCGGAGCTTACTTTCAATAGCCAGATTGAGTTGATACATCGTTAGAGTTATGTGCAAACTTAGGATGCTTTACAGGCTGAAGAATATTCTTCCCGAGGCTGCAAAGTTGCAACTTGTGCAGGCCCTTATTTTCCCTATAATTGAATATTCACTTCCCGTGTTTGGTTACAGCTTGAGTCAGGAACAACTTACAATTCTTCATAGGCTCCAAAACTGTGCAGTAAGGTTTGTTTACAATATTCGTAAATTTGACCATATTACAAGTTACCGCGGAAAGCAAGTGTGTTAAACTATTAAGGAGATTTGTAGGAGACAAACTGTCACCATAGTCCACAAGGTTCTTGACACTGGTAGACCTGCGTACCTGAACAAAAGATTGATGTTGCGGTCGGCGGTCAGGGAACGTCATACTCGGCAGGACGCCATGCTGCAACTGCCGAGGGTTCACCTGGAGAGGGGCAAGAGGGGATTCTCGTACTTTGGACCCAAGGAATACAATGCCCTACCACCTGCTGTTAAAACCCTACCCTTAAGTAGTTTTAAAAAGGAAGTTAAAAGAAACTAACTTAAGTTATTAGGTAGCCACTTATGTATACTTTATTTTATGCTGTTTCAGCTTATTATGTAATTTGTCCTGAGTTAATTTGAAAAAGCTGTTTGTAAATACTGAAAATTCGCTTGAAAATAAAGTCATTATTTATTTATTTAACGGGGCACTCATGTGATCTGAACTCGAATTTCGAGGATGTTTTTCCTGTTTTATACCAGAAGGGCATGGTGGCGCCGAAGCCCGCACTGAGGATCAAGGGCATTTCGGTTTAGCCTTTTTCAAGTGATCTGAGCTTGAATTTAGGTTAGGGTACGATAAGCGGACCCGGTTTTTTATATCGAACAATGTAATCATCGATACCTAATATTCGCATCTCAAATCCTAGACTATCAATCGATATAAAAGTATCTATAGTCCTCAATAACAATCATATGTTTTAAATTAAAATATGAATTTAATATTTACAGTGATAAAACAAATTTTTGTAACCAAAATTAGGAAAACTGAAGTCCTAATATTTGCTCCTCTCACAGTTGCAAACAGTTGTTTCTCTCCCACAAATTTCACATAATGGATTTTTCTGTCCAACATGTTGAAGCCACGTAAAACATGTCTTATCATCAAAGCAATGTCGTGTAGTTTTCTAAAATTGACTGCCATTGTAAATAATCAGATGTTACTTATGTAAAATTGAAATATTACCTTACGTGTATTATTTGAAAGTGTTTGCAGCTGTTGATATAGATTATTTAAGTTAATTGTTCAAAATAATTAATCAGTATTGATTGATTATATTGGTGGTTATGATTAACCCTTAAAGCGCTAATTTAAATTACTGTCAAACACTAAGACATAAAAAAATATTTTTTTTTAAATTTCCCAATGCTAATTTTTGTTTCATATTCCTTGGTATTACCTTTAATATATGAAAAAAAATAAACATGTAATATTACATATTTTTGAGAATTTTATACGCACGAAAACATTTGAAATTTTGAATAAACTCCATTGCAGGATAATGTACATATAGGAACACTATTTGACAGCTTACATTACATTTATACAGGTTATTTATAATGAGTAAATTGTAACTGAAGTTTCTGTATAATTAGTACATAAAAATAAATAAGTTCAGTATAAGATTTTGAAATGTAATAATAGGAAAATTCAACACAAACTTATTTATACGATAGCCTACAAGGGAAATGAAACAAATATTGTACTTATAAACCTTTTTTATTTAGAATAAATAAACTGGACTTGTATGGTGAAACTGGTATAATATACAAAACAAATAGTTTTTAAAAAAATTACACGTATAATATACCAAAAATGCGCTCAAACTACGTTGTTCGTAGTAAAATGATAAAAGTTGGAAAATCAGTTCACGTAAAATGAATGAATTCAAACTTTTCTTATTACACAATTAATACATGAAAGAATGATATTTTCGTCCTCTTCATTGTCCACAGCATCAAAATCAATCGCACTTGAGAATGAAGTGTTTATAATAAATTACTAACAAATTCGTCAAAACTTGGATCATCTGGATTAGCCATTATATCAAAAAATTATACTAAATGTTAGTAAAAACAAACTAAAACACTATTAGAATAACAACGGACTGATTCAAAACACTTTGTTTAACAATATAACCAACATACGACCAACACACATGTAGTTAAACAGCTAAATGAAACGAACGCGTCTGTAGGCGTATGCCACGTCACAGGCCATACAAAAAATGGCGGCGATTGCTTTCAACCCGAGTAGATACCGTTACAACGTCCACCAACGGTGACAAAGCGTTTTGTCTAGTCCCGACAATCGAAAGGAACATCGACCTGCTCTCTTACAGAAGTTTTAACAACTAATTCTTCGCCATTTCAAGAGTAAAGCTTTTGCGTTTGTAGACGTTATCCGTGTTTAAAGCATCAGCAGTTCCGCGTCTATAGGCGTTAGCCACGTTGGAAGGGTTAAGTAATATTGTTTGCCAATTTTGATATAAAAAACCGGGTCCGCTTATCGTACCCTACCCTGAATTTACGTACTATCTCGAGGATGTTTTTATTTTATTTTACCAGAAGTGCGGGATGGTTCCGCAGGTGCCACTAAAGCCTACACTGATGACCAGGGACGTTTCCGTTGTAATTTCTGTTGTTATTTAGGCCTTCCTCCCTTTAATATCTATTGTACTAATATCCTATATATATTCAGTTTCAACAGTTGTGCAATTGATGTGCAGTGCAACGACAGTAGTCAGTACCATCGAGCTTACAACCCGAAACTGTTGTCTGAACAACAAAAGTTCTGGGAGAAACGTTCCATTGGTTTTTTCCTATCCCTAGTCCACCACTGATCACTTTACCCTACTTTTTAAGCAACGTTTTCCTTTTTAAAGACAACAAATAACAAAAAGTGGCAAAAACAAAACATGAATACATAGTTTAAAATATTTACTTTTGTGGGTAAAACTATCAATTATCCAGCAGTACCAAAATCAGAATATGACTCTTACCACAGTAAAGGTGTTCAAATTGTCAATGTACAATATTTTACACCAATAGCCTAGCTTAACCTAGATATCCATACATAACATATAACAGGCTACTCTTACATTTCTGCTCTTACCTTCAAATTCATCATCAGGATCATCTGATAATGCTAATTTGTGACAAACATTACTTAAATCTTCATCCTCAGTATAAACTTTACTTGAGTGAGTGTGTTTGGTGTGAAAGGTTTTTTGATTTCGGTGTGAACTTGATTTATTAGTCCTTTTGTGTTTACTCATTTTTAAAAGATAAACTGTCTAACGATACAATAATTTACCTCAATATTCCACGTTAAAATATTCACCGGTAATCAACTAAATTACAAGCGCCACAAGTAAAAATACCCCACATAACATAACCTTAAAATAAATAACAGCTAGTTATTCAACACCAGTGTTGCCAATCCACTTTTGGAAAATTCCCACCCAGTACCTGAAAAAAAAATACCACCTATGACCCCAAATTACCACCTTGCTTTAAAAGTATATTTAGGCTACTAAAGTGTGTTATCGACATCGTATGACAGTCTATATTTGTAAATGCAGGGTGTCTACCAAACTGAACATATAAAATTCCCTGACTTTTCCAGGTTTTCTAGGTTAGACACTCTTAAATGGCTTAACGAGCAGGATTTTTTTATTGCATTGAATATGGTTGATTTTAGAGCATAAATATCATAACTTATATTGTAAAAAAATTAACTTTTTACTTTTTTACAGAGACAATTTGCATGAAAAAGTTAGTTTCAGAAAAATACAAATTTAACTTTCAATGAGCCTTGGATCCATGCCAAAGTTTTTAAATAGAAACTTGTAAACATGATAAAAGCAGACATTAATCATGCAATCCTGCTGTGATTCAAATGAAGGAGTAAAGGAATATAATATGTAAATGACTTCTAAAATCTCACTGTCAACCAGCTAAGCACAGGCTTTAGGTTTGAACATACTATAGGCCTACAAAGTAATTATTTTAGGAAAGGCCTACCAAAACCAAACATGCAAGGTTAAGCAAAAATACTTACAACACTCTTTCATGATATCCTACCTCCAAAATAGGTTGTTTACTGATGTACAGTTTAATAAATTTGTATGATAAATCACATGAACTGTTATGTTGTTGTTCTAAAAATCCACTTTTTTCCTTTAACTCAACTTGTAGCTTTATGGAAAAAATTACACTAGATCACTGTTTTTAAATGTGTTAACCACAATTTTTTTTAATGTCAGGGCAAAGTGCTAGGCACACATAGTCTTGAAATTAAAACCTTAGAAGGCTAGCATTACCATGATGTGTTTTAGCCTACTCTATAACTCAGGTTCAAATATTTATTTATATATAAATATATATATATATAATATACACACAAAAATTTATTTCACAATATATCACTTGATGACCAAAATATGAATCACAATATATTTGGCTATATTAACACAGTTTTTAGTTTTTTTAAAAGCCAAATAATAATAATAAGGCCTAATTTCTTATTGCCATATATTTCTTGTGAGCATTTCCTTGGTAGGTTCAAATTTAAACACATCCACCGCTATTTCGGATTCCTTCCCTTGTACCCATCAATGAAACGACTGTTTCTGTTTTCAATTTGTTTCTGTCATTGGTTTTGCAATGCTTCAGTTCACTGAATATTCGTTCGACAGATGAATTTGAAAAATGGCAGTATAAAAAGTAAGTTAAAACACTTTTTGTATTTCTGTAAACATAGCATCTCCAGCGACTGTCTTTAGACTGAATACAGCCTTCCAATATTGCATAGCAGACTCATTTGCATCAAGTTTATGCTCTTTTGAAGTCTAGCAAAGCATGACTTTTCCACTGATTGTCGAGTTTTTGGACATCAACAACTTTCTTCAGAACGGGAAATCTGTTAATGACATGAGCCAAAGACCTTACTTTGAAGGTTTGGGCACTTTTTGGCTCCAAGACACTGAGGACATCAAAAACTTCATCAGAAAAATCAAATCTAGATTTGATTTGTGTGACCAATTCCACATAGAAGCTTAAAATACTTTTTAAGAAAACTTCAATAATCTTTCTTTTCTGCATTTTTCTTTAATTCATTAAATGTTTCTGTTGCCTGAATGCCTAAATATATTTGTTCTAATTGCAGGAAATGACGGGGGTTTGAATGCTCAATGGACATGATGGGTGTATTTTTAATGTAGTTTAAGTCCATGTAGTTTGTACACAGATCTTGAAGCATCTTGTGAACCTCTGGTCGCAATCTATGGAGAAGTGGTGTTTCGGATTGGAACATTACATTAAAATCTGTTAGCATACCAAGAACATAAGACATAAACTCCAAATATAAGTAGATAAATTGGTTGTTCATAGCAGCTAACATGCTATCCACTGTGTTTGACGGGTCTTCGACAGAAGCGGTCAGCAGGTAGGCCTTCAACGGTTGAAATTGTTTCAATCACTCTGTCAACGCAAGATTTTAATGACAGCCATCTTGTTTACTGCTGGTGATAGTATTTTGTGGATTTCCCTCTTGAAAAAACTCTTGGAACTGTACAAAGGCAGACTGTCTCCCAAAACTTCTGCTGAAAGTGAGCCCAAGATTTCGGAGCAAATCCTCCACTGTCTTTGGTAACTTCATACATGCTTTACTTGCCGCCAGGTGGATCATGTGGCAAGAACACTTGACACATGCAATGTGAGGGATTTCTATTTTCAAAAGTGAAAAAACCGAATGATTGCTGCCCCACCATCACATTACATGTGTCAGAAAACTAAATCCCACTAAGTTTTCAATGGGTATATTTTTTGATTTCAGCGAGTTCATCATACCAGTGAATAATTCATCAGCAGTGCTAGATTTGACTTCAAACATGTCAAATAAATTAGTTTTTGGGCGTTCCAGTTACATCATCAATATAGATAACTGTGAGGGCACATTGATTAACCGATGCCTGATCCGTTGTTCTCATCCATGATCAAGGAGAAAAAACGATCCTGGTGCCCTTAGTTTTTGGTAAATCAATTCCATGAATGCGGGACCTAAGGCTTTTTTTTTAATCACAGTTGTTGTTTTAGTGCGTTTCATACACAGTTTAGCAGCAATTTCTGAGGTCCGGAAAGACCGATTTGCACAGCGGAATCAATGTATCCATCAGCGAAAAGGGCAGGTTGTTGGTTGCAATTAGGCCGGCTAATTTTAATTCTGCTCGTTTGACACTTTTATCTGTTTGTAGTTCTTGAACAATTTTTTTTAAGTCTTTTGTTAGTGGCTATCTCCTTGATTTAATTTTAGGTGCTTGAGGACTTTCCATGACGCACAATCTCTGTTTTATGCGCCCCCATGACTGCATCACAGACACTACAATATGCCATGTCTTGTCCGGTTTCTTTCTTTGACTTTTTTTTGTAGCCAGTTTTTGAACTGGGGGGTCATTCAACCAGTTTGAATTGAATTTTCTTTCTTTTTTACTAGGCCTAATGGTGGCAGTATGGGTAAACCTAGACACAATTTTAGGCCTAGCAGCAGTTTTTTGGTTGGGTGGTATTTGAAGTTGAGTGTACGGCTAGGTCTGTATCAAGCTCAGTTTTCCTTGCTACTAGCAGCAATATTAACCTGGTCCTCCTCACTAGAGCTTTGACCTAATGGTTCTGGATCATCTGGATCTATTCCTAAGTCTTCGTACTCCATTGGGATTGCAAGAGACATTGAACTAGGCCAATAGATTTTTTGCTCGATTCACCATGTGAGCTTTCTACAAAACGACTTGCTCTGTCTACTTTCATCATCTTTGTCTTTTTTCTCATCTTCATCTTTCTTAGGCTTAGGCCTACCTTTAATAATAAACTTATCCATCTTAGTAACTTAAGTTAGTCCAATTAGAGATTCATGTCAATAAAGCTAGTTCAAAGTTAGATGGATTGGTAAATGGAAAATGTAAATTAGTTAGGCCAACACTAACTATAGTTAGGTGATGTTTAGTTTAAGCTTAGGGAAAACAATTATGAAGCAGAGCAGATAGGCTAGTAGTAGGTATTACAAAGCATAATTAGGACTAGGTCGTTACCTAGCTATAGGCCCCTAATCATATTTACAAAACAAATGATTTGTATGAACTTAAAGCAGCAAAGCTAGCTCTCAAAAGTGTCATCTACACTCTAAAAATAATAGTCCAAGAAGAAAAATAGCATTGCAAAAAAGAGATCTACGTTCTTAAGTTATATGCACTATAAAATAATGGTCCAAGGGGAAAAGATTGGCCAAGCACTACTAACAGTTATGACATGAACACAATAAAAATAATGGGCTAGTCCGAGAAGAAAAAATATTGCTACATTTTTTGTAGCCTATACCTTGGCCACAGTCTATACACAATTTCACTACATACTTTACTATTCTAGGTCCACGGATTAAAATGCACGATAAAGAAAACTTGAAATCTTACGTATCTTGGAAAAACGTACTTAACTAAAGCCAACTCACAACGGCTATGAAATCTTATCATCCATTAAAATGATCAACTTATCTCAACTGAATAACTTCACTAGAAGAAATAAGAAAATAGAAACCAAAATTCAAGAGAAGAAGAACACTAACACTATTACTAACAGCATAGACTAAATATCCCTGGTGTTGTTGTTATCATAGACTAACTATGCCAACCGTCAATTTCTATCTTAGCATAGAGTATTAAAAACAACAACAATCTGAATACATATTGTAATATTATATCGATTGAATGTGTTGAATGGGAAATCAATCAGGTTACCTGAAAGCGGAATTCTCAGTGTTCGTTGTTTTCCCTAATTAATTTAAAGTTACCACCAATTTACCACCGGGGCAAAATTACCACCTGAAAATACCACCGAGACCTTAAATTACCACAACATGTGGTAATTACCACCCGATTGGCAACGCTGTTCAACACCAATGGAATAAGCAGCTGAAACAACGTATCAGCTGAAGACTTTAAAAGAAGGAAACGGCAAATCTTTTTTTCTATTTCATACATGCAGACTTTCTTTCATCTGGTGGGGACTATTTACCAGAAAGTCTCGTTGTTTTCTATTTTGTACTTTTTTCATTTTGAATTGACTTTTTGCACTGTAAATTGAATGTAATATAAGTTGCAATATAGTTTATATTCAATTTCAGTACATATAGTTATTTATTTTACGTACAACACACTCATGTTTTACAGATAGTAAGTAGTAAATAAGATCGTGTTTTATTTTTCTGAACAAATTAGGATGTAGCTGGATATCCTTGTATATGAATAGGATTTAGAATTTGTAACCTTGAAACGGTATAAGGGGACATCAAGGTTACATGTCGAGTGTATTCGTTTTTTTGTTTAGATACGTTTATTTGTGGCTCATATTTTTTTTATTTTTTGGTTGTCTGTACATTTTTACATCTTTTTCTTAAGGGGAGCGGGAAGGCCCTATACCGACCATGTTAAATTCTACAAATTTAGGCACACTTTTCTCAGGAACCATTACATCTATAGGCCTAAAATTTTGTGTGTGTATTGTTATGATATTTATCTAACTACAGAAGCACAATGGTAAAAATTAAAAATAAATTAATAGATAATTTAGATTTTTTAAAGTTATTTAAAATTTCTAGTTTTTTTTTTAGAAAAATATTTTTTTTGAAGCTAGTGTGTTGTGCTACACTATCTATTCTGTTTCCATGTTTAGGTAATTAGGTGTTTTATAAGTGGAAAAAATTGGTTGCCATACCTCCATTGGGTTTTGAGAAAAATGTACCTTTGTTTAAAAAAACACAGTTTTCGGGAAACGACGGTTATATTTAAAACTACGTACTGTACTTACTTTAGCTAGCTTAGAACATCCCAGCACCATAGGCAGGGCCATCAGCATGCTCCTGATCCTCCTATAGAACCAGTCTTCTCTTTTTTCTAGCTGTTCTGGCTTCCTTGGTCATTAGTTGTGCAGCTTTGTCGGCTTTCTTGAGTCGCAAAACATCAAAACCACGAAGCGCGAGCACTGAGTTTTTACTCAAAGTTAGGCCTAATTCATTGTAGATATCCAACTTACTGGCAAATCCATCATTGAAACTTAGCACTGCATCCAGCACACCTAACTTCAAAGTGTTCAGTCTCACAAACACATTTTTGGGGACTTTATTCCACACTACGTTATTAAAACTTTCGTTAGGATTTTGAGTTTTTTGGTGAAGGCACTTTTTTTAGGGGGTTTGCTAAATCCTTATAAATTTGTTTAATTGTGGCCATTATGTCACTTGGTAAAAAGTGCTTATGTTTGTAGGGCTGATTTAGAGCTAACCCTTTGTTATAACCGCACCAAGTGTCGGCACCCTTTGGTGGAGTAAAATTTCATGCCAAAAGCGCCGGTAGTTACTTCGTAAATAATTTTTTTGCGTACTTAGGATAATCTTACAACAAAAAGTGTTATATTTTCTGAACCTGTACAAGTCTGAGTAACAAAACATGAAAAAAACAGAAAACTAAAAAAAATTCAATTTTTTTGCCTTCCCGCTCCCCTTAAAGTCAATGTTATGATGTTGCTAAAATAGTATTTGCCCTGCATTACGAATTGATTTATAAACACTTAATTAATAGGACACTTCATAATTAGGTGTTAAAAGGTTTCTTATTTTTGATGATGGACGTTAGACAAAGAAATGTAAAATATAGTATCATGAATAAATTTTTATTTATTATTAAAAGTCCTGATTCATGTTTTCATAAAATATTAATTATTTTCGTCTAGAATGAGATCAATTTCTTACCACTTCAAACTGTCCAAATTAAAAAGTTAATTCAAATCCATTAGAAGTTTGAAAATAACATGGCATTGTTCCTTTAATCGTAGTTAATTGACCATAATGTTCAATTACTTCTATTAGTTTATAATGTTTTCTGTCTTTCCTAAAATATAATAAAAACGAGATGAAATTATAAATTCATCTAATATCAATTGTCCCAAGATATGATTGACCATTTTTTGGTTAAAGTTCCAGAAATATAAATTTGAAATTTTTGAGTGAAAATATTATTAGATTTCTGATATAAAGTGGGCTGTAATTCTACTGTGTTGTTATTTGAAAATATATGGTTGAAAAATACTATTGTTGTGCGTATATGATTGAAAACGTTTTTATAGAGACAAGAGTACGACTGTGAGGGTTCAATTAAATGCATTTAAGCCTTCAAGTGAAGAATCTTGAATTAGAGCAAAACCCAATTTGTAAATAGAAGTTTACAACAGTGTTAACATAAAAGCAGCCATATTCCTAGTATGACTATTGGTGACATCTCGGATATATGTTGAGTAAAAAATATGTTTAATTTTTTTTATCAATTACTTTTATTTACTAAGGTTTATGAAATTCTACTGTGTTTTATCAAATTAATTTCATTAAATAAACTACACATATTATAATTTTTCTTTAGGTAAATAATTAATGAAAATACTTGCATCTATTTTGGAAAATTCTGAATATCGTTTTATATAGTATGGCTTAGTTTGGGGTAATTTTGAGTTAAGTTAGGGGTAATGTAGCGTGTGACTGTAGGTAACTTTGAATATGTTTGTTTTGTTGGCACAGTTGAGATGACAGTGACACCTGTCAAATTAGTGCCTGTTACTCATTATTTGTTTTCATTATAAAAGTTTACCAATTCTGGATTTTGCTTTCAGATCAGGTGCTAGCAACCTGGTAGTTAAAAGAAGTTATTTTGCAGTTTAATTCACAGTATGTTTGAATTCGATGATGAATATTATGTTGAAGAAGATAAAATGTGAGTTACTATGTCTAGGTTGATGAATAGAATTTTCTTTTTAAATTAGAATATCTAGAGTTATTTCAACTTAATTAATAGTGAGGTATGAGAGAGAGGGAGGAAAATATTACATTTTTGTGGACTTACTATCTTAAAGAATCACTATACATTGTTAATGATTTTTCGGTCTTTCTAACGGCTCGGTGTTATCAATATTTATATCCCACATCACAGTAATATTAATTTTTTAAATGGAATGTGCTTGAGAAGTGTATAAATCGTCAAATACATTCCACCAGAAAAGGTAAAATAGTTATCTTAGGTAGGTCATTTAGCTCTCTGGTTGGTTCTTGGGTAGAGTGGTAAGTGTTAAATTTTGTGGTAGAGCTTATTCCCATGATGCAATTGTTTTTAATTGTGCAGGTGTGTTCCTATGGCCAACAGTAAATATATGATGTAAAATTTACTTCCAGACTCCTCCTTGGGAGGGGGGGAGGCATGACCCTACTTTTATGAAAGTTGTCTGATTTCAACCAAATTTTTTCCAAAACATTTTTTTCAATGCCTTGATACCTGGAAGTACTTTCAAGGAGGGGGAGTCTTAATAGTAAAATGTTCATCATATATTTATTGTTGGCCATAGTAACATAGGTACCCTGTGAAATAAAAAAAAAATTGGATCATGGGATATTGGCTAATCTTTAGAGTCTTTGTTTAGGTAGGGTGATAGGCCCCTTGAGTAAAAAAGTAGACCCTTTGGTAGGAAGGTAGGCACTACGAAAATGTTTAAAACGTAGATTAAAAAACAGGAAGCAATTAAACTTGGATAATCCAAAAACTAAATAAAAAACTTTAAATTAACTTGTAATTGAACAGGCTGACAGTAATACCTCTGGCCAGCATCGTAGGGCCGATGGCAACGAACGAAAAACATTCCTTGAGATAGTACCAATCAAGGTAAAATATCAAATTCTAAAAAGCTGATCACTAATGCTTGAGAGCTGAAAAAACATTACAAACTCACTGAACCATATTATTTTACATAACAGACAATGGCTGTAGAATGCACAGAGAATTTAAATTTATATTATGAAGTAAAAGAAAACACATCTATTCTGTCCATTCTGGCACAGTAATAAAGTGCACTCAAAGCACTTAATTTTACAATTAATATTCAGAAAACCATCTATCACTAGCACTACAAAAGAGAAAGAACCATAACCGCTTCTATTAATGACTACGTAAACAAATCTAACCATTCAGGAAAAGCAACGTGTAGATGCTCAAGGAAGATATGTAAAATAGCTAAAGGACCAAAATAACAAAGGCAAAACAATTAATAATCTTCTACATGGAGATAGAAACTGTAGCAAAAATGACATAAAACATTAAAAAATTCTGAAAAACTCTAACATTACCTACAAATACAGTTGGTAGGCCTGTTCCTCCCACTCAAATTTTCGTGTCAAAGTTAACAACCCTGTTATCTTCTCTTCTTATATCTACCCCTCTTTAGTTTCAAAATAACTAACTCCCCCACCCAGAAATACCATTTCCTTCTAGTCTTGTAGATCGATATACTAACTGAACCTATATTATTGCACGTTAATACACTTTTTTGCTGTGTATGGTTTGCAACAGTCTAAAAATTCTTTCTGAAAATTAAATTATACTATTTTAAAGAAATTGTTAAGTGCGGTTTTATATAGTTTAGGTAAAGTAGCTTTACATTATCCGACTATTTACTGTTATAGTTAAGTATTTCTTGAGTTTTTCAGTACTTGGACAGTTTATTCTTTTTGGCCACAGTATCTACATCTAAGATGAAGTTTATCAAAAGTTTTTTCCTCTCTTATTTAGAGCTTGTTTGCCATTGCGCAAGTTATTGGGCACCTCAGTGTCAACTTTTGCATTTTCTGATTGGTTACATTTTGTTGCGTTGTTAATTCGAAGAGACAGACATAGTTCTTTCTCCTTTGTGGTACCAGTGACTAGTGAGTGATGTTCTCTGTACACTATACACTGTACACTAGACAAGATAGTGTTATGAAAATATTTTAAAGTAGACTACTATTAATGTGTCAGAATGGACAGAAAAGAGATGAGAGGTAGACTTTAATAAGCGGCCTACACTTGTTATTCAATTGCTATTATTGAATGGTTTGGTTGTTTTTATCTGAAGGATAATTCGATATTACAATTTATTGAATTTATCATGTGATTACAACTTATTACAATAGTAATTTTAATGTAAACAATAAACAACAAGAAGTAACTAATACTCTGATACTTTCAAAATGGCGATGAATATGAGGAACATATGTAAGATATTTCTCACAAGTGACAAGGTTTGTTTAAGTAGCTTCATCATGTGGGTTTGGCTCCTGGTAACACATGGGAAGAATTCTTTCCTCCATTTCACACAAAAGCGGTTACTTATTGATATCAAGCTGGGCAAGTTATAAATATCATACGGTTTCTTTCATATTCAAGTCTACACCACAGTTGGGTTTGTTGTTTTGTAATATTATTGTAGAATTTGTGTATTTAAATTTGTTAATGTACAAAATTCTTCTTGTTCCGGCAATGTATTATAACTCTTATTGTGTACGATTTTTACATACATCGAAGTTGGATAATATATCGAATTGTTCAATAATAGCAATCAGATAACAAGTGTAGGCCGCTTATTAAAGTCTCCCTAAGGTGAGTTTGTAATATTTTTAGCTCTTAAAGCAATAATGGATGAGTCTTTTTAGACTTAGTATTTTACTGATTGGTAATATTCAAGGACTTTTTAGTTTATCACCCTCTTCAGTTCTGCCCTGTGCTAGTGACAGGAGGCATTAATTACTGTCAGCCTATTGAACTACTACTCAAGTACTACTCGGAATTGTACTTGTATTTTTTAATTTGGATATCAGTAAATATAATCGTTGGACTTGCAATCCATTATTTTGATGTTTTTAGTTTACTCTGTCCTTTTGAACTAAGCGTTTTATTATGTGGTGATATGATATATTATATAATGATGAAAAATTACGAACTTTTATAGCCTAATATTGAAAATAGAAATTTATGTAATTTTCTTGTGTCTACTTGTGTACTATTCTTTTTATTATCTAGGTTTTCAATGTTATCTGCTGCTGATACTTAATTTGATTAAATTTATGAAAAGAAACAATCAGGTTCTTATAACAAATTTGCTGGATGGTTCACACATAGATCTGACAGTGATAAAGTGTCATTAACAAAAGCACAGCTTTCACAGTGAGTGACCAGTGATAAAAAATGCTTTAATAAATCAAAACAGTGTTAACACAATTTGTTCTTCATGTGTTGGATTTTGTTCCTCATGGTGAATGTTTTAAGACTGAGAGTATCATCAGTCTTGGAGTTGATTGAAAACTCACTTTACCTAAAAATACACCATGTCAATGCACCAATTTATACATACAAAGTTATCCGAAAATGTTTAGTGAAACATAATATTAAACAACTTTGTCATTTGTTTCACAGTTCCAACATAGCATCTGTGACTTTCAAATCTTCCTCATAAAACTTTAAAAGGAAAAGGATTTTAGACAAGAAGGTATTAAATAAAACGTGATATGGTACCTATTAAATAATCCGAAAGATGTACTTCTGAAAATTGCAGAGACGTGCTAGGAGTGACTTTGAAATGAACCAGGTCACTATTCCTCCTGGAAGAACTCATCTTTAGACTACAACACATGATTATGATATTTTCCTAATACATCTCGTAATGTAGGGAAAAAAAAACATTGTTGGTATTGTTTTCTCAGATTGCTTGGTGTTAGTCAACAAGTTTAAAGTCAATTGTAGCAAATGTTACTTTGGAATTATTGAATCTGTCCAACACATCCACTGTTGGAAAGAAGTAATTTTGAATCCCCGTCAAAATCAACCTTGAATAAATTTATTAGAAATCCCTAAGAGGTGTTTGAAAATTTCAATTCATTAAAAAATTATGAGGATGTCGTGGGAGAAATGCGTAAACGAATTTTAAAACCTCCTTGTAACTTCAGAGTTAATAAGTATTTTTTTTTTCAATGTTTAGTTATTATTTTTCCACCACCTTTTTGTTGCTTTTTTATGTGAAATGTTATGTTGCTTTCAGTTTTGTTGTTTAATGTGTTGTGCTGATTACAATGTGGCAACTTCATGAAACCCCTAATCCTGACTACCAATATGCCCCGTTGCCGCTAGAGATTGGCTATGTGGAGTCACAACCTTTTGAGGACAAAAAGTATGTTTAATTTATGTTCTTAGGTTTCATTTTTATGTATTGGTGGTGGTTATTATAAGACTATTTACAAAAAATTAGTAGATGTTAAGTTGGGTAAATGAAAAATTGTTATATGCAGTCACTAACAGTGTAGAAAATTTTAGAATAAAAATATTTATTTAAAAGCAATATCTTGTAAATATTGTGAAATATCTTTCTCAGGTCTTATAAGTATACCTTTTTAAAAACTAAATTTGGCTTAATGATTTTACAATAACGAATTAATTTCAACCAACTGTACTTCTCTGGTGTGTCACTCAAAGTTTAATACTTTAACTACCGAGTGGTGCAGTGACTGATGTACTGACCTCCAGCAGCTGTAGATTGTGCAAGGTACAATAGTGAACATCTTAATAACCAATCATTTCTCCAAACCGTAGTGTGTCCTATAAATGCACAACAGATTCAACAGATTTCTTATGCATTGTAGTACATAATCTAATACAAACATATCACTAAGGTTTAGTTCCAAACTATTAGGTTAGCTGTTTTATATATACCTGAAGGAATTTGGAAATGGCGTAGCTATATTAATTTTTGAGATAACACTCAAGGAAAGTAAAAATTTGTAATACAAAAACCGTTGTCCAGGAATTTAATGCAGCAAAGTTGTAGATGATGGCTAGCATTTCAAAAACATTAGCTAAGAAGGAGGCCTCTGTCTTTCTAACACTGCGGATGCCCTCGGGTTTAGTCTAGCAGTAACCCCAAACATTTTCTTTTTGTCTACTGATATGAAGGAAACAGATTGTTCTGGACATTTGCCATTGTTCAGTTATTTAAAAAAATCAGTAACACTACATTTAAAGATCTTAAATTTAATGTCTCCCTCAGGTAAATAACCACCCTAACACATAAGTACAATCTAGGTTAAAATAAACAAATCATACCAGAGCGTTGTGAAATATCCTGTTTCCTGCACAATCCTTCCATCATCAAAAACAAACTTCTTCTGATATGCTCAATTGAGGAGGAGAGGCACATGTGTATGTTGATATGTCTCCACAGTCCGGCGGACAGTGAACCGTTGATTGACGGAGCTGTTAATGAATCCCTGCCAGACCCTGCTCCAGTGATCCACTTAAGTGATCTTGACGTCAGTGTTAATGTGGGAGGCATTATGTGAGTGAAGTTGAAAACGCATACAGTCACATTTTGTATTCTCGTAGTCACTACCTAGCCTTCAAAACATAATTCTATTGTAGGTTCTAGTGTACATTGTGGTGTCGTGTTTTTCGAGTTTTATCAATACCTACTGAAAGTGGTTTTCCCATGAGGATATTTCAAATTTGCTTTCAACTGGACAGTTTTAATACTGGTAATTATTATTTAAAGCAAATATTTACATAAGGTATGGAAATTGTTTTTATTAAGTGTCCCATATGTGGGTATGCCAACGAAACGGAATATATTTTTTTCTGACTGGACAGAAATTATATACATGAAATATCCATCATGGGTAGACCACTTTGGGCAGATGTCATCAACTGATAAATAAAATTATAAAATGAACCATTCTGCTGTAAATCCTTGTTTTTGTACCTCAGTATCAGTTTCATATCTGCCTTTTATATATTTTTTTTTTGCAGAACTAGTTTTTTTCCGAAGTATCTAATTGTTCATTGATCTAATTTCAGTTTTTGTGTTACCAAATTACCTACAATCCTTAGTAAATCCTTGCTTTGTGATAGTTAGGGCCTATATGCTTTCCACTACCACTACTATTTAATTATGTTTTAGAACATGTTTTAATGTCTAATTAGAGTATGTTCTTAGAAAATTAAAAATAATCAACCTTAATCTCTTGTACTGTATGCACATAATTTAGGTACTTTGTTTTGAATATACTTTTTTTGTTTTCTAAGGTCCAAGTAGAAATGTATTGAAATTAAGATAAACTGTAGCCAAGAATCAAACATACAATTATTGGTCATTCAGAATCTGTAGAATTTTCCAAGAAATATTCTTTTATTATATTGAAAGTATTTTTACATGTAAATACTTTAGTTAAAGTATTGTTATTATCTTATTTAAGAAGTTTATTCCATTTCAGGGATGGTTGTAATTGAAAAAATAAAGATTATAGATTGATTTGATTACGCTATCATTCTTTCTTGGAATTAGAGCCTAGTTTTTATTCCTGTATTAACTCTTAGGGGACTAGACCAAATTAAATTCCTGACAAAAAAGACTGGGCTAATTTTATTACATTAATTTTTCTGATAATGTCGTGAATCTCCTTAAGACTTATAGGTTTTTTTTATACAATATTAGTTTTATCATAACATTTATTTTAATATTGATTCCAAAATTCTAATGTATTAACTCTTGAAGTGATGACCAAAATGTAGTTCAAATTTTGAAAAAGGTTGTTTGCTTGTAAACCATGAAGATTGCATTCTGCTGAAATGCGTGCTGTGTTTGAATTAGAATGTTAAAAACCAAGGGAGAGAGTTTATTTATTTCTATATATATATAAAATTATATAATAAATACATTTATAATACAAACTAAAATGAAAATATTAAGTAATTTTTTAGCATGATTAAGAAAACTAAAATGTGTATTAATAATCTTTTACCAAATGTATTTTTATTTATTTACTTTACTATACCATGGATTTGAAAATATACATTGTACTTTGGTATTATCCAGAAGGCATGATATCCCTATCTACCATTTGTTATTAGGCTAATTAATTAGATAAATACATATGTACATATTATAAATATAAAAAGTTAAAGTTAATATTTACAAGTGTTTGAATTCATCATGAATACATCTGAGTTTGAATTCAGGTACTATCTCAAGGGATGTTATCCTTTTTTTACCAGAAGTGTAGGGTGGCGCCGAATGCACCACAGAAGCCTTTTCCATTTGGATAATCTGGCACGTGATCTGATGTCAGAAAAGCTGGACAATCAGGGACATGATCTGAGGTCTGGAAAGTACCGATCGGGAATACCCCTGGTAATCTGGCGAAAAAGGTAACATCCCTCTGGATAGTACCTAAAATGAAGCTCAGATCACATGAGCGGTCGTAAATTTTAACTTTAACTATTTCTATTCATAATACCTACATGTGTATTTATCTACTTACTGTATATAGCACAAATAATAGTAGGGGCAGAATGACCTCCGGATAATATCAAAGTATCATAAAAATATTGCCTTCATCTTAAGCCAATACAATAATTTATTGGAAAATAAGTACTGTTGCATTGGTAGCTGTTTTAATTTTTGACAAATGAAGGTTGGGGAAATGTGTTTTTCGTAGTGTTTTGTGTGTAATATTTAATACTCCTTTGCAAAAGAGTTCATCAAACACCTGCTCTTCCAAAAGAAGAGAATGGAAATGAAGAAGAAGAAGGTGGTGATGAAAAAAAAGATAACGAAGAAGAAGACCCTCTCTTGGAAGTGTAAGTTTTTGTTGATTTTAGTTGTCAATCTTTAAGAATAGAGGTATAAGATGTTAAAATAATCTATATATTGAGTACAACATTTATTTCTTGTATGATATAATTTTGTATATAGAGAATTGTCAGTCAATTAAATATTATTTAATACTAAGTTAGATGTGCACATACACATACACATATGTGCTATATATGTAAGCTATAGCACATAGTGAGCTCCGGGTAACCAGGCACTAAGTTGAGATTCATTATTATTTTTGTAGACAAAGGGGAGAAAAAATAGGAATTTTTTAGATTTGTCAAGGGCTTTTAATAGTGTAGAACATCATAAATAAATTGTACTTTTAATGCTGGGGATATATAAAGATAAAACATCATACCTTTTTGGAAGAAAACAAAACATACAAAGTGATTATTACAAAGATCATTTCAAAATTAGGTACAAAGAAAGTTTTAAGTCAAATATCACACAAGTAAAATATTGTGTCCATAAGGGTTTTATTATGGGACTCTTATTGTTTTTATGCTACCTGATGACCTGAGACCCAAGTTCATATGGTGAAATATGTTTATCTTGACCTGAGCAGTATTATGGTATACCTTTGTCCAGAGAGTTACGGGACACCCTGTATATCAATAGATACAAAATATAATTTATTTTATTATTATTTGCATCAGATAATTTTGGTCACCTACAAAAAAATAATCATACACTACTTCAAATCAAAAGAATCACTTGAAAAAATCAAAGCTGTAAATAATCTATGAAATATCTAGAATTAAAAAAGTAAAACAACAAAACATAGTCCTTCAGTGAGACAAAACAAATCAGACACACGCGGCAAATATCATCAGAGAGACAGGTCTGTGACAGTCTCCACAAGACACATGTAGCATCGCAGCGTGCTCCCTTCCCTCCCACAAGTGACATACTTGGATATATTTGGTTATGGCTATGTAGGACACTCAAAACAGAGGATCAGCTGGACAAAGGGCACCCTCCTCCCCTACCCCAGGAATGTCCAATGATTTTTAGTTGTAGTTATCAAAGCAAAGAGGGATATAAACAAATAAATTTAAATGTATAACTTTTATCCATACAAGTGTTAGTGTATGTGCTATTTTAACACAGTTCAGTATAGCTTCTTTTAACTAAACTGTATTGATTTTGCAGGATATCCATTTACAATAACATGGATGAGCGTACTCAGCTCTTAGGCCCTCACTACACGCACCGTGACACATTGTAAGTTTAAATCTTGTAAACCTTTCCAACAACTACATGATTAGTGATATTAATATCAAATAGAATACAAATATAAGTAATTATAGGTATGTAATATATTATTAAACATAAATTAGATAAGACAACAGCAACTTTAATTCTTATGTAAAATGCTATCAAGTTCCACTATTAAAAAAGAAACATTTTTCTTTAGTTAACAGTAGTGGTGGATAAAGTGGTTTGGTGACTGATACTCTTTCTATTTTTGCTGTTAAAAACAACTGTTAGTTTCCGCGAATGATCTGTGTTTATTCATTACATTTAAAAATTCATCTTTAAAGCAATGACCATACCAAAATAAAAATTATTTGTTTTGTTTGAAAAGTTACTACTGACATCTTGAAATGCTAAAGAAAACATATAGAGATTGAAAAATTGTATGAATGGTGTTATTATGAAGTCCACATAAACATTTAAGATAACCTTCAGAATGGAAGCTCCTTCACTTACATTAGAAAGTCGATTACCTACAGATTATAATAAATGTAAACTTGAAATTTAATGTTTGAATATTCTCAGTATCCTTCATTATGATTTGAATATGCCTTTTGTTTCTGCACATGGTTCTAATTGTTATCTCCTGGACCAAAAAAGTAAGAGGAAACATGTCCAATTACATAATTGACATGACTGATGATGTTTTCTTTCCAACACTCACATAAAACATCTGCTCCATAGAATATGGTAACTTTTGATGACAGTTCTAAAAAAGCAGCAATTGATTTGTTTATTTGACTAGCAATTTTACTATCCACAGGAAAGAAAGAAACCTTTGCTTAGATACATAATAATTATAGAAACCTTTTGTCTTCACCTCGTAAATGTGATTCTGTTTATCAAAAATTGTTTGTCTGCTTGTTATTTTTTGTTTCAGGTTTTATCACAAGCTTAATTTTGCTTGCCTCACTCACAAAACGTTTAATTTGCTTCCACATCATGCTGTTTGGGAAACTTAGAAACACAATTGAAACACGTCCAGTAATTGATGAAAAATGTTTCACAATTGTGTAAATATTTTGAATAAAACACCAAAATGTAAAAGTAGTTTATGGTTTGGTTTCACTGTCCAGTTTTGGCACTGTAGCTAAAGCAAAAGTATATGTTTTTTTCCTGTAATATGTTGATATATTTATTCAATCCTTGTTTTCCTAAAATAATGTGTAATAATTGTATGTATTCTCCATTATTGTTAAATGTTTTGTATTGATGTTTTTTATGTAAAATTGCTCCTCAATAAATGTTGTTTTGCACCTCAAATTTCAGTTAATTGCACTTAACCTCCCTGTAATACTTTAGAATAAGCTTGTCACAAGTGATTTTTCTTTATTTGGCAGTGTGGAAGTATATTTTAACTCTGGTTAATCAGCATTCATGTTTATAGCAGAAAATTTTACTTTTAAAACATTGTATAGTTATTATTACACCACAGTTTAAAGAAATCAATATTTATGAATGTTAATGTTATTTACAATCTCTAGTAAATAATTAACAGGCTAGTGCAAAAAGAAACAACATTGTCTGTAATTCTGTCTCTAATTTTCTTAAGCTTTTATGTCTGGTGCTATAAATCATTACAGTTTTGAGGAAATTTTGGAATAAGACTCACCGAGAACTTGTAGATTGTAAAGGATCCATTCTTAAGTAAACAAATAAAGTTTTGAAGCAAGGTGAAGAAAATTGGAAGACTGGTTATACCTGGCATAGGTTATCAGTGAACTGTGTCATTAGTACTGATAATAGTAAAACTGATAGCGATTGTCATTTTTTTCTACTGGTGTCTTATTGTAAATGCAAGACTTTCTTTGTGTGGTGTAGGAGCTGTGATGAAGTTTTTGTCCCACAAACCATCCAATCCCACAAGGTATTATTTTACTAGTTAACTCTTTTACTCTTGATCATTCGTTTGTTCTGTACTGTTACACATCCTTTAACCATTTTCTATGTTTGTTAAAACTGTTGTATTTGACTGAAAACTCAATCAACACATAATTTATTACATATAATTGTTTTTAAGAAATCAAAATAATTTTCAGTATTCAGCATTTGTCTATTTTTGAAATACTTTTAAAAAACCCCTGACTTTACCAATAAATGTTATTGTTTGAATTAAAAAATATTATCATCATATAATGTGGTTTTTTTATGTGTGTTTGTTTCTAATTTATTATTGGATTGGGTTGAAATAAGTTTGACTATGAATGCGGTGTAATCCACAAAAATATGTACCAGAAAAAGAAAATAACTAAAGGGTAGTAACTTAATTTTTTTTCTTAATATAATATTAGTTTTTATGTATCTAGTGGTATCATTATACAATGAACTACACATTTTAACATATATAATGATTTAAGTTTTGTTTAATCAGTGGTGTTCTGATGAAGGGTTATGAAGAACCCGAAAATTAAACAACATGTGCACTGTTGAAATGTTGAAGATAGAGCTTATATTGGCTACAGTTAACTTATTACATTTAAACACATAAAAGCAATATTTAATACTTTTATTTTTGTGAGGCCTCTCGATAGCAAGACTATCTTCGTCAGACACATCACAAAAGTCAATAGCCTTGCTATCGAAAGGCCTCAAAAAAATAAAAGTATTAAATATTGGTTTTATGTGTTTAAATGTAATAAGTTAACATGTGCACTGATTTTCCTTTGTTTTTCTTAATTCAAACATTACTGCAAGTGTCTATATGATATATATAATACAGATTATGTATATTTATCTATAAGTAGAATTTTCATTACAATATGCTGAGCTCATATATATATATATATATATATATATATATATATATATATATATATATATATATATATATATATATTATTTTTAGTAAATTACTGTACAATTAAAACAAAGTGTTTTTAAAACATTGGCACTATATTTCGGTGAAAACCATCTTCAGGTGCAAAAATTGTATAAGATATAAAAATATAAAAGAAAACTGTACAAACAAAAGTAAATAAACAGTGAATAAATAATAATAATAAATACACATGACATGAGCTAAACAATTTTTCCATGTGTTGATTTCAAATTTAGACGTTTTTGGCTAAGTTATCTGATGTTGAGTCCATGTGGAATTTTGCTCTTTAAAACCAATTGGTGTGCTTGTTCTAATGTTCTGAGGTAAATTGGGTTTGAATTTGTATGTACTTGCCGAATAGGTTTGACTGAATATGTATCTTCAAAAGTTTCATTGTGATTTATACCATGAGTCACGACAGTTTTCTTTAAATCTTGGTGTTTATAATCAAATCAGTGTCCTGTCATTCTTGTCCTCAAGGTATTTGTTGTTGAGCCAATATAATCTGCTGGACATTTTTTACATTGAATTTGGTAAATCACATTTTTAAATTCACAAGACAAGTTGCCGATGATAGGATATGCATATATATATATATATATATATATATATATATATATATATATATATATAGTTTAGTGTTTCAAATTTTAAATGATTTCTGTAGGCCATCAACAAAATTTTGAACAATGTTATTCACTGAAAGGTATTTGCAAAGTACCTGAAGATGTAAACAAAATTTACTTAGACAATTTAGAACAGGCACATCAGTTGATATTACAATCTAATGTACTCTTTGGTCTGAATTAAAGGTGATTCAATAACTTTTATTAATTAATTAATTAATTTTTTGTCTAAATTCTATTTATCTTTCTCTGTCATGTTATTTCTCTTAGCTGTTCTGTGTTTTAGCATGTGTTAATCACATGATTAAAAATTGTTATTTATTTATGTACATTTCTATTTATTTACATTCATTTTGTTTGTTTGGTGTACAATTTTATTATTTTTGTTAATCCTGTTTGAGAACTGCAAATGCTGAAATATTAAAGGATGTTTTTCTAACCAGAAGTCTTATTAAGCTTTATAATTGAGCATTTTTGCAGTTATACAACCAAAGTGAATATACAGGGTGATTCATGAAGTTCTCCCCCCACTTCTACAGCACATTGTACTAGTAAAAATAATGAAAAAATTTTATATAAACATAGGTCCGAAAACGCTTCGTTAGCGAGTTACAGCTAGCGAAAGATTTTGCCTGAATTCCTGGGTAAAGAGTAAAATAAAGCCATACTGAACTTTTGGAAAGGTTAATTAAGTAAGAAATATCATGGATTCTTATGTATTTTTACCTGATAAAGCTAATAAAATGGGTTTCAGAACTGTACCTGTAGTAGTTTTTGAGGGATTCAGGGTTAAATGCAAAAAATTGGGGCACGAAACAATGTTTTTTTAAGTTTGATGTACAATAACTTTGTTAAATTGGTAATAAATACATAAAATCAACAAACATTAATTGTAGAGAATTTAATTCTGAGAAAATTGATATAATCAAAGTCTAAAATAAAACAGAAATAAGTACCAAAAAATCGATTTTATTCAGTATAATACATTACTAGTTTTAAGCAAAATTAATCAGGTTGGGCCAACCGTACGCATCTTTTTATAATAGATGTTCGAAAATGAGGCCATCATTATCAATACATTTTGCAGCACGTTTGTGTATTGCTTTTGTTGCGTTTCTTAATTTTTCAGGACTTCCCTGTATCTGCACAGCCGAATCCATAATACGGGCAATTAATTCATCACGAGAATTCACTTTTGTCTTGTATACAATGTCTTTCATCCATCCCCAGATGCAATAATCCAATGGAGATAGATCTGGTGATCTTGGTGGCCAAGGGTGAGGCCCTCCACGACCAATCCAGTGTCCAGGAAATTGATGATTTAAGTAAGCAGAAACGGCACGTGAAAAGTGGGGAGGTGCTCCGTCATGCTGGAAGTACAAATTTTGTCTGAGATGTAAAGGAACATTCTCTAACAGCTGCGGCAACTCTTCTTGAAGGAAATGCAAATAGAACTCAGCATTTAGGCATCCAGGTAATATGAAAGGTCCAATCAGCCGATTGTGCAAAAGGCCACACCAGACATTGACGCTAAATCGGTGTTGAAAGTTCTGTTCCACTACCTCATGTGGATTTTCTTCTGCCCATGAGTGTTCATTGTGCAAGTTATTGACACCATCCCGAGTGAATTGTGCCTCATCCGTAAACAAAATATGCTTGTAGAGTTGATTATTAATATTCAAAAAGTTGCAAAACTCCAAGCGAAGCGGACCATCCCCTAGCTGTAGATGTTGAACCTTTTGTTTATGAAACGGATAAAATTTGTTTCGATTAAGTGACCTCCACACCGTTGACTGCGAAACTCCTATCCGCCTAGAAATACGTCGTGTACTTACACCTGGACTGCGATGAACAGCATTAATAACAATATCATCATCAAGTTGGACAGCTCGTTCATAATTGGTTCTAGTACTTGGTAGTGATCCTGTTTCCCGAAGAGTACGAAAAGTTCCTGAAATTGTTTTGGTATCTGGAATCCTCCTATTAGGGTAACGTAGTTCATATTCTTCTACAGCAGCTCTAGCATTACCATTACAGTAACCCAAAATAAAAACCATATCAGCGTATTCCTCTGATGTAAATAAGTAAGGCATTTTTTCGCTGAATAAACAATTGAATTATAACTCACAGAAAAATTGCATTTAATAACACGATTCACAGAACCCGATTTCCTGCTGTAGCTTGCAAAACACCACTAATACACAGTTCTAACGTAACAGTACAGAATACCATTGTTGATCAGCTGTTATTCGTGCGTTACCAACTTAGAAATTAATAAAACAAAAAACTGCATTTCGATGATTAGTAAACAATAATGGGAAAATGTTTGCTTCATTTATTTTCGAACATTTGATGTAAATTTTTATTAAAAAAAAAATACAACGTAATAAAACATGATATTTTTATTTACAAACAAATTTATTTAACAGTTAATCTTGTTTTCTCAATTTATCTCATCATTAAGGAACAAACATTTTGTTTTTGTTTTATTTTAACTAAATACCGTACGGTATTTCTTTACAGCTAGTAATGTATTATACTGAATAAAATAGATTTTTTGGTACTTATTTCTGTTTTATTTTAGACTTTGATTATATCAATTTTCTCAGAATTAAATTCTCTACAATTAATGTTTGTTGATTTTATGTATTTATTACCAATTTAACAAAGTTATTGTACATCAAACTTAAAAAAACATTGTTTCGTGCCCCAATTTTTTGCATTTAACCCTGAATCCCTCAAAAACTACTACAGGTACAGTTCTGAAACCCATTTTATTAGCTTTATCAGGTAAAAATACATAAGAATCCATGATATTTCTTACTTAATTAACCTTTCCAAAAGTTCAGTATGGCTTTATTTTACTCTTTACCCAGGAATTCAGGCAAAATCTTTCGCTAGCTGTAACTTGCTAACGAAGCGTTTTCGGACCTATGTTTATATAAAATTTTTTCATTATTTTTACTAGTACAATGTGCTGTAGAAGTGGGGGGAGAACTTCATGAATCACCCTGTATATATATATATACAAAATATGGTACACTATCTTGTCAGACAATTCCAAAATTGTACACAATATACACAATTTTTTAACTGTTTGACAAGGAAATGTATTTTTATTATTAAGAGCATTCCTGATAGAGGTTGAAAGAATTAAATGTTATGACTTTACTTTGTCAGTTCTCTAATGCATGTGGAAAACACATAGGTATTTATCAACAAAGGAGAGATGCACATAGTTATACAACAAGAAATAAGGGTAAGCCCAACTCACAAGTGTTAAATTAGAGTTACAAAAGAAAAGTCATATTTATATGGAGTTAAAATTAAAATAAATTACCTGAAAAGGCATGGATAGTTAATTTAAACAAGCTTAAAAATTTAATGAGCAACTGGCTGAAAAATTCCTTTTATTCTATAGATCAATACATGTCCTGTGATATAAGCTGTTAAATAATTGGCAAATTTTAAAAAAAAACTAGTTTTACTGTAGACTTTTAACATGAGGTTTTAAGCTAGGTCAGTAGTCTGTTATTGGTTGAAAATTGTTATTATTAATTACCTTTTCTTAATTTTTGTTATTATTATACATACTGTTATAATAAATCCGTATGTATTCATGTGATTTATGTGAACAAACAAGCATAGTAAATTAGATTTAAATTTCAGTAGAGTAAGTTTTCATTGTAATGGTTTGGATTTGAAATTACAGTATCTTCAATTTTACGTTCTTTCTATTTCTGTCAGTTAATTAAATATTGTATCTAGATAAATCTGTTCCTTGCAGTCACTGTACTAACCACCTGATGTGCATGCTGAAGTGTAACCGCATGTTGTAGGGGAATGACCATAACCTCTGGGGTTGTCACCATAACCAAGGACCAGGGGAATCTTATTGGGATCAGTATCGGAGGAGGGGCCCCTCTCTGCCCCTGCCTCTACATAGTGCAGGTAGTCCACTAACATTATCAACATCTTGCACATACCTTAGATTCCCTTTATTGCGCTGCACTGGACAAAGCTAACGGCATGCACAGTTTTTCCACTAGGAACAGATGCTTTGTAAAAAAGGCTTATGCTTGCTCCTATTTATTTTATTTAAAAAGTGAACAGTACGAAGTGCTGTGAATTGTTACTCCCTATTTGAAAAGAATGCTGCAGAAACTAATGTGTTCAGCATCCAAGGATATTGTTACGATATACACTTAAATTATGATAGATTCTTCCATCTAAAAGACAGTAATATTTAATGGATGAAAAACCTCATTCTATTACTTACATCAAAGTTTTCAAATGTATGGTAATATTAAAAGTGAATTTTGCAAGATAAGGGTATGAAAATTGCAGCAAAATTTGCATCAGAATTTTTGCACCTTGAAAATACAAGCTAATGCAACGTCTTCGTGCATTCATTTTTACCTAATATCCTTACTTTTTGGTTTTTATAAAAAAGGCCAATAAAATGGCGACATTTTAATGTAGTACATAAGTAACCACTGTACGTTTACAATGCTGGTAATAGTGGGGATAGCGCTCTCTCACACAATAGCGTACACAGCAGGTCAGTCTGCATATAGCTATGGCAGTTATCAAGTGATACAAGCACTTGTTCCTTTTCTATACCAAAATGTGTGTTGCAATTGGGTTTTTCACCAAATGCAAAGTGCGTGATGTAATTATGTTTTTTACAGCAAAACAATATTCAGCAGCGGCAGCTATTCATGAAAAAGCTTTTGCTGTTTATTGACCAAAGATTATGTTGAAGGGAGGAAATGTATGTGAGTTGGTTCATTTGTTTAAAAGTGGACGAACAAACATCCACAATTAATAAAGGAGTGGAAGGCCATGAGTGGTGAGCAATGAACTTGTTGACAAGATCAACGAAACAGTTTGAGAAGATCGACGTTTCACAACCTCTGGGCTTTTGGATAAATTTCCAAGACTAGTTTGTTTGGCTCTCAGTGTTTCAATGACAATGAACTGAAAGACCTGCCACTGGATGTCTAAAGGCTTAGGCGGCAGATTTATTTGAAAAAGGCATTTATAAATTAGTCAAAAAAATGACATGCGCAGTCATAATTATTATTATTATTGATCTTAATGGTAATTATGTAAAAAAATAAAGAAACTATAATGTATAAATGTATATAATAAAATATGTTTATCTTAGTGGGTGCCTTTATAACAACCAAATTGGCGGTTACTTTTAGAATAGTCCTTAAGGAAGAAGTAAATAATCTGTAAATCAATTATTTGAAACAAAACAATACATTGGATGGATACATTGTTCCCAACTGACACCCCTGGTGTCATGTACAACAAAACTTGTACATGACTCTCGCATAGAAAGATATTTGTGTATTTCATAAGCTTTACCTATCATAACATTTTTAGATATTCCCTTTTTATTAACTGAATAACTTAAGAAATAGGGACAAATGTATGACACTATAAGAAACTTTTATCTTAGATAAATTCATGGTACATATTAAGAGCGTAAGTTATTTAAGAGCTCAATGTGTAATTCAATAGATTGAAGACATTTTACGAACTTTAATTGTGGCTTTACGGTATTATTGAAAACTTCATCTTAGATAAACATAATATACTTGTATAATTGAGTTGCAAAGGATTTAAATGTATAAATTAAAATATATAAAACATCATGCAAACGTTTATGGTTAAGTGTTTGTGAAGTCTGTCACTTGGTGCTGGCAAAATTTCTCTGTCTGTTCGAATGATACCTTGAGAACAAATTGACCTGAAGACTTGATATTTTACATGTATTGTCATTTATATATAGGCAACATCTACTTTGATGATGGCGCTTGTCTCTTTAAGCAAATCTTCTCTTCTTTCTGTCTAATTATCAGCTTGTTTGTCTGCAGCATATCCTGAGAATAAAATTAATGATTGACTTAAAATTTAGCATTCAACTCCAGCAAAGTCTTTTTGCAATATGTGATCTTTCTTACTTTTGTCTCGCTTTAAGAGATTGGAAGCTGAAACTTTCAATACTCTGCAAGGAGTGGTATTTAACACCATCTGAAGTGTGTTTACTCGTATAATTCATCACTTTTTAGAAGTTAACTCCTGCACTATATTCTTGACTCCTGCTGATTGTCGCATTTAACATAATTTTTGTAAATTATAGTTATTATTTTAAATTTCATTAATAATTAGTTAAATAAATAATAATTCAAATACATGAATAATATTTTAAATTCATTTCTGTATTTAATTTTGACGCACCTCAGGTGGAAAATAATACATCTGGACGTTATCATGTTTACCACGTTAAATGTCCTCACAAACATTCCCCGCCCTTTCTAATCTAATCAAATAAGTAATTATGTTATATCATCATAAAATGTTGTAAGCAATACAAAATTCATAAATTTTCTATAATGAACTCCTCAATTTATTGCGGTTGGGAAAAGCGTGAGATATTTCTACATTTTTAAATTCAAAGAGATTGAAGATTAGCAAATATTTTTATATTGGTCCTATGGGTAACGTGATGGTAACAAGAAAATAGCAGAATAAATAAATTTGTAAATATTCCCACTCACTTTAGAGATTTTAACATGTGACATTAACACATGTAGTCTTAACTATCTCAACGCATACATAATTTTACAGTGACTGTGTATATACTTTTATTATTTAAACACTGATGTGAAACCCAACTTAATGAACAAAATATTGATATATCATGTGGCAAGATATTTCTGAAAGAGTTCATCTGTAGACTTGAAACTCCATTTCTACATGGACAAGAATAAGTTTTGTAATGTTGCATGTCCAACCATGGAATTTGGCTGACCAAGTTTGAAGTTTATCACTCAGGACACTGATGTACAAATTATATTTTATTTGCTGAGAGATGTAAAAAGTTCTTTTCTGTTTGATTTTCTGTCATTCTATCTTTCAATTATGGAATGAGTTATAGACTTGAAATTTTGCATTAAACCAAAACGAAGTCTGTTACGCTACAATTATGTGGCCTACTCCTTTGTTATTTCTATAAGCGCTCAGTATTAACTGTGGTGAGTGTTTGCAATAATTTTTACTTGAACATTAATAACTTGTAACAGGCTCATGCTTGTAAGTGTCTATTTTTATATCCTAAAACTTTCTAAAAAAAATCTAAAAAACCTTTTACTACTAAATTGGATATCAAAAGATTGTTTTATAAAAAAATATAAACATAAAAATACATAAAAGCACCTAGAATTAAGTATTTGTCTAAAATTAAATTAAATTAGTTCTGGCCTCGTTAATAGAAAACAACTTAATTGAAAACTATTTAAGAAATAACTATTGTTCTGTTATTTCTGTATACATTTGAACTGTTAATAAGTGCTTGTTTAATGTTAGTTGATCTACATGTAAAAAAGGGGGTTTTGAACTCAAATCTTTAAAGAAATAGATGAAATTATGTTAGGTACAAGCACAGTTTAGGAAAGGGAGTCATACAGCTCTACGTACATGGAGAAAGAATCCAATGGTTCACACAATTTATTAGTATATTATACTGTAATGCATGTTTGTAATGTGTGTTAAGTTGGTATTAATCTGCTTCACCACCATCTTGTTGCCATATTGAATATGGCACAAATCAGGGGTAGAAGATAAGGTAATGAAACTAACCTGATCAGATATGTAATTGGTTTCAAAAATATCAAGGTGTCAATGGCTCATGATTGTAGGTATTTGACAACACTCCAGCCGCCAAGGAGGGAACGTTGGAGAGCGGAGATGAGCTGGTTGGAGTCAACGGTCAGTCTGTCAAGGGCAAGACCAAAGTGGAAGTGGCCAAGATGATTCAGGCTTGCAAGGTATGATACTGAAGAGTTTTCTTAATTAGTTCCAAATTATTTGGGATTAAAGTATTGATTTTTTTTGTTTTTGTTCCTTCAGATACAAAAATGCTATTCAACACGAATTGAAAAATAAATCAAAATTGGAATGTCTAAATCCTTTCCAGGGATTGCAGAGCTGTAACAAAATAGTACTCATATTACTTCTTTACTTATAATTAAGCTTGGCAACTGAAGCAATTATTTGAGAAAACCTATTATCAAACTCGTATTTTATTAATAAATTTTCCAAAGATTCATAATACATAGCCTAGTGTTTTTACTTTTTCATGTTCAAATTAATAGTGTAGTTTGATTTCCAGAATATTACTATAGTGCGAGACATATTATTGCAAGTCTGGCCACATGGGCAGTTACGACCTCGCTCTCCCCCTCAGCGGCGTTGCCTCTAAATTCCCAGAAAATCTTCCATTTTTAATCATGGTACCCATGTTTTATTTAGGTAAAATAATTATTTTAGGTAGGTAGTTTTAGAATATGAAAACTATTATCTTCTGAATTTGTTTATCAGTTAGAAGTTTCTTAGTAGCATCCTAAAGCCCTCCTTTTAGAAAATTTGGTGTTCTTTCTATTAAAAGGATATAAAGTAATTTTTCAAACTTAACAAGCTTTCTTGCACCAGCCAAAATGTTTTCAGGGAGAGGTGCAGATTAAATACAACAAGCTTCACGCAGACCCACAACAAGGCAAGAGTCTCGACATAATTCTGAAGAAAGAGAAACACCGGCTCGTGGAGAAGATGAGCACGACAACGGCCGATGCTCTAGGCCTCTCTAGAGCCATTCTCTGCAATGATCTGCTGGTCAAAAAGCTAGAGAGTCTGGAAGCACAGGAGGCGACGTACCGTACACTCATCGAGCATACCAACAAACTGCTCAATGCGTTCTTCCTGCTGCTAAAGCAGTATAAAGGTAAGGGTTTTTTATCATATTACTATTTATTTACTGCACTGTACTGTTTTCAAAGAAAACGCTAAGGTTTTGGTTTTGCTTACTCTGTAGCGTTTGGAGACGTGTTTGCTGGCATAGGGGTGCGTGAACCACAGCCCCGAGCTAGTGAGGTCTTCAACCAGTTTGGAAATTATCATCGACAGATGGCCAAGCTGGGAGTGGCAGCCCTGGAGGCTCTCAAACCGATCCTTTCAGACCTAGAAACCCACCTCACCAAAGCTATTCCTGATACCAAGCAGACTATCCGGAAATACGCGGATACTAAGTTTGAGTATCTGTCTTACTGCTTGAAGGTTAGTTTGTTCCTTCAAATCGTGTCTACTGCCTAGTGATGTTATATCAGTACTATCTATTTTACATGTTGTAATCTAAGAAGTGTGTAAGCACTAAAAAAAATAATCCTTTAGTAGTATCAGTAATTAAACTGTAGTAAAATAGGATCAATACCTTACAATATTGATGTGTTGGCATTGAAAATTAATTGGCTGGAATTAATACTTGAATGATCGATGTTGTAGAGGATGTAAATTGTTGTTGACGTCTTAGAAAGTATGACAAATGAAACAATAAGAGACATAGACCTGGTCTCTTTTTGTTGAATCAGGTAAATGTTGACCTGTCTTAAGAGTAATGGCTAGACTTGGTGGAAAGTCCAATATTGTGAACATATCTAAAGGTCCTCAAGGAATGTCCTATTGTCTCTTGTTTGGTGCCTGATTATTGACGGTCTACTGACTAGACTCAGGGCTTTTCTAGAACCTGCTAAGGTAGGATGATTAGCTCCTAGGGACGTCTTGAAGTTTATCAAGATCCTCAAGATGTCCTGGGTAGTCTTGTTATCAGGATTAAGTTACAATAGATTCCCAAAATCATAGGAACACGGGTATTTCTAGCCCAATCGACCCTATTGTATCTTGATGCTAATAAAAAATATTACTTCTAAAATGAAGCTCAATCAAATGATAAATGAAGACATGATTTAGTTTAATGAGTAGTACAGATGTGGTCTGATTTAACGCTTTTTTAATATATGTGAGTACATTTACAATACAGTGCAAACTAAAGGAGTTACATAAATAAAAAAAGTAAAGAAGGGCCTTGAAAAAAGTTCATTATCTTTATTTTCAATTACAATTTTACTTATAATGCTGATCATTGAGTTTATAAAATTGTTTTTGCTTTTTAGATACTTATTGTTGCTATGACAAGAGTTAAATGTAATTATAATATTTCACAATTTAATGCTTTTAATTTCTTTGTTGGCACATATTTGATTTCAGTATTGTGAAGTCAATTAATATTTATTAACACTTTAAAGTTTCAAGGCATAAATTTACTCTCATTCACCTTACATACTGATAGACTTATATGGACAGATAGAACCCAATAGAAGGTTCCGATACGGATATTTCCAATGAAAATCAAAATTATATTGTTTTAGATCACAATAATTTCTGATACTATGAAAAATTCAGGTAGAAATTTGAAAATCTATATTAAACATATTAAATGTATTATCACTTGTAAATAAAAATCTTCCAACATATTACATTATTTATGATTTGGTGTTGATCCTTAATAACCAATTTCTCTCAAAATTTGATATTTTGTTCCCTGTTCTCAGGTGAAAGAGTGGGATGATGAGGAGTACAGCTACTCAGCCTTGCAGGAACCTCTTTACCGTGTGGAGACAGGAAACTACCAATACCGCCTGATCCTCAGATGCCGGCAGGATGCCAGGGCACGTTTCGCCAAGCTGCGATCCGATGTCTCTGTCAAACTCGAGATGTTGGGTACGTAAATTGTACACATCAATGTTTAGCTAAAAAATGTTGGAAATTTAGCTTAATGAAGACGTTAATATTATTCTTACCAAACATGTGATATTTTTTACAGAGAACAAGCACGTGCAGGATATGGTCAGCCAGCTACACAAGTTAGTGTCTAACTTAAGTCATTTCCACGAGGAGACGCTCAGCGTATTTCCTGCTTCTATGTTCCCCATAGAGATGGACCTGAGTCGTAGTGCCTTCCACTACAAATCTGCCATGCCAGTTGTTCAGGTACATTCTGCAGATGCTCAACAGGTAGCTAAGTTTTGATGGTAAAAAATCCATTAATTTTTTTCTCTCCAATAGTTGAAGAGCAAAAATAATTTAATAATCTTACAGCTTAGACACTTTGATATGATTAGAGTGAATTTGGAAATATTTATTAACTTTAAATTTATGTGAGAAGTGTTAATTAGACTGGAACAGGAGCAGCTGTTTAAAATCTGATGAGTCTAATTCTTTATCTTTATAAAATGTGTATTTATTTTTAAATTCATCATGTCTCCAACATGGAGTTCACAACAGTTTTATAACACAAGATAATTTTATTAAAATATATATATATATATATATATATATATATATATATATATATATATATAAAGTGGTTCAGAACATTTGTGAGTTTAGTATTTTTTCTCGTTTACAAAAAGCAGAAACAAATGTATTTAAAAAAATTACCAGAACCACCATTTTCAGTCAGTGAAAGAAATCAATCAAGATAATTTAGAATGAAGGTGTATAATAAATATAGTTTGAAAGGATAATAAGTTTCGAACATTTGACATTAATAATTTACAATAATAGAACACGACTTCGAAGATTGGTATCCATCCTCTTCTGTTCGTATAAGAGATCTTTAAGGCATAACGGTTTTTTTTTTTTTTTTTTTTTTTTTTTTTTTTTTTTTTTTTTTTTTCCTTCTGAGGGAAGAGGACACTTTGTCCCCGCACTTAGTCCTAAAAGGACCTTTGCGCCTCCCTTACTTTTATTTGTGCCCTCAAAAACCGAGGCTTTTGCAAAAAGGCATAACGTTAAGTATACATGAAAATTGTAAACTGATCAATATGTGGTGATGAACCTAACTCATGGTTAACAATAGAACAAGTTGTACATAAAAGTATATATGTGAGGGACCAGATTGACTTGAGCAAGTACCAACTATATCACTGCATAGAACAAGCACCTATAAAACACATCCACCCACACCATAGAAGGTGTAATACTGAGGAAAAAGATTAAGAATAATACTTAATAAAAATTATAACACTTCCTGGTGGCAATGCACCAGGTCATCTGAAAAAAAAAATGGAGAGAAGATGGGGATGGCTGGGAAGGAGTGGTTAACGACAGTCGCCATCTGTCTTTCGATTTGTTGTTCGAATTGTTCATCTTAAATCATAGTGTGAGTTCAAATTTTATTGGCCGAGATTTCTTTACATGTTAAAATTTATTTTCAATATTCAATGCCAAATTTCATGAGAACTGAATGTTTTTACTTATACACATATAATTAATAACAGTTGTAAAATGTAAACACAAACCAAAGATAGCAAATTCATGAATACCTGTTTTGTGTTTGTCTGCAGTGTCTTTTTTATCTGCTGCAGTATTAATATGCTGTTGCAGTACGAAGACGATGACGAGGAGATTTTACCAGCTGAAGAAGCGGTGGAGGAACCTTGCCTGAACGATAATAACTTATTGGATGGTGTAGAACAACTCAAGCTGGACTTGTCCCAACCACCTCCTGAGCAGTCTCTAGGTTCAGACTTTGAACTTTTCAAAGACCTCCAAATAAACACATCAGACCAACTGATCCCCGGACTTGATCTCTCACCGACACCTACTGACGATCTGATTGGAATGCACTAATACCGTAATATATTGTTTGGTTGTATGATGATTTATTGTATTATTTTATTTACCTTGAACAATGAATGGCATTATCTTGACTCATCAACTTAACTTTGCTGTTGTTTTCTTGTATTAGGAACAAGTAAAGTTAATTGTTAACTTTGTATACCAAGAGGGAATTTATAGAAAGAGCAAGTATATCCATTCTGGTATGTATAAATATTTAAAGTAAATCCAGAAATCCTAAAAAAAATTGTTACAGGGTGTTAGACAATGAAATGTTCTTCCAAATGAAAAAGCGGAAATCTTGTCAGATTATGTTAGTTGATGATGATAAACAATTGTTAGTTAACTCAGTGAATGATCATTACTTCAAACACAACTTTAGAGATATAAGAAATTAACTGTAAAATATGAATTGAGAATATTAAATAACTATCAATATTTATTAATTGATGAGGAAGAGGAGACAAACACTGGAAATGTGCATTACAAGTTCTAAAACAAATTTAAATAAACAAAGTAAAACTGAAAGCCCTTATAGATTATGATAGTGATATTACAATTAAAAATAAAAAAAAGCACTTTTTAAAATATAAAGGTTCTAATTGGAAGTAAATTGAGTACACCACCCTTAAAACAATAACTTTAAAACCTGCCAATGGAAAATTTACTGATGACATATTGTTGTTATGTTACCGATATGTTTTAACAATAGTAAACCTATTCAATATAATAGTCTAGTTGTACCTAAAACTACTACTTTATGTTTATATTGGAACTGACACAATGTACAATTATAAAGTGAATATTGATTTTTGTAAGAGACAATTCAGATTTTTCATGGAAAAAAAAAATTCACAGTGTTTTATCTTACGACCAAATCCAGGAGACAATTAATAAATGTTGTGAAAGAAGAATCCAATCACATGACTTAGCTATAGAATGACATAATACTCAAGAAAACTAATTTCTCGGACATTTTTGAAAAAAGATCAGATAATGTTATTCAGAAAAGAAATTATTTTAATAAAGAAGAAAACATTTGAAAAATGTATAGTTAAAATTTAGAAATGAACCAGGATTTGCCAATGGCACAGTGTAGCAGGTACGGCGGTTATCGCAAGATAACCAGATCAAGCAACGTCGAGCATGGCTGCTGCTTGGATAGGTGACCGCTGAGCGATCCTGTCCTTGCAAGCGGCCCGCCTGCCTAGCCATTGGTGGTGGTTCGGAAGTCACCTTAAAGCCGTTGGTCCCCAGGTTAAGTGTTAGAGAGGGCTTCTTAGCCCTAACTTCGCCTGGTAAAATAAGACATTCTTTATTTTTTTTTTACTTTGATTATGCACCCAGTATTTTCATGAACAACAGACAATAAATAATTTTCTTAGATGAAATATCCCAATTAACATATTCAAACAACTGTACATGAGGAAATGCTTAAATTTTATATAATTACTCCTGTGAATGCAAGCTTTATTTCACCTTTTGTAGTCAGAAAGAAAAGTTATAAATAATATTTTGTCTTCATGTTCACAGATTAAATCCTATTTTAATTCCTGGCTATTTTTATATAAGTTGGAAACTTATGTATATAAAGTAGTACAATTTGGTATTAGTACTTTTTTTTCAGGTTTCATAAGAGCTCTATATTTTTCAGTATTAAGTGATGAAGTAGAAGATTGTACCATTACATTTGTTGATATACACTATGTTTTACTAAAACATTTCATGATAAACATCTTTCCTGTCTAATAAAACTATTTATTTAGCAAGTTAGAAGAAGCGAATAGTTTAAAACCTCGGGTTCTTCTTACTTGTAAAAATGCTTACTTGAAAATGGAGCGAAAAACATCATCAAATATTTTTAAATATCAAAGACAAGTTACTTAAATCACTCCTGGTAAACCAGTTCTAGGTCTAAGAACTGTTGCATCCCTGACACCATTTGCTTAAGTGTTGAAGTGTCTAAGCAACTTGGATAAAGAACAACTCAAATTATCATTGAATAAAAGGCACACATACTTCAAAACCCAATACAATTTTTTAAAACTAAAATTCATAACATAATTATGTTACAAAAATTACATGGGAACTGGATAATAATTCTACCTGAGAACTTTTAGAAATGAATTATTTGGGAAACTTACGATTTTCTAGGCTATTTTTCTGCTCAAAAGGTTTTACATTGTACCTATTCACATATTTTTACTGGAAAAATACAAGAATAATACAAACCGGTTTAACTAGCTGTGTGACATGTCAGAAGTATAAACTAACCAACAGACATTTGCAAGCTTCAATGCAAAAAATAAACATACCTACAAAGAAAAATGTTAAAGATGAGCCACTTTGAAAGCGACCTGCACGAAAATTTCTTGTGCATAGGGGGAGGGAGCAGCAGGAGCTCGACCATGCCTACTGCCACTCCCTTTTTCACTGCTAGATCTATTTCCTTTACAAGACACAAGTGGGAACTGAGTGCTTTGCTTTCCTGCATTGGTGTTTTGGAGCATTACGCTATGTTTTGTTATTATCATTGTTATGGAATAAACGAGCCGTTGAGCTCTCAAAGCGGCTCATATGTAGTGTTAATTATACTAGCCATCTTTCTACCAACAGCAAATTAATTTGTATAGACAAAGCATTCCATTAGTGAAAGTAATGGAATGCTATTAATGTGTACTATTCTAGTGACAGATCAATCAGAGGCTTCATCTACTATCAACACTGCCGTCACTGACCATGTTATGCAGCTCCACATGTTGTTTCTACATTGACAACATTCCCATGCTGGAGTGCTATATAAAATTTCCAAAGGAGACTTTCAGACTATAAACAAAGTACCTAGTTAAAACTACAACAATCGACAAGTTCAAGCTCTTTCAAAAGATACTTATCCAACAACAATGTCCTATTTTACACTAGAAGCCTTCTGGGCACAAACCCCACTTAAGTAGTTTATATGGCGTCCCATTTGACATTTCAGGTGTTGAAATACAGGACGCTGTCACTAACTTACAGTACACGGTAGGTGGTAAGTGATATAATCAAGGAGAGATCAAAGTGAGGGTGACTCTTATGCTTGATAATGAAAATGACTTAGGACTAACTATAAAACCTCATGAACTATACTCACTAACTGTACAGTTTTATGTCAGTGTTTAAATTAGGGCTTAGAAATTAGAAGCCATCTGGTCTCATTCAGTGCCAAAAATGCTAATCTTTTGACCATGGTTAAGGAATTATGGATGACAAGTCACATGTTTCTGTGGTGGCCCACATAATTGTATGTAATGCCCCAAGCTGCAAAGAGATTACGGGCAATGTTGTAACATAGTGGTAAAAACAATTGTAACATAGTGGTAAACACAACGCAAACTATCGGGGTTGCCCCAGCTATTTGGCTGAGAAAATGCGTTCGTCTCCACACACCAACAACAGACCGGAGGCCACCAAACGTACGGTGTTTGGCCACAAAGTCGTTTCAACGCTATTTGACTGAACATTATTCTGGCTGGTCGCAGAAAAACATGAAGCAAAGAGGACTCGGAATTAGAGAGAGAATGCCCGGTCATATGAACTTGCATCACCATTGGCTGAGCGCCAGTACTTATTGGCGGAGGCCACCTTAACGCTGATCTGTTTTCAGAGGTGTTCCTTCATGACCAACAGCGGTACGAAGAGGACAACTTCGTATGTGTGACGAAAAACACCGCATGCAGCCACGGAATCTAACTGGTATGTGAAGCCTCGCACACGGGCTGAAGATGCACGAGGTCAACAAGCCGATCACCGACAGCAATGGCCTACGCGTGTATTACAGCCGGCCCGCGGACCGACTGGATCACACACCAGACCTCAAGATCGTTCTTACAGCGAACCAAGTCAGCTAGGAAAACTGCACAGCTAGCTCAGAATGACGTCATCTGCAACACCAAGGACACGATGGAGATGTAATTACAAACAATCGGAAGATAACTTTTAAAAGAACAGCAAGCTCCGAGCCAACTACAACGTGATCTACCCGCCCGAAACTCTGCATATGGATAAAACAGCCTTCCTGAAAAAATCCAATTAACCACTCTAAGGCCAGAACGAGCTGGGTTAGATAAAAATTATTATTTGGGGCTCCGCCAAGGGTCTGGGGGTGTCGAACATCCTCATGATAAAGGGGGTTAAAGACATAACCCTGGATTTTTTTCAGAATATTAATAGTAAAAATAACAATTTAAATGTTTTAACTAAAAAGCTCATATAAGAGAATATGATGTATGCCATAGTTTATCCGTGTTTAGAAGTAGATTTCATTTTTCTAATAAAAACTATGATTAAAGTTAGTATTTTCTAACTTGCATCAAATTCCCTTTAAAATTATATGCCACGTGAATCAAATTCATCAATGTTTTCCTACTTAATATTCATAACGGAAGAAATGAGTATGAAGCAATACATCACGTGGCATCTCGTCTTGTATAAGATAACGTCTTTGAATAAGAAATTCTGTTAGCATTCAAAAAAGGATCTGACAGACTACATCACATTTTTCAATATATGTATTTAACTATTTGCCATATTTTATAGTTGTTTTAATTTTTTATTCTCTTTTAAGCCTCAGCTCTTGGCTTTGACCTCCCCTGGATTTTAACCCATTATCTCTCGATTAAAGAGCCCTGACTCTGACTGTATACACTAGTATACAGAGACATGTTAATTAATATTAGTGACTTTACTCTAAACCTGTTTGAGTAAAGCCTTCAAAATAGTTTTCACAACTTAATTAATTAATTACATTAATGTTGAATGTTAAAAATAATATAAACCTGTATTAATGCATTAATGTTTTTTTTATCAGTATCTGTACTGGGTTCTCATGACAGACTAATATAAATAAATCCAGAAAGAAGTTTTTTCTTTTGTACTTTTACTACCCAGCAAAGATTTAAAGTTTTAATTGAACGCCTAATACCTTAATTTTTACCGTGGATATAATCTATGTAATAGCATATGTTACAACTGTCATTTAGTTATTTGAAAAAATAACGAATTTTAACAATACAATAAACATAACCATTAAAGCACTTCAATATGCATCTTTCTTTATATTCAGTGGGGATGATTATTCATCATCACATGTACAAGGTCTATGAGCTTATTAGCATCCCCCAGATTCAAGAGGATGCCTAATCAGCACGTGCGGACAGTTGAGGCGCTGAAAAGGGAGCTCCTTAGTCAAAGGGTATGGACACGGCCACTTCACTGAGATAGCACCCAGGAGTGCTAATTCAGACGTTCCAGATTGTCCCACCCCGGCAGTGAGCCTCACTATCTGCTCTTCCCTGCCACTCTATTACTCCTTTTAATAGTTTGCTTGAGGCAGCACAAGTTAACGTATGGACTATATGCTCAAATTGATTTAGTTCCATTTTTATTAGCTTCATATTAACACCATCTTAATTTCTGAGACTTGGCTTAAACCTTTATTACAAGCGACAAAGGCATTGAACTAATTGGCTATAATCCTTTTGGGGACTAGCACTAGCACAAGCAAATTTTAGGCGGAGTCGCTGCCTATGTTAAATTTCACTTTTCTAGTTCTATCATATATTTATTTGACACTATTAACTATAGTACAGCCAAAACCATAAGCTTGCTTTACATTCATCCTTGTTTTTCCTCAACAAAGACATCACTATTTCTCAAGTAAATACACGTCCAGTGCTATTTTCATATTAAAATCCATTTTAATTACTCATAAATCAATTTTATACTTCTATTACAGAAAATTATAATGAATTTACTCCATAAAGAATAACTCCAAATTCAAAAAAGCACTGATTACTATGACATAGACAACTATTGATAATAATATTTTAATGTTAATTCATCCGTTTTATATCAAACTCATAGTAAAAAGATGTTAAAATAATATAATTTTAAACAAATTTTATGAGAGATGCCTACTTAAAAAAATGTACTACTATACATAATTCAAACTGTTTCATTCTCTTTGTTAGCCGGTCAGTCAGCTGCTTTAACTTGTCAGAGTTGTTGGTGGTACTTGGTAGGCGTTGGCGTTGCAGACTCCCGTCGAGCGAGGATCATTCGTCTGTCGTTGTGGAGTGGCAGAATTTTGATAATTAATCAGACAGGGAGAGGTCAAGGACCCCTTCACTTGATCACAGGACAATGGACCTGGGACTCGGATTAGCTGAAACTATGAAAAATATTGTAGCTAAAGGAATACAGACTGAAATGGGCTCTCCCTTTCAAGGAACAGGTTATGTGACAGAGAAGTTGTATATGCTCTTACAACTTTATCTCCAAAATAAGGGTTGGAATCCTTCTGTTGAACTTTTACAATGTTTTACCGAATTAAAGGAGTCTTCAATGCTGCCGAGTGCTTCTTACTTACAGTAAGTTTTCCCAACTTTTTTCTCTAAACAAATAGAAGGTTTTAAGACAAGACTAGATTGTTTTAAACTCCTTGACAACATAGGGGTACTCTTATCTTCATTTACTGTCAACCTTTCCATGTTATAAGAGTTCCCAGACTGCTATTGTAAGCAAAAACATTACTTTACTTAAAAGTACACAGTAAAGTAAAAGTACAATTAGGCTATTCCTAGACCAGTGTAGGATTAAGGCCAACTTAGGCTAGATTATGAGTTCGGTTCATTTTGAAACTATATTTACAAAAATTCATATAGGCCTACTAGTTAAGCTTGACCCAACTAGTACTCAGAAATTGGACTTCAAAATATTAACAGTTTTTGGATGATTATTATATGAAGGTGAGTGTAATTGGATGTAAGCCCATTAATTGAGATACGTGGAGAAAACGCATGCACAGCTCATAAACAAGTTATATTTTGTGGAACAAAGACTACAATGTTTTAGTTCGTTAGAGACTATATCATATGTTATGTTTACTAATTTTTATATTGAACTATTCATTTGAATGGAAACAATCAATCCATTTGACTAAAACAGCTTAATATGAGTGTAGGCTGCTTATTAAAGTCTATCCTTTAAAAAGATAATTTAGTCACAATTATAGGTCTTTTGATATGCGCAAGGCCATCAACATGGTGTATCACAGTATCTTAGTAATTTGTAATTTTTCACTTGGGTGTATTTAAAGTTTTTGTAATGGTATGTTTGAAGAAAAGTTTTCTTGTCTTTCCTCCAAGGAAATTACTATCTAACACTCACAATATATCATGACATGCCATAGTGATCAATACTGTGGCATATTCTCTATGTCCTGAGTAATATTGATATTCTTAGGAACTTAAAAACCAACTAGACCAAGAGTTTCTGGTTTGCAGATGATATGGGACATTGTGTACAAGACTCCAACTTTGTAACTACTTACAATGTTATGAATCGTAATCATAGCTTAATTCATGACTAGTGTGGCATAAACAAGCTGTCTCTATTGTAGTGTGAATTTACAAAACCTCTTTTGTAGTATTGTACGTGTACAAACCATACAGTAGGACTTGTAGGCCTACATCAATTCAATCCCAATAACAAATTAAAGCTTCAGGTTGATTATGCAGCAGAACTACCTGTTAAGAGATAGCCTACATCTTGCTTTGATCAATGAAGGGGGATCTAACACCTGATAATTTTGTGTGTGTGTGTTTTACTTTGCTTAAATTATATGCAGTTATTTCACATAGGCTATGGAATATCTCTATAGGGGAGTAGTAATAAAGATATAAGAACATCCTTCAAAAGAAAGCTATTCACACAATTTGCATATTCCACCTAGTACAGTACACCTAAGTATTGTAACCGTTTTATACAGTGCTTTTACTTTATTCTTTAAATGTTCTGTTATTTTGTTTAGCCCTGGTTCAAGAACATTTTGTATATTATTAACAATAAGTTCATTGTACATATTAGACTGCTTATGATATATAAGCATAATATGATATATTACAACTAGTTTGAATTCTTTTTATACAAACCATTCTTTCCATAGGCAAGACTTACAAGATTTACAAGACAAAATAATTTTCTTAAAGTAAATCAATGTAATTCTCAAACCACTATTAAAACTTTAGTAATTGTGATATAAAATTGTATGAGTTTGTTACTAAATCATTTTAAGTCACCTGATGTAAAATGTTTTAAACATAAAATTAAATCTATACTATGTGATTTATATCTTTATAGCATTAAAGACTTTTATGACTCTGTACTAGCAAAATATAAGTTTTATAAATAGCTTTATGACATGAAAGTACAGTTGTAAAATGTTATATACATTTTATATTATTATTTATTTCGTTTGATGTAATAATATTTTGACGACATTCTGTTATACGGTACTATATGCACAGGTAATGAATAAAAATTGATTCGATTTAACATGTTTTACTATTGTGTACACATGCTAACTCTTCTCTTCTAGACTTAGTGCTATTTTTTTTTTTTTTCAAGAAAACTTAAACAATGATCATACTTTATAACAATTATCCAGCTTTAACTTATTTATGAATCTTGGTGAATAACTAGTTAACAGTAAATTTGCACTTCTTTTTTTTATGGAATTTGATTTTGTAATGAACGAGTTAGTGAATAATCGTTAAATGCTATGGTTTGTCATAAACCATTTCAACATAGTCCATTATAAATGATATTCAAATAAGTTGTGATAATTATTTTAAAGTGTGTTGGTGTTAAAAACTTGAAAACTCGTCTTAAGACACAATAAACCAAACTCAAATTTATCAAAAGTTCCCAATTTACTCAGTGGAGAAAAGGTGCACAGAAATGTAAAACCATTTGATTTTTTCGGGATGAGGAGGTCCTGTAATGGAGCAAAGGATTTACAGTCGCTAAAACTATCTATCACTGCTTGTTTAGGTCTCATACCTCCTACTCTGTGATTCTATAGGGTATCAATGAGTTGAATCTAAGGAGGGTTGTGGTGTGGCAAAAGAAAACACAAATATGCTTATTCAAACACTTTCCTCTTAATGTCATATTGAGAGTACATATTTTAAGACTCTTGAAATTCTAATGAAATAAAAAAAAAACACTTGAAAGTCTATACATATTAGAAAAAAACTATATACATCAAATCAAATAACGTTTTACATATAACTAAAACTCATAAATATAACACTGGATTCACTGCTGTGTTTTTGAGCAACATGAACTAACTCTTAGTTATTTATATTGAACAAATGTTTTAGAAATTATCACCCATCATTACATAAAAAATAGGCGAAAACATAGAAGAGTAAATTAAACCTTCCCACGCGGAATTTATCTTTCAATTTTGACTCATAACGCGTAATTAACTTTAAAAATTTTTTTTTAACGTTTTATCAACTCTAATTTTTTTTTAGTTAGTGGTGGCTATTAGGAATAAAAAATAATACAGTATCACAAAATAATCAGACCCCTATATTTTTTAACAAATTTTCAAATTTTACAAAAAATCGTCAGGATTCGCCATTGCATAGAACAATATAGGCCTATAATGACACAACAAATAAAGTAATAACAAAATAAAAAGATAATATAATGCTAAATACAACAGGAACACGAACAGTAAATAAGGAAATATGGCAAAACAGTGTTAAAACACTAAAATATGCCGTGCCGGGATATATCCGTTTACTGCGTAATGGTTCGCCGCAGACTGAGGCTAAATCACGCCACGAGGGACAAAGCCACGCCCTCCCACCACTGTGACGCGCCAATGAGGTTCAAACTGTAACATCTGCTTTTCGGAACAAGTATTCAACACTCCCTTGAACTCTAGCGGATTCCACGGCAACTACAATTTATTAAATAACACAAAATAGACTTTGAAGGATATATCCGTTTACCGCGTTTCGGTCAAAATTAGGCCTAACGGATATATCCGTTTGCCGCGTGGGAAGGGTTAAGATCTGTTTGATAAATATATCGGTCATTTTATACCCTGAAAGAATTGTTTGTATAAATAAATGAGACACTCATCATGGAACCCAAATCCCCACAACCATCACAGACCCAGAACAAAATACAAAGTTCCTGAATATCTTATATACATATAAGATATTAATCATGACATATTGATTATATATCAGTTAGAACTTACCTGAAATGTTTTTATATTAATTTTAAATCTGTATTACACCTGAAATTTCGTTATGCTTGTAGTTTACTATAAATTTATTCTTATATCTTGAGTCAAGTATGAATGAATAGGAAAAACAAGAAACATTAATTATACAAAGTATGTATACCTTTAATTTTCATAAGGTTTGTTAATTTAAAAAAATTAAATAATATAAGAACAATTATGGTTGAATTTAGCTGTATTATAATTGGTTGTTAATTCTTTAACCTTTTGAAGATGGCCCAATAACAGCAAAATGTATGAAATTTTCCAAACTCTGGGCAAAAACATTGATCATAGAAACAGGTTTTTACAAAACATTTTGATGTAATAAAACTTATTGTGTGATAGCAAATTTGCATCATCTCCCATCCTGACTTAATGGTAATATTAAAGGATATATCCTCCATCCTTCTGTTATTTATTATTAACACACATTATATCAATAGTACGTTGCTGTTAAATGCTTCGTGGACAGGAATAAAAAAACAAATTTTAATGAACAATTTTTTTCTCAGTAAAAATTATAAGTTGGACATAAAAAGTACAATAAACCATTATGAACATACTAGAATTAAAAATGCGTTTTAGTGTAAGATAGTTTAGATGCAGATTTGTTGTCTTGCTGCACAACATATCTTCCATTTACTTGTTGACCTTCATGCATCATGTCTGCTTGATTCCAATCCTTGGCATCCTCATTAGGTTTCAGAGATAATGAGGGGGAGTTTTTTTAGTGCTTCCGGAAAATCAAGATATAAATAATATCAACATGCTTGATAATTAGTTGCTACTACTAACTCTGGCAGACTTTTTACAGTTCCAATTAAGAGTTTTCAGAAGTGATAGTGATGGGGACAGGTGAAAATGCTGTGTATCCAATAAGTTTTCTGTATGTTTTTATGATAAGTGGTTTACATTTCAGATTAAACTACTTCATTAAGGTTATCTATTGATTTGTTTACTTTCACAGTATGTGCACATTAAAAAAATTGTTTAAAAAAATGAATAATATGCTAACTTTGATTTGTGTTAAAACTCATAATATATCAATTTTTAAGGATGATGGCAAACCGGGTAACATTAGACTCTCAAGGACGGTTGGTATTGAGAGAGAATGGCAAAATAATTCTACCGTTTGAACACTTTGCCAATGCAGTTATGTTAAAGCATATGAATGGTCCACACGGTTTGCATTTGGGAGTGGAGGGAACAGTCAGAGCTGTGAGTATAATAATTTAAAGTTTGTAATTTAGTTGTAGTGGTAATCAATCAACTTCTTTATTGCCAAAACAGATTTTGCAATGGCAAGCATCAATAATGTATAATCCTCTGTATTTAAACTATAGAGTATTGAAATACTATTGTACTAAAGTTGAGATTGAGGCACTGACAGTAATACCAGTATACACTCCTGTTGAAAGTGCGTTATATTTCAATATGTAAAATAATCAATAGATATTATATAGTCAATCAAGACATTTTTTTAATGTTCATCATATTTATATTAGAAAAGAAATTTAAATTTTTGCAGTTCTAATATATATATATAATATATAATATATATAATATTTGAGATTGAAGTAAACCTGACAGATAATTTAGTAGACGTAATATCCTAAAAAGTATTCTCACAATTTTATGAGTCAGACAGAGAAGTTGTTCTTTCTACCTGGTTATGAAATCGCAAAACTGCCCAACACAAACTATCTCGTGTGTGCTGTATGAGAGTGTAAAAACTTGAAAAAGAAAACCATTTTCTTTTGCCCTGCATGTAATTATGGAGTTCGCCCTAAGTGTTAATCTGCTCGAATACTATGCCAGACCAGTTCGATAAAGAGGCCCCAAATCTAGGGTGGAATCCAGTGAAAGATGAAATTTTGTATAATGTACATATATAAATAGGGTAGGATTCAAATTTAGTATTTCATTTTATTTTTGTCATACTTAGAGATCAACACATTTAAAAATAAAGTATAAATGGGGCGGAGGGCTGTTGCGTGGCTGTTGAAATAAGGGCACCAGAAATAGAGTGATAGCATTGCCAGTTCTAGAGTTAACATCTGAAGCTGTTAACCATGAATACGGACAGAAACGAGTATGTTTCTTAAATGTGTCTACTTCATTTCTATACTACATAGAGCACCATCATATGTTATTGAAAAACTAAGGACTTTGACATTAGGATTCTTCCATACTGGCCTAGAATAGTTCAACTGTTACCGAAATCCTTGGAGCTATCCAATCAAGTATCATGGAGTGTCGGAGAGAACTTTGAGTTATTATATATTAGTGTATAGTACTTATAAAAACTTTTTCACTCCAACTTCAAAGTTCCAATACACTGTTCTTAAACTTAAATCTAAAATGGATCAGATGATTGGAATGCCTTTCAGTGATTAAGCCTTATCTCAGGAGTGTATAGAATATAATTTTTTTTCTAATATGCTTGTGGTGTCCCTATTTTTCAATGGAATAAATGCATGCAAAACCACAGGTAACTGGTAGTAGAACATTATATTTTATACAGATTGATATCTATTTTAATAATTTCCTTCATATATTAATTTGTGCAGAGCTGTAAAAAAAAAACAATTCAGTTCAAATAGATACAAGTCTTTATAAATCTATATTTAATCCAATCCAATCCAATCTTTAAATCGTGTTATGTAAGAGAAAGAAATTATAAATCCAATGTGGCACTATAAGCAACAACAGACTACAATATTGTAACTTTAATTGTGTCTGTTAGGTTATGGACTCTTATACCATTGGAAGAGAAAATTTTGGCATGGAGAAAGAGTTTATTGTAGAAGTGGTGCAAAACTGTCCTAACCCTGCCTGCAGATATTACAAGACACAGTTGGAGTTAGCACATAACAAACCGACATACATACCAGAACCACCAGGTGAGAGGTTATCACTTTCATCGTTTTGCTTCCTTTTTTTGAGCGTTATAACACAATAATATATTAGCAATTACACTGCTTATCCAGGACTTTCTAATTAAAATATTTTACTTTTAATACATACAAATAATTAATCACAGTTGGTGTTTGAAGTGTCACGGGTTATCTTCTTTAACAAGAAATGCTAACTGAGAATCAGTTGAAAGATGGCGCTGTTAAGGAATGTGCATGAAAGTTTGTATTACATAAATTGTGTATAAAAGGGCAGGTTATGCTGGATCAACTGTTGATTATTGTGGGAGAATAAACTCACCTTGTCTTAAGCTGAATTTGAGAGGTTTCTTGATTTTTGCTGACTAGGATTAAAGACAAACACTGCACTGGAATGATGGATGGAAGATAAGCTCCTGTTTCACTCATCCAAAAGTGTCTGAACAACCCACTTTGACTTGGTAAACAATAAAAGATCATCAACAAAAGACCAAGAGTTAACCCTAAGGTCTCTCACCCTGAAAATTAATATTTAGGACACGCCCTTCATAACACTATCCACAATAAAGGAAACACAAAATGAAATAAAATGGATCTTCCTGCCTTAATGTGTGGCTCACATCATAACCAAGATCTTTCACCTGTCACTACTTTTCTCTTAGAGGCTCATCACATACTCTTGAAACCTTTGTACCACTCCTAACTCAACAAAGCATTACCAATGATAATTTTACACTGTCAAACCTGACTCAATTTACCCAGACTGTATGAACTTGATTGCTACATGCTACACTATTTATCTGTTAAAAAGTGGTGTTTATTGAGTAAAGAGTTTCTTGTATCAAACATGACAAATACAGTATACAATACAGTGATATGACATTAAGGTTTAATGTCTGTGGATTCTGTTTGTTAGTTATCGGTTGATGGTTTGCAGGTCCGGTCGGCAGTTCCACTGAGACTAGTACCAGTACGGGAGGAGGGGGAAGCAGTCATCCTGCTGAGACTGAAACACCTGCCCCGCCTCCCGCCAAAACCCCCTCTGTACGCCAACAACAGGCACACAAATTGGCTGACTTTCTCAAAGCCAATCTTGAAAATCTGGATGGTCTGACTAGTGCCAATAAGGTGAATTTTATAATCATCCATTTATTATGTTTTTTTATTTGATTTGGAAATTTTAAATAAAACTGTCCCAATAACTTCTAGTATGTTCCCTGTCTAATATTATAATGTCAATGGTTTTATACGGCAGGACCTGTTGGCTGTTCACAATGGAGCTTGGACACACCAAGACTCACATGACGGCAAGAGACACCACTCATCATCCGAAGGTCAGCAACTGTTTTTAATGCTGAACTTTGTGTGTGTCAGAAACATATATAACATTACTAACCAGAGTACTGTTTGAGCAAGAAAGCAAAGCAATTCCTTGTTTAGAAGTCATTCTGAATCAATACATATTCAGTAGAAGTATTGTTGTTATGAAGGAATTTCAAGTCTTAAATACATAACTTGTTGGAGGGAGAAAGTTGGGAGGTTTTATTGTGTGAATATTTTATAGTTTTGTATTATGTACTTGGTGGAAACCAAAAGAATAGAAAACAATGAAGGGAGAGCCATTCAAAAATTATTCTAGACAATTAGTTTTACTGTGAATGTTTTTAAGTATGAAGTGAAACCCCATGTTTCATAATTGCTAAGTTTTATTCACATATATTTACTTTACACACTTAAATTAACATATTCTAAAGATGTTCAAAACCCTGAATCAGTGTTTATTTAGAAATAAAAAAGTAAAAGGGTATAATACAAAGCTTAAAAATATATGTATAGAGAATATGTACTCTGAATTCTAAAAATGATTTCATTGACACTTTTTTAATCTTCTAATTTGTTTTAATCTGAATTGCAAGGCTGAAATTTTATGTTACAAAGTGTTAGGTTTAGTAACTTGACCAAATGAGTTAGAACATCGTAGCTAAATTTAAGTACAGCGAGAGCTGAACTATTATTATAGTTAACAGTAATTATCCAACTATGTGGCTTTTAAAATGTTTCTGTATTTCATAACATAGTCTTTTTTCAATCTTACTGTTATTGTAGTTATGGAATTTGTTACCTCAGCTTTTGAGTAAGTGGTGTGTTTCATGCTGTTATCACGATGTTAATAGTTGGTCAAGAGAAAATTGTACGTGCGTTTGCGGAGATCATGAAGAACATGACTCGCATGAAGACGTGTGTGAGGCCAGCCATGTGCAAACCTTACGGGAAGCAGTCCGAAGCCTTACAAAAAAGTTAGTTTTCTTTTTAGTTATTAAATATTATCATTAACAGTTAAAAAGCATAATGGAGTTATGTTAAAATGTAAAGTTATTTATCTGATTGTGTATCTGATCATGAAGAACAGTAAGGGGTTGTAGAGGGGGATGATAGAACTTGTGTTAGGAGCAGATGGAAATCTGAGGATTGCCACATTCCTGACGAAAGCACTAGGGAATAGTTTCTGAGGAATGGAATTGTAGTATTTTTATTGCAGTTTGTCATTCCTATTAACATTACTACGAGGGTAACCAAATGTCCTGGAAAATCAAGATCATTCCAATTTATCATTACTTATGGTGTCTCAAAACATCATCTAGGTACACTTAACCTGTTGACAAGTGCGCACGGCATTTGCCGTGCCGCTATGACGGTCCATACTGAGTGCCTCATTGACCAGTGACAGACTTTTAGGGAGTAAAACAAAAAAAACTTTTAAATGTAAATAAACTTGTTTATTATAGTTTAAATGTATATAAAAATACATTGTAGATTGTTAAAAGCAATAACCTCGTTTTAAAACATTGCTAGTGTGTGATACTGTTCAAAACAAGGATATATACAAAGGGCGACCTTACATGTTAAACATTCATAGTTGGTTTCTTTTCTTCTTTGACCAGTTCGAGTGGTGTGTTTGCATGCACACATAGCACTGCCTGAGTAGTTGACGCTTCTTTGTGTCATTCTGGGGGAGTGGCCTTATGAAATGGCGACCTTGGAGGCGTAGCGGGTCTTGTGTCCCGCCTCCGTAAAATAGTTTTTAAAGTTATCACCAGGTGCCACCACGATACAGGACTAGCAACACTGTACAGCGACACTATTAGAAACAACTGAAAAGTTCCAAAAATCTCCGCTAGACGTCATGATAAGTCAGTGAGAACGAACTGACAGTCATTAGTCTGCAACGGAAAATGCTGTGCTCCCTCATACGGGACCAAACGGCAAATGCCGTGCGCACTCATTTGTGTATGTTTTGCTGCACTCGTCAACAGGTTAAAAGCCCTGGAACGTTTTTAATAAGTTTTATAAAATCAAATCAATATGTAACACATTTCTAGTCTGATTGTGCCAATGCTTTTTCATTATAATAGTGGACAATCAAGTAAACTAAAATCAACATCTACTTGTCACGTCACTTTAAATGTGTGTTGTTGAGAAGATTGTGTGAGTAATGTTAGCTATAGTTAACCCTGTATGTATGTATTAGTTAGTAGTAGTGTATTGAGTTGCAAAATGTCAAAACTGCTTGTGCATACAGTTGTCAGTAACACTTATTGTAATGATTGGAACTTTAACAAGAGAGCTCATTTTGATTACGAAGTAGAGAGCATTGTTTTGTTATTATCAGTAAATATTATTTCACTTATAACACTTTCACTGCCGCATTCTATTTTTGAGAACTTGCACTGCCGTCCGTTTTAATGTTTTTTAAATAAATATATTTTTTTAACCAATTATAAGAAAACTATGAAACTAACATTTTTTTTTTAAAGCTGAGTTTTTCCTCTTTCTACACAAAGTCTTGTTTTAAAACTTAAAAACATAAGATTTTCTGAAAAAAGTAAAAAGTAGAAAAAAAATCATCATGTACTAGTCTATAACATAAATATATTTCTCATTATTATTTGCTGTATTCAGCATTGATGTAACTGTTGCTGTAGTTACACATATTTACAATTAAAATCCACTTATTTTTAAATATTTTTTAAGTGTGTAAAGTCTTAAAACATGGTTCTTTGCAAATGGCAATTGTGCACTCACTACACTGATAGGAAGTGCCTCTTCTTGCAGCCTCGACTGATTGTTTAATTATCAAAGAGCATAATATAAGTTATTACTATTTTGCTTACATTTGATATTTGAGCAAAAAACATTGTCAACGAATTACTTGTGTCTCCAAGATGTCAATTGCTAATAGAATCAGGATCATTATCTGTCTGATCTTGAAATAAATAATCACTTTCACTGTATCTTGAAAATCTGAGTAACTTTTCTAGCACTTGATTGTCTTCAATACTGTCACAATTTATTGTATTTACTCACAAAACAATCGTTGTAAACTAAAGTAATGGCAAGAAAACAATAACAATGCAGTTGCTGAATTAGCAGAACGACAACTAATGGCCGTTGTGCCGCGACTGCGGCAACATTTCATTGATCGTAGCTCATAGAGTAAGAAAATAAAACATGGAAATAGCGAAAGACTATCAATACTGAAGTCCAAATACGTTTAAATGCATTTGTATTACTGTAAAAATCGGTGCCGTCAAAAGACGTTGTCAGCAGTCCATAAATTTCAATGCGCGATGTCAAATGACATTATCGTTAGTGAAAGTGTTAAGGTCAATCAATTTCATCTACAAGAAATTGTGAGTAAGTTTTCATACTTATGTGTGTCAATTTCATATCAATTTAACTTTTAAATTAATTACAACTAATATAACAAAAATATATTAGGAATAATATAATATTATTAATGATAAGTATTTTAGACTTAGAATATGTAGAAAACTCATAAATTTGTACTTTTATGTAATTTTTAAAATATCATTGATAAAACAGATTTTATATCTGTATGAAAAAAACCAGAGAAGTTTATTTATCCAGGGAACAATCGGCCAGTTGTACGATATAGTAAAATATAATTTGGTGATGTCCTGGTTTACTCTAAGAATGATTTGGATACCCTAACTTATACACAATTTTAAAATCTACTCAAAGAGTAATCATTCTCACGGTTCAAACTACAACCTACATATTTTTTTTACAAATTAATTGAATTTTTATAATAATTGAGAGAATTGAAATACTTTTGATACTGATTTTTGTTAAAAAATAGTCTTGTATACAATAGCTTAAATATAACAATAGACTAACTTGTACAACAAATACAACCCAATTATTGAGAAGAAAGGCATTTAAAGACATATTATATTGGTTTTAATTTTTGTACATTTTGTTGTTTGGTGTTTCATGATGTTTTTAATTTTGTTTTTCAGTAACTCAATTGGCATGAAACTCATATTATCTTGCCATTCAAATGTTCTCTTCTGGCCAGTAAAGTTCAACATATCTAACATGACTACCAGTTTTTGTTTTCATCCTTAGTGGAAGTTGTCGGAGGCTAGTAAAATATCTACTGCACTAGAACAGTGACATATTTTGCAGCTCTCATGGATACTATCCAGCTGGTCCAGTCTCTGCGTTCGTTCTTGCCACCTCCACACATCGCTGTCAGCAGTTGGAAAAACGAGGATAAGCACAGGTCAGTATATGGCACTAACACATGGTACAAGAGAATCCTAAACTAGGAACAGCTCTTGTATTTTCACAGCAAATACAACGCTAATGTTGCATTGTATGTGCCACTTGAGAGTTACGCAATTTGAAAAGGAAATTTCAGCATTTGTGTAAGCACAAATAGTCAGTTAATAATTTGAGTCAGAGAGACATAGACCTGTGTGACAGGCCAGTTAAACTCCACTCAGCAAAGACAGAGCTAAGGGGTAGGGGGGGGGGTGAAGTCAGGGTGGGTGATGGTCAGCTTCATTAAGCTCCAATACTACTGGACGATACTGTTAAGGTTTTTTGGAACTTTTTAAAGAGAGCCTGACTTCAGACAGTTTTTAAATAATTATGCTATGGTTTATGTACTTAAATAAACCAGGAATAGCATTCAATAAGATTTTAATGCTAATTTTTAAGGAAGGTTAAACTCAAATACTTTGGTATTAAACTAACAGATGACAACAAGATCGGTTAATGTGATATAGAGACCGATGGTTCTCTTCCATCCAACAACCAACATAATGTAGCAATAGACATAATGTTTTCTTATTTCTTATTTATTACTTTGGCTGTCCCTAAGTCTACTGTTGTCACCACAGCTTGTAGCATGTTCACTATTAAGTATAAATTTAATGTCCATATTATCAGTATTATGCATCAGCTTAAAATAAAACTTTAGAGGTATTCAAAATGTAATTTAATGTATACAAAAAAATAATATGAATGTTTATAATATATACAGGGTGTTCAGTAAAAGTGTTCCAGTACTTTGGGATTTTGTTCTACACATAAAAATGAGCAAAAAAGTTCGTATGAAGGTATTTCTAAAATTCTAAGTTTTCCGTCTATCTGTGTGTATGTGTTCTTTATTAAAAAATTATATATTTTGAACCAGTTACGATTATTTTTAAATTAAGTTAAGTTATGAAGCTTGAGAATTGTATTAACCTTTAGTAGACCTTTTGGAAAATAAAATATTAACAAAATCCTTTTACCTGTTCAAAAATTATGTGTGTTTAAAATTTTTAAAGTAAAAAAACTGGTATAGTTCTAAAAAATGCATAGGATATCAACTATTTATTCATTTTTATGACAATTCCAACGGTACCTTTTCCAAAGAAATCCATTAACGCATAAGCGAGCATGATCACTTTAGGTATGCTTGCACAAGCCGGGAGTTACAAAGATTTTGCCTTTTGATAGGCATCAACTGTTTTAAATAAGTTATATAAATTTTACGATTTTGGAAATTTTTATGACAATTTCAACGGTACTTTTTCCAAGAAAATCCGTCAACATAAGCGAGTACGGCCACTTTAAAGATACGCTTTCACAAGCCAGTAGCAACAAACAACTGATACCTCTCAACTGAGACACATTTGGTGCTCCTGGCTTGCGCAAGCGTTTCTTTAAAGTGGCTGTTTAGTTTTTGTTGGATAAAGATGGTGGGATGGAACTCGGGACACCTTTCTAGAATAGAAGTGAAATTCACTGTTACAACTTTGCCAATTTCACCAAAATGGGATTTTGGGGGGTCTGCTCAAAAATTTTCAATGTAAAGGCCCATTAAATGACACCTCATTTAAAAAGTGTTGATAAAAGAAGAAGAACAGGGGAAACTAGAGTTTCAGGGGAGTTCCATCCTCCATCTTTATTAATCAAAAACTAAACATAGTGTATCCATACTTTTAACTCACACTGTATATATTTTTAACTATACAAATATGATTGTTACGAACATTTACCACTACTTTTAAGTATTTAAAAAAATCAGAATAATTGTTTAAGGCCCCCCCTCTCTCTCTCTCTCTCCCTCCCTCCCCCCTCTTCCTCTCTCTCCCTCTCCCTCTCTCTCCCCTCTCCCTCCCTCTCTCTCTCACACCCACCCAGACCTAAGTGATGTTTCGGTTTATGCTGTACCAGGTTTAGATTTTGTTGCTTTACCCTGTTTATTATTTTATGTGTAATTTATTTTAAACACAGTTTAAATTTTTTTTTTTGTAATCAATGGTAAATGAGGTAAAATTTAAGTTAATTTTTAGGATCTTACATCAACAAAGTTAAACTGAGTTGAATAATAAAGAAAACTGTGACCGTTATGGAGATGAATGTTTTATTGCAGGAAGAGTGTGGGGCTGGAGGAGCTGTGCGACAGTATGACTCGCAAGGACTGATTTGTTTCATAGCCTGTTGTCATTCTAGTCACTGCCACATCTGATGTGGCCTAACCACCTTGTTATTTATCGTCTCATCACATCATCTTGCGCAGTGCCGCATCTTTAAGTCCTCTAAGGGCACCGCAGTGATGCAGCTCCTTTCGAGAGCCACTGCTTTCTTATTGTTATTTAGGTTTTTTTAATTGTTCACAACTCCAACGTATCTGTACAATATAGAATCTCACTGTTGTGTGAATGTGTTAGATTAACAGATGCCCATTTTCATTGATCTTGGGTTAAAAGTAGTACATTGTATATTGTTTTTGTTTGTAATTGTTTTTACAAATTTGTTAAAAATTTTATTGTTGAAAATGTAAATGTCTTATCTCCAATGTGACTATTTATGTGTAATATTTTTCTTTGTGAATACTACTTAATTATTATTATTATTTAAGTTTAACAAAATTTCTCTTAGCTTTACTAATTTTTTGCCGTTCAGCTGCATCACCTGACCTCATCGTAGCATGCCATATTATTCTAGGTTTTATTGTAGTTTTGTTAATATAATGTTATTTAAGTTTAATTATCTTGTACAGGTGTTAGTGTTGATTGTTTTAGACTAAATATTTTATTATCAATCAATATTGTCTCTAAGAGTACTGTATTTTAGAGATTTGTGTGCAGTTTTTAAAATTGGTCTTATTTTTACACTGTCGTATGCTGTGATTTTCAAAGATTATTTTGTACTTAGATAATATACATTTTGAGTTGGTTTGTACACGATTCACTTTTTATCATTGTAATATTGTTATTATTTGTAATGCATGTAAAATCACAATTATTAAAATTACTACTTAATTAATTGTCACTAAGTGCAAATAATTATAAATTAAACACATTTTGCTATAGTTTTTGAGAACAATTGAAAATGGGATAATAGAATACAAAATTAAGTACTTTGTATTTGATTTGCGTTCATGTCTTTAGACTATAATTATGACTAAGTCATGGGTAAATGTTCAATGCAATATTTGCTTCATTATATAAAAGGTATAAAACCAGTTCAAGCAATGAATCATTTTCATAAGAGTATAATACATATTGATGTGAAAGTTTTGTTATAGAGTGTGTAACAGAACAGTAAGGGAAAGTTGCAGGATGAGATGAAGTGGGGTTACAGTAATCATACTGTACAGAATTATATAATATACTAATAAACAATATCTGATCCAATATAATTTTCAGGGTATTCCAAAAATTTGAAAGTTGGCCTTAAAATAATCAATGGAGCTACAATAACAGAATTTACATTAAAATTTAGCTTGTTTTTTCACATTTGCACATAGAAAACAAATTAAAATTTAAGTAAGTACCATTTTCATATGTAAAAATAATCAAGTAAAATGCTGCAGTGATGGGATTCCAAAAAGGTACTTAAACCTGGAGTTGGCAATCATTCCATTTTCAATGGCATGGGCCACCGTTGTAGTGGCATTCAAAATTGAACGTCATAACGTCAAATGATTAATTTGTTATAACATTTAAAATCAAGTTTAATGATGAAGAGTTGCTTTCTCAACACAAAACATTTTTTGTTATTCATCCTTCTAAACAACTGTTCTTTGTGATCATATATTGTTGTTTGTAGTTACCGTGGTCAGTTGTCGTTTTCGTCTGCTAACCGAGTAAACAGTTACTGTATCCTTGTTTTCGTTTGTAGAACATTGATTTCATTGGTTGAATTTGATTTATTACGTGAAGAATGATAAACATAGTTGCTTGATTGTGAGAGTGACAAAATGTTATTGTATCATTTATTTTTCTTTCAACTTTATGTAAGTGTTAGTGTTTTCCCTGTAAGCATATGAAAATTGTTTTGAAATAGGCCTAGGTTGGTGTAAGTAGTGTATTCTTTAAATCATGTCTATTACTCTTTACTTTTCATAGTTATTTACTGCATGGTGGAAAACTTCAGAGACAGGTCAAGTGAATTGTGAGATATGCTATTGAGATATTGTCACCCAGTTAGTGACAATGAATTTATTAGATTCAGACAGTGATATTGTTAGTGTTGGTAGTCATCTGCCATCTGATAATGAAGGCCTCTTTTTTCTTCTGGTAGTGAAGATGACTTTTTTCCTCAATTTGAGTTTGATTCTGATGACTCCAAAATCAAACAGTAGGCCTCTGTACATCTGATTCCTGGGTCTGAATCACAAGGTGATGTAGGCCTGCACCTCTACCTAATTTCTTAACCCATGCAAATCAGCCCTCTCCCCATCACAAGTTGAACAAGTTATTAAACCTGTACATAATGTATGGGTGAGAATTTGCCCTCCTGAACCCATACAAAACTGGGAAGAAAAATTTACAATCAGTAACCCCGGAGCTAGGGATTGTGCTACAAGCTACGAACCAATTGATTACTTAAAATTATTTATACTTTGTTATTATTTGTGGTGAATGTCATGGCCAGAGAAATCAACAAATATGCTGCAAGGCAGATTGAAAAAAAAGTTATCTGGGAAAATGAAAGAGCATTCCAGGCTTCAGACGTGGTGTAACATTACAATTGAGGAATTAAGCAGTTGCATAGCAATAAATATGGGATTGACCTGACGTAAGAACATTTTTAATTATTGATCCCATGACCCGGTAAGGTCCATGCCCTTGCGTAGATTTCAAGTGATTCATGCCATCATCCATCTAACATCCCAATGGTCTGTCAAAAGAGGGCAACCAGACTATAACCTATGGGTTAAGATTAGACCTTTTTGGGATGCAGCTAATGCTGCCTTCAAAAAGGACTGGATCCCCTTCCAAAATTTTAGTTGCCTAAACCTTGTTAGAACACAACACTTATGACAGCCACAACAAATACAAATATAAAGGACTTATAAAAAATATATACTCCACACAAAACTAGGGGCACAAGAATCTGTGTATTTTAGAAAGAGACCAGTGCTTTTGATTGGCTATAAGCAAAAGCCCACCAGAAAACCAGTATACTTACTTTCGACTGGTTATCATGTTGAAGACAGAGACGTTATTAGTCGAAGTGGCATTGTGGCTAAAAAAACCTACCATCATTGACCTCTACAACAAGTTGATGGGAGGAGTTGACACTAAAGACAAGACTATTTATCACCTTTCATGCACTACCAGTTGATATTAGAAAAGACTTTTTTTCAATATTTTGGACATGTGTATACACAATTCCTATATGGTATACTGTTTCCAATGCACTTCACCATCTCCAATGACAAGAAGGAAGTATATTTTGCAGATTGTTCACTCCTTAGCAGGCACTGGAGCTTCAGTTGCTCTTCAACATTTACCCCTTTCTCCAGGTGGTAATCACAAACTCAAAACATCTTCCAGAGGAAAAACCAAGGGTTTGCTGTTTGTCCTCCCCAAAATAATGAAAAGATCATCTTGGTGGTGTCTTGGTTGCAATTCAACTGTACATAAGAAGTGTTTCTTGAAAATGACACATGAATGGAGAGCTACCAAACAAAAGAGAAAGATATCAGAGGATAGTGATAATGTTCGAAAGACATGCATTTAGTTTACTTGAAAACTTTTGTGTAATGTTTCTATAGTTACAAGTATAATAATTTCTTTTGTAAATATATCATTAGTATGAGTCGGATAAAAAAGTTAAGTAACAAATTAGTGGACTTTTCTTTTATTACAATAAATCTTGCATAATTCATATTCTACACATTTTCCTGCGATGGACTTGAAATATATATCCTAATACATAAAGCCAAGGTAAGTAATAGTCTAAATTATGTGTCTTTATTAGGGAGTGTTGGTTTGGTGTGTATTTATGTTGTGGTGAGGATGTTTGGCATGTTTACTACCAAAAATATGCACTTGACTTTCATAAAAATATATCATTTTACATTTTCTTGCAAAACATAGTTTTCACAAATATGCATGATACATATGATTGATTTAATTTTGCCTTTTATAATTAATCCATCAGATGTTTTTTGTTTATGTTTTAAAAAAATGTGTTTCTGAAAATACAATTCAATGTTATGGCAGATTACAGTTTATTTCTTATTTTTATAAGTTTAGTAATTTAGTAATTAATGACTTTATATAACTGGATGCCAAACAGTTTTTTGTTGTACAAACATATACAACTATATATTTTCTGAAACTATATGTGGTTTTCTATCTTTTGGCTATTTTGGATTAATTATTTTCCAACTCTATATTAGTTTGCTATGCATCATCCCCCTATGACTACATAAATTAAATTTTTTAATTTCAAGTTTCATCGAATGCGAATAATATGTACATTAATGAATTATATATATTAGTATGTTTTATTATTTTACAACTATTACTGAATAAAATAACATATAACATCATTATAAAAACACAGTATTTGAAGTGTAGAGATAATTTAGAAAAAGTGATTGTAAACTGGCTAAAAATAGCCTGCCACTACAGAATTTTTAGCTGCCAGCTCCAGGGTTAAAAACATGCTCCATATTTACAACTAATAACTTCCAGTTTTTATGTCAGTTCCATTGTTGAAAAAAGGTACTGGTTTTTGACACTTCGCTCATTAAAGTATTTAATTTAGAGCTCCTAAAATGTGGTTGTGTAATTTCGTAAACCACTATTATAGCATTTAATTTTTAGCACTGATTTAATTGAGCAGGTTTTCTTTCAATTTATCATGGCAGATGCCTGCTCATTTGAATGCACAAACTGCCAGGCTGCTGAGACAATACCACTCAGAGTAATGACTAAGGAGACCAATGCCGAATTTTTTGAACCGGGCAGTTCAATTATCGTTCCGAGTTTTTAAAGTTATAGTTTAATTGAGAAGTGACAAAAAACCTATACCTTTTTTCATTGTTATCAACATAAAATCTGAAAGTGGTTTGCTAATAATTTTCTTTACATGTCATAATACTGAAGTAAAGATTCTACATTGTAATGTAATTTCTGTTATTGTAGCTCAAATGGTTAGTTTGTGCTTAAGTTTCAAACTTGGATATCTACACTTTTTTGATCCGAAAGGAGTTTGTTTATTTTTCCATTAAATAACTTCATTTTGTGGTAATAAGATAAAAGCTTGTTGGTCATTGTCAACTACAAGGTGGTAGCTTATTTACCAATGGATATTCTGTTTATTCAGTTACAGCAGATGCTAGGTTATCACACAATATAACCTCTTCATTCCTAGCCTGCTTGTTCTGGTTATGAGCAAAGGAAATAAACTTAAATTATATGCACTAATTTCTGCACAAGTTTGGTCAACTGTCACATTATGCAACTGTAAATGGGATAAATGAGTCTTGTATAATAAAGCTACTATTTCAATAAGACTAATGTATTATACTTTTGAACACTATTTTGTAACTGATTTTGAATTCACTAGAATTTTAATTTTTACAAGAGAGTGCAGTTTAATGTCTAAATAATTTACTAGTAAACTTAAAATATTTAAATAATGCTTTTAAAATATTCAAAATTTCAGAGTATACTGTCCAGAAAAAATTGATATCTAAATTGCAATTGTTGCTTAATCTTAATTCAAATGAAAATGATATTTTAAACGAACTAAATTTTATTAATACCCTAAAGTGTCACAGTTTGTTTAAGTAAAAAGGTCTTTAATGTTTTTATTTGTTGTTTTACAAAAAAAGGGTTCATACATATTTTATTATTACTTGTTTTTAACTTTGTATATTTCTAGAGTGTACTTTTTGTTAATGTTGTTATCTTTTATTTATTGTTATTATAATTAGCAAATCTTCCTGTTTTCTCAATTTTTATTGATATTATTTTATGTAACACTGATTAAAAACACCAGTTAATATGACTGTCTATTAGTGCCAATTTTATTATCATAATTTCTGTTTGAAATATAAATAAAAATTTTTGTGTCACTATCGAGTGGGTTGTTTTATTTTATATTTTTACTATCGTGGGATTATGTCAAGAGGATGTGTCAGTGTTTTTCAAAGCTGCAACAGCGTTATAGAACCAAACCCTTTTAAGCCTTGAATGCGGTCGTTGTTTTTTCCTAGGTTGCACCAACAAAACCTAGGATTTGTTGAGATTTTTCACCAAAACCGTATCACAGATCGCACTTCACAACTGGTGGGATTTTAAGTTGGAAGTGTTCATTTCAGCACTCCACTATATAAAAGTACGATATACACGAGATACAATCTACCACGGCTGGTTGCGTACTTGTAGAGTAGCAACACTCTGATGCTAAGATAATGGCGCCATGTCAAATTTTCTGTGACTAAGGACAGCCCTCATATCTTCAGTTTCACCTTCTATTAGTACATCGGCTGAAATCTGACGCTGTTACCCTGCTACAAGGTAAACGGTACCGCCCAAGTGTGAAACGCTTCTTATACTCAACCCTGAGTACTGGCTTTGGACTGTTCTGGTAGCTGGTGGCATTTATTGCTACAAACAAGAGAGGAATATTCCCAGTTACTCTCTCAATTCATTACTCCATGCTTCCATGCTCACTCCTAAACATGCCGTTTTCGGTGATTTATGGATGGTACGCAACACAACATGCACTGAAATTGAACTTGTCATGACTATTTTTTATTTATTATTTACAATATATTGAAAACAATATTAACAATGAGTAAATAAGATACATTTGAAAAACAATGGTTGATTAGCGTCTAAATATAATCACTTAAATCAAGGAAGTTGTTCCTTTTAAGTCTATACACTTGCTCACTATTTATTGTTCAGTTAATTCAAAGCAAGATGATTTTGATGTCCTTCAAGCTGATTATGTAGTGTCCACTAAACTTTGAGATCTCCTCTTCCGCATATACAATTCCAGTGTCTCTGTGAATTGCTGCAACCATGGAGCTTTGAAGCATTGAATTATTTTCATATTCAATAAATGCTCCACAATTGAATGCCATATGTCCAAATAGATCTTTTTACAGTACTTATTTTCAGGAAAGATGTGATTTTCTTCCTAAGAGCCAATACGTTTTTGAAAACTGTATTTAGCTGCAGCCATTTATATCATATTATTTTGGTTTACCATGTTAGGGTTCGCCTATGAAGGTGAATTCCCGTATAATTTGATATAATTTTTTGAGTTAGTTGAATGTTGTTAAGGAAAACGTGAACAATTTCCCATGTTAAAGAATAAATGTAACATGCACAGATTTATTTTTATTTACTTTTATTTTCCAGGATTTGAGCTTTGTATTCAAAACATCTCGCAAGATCTGTGAAGCCACAAATGGGTTTTCATGAGAAGCCAAAACTTCAGTGTCATATGCAAAGGTTACAGTTAACGACGTTTGATTCATTGGTATATATGCTGTGAAGAGTGTGTAAAAAAGGGCCCAATACACTCCCCTGCGGACCTCTAGATTCAATCTTTTTCAGACCTGAATAATAGTTTTAAAAAAATTTCTCTAGGAAGCAGAATGGCCTGCTTAGTCAGTCATCTCGTCAGCTTCTTCCCTTATAGTCTTCATGAATTCTGGTAGATGGTTAAATAACTTTCTACCAATATAAGATTGTGTCTTTTCACATTGTGTGATATGGTGTAGAGGAAATTTGATGCTTGGTGGTTATTATGTCTATGTATAACATAGCCTCTTAGCTCTGACATTATTCTGATGGCTCGTTTGTGAAACAAAAGCAGGTATCGGTTGAGATTACCTGCTTTTGTCTCTCCCCCCTCCCTCCAAACTATAAGGCCATGACTCAAATAGTGTATGGTAGGCTATTTTTTCATAGATATGCTTGAGTCTTTTTAAAACATACAAGCATGAATTTAGTTTCCTAGAGAGAGTATCATCAATGTCATCATTCCAGGTTGTTCTCTATTTTTATCCTAAGAAACTTGGTATGACTTTCCAGTTGTATATCTGGTAGTGTTGGAGCTTCATCCTTTTTTCTTCCAATAGCAAGTTGTTTGGTTTTCCTAGTGTTTACTAATAAGTAATTTTCATCATGGTATTGGAAAGTTATGTGCAGCATGATGTAAGAGTTTTTGGCTAGGTTATTAGAAGATAGTTCAGACTAGAGCTGCAGCTACATATTTTTCCAGGGGGGCAAACCCTGAAATTGTCGGTCTTTCCCTCTAATCAACTCTGTCCATTTAAATATTTACTTTTACACTGCTTCTAAATCAGCTTGTTAATAATCCAAAAGTAATTATTAATACTATTATAGTCGTGGTATTTAGGACCAATGATAGAATGAAATATACAACTTGTTTATTAGAAAGATGAGGACAAACCCAAAACAATTTTATATGTGTAACTTATACCTGCAGTTAAATTAAGTACATTTAAAAAATTACGATATGTTGGTGTACCCAGGACAAACTGAACATTTGTATACTTTTCAAATCAGCAGTTTTTGTTGTCGTTATAATTATATATCAGGACATCAATACTTGATATTTTGAAATATTTCACAATAGCACAACCAACAAAACTAACTATGTTTGGAAAAAAGCAGATATATGTAACAAAATGTGAAAACTTGGATGACCTAAAGTAGTCTGAGGACAAGGACGTAACCAGCGAGGGAGTCCGGGCCCCTCCCAAATTTTCAGTTTTTTCCTTAATTACTTTTTAATAAACGATTATTGTTATTTAAATAATTCAGTATTACTGACATGTACTGTTGAAATATCGTTCTTCACAAAGAAGCAGGTCAAGAACTTTTTAAGGAACAAAATGGGGCATTACTCTCTGTCCACTACGGAAAATATCAGTTGTCTGGACCCCCCAAAATGTTTTCCGGCTACGTCTGAGGAATGAGAAGGACAAAATGTAACAGAATTTTAAAAAGATGGGTTTTTAAATGAAGATTATTTGGTAGAAGAAACTACAGGACAATAGAACAGGATACGTGGAGTAATAAAAGGGAGATGATTGAGTATATGAGAGTTGGATAGGTGTGCTGAAGATAAGACAAGAAAAGTCTAGAAATGTATTTATAGGTTTTAGAAAATGTAGTTAAAGACTTAATTAAAAGACGTGCACGAGAACTTATAGAAGAATAAAATTGAAGTTTAAAACTGATAATACCAGACTCTGATTGAGATTAATGGGACAAAGAGAAGATGACGAAAATAAGTTTCAGTGTAAAAAATAATACTAGCTACGTGGAGTGAAGAATCCAAATCTACCAATTATTTGGTTATGGGACTTTGCTGGAATATCAACAACCTGATGAAATAATATGGAAGAAAGATTCATGTATGAATTTATAAATGATAGATCCGTACAATACATTTTTGACATTGGTGAGAAGATGGGCTACTGAAAAACTCAAAGGAAGGAATTTGTATTGAAGATGTTTGTCGGATAGGATTTGCAGATGAAATTGGGATTGCAGCTAGGTAGGCATCCTCTGCCGAAGTACTAGTTGCAGGATCTTGGCTCCATCTGATCTGAAATACAAAAACATTGTAGCATAAATCTTACTCTGTAATTCTTTGTCCGTCATAAAATACAATTCAAGAGCTTTGCGTGAAAATGATTATGAGCATTATAAGTTTGTAATCTTTAGTTGTAGTAAATATTTGAGTAACCAAAATTACGTAGTTTGCTAAATAGATAGAAGTTTAAATGGAAACACAATTTCTTTGTCAGAATATGAAGTTGAAATATTTGAAATTTTGCGCTATTCAATGAAATATAAATTCCGTACAGTTGTAAATACTAGTATTTATTAAATTTAAGTTAGTCCTATATTATTTATGGTTTTACTTATTTATATATTGTTGACTGAAAAACATAGGTTTATATAACTTATTATTCAAGGAAACATATATTTCATGAAACTATACTGCAAATTCAGTGTAACACTGATTCATCAACACTCAGCAAAAACTATGAAGAACGATAGAAACATGAAATTTGGTTCATATTTTATTTTATGTCCCAGATGCGCGCTAAGGTAGGATTTTTCTCTCTGACCGTAGGTCTTAGCCCCATTGGCCTCTAAAGTTGATGAAAATTCTCTTGACGATTTCTGTAAACAAACACATATTATTAATTGAAACTGTCTGTTTAAATATTAGGTAGTCCTAAATGTTAAAAAATGTAAGAGGGGCTTGCTATGAGGAATCGATTAATCATATGTCAATTAATTTATATGTATATAATATATTTCATTACACATATATATATACAGGGTGTATATTATGTCTGGAAACACCCAAATATATCCTTTAATAATAATTTAAATATAAATTTGAAACCTCTTACAATCGTGATAGAGATTGGGCATCTACTTTTTGGAACAATGTTTTGTTATTATGTCACACACCAACGGGGGACGTCCTGCCGAGGGTATCGTGAATATTCTTAAATGGAAGGCCTATACCTTGTGATACATAATTTTAAAGGTAATAGCTTACTGAATTGAATGCCACAAACCGCATCTCAAAGAATTAATTCTATCAGAAAATAGAGCATTTTTAGTATTGAAAATTTTACTGATGTTCAACAATGTAATTTTAACATGGTTCTTGTAACAAAATGTGTTACACTAATTTTTTAGCATTTTTTAAATGTTCAATTAAAATAAAATAAACAATTTATTTTTAAGCTGGTTTCATTAGTACAAATTTACCAGTTTTTATTACAATGAATAAAACTTATGAGTCACTTTCTCTGATTACTTATGAATCTGTACTTGGTGTTTTCCAGTCAGCAGGAAGGTTTAAAGAGACAAAGGTCACTAGCCTATGAGAAACATTATTGTGTTATTAATCATCTGGTCTACAGGTTTCAGTTTGTTGAGCATGGAGCTTTCAACTAGACAGGTCTAAGCTTGGGAATTACAAATGGACAAAGGTCATATCATTCCTGTCGAGTTAATCAGTGTCTCTGAAGCATTGCTGTCAACAAGTTATCTAATTACAGTAGTTCAGTTTTTTATTTGGCATTTTTAATGGAATTGTCTGAAAGAGAACGAATTACTCTGTTGATGATGCGAGGATATGGGGGCGATCGTCAAAGATCTTATCGGGAAGTTTTGTAATTTGTTTAATGTCACTTTCCCAGAAAGGAATCCCATAAGTGTTTCAACAATATCAAAAACTATTGAGCGTTTTTTGAAAATGACAGGGAGTGTACGTAATCGGCCAAAGTCGGGTAGGATACAATCTGCAACAGATTGAAGAACATGCACTAGATGTTTTGCAAACATTTATTGAAGACCCACAAACATCGCTCAGAAAAGCTGCACAGCAACATGATATGCACCCTATGTCTGTGAGTAAGATTTTGAAAAATTAATAAATACAAACCATTTAAAGTTCATTTAGGTCCAACAGTTAAGTGAGGATGATTACGACAGAAGAGTTGAGTTTTGTGAACTTGTGATGCGCAAATGTGATGACAAAGAGATTTTCTGACCAAACATACTATTTTTCTGATGAGGCAACTTTTTTCCTAAATGAGCAATGTTAACAGGCACAATTGCCGTTACTGGGCTAGTGAAAACCCACATTGGATTACTGAGTCCCATTCACAGCAACCACAAAAACTGAACGTATGGTGTGGAATTTTAGGTAACAAAATTGTTGGACCCTTTTTTCATCAATGGAAATTTAAATGCCGAACTTTACTACAATATGCTCCAAAATGAAAATAATCCCAGCTATTCAAATTGCATCAGGAGAATACTTTGATAATGTATGGTTTCAGCAGGATGGTGGTGCTCCACCCCATTATGGGAGACAGGTAAGAGAGTATTTGGATTTAAGGTTTCCTCATAAATGGATTGGCCGAAGAGGAGAAAATCGAATGGCCTCCAAGATCTCCGGATTTGTCACCAATCGATTATTTCCTATGGGGTCATTTAAAATCCAATGTTTATAGAAGAAAGCCTCATAATTTGGAAGACCTAAGAAACAGGATTATAGAGGAGATTGCTTTGATAACTGAAGAAATGTTAGGCAACTCTGTCGAATCATTTTACACAAGATTGGCTCATTGTCAAACCGTAGAAGGAACACAGTTCGAACAATTGCTTTGACACCAAATGCAGGTAAAAACGTTTGTTGTAAGACTTTTTCTAACAGCATACATTATTTTTTTATTTGTAATAAGAAATCAATAACATAAGTTATTTCCATAATTGTACTGTAATAAAAACTGGTAAATTTGTACTAATGAAACCAGCCTTAAAAATAAATTGTTTATTTTATTTTAATTGAACATTTAAAAAATGATTAAAAAATTAGTGTAACACATTTTGTGGCAAGAACCATGTTAAAATTACATTGTTGAACATCAGTAAATTTTCAATACTAAAAATGCTCTATTTTCTGATAGAATAATTCCTTTGAGATGCGGTTTGTGGCATTCAATTCAGTAAGCTATTACCTTTAAAATTATGTATCACAAGGTATAGGCTTCCATTAAGAATATTCACGATACCCTCGGCAGGACGTCCCCCGTTGGTGTGTGACATAAACAAAACATTGTTCCAAAAAGTAGATGCCCAATCTCTATCACGATTGTAAGAGGTTTCAAATTTATATTTAAATTATTAAAGGATATATTTGGGTGTTTCCAGGACATAATATACACCCTGTATATATATATATATATATATATATATATATATATATATATATATATATATAGGATATATATATATATATATTTTATATAAAATATATATATATATTTTATATAAAATGAAAGTAACTAAAACCCTTTTAAAAATCTTTTTATATCTTAATAAAAATAATATTTTTATTAAAATTTTTATAATTCGGTTACTTTCATATATATATATATATATATTATATATATATATATATATATATATATATATATATATATATATATATAATTTCAATAAACATTGAATCACAAAAAGTACTTGCTCCGCCGGGAGTCGAACCCGGATCTCTTACTTGCCGGGTGAATGTGCTACCATTACACCACAGAGCCCTTACTTTTTCCGATTCAATTATTTTGTATATGGCCGTATCTGTCACATATGCGTTTAAATAAGCAAACTAACATATGATCTGAAGACCAAATACATGTCAAACGACTTTTGTTTACGCACGCACGCACACACACACACACACACACACACACACACATATATATATATATATATATATATGAATATAATTATATGTATTAGATTTGCATCTGCACCACTCTTACCAAACCTTCTTCAATCGGATCATTATAACGTCTAGTTGAAACACATCTTGAAATTTCTAGCATACGCAAAAATAAAGATTTAAAATTACAAATGTTTGATTCGTATAAGTAAATACTGTACTCTGAAACAAAAATTTATTTTAACAATTTGTTTATGGAACAAAAGTTATAGTGACAAATGTCCCAACTAACTGAAGTAAATAAAATTATTAAATTTTGAAAATAAAATATGTGGGGTTTCAAGATATAAATACTAAATACAAATGAAAAAGAAAAACGTCACCTGTTCTATGTAAATATTATTATGTGACAGGTTAATAAATTTAACCACCATTTTAAATTTCTTTATATTTATAATCTTGAAAATAACAATAATTCTTATTTACTCCTTTTCCGTGACCACTATTGAACAGAGTTTATCCAGGTAATAAGATTGGAAGTTTTAGTAAAAATATACTTTTAACAGTAAATTTTACCTAACAATAAGTCAGCACTTGATCAGTAGTGCAATGCAAATATTTAAGACCAACATACTAAATTTTACAACAGATTGAAAGATTTGCATAAAAATCCATTTTAGTTGTTTTTAGCAGATGCAGGCTTCTCAGACCTTGTATACATTTCCTTGATCGGGGTATCGATGCCGAATTTATGACACCGGGAATACCTTAGAACAGAAGTAGATTACAAGGGCCAGAAGTATACACTTTTTGACATATATGTTTTTAAGACCATTATAAATCTTATATATATAAAAATCTTGAGTCACGATGTATGTTGCCAATAAACTCCAAAACGACTGAACCAATTTCAATCAAATTTCACATGTATCCGTAATTTAGTCTAACTTAGAAGATAGGATAGTTATTATCTGAATTATTCGCTTATGTCGTGAATATAAACGAATAAAATGAAGAAAAGTTTTCAAAGCGCCTGCACATTATAACCTGCAATTACGAGATAGATACGTATATTAAACAGTGAAACACTATTTGAAGGCGCTAAGTTATGATGTATAATTGTCTAAACTAAATTTTTGGTTGAACTTAAAGGTTGAGTGGTAGACCACTTTGTAATAAAATACATTATGCATGTACAATACATTTTTGATATATTTTCTTGATCGTGACATCAAGGTAAAATCTACATCGGGGTTGGAAATATAATTTACTTCAACCAGAAATGCTCATACGCGGGCAAAACTTACGAAAAGCGTGCGAAGCCGCGGGAAACAGCTAGTAATATATAGGTATGTAATATAATGTAACATAGTTAAATACATTACAGTTAATTAACCATGGAATGGAGTTATTTCACGGACACTTATAAAACTTGACTTCAGGGTCCCAAAATACTGCTCTTTGAACCTAAATCTAATCGTATCACAAGATTAGGATATCTTTCCGTGGCTATCACTTATATCAGGAATATGCCCATGGTGTACCTGTTACTGTTATTTATGAACCCAGAGGAAAACCCATAAGGGTTCTGAAGTGTTTACAAGAGTTGCTAAACATTTAGTCACAAAACAATTTTTTCCTATCTTACTATTAATATCTATTGAATAGCTTTCGAGACATTGAATATACATAAATCCTATGACAATAAAATAATATTTCGTAGTCACAAAATCTACTTACTTCTTCCGATTGAGTCGAAAGGACTGTTTATAACTAATTTTCAGACTATTTATAACTAATTTTCTGCAAGCCCGTGACTTAATAAGATTACTCAGGTACTGCTAAACCTATATACTCAATCAGTATTGAGGGATGATTTTATTAATAAACACTATACATTAATGGATTACGACCTCTAAAAGGGAGACAAGGGTGTCTTCTACCCCTCACCTTGGTAGAAGAGAAAATGAGACAGCTTATGCTATGTCTTTACGAGATTAGGTCCAGAACGGCACTGTTAACTGAGTACGACCTCTAAAAGAGAGACAAGGGTGTCTTCTATCCCTCACCTTGGTAGAAGAGAAAAATGAAACCGCTTATGATATGTCATTACAAGATGAGGTCCAGAGCGGTGCTGTTAACGAAGTACGACCTCTAAAAGGGGGACAGGGGTATCTTCTACCCCTCACCTTTGTAGAAGAGAGTTATGAGACAGCTTATGCTATGTCATTACGAGATGAGGTCCAGATCGGCACTTCTGGGTATTAGAGATGGGCGGTATATAACGCATTAGTGCCAGTAAAATCATTATTCAGTGGTAACCTATTAACAGGATGACTTGTTACCAGTATTGCCCTATTCTTTTAGTAACAACTAAGCGTTGTCAATGATTTGGCTTAAGGTTACTCAATAACCTGGTTAAGAACGGACCAGTTCTGGTAATGCCTTCCTGTTATTAGGTTACCGAGAACCAATAAAGTAGTGGAGTGAGCTGGATGGTGCGGGACGGACAGGGAATAAAATATCATATAAAAATAAATAATTAAAATAGAAACTTAGGCTTGTTTCTGGACAAATGAAAACAAACCAAAATTACTCGTCATTCACTTGTTCGTTTCCAGTTATCATTTATTATAAGTAGTTTATTAAGCAGCCTAGTACCAGTTTAAATATTACATTTTAATGAGTTACTTAAGCTTTTGTAGACATTCCGGATCAAAGTTAGTAGGTAACAAAAGTTTATCGCCGTTCCTAAAAAAAGAGTTAAATAAGCCAGAATATCAATTGATTTCGACACTTACTCAATACAACTTCGAACACAACACTACATTAAAAAATATTGCAATCGCAAGAACTGCCAACATAAGCTCAGCTGTCTATTTTTTTTATTATTTAAGCCTTAGCGTCAGCTATGCCGGCTTCGAAGTGCACTGGTTTTTATTTATTTATTTATTATTATTATTATTACATTTTTTTACCTCTCCGGGATTTGAACCCGTGATCTCTCGGTTAGAGAGCCGAGACTATAACTATTAGTCTACGGACTCTCTGCTGTCTAAAGTGCACTAGGCTGTTTATATATCTAACTCGATTCGTTCTAAAATATGGATTACTAAATTACATTTTAAAACACCAAGTTTGAGATGTTATCCTAATAATAACGAACTGATACGTCATGTTACAAATCAATACAGTAAACGCAATAAGACTAGACAGTCAAAGGACTAGAGTCAGTAGGTAATCAGTATTACTAATCATTACGGTAAAAGGACCTGAAACCAGATTTGACAGGCAGAGAACAAGAGTCAGAAAGTAAACATTACAGAAAGCCAACTTAAATACAAACTATACATTCACGGGAATAGAGTCAGTATGTAATTGCTGTTACGAATCGTTACAGTGAACCCGCCTATAGGAAACTGATTAGACAGTCAGAATCCTTTGGTAATCAATCTTATAAGTAATTACATTAAATGTGACTGTAGAAAACAGAGTAGACTTTCAGGAAACTAGAGTCTGTAGTAATTAATGTTAGAAATTATTACATCAAACGCGAGTATAGAAAACAGAGTTGACCAAAAGGGACTAGAGTCTGTAGGTAATGAACGTTAGAAATAATTACAGTAAATGCGACTATAGAAGCCAGAGTAGACAGTCAGGGGACAAGATTCTGTAGGCAATCAATGTTATAAATTATTACAACAAACGCGACTATAGAAAACAGAGTTGACCAAAAGGGACTAGAGTCTGTAGGTAATGAACGTTAGAAATAATTACAGTAAATGCGACTATAGAAGCCAGAGTAGACAGTCAGGGGACAAGATTCTGTAGGCAGTCAATGTTATAAATTATTACAACAAACGCGACTATAGAAAACAGAGTAGACCATAAGGAGATTAGAATCTGCAGGTAATCAATGTTACAAATTATTAAAATTAATCGCGTTATTAACCCAACGCACACTAACTTTAAATTAGCACCTAATAATGCAAACCCTAATTACTAAAAATAAACCAAAGAATACAGGTCAAATTAGGTCGACACAAGACAACCATTCTGCAGTAAAAGGCTTGTTTAGCACGTTCGCTGCGGCAAGAGCGGCCAATGATGTACCCGATATGCGGCAAAATTCGAACTTGCGATTTTCGTTGAATTGGCGTTATTTTGGTTTGATGCGCTATAAAATAATGATATTCGATTATATTACGTTCTTATGCGTTCGTAATCATCGGGACTGTCCGGACAGTGGCCCGCATTTTTAGCATGGCATCATTTATGTTAACGTATGACGGAATATATAAAATTTAAGTATAACTTACCAAATGTGTTGTGTGATGTCCAAAAGTAGCAAGAATACTTCAATCGACTTTGATATGCATCAGGTTCCGTTGCTAGACAACGCTACTGTCCGGACAGTAGTCCCGCACATAGCGTAAAACACCCATAGAGTCGCGGTGCAGATCGCCGCCGCGTGCTGTCCGCACAGTAAAACAAATAAAAGTATCGTTTGAATGAATTTACTAAGGAGACAATACATACTGTATACAAAAAAGCAAAATACGTGTATACTGTGTACAAGAAAAATATTGACACCACACATACTGATAAAATCGCAATACCGGTAAAATATTACCTAACTTTTAATTTAGTAGTAATAACCTATCCAGTTTGTAAACAATCCTAGCTGCTAATAAGTCTACCTACGAAAACCATAACACAAGGGAAAAGAAATCAGGAACACGTGTTTTATTGTTTTCCTACTGGTTCATAATAGCAATAAACATGTGAAATTTCAGCTGTTTCGCTGGCACTGTCGGGACAGTAGGCCCGCATTTCCAGGACGAACTGACGTATCAGAAAGTAAGAATACTTCATCTAGAACAAGCTTGAAAAGAATCCGACAATTCCCGCAAGATCGCATCACGTGACAAGCGAAACGAATAAGCAATGCATTGTGCGTATCGGCACTGTCCGGACAGTGCCTCGCAGTTTTGGCGAGAGTCACGGGACTGTCCGGACAGTGGCCCGCAGCGAACGTGTTAGAGACAGTTATACATATCACATCTTCATTATATTGCAATTACATTTTCTTTCTATCGTATCTATTTAGTCATAGTATTTATTTACTTTTCAACGGAGTACAAGTTCTATTAAATAATATTAAGTTACACAATCACACTCATTACTTATTATATCAATATAAATATGGCGTCTGCTGTATACTATATACTACACATAAACTAATCATACATTCGTATATATAGTTTTGACTTATCGTTTTGAAGTGTCCCAGCCAACCAGTTTTGTGAAGCGTAGCCAGCGCCAGAGCTCGTTTATTATATTGTGAATTCAGTATATTATTACTCTTCGGGGAACTACTGCAAAGTACAACACAATTTTTACTATTTTCGTTTTCATGGCAACAAGAAAATTTAATTGTTGGGACAAATTGTATATTTGCAAGATTAAAATAAATTTGTTATACTTTTAATTTAATTGTTTGTGTCCAAAGCGTAATTTCAAATGGTCTGTTTACTACATTTGTATGAATATCATTCTGCAAATAAGGTGCCTGTATGTCACAAAATAACTACTCCTTTAGCATTTTCTCCCAAAATTGGTAAATTGTGTGGATCTTTATAGGGGAAGGGGCTATTCCTTGTTTTGTGATTGCTTCGGCAGTAATTGACTGTACAGCTGCTGAGAAACCAACGCGTTAACTTATAGACATGTGTATCAGTGTAGTTGAATCTGCTTAACAAGTGCAACGCGTCTTGTGGTTCATGAATTCGAATAATTAGTATACATCCGAGTAAACAATTTCGGTGAGCATTAATGAACTTCTTTAAAATGAAAGAATATCCGGTGGTAAAGAAACTTAATTTCGAGCTTAATAGAAACCTTGTTCAGCTGAAGAAAACCCAAACATTGTTTATAGAAAATCTTAGTTTAAATATTGGACTACAAAATCCTACAATATAAAGGTCTTTCACAAAGTTGACATACCCATCAATGCAAAGCCAACGATTGACCGAAAAGAGCAACTTTGTGTTTAAAAATGACGTTCTTAATATAAAAAATAACTATTTTCGGTGCTTGAACCCAATAATGTTCAATGCAGCGAATGAGCCGCCGCGCCGCGTATGTTTAAAATGACATAACAATAAGATCTTGTGCCTGGCCCTTAATATATATATATATATATATATATATATATATATATATATATATATATATTATAAAAGGTTTGTAACACGCACACATCTATATAATATAGACTATCACAGAGCAGTCACACGTTTGCATACTTAAAAACAGTACACTTTGAACCTATTTTCTAGAAAAACGTCGTCTAAGTAGGACCACAAGTTTTCGAGTTATTAATATTCAAAGTTGGAGTTTGGTTGAAAAGCACCATAAATCGTAACCTCTCTTCGTTATCACCGTAGAAAAGTTATTATTTGTAAGTAGTTTCCTTTACATGTTTAATAAACTCACAAATAAACAGGCTAACTTTTAACGTAATTCCCGTAATTTTAACTCTAATAGTTAGTCTGAGATTTACGTTCAAACTCGGGTACATAAACTTTTTGATCCGAGAGTAGTCTCATGTATCCTATATTCAATGTTACCTGACATCACTCTGACGTAAAAAAACAATGTTCAGTTTTACAGTTTGAAAATGTATTTATAATGTATTCTAGGCTGTTTTGTCGAAACTTTAATATTGGTACTGCTCAAATTGATTGTACTACTAGTATTATATACATAAAGTTTATAATTGATTGTCCTACTAGTTACATACATAGTATTAATACTAATATTAATTAGTCATTCTTTCCACGAATCACTTGAAATATCAGCGCACTTTGGAATAGTCCAATTTAAATGCATGGAGTCCTACAAACTAAACGAAAGCATTTACAATAAGATATCTAAGTAAGCGGTGTTTTGTTTACCGGTACTTAAGAAATGGCATAGGTACCACTTCCTGCACTGTCCACTCTGAAAACCTGGGCTTCTAAAGTTCACTTTAAAATCGGTGTCCTTGATGGAGTACTAGTAATGGAGTAGGCTACTATTATTACAAAAGTTCATAGCTGACGTGGAATTATTAAAGCTGTTGGAATAAGAAATCTTCTAACAACGATAATTGAAAATAAATTCAAACAGTTCTCTCCTTAAGAGTAGATTTATTTATTCGAAGAAGAATTGCAACGAGGATTAAATTTTATAAAAAGCTAGAAGTTGAAAGAAAAACATTAGGAAAATTAAAAAAAGTTACAAACTAGGGAAATAAATTGAAGATTATCAGTTTAATATGTAGCCAAATCGCAAAATATACCGAATCTCACGTTTTAAAGCATAGTTAAGCTACTCTTTGGGTATTTCAATAATTGACGGAGGGTAGTTGTTTTTAATCAAAAGTTCTGTAGTATAATTTTCCTTTAAAATTTTATCTTTGTTATCAGTTACCAAATTATTAATCTTGTGGAACAAACTTTGTATTAATCCAATTTTTACATGTTGAGGATGATTTGAATTATAATTAAGGTACTGTCCACTGAAAGTCTTCTTGTAAAATAATGTTGTTTTAATTGTGTTTTCTTTTGTTTTTGTTATAAAAATATCAAGAAATGGAATTTCACTGTTAACCTCATTTTCAATAGTAAATTTTATCGATGGTCTAATTGAATTGATGTGTTTTAAAAATTCGTCTTGGATGTTAATTTTATTTTCCCATACACAGAAGACATCATCAACATACCGTAACCAAATTTTGGGTTTAATACTCCAATTTTCAAAAGCAATGTCTTCAAAGTGGTCCATAAATATGTTGCTAATTATTGGGCTGAGAACACAACCCACAGGTAAACCGGATACTTGATTGTAAAATCTATCTTTTAACTGAAAATAGTTGTGGCTAACACATACAGTAAGAAGTTCCATTACACAGTTAATAGATAATGTTGTTCTTATACTGAAGTTGTTATCATTAGAAAGTCGTTGTCTAATCAAACACAAAGCTTCAGAGACAGGTACATTTGTAAAAAGACCATTTATGTCGTAGCTGACCATAATATCATTGTAATCAATATTAATATTTTATTTTATTTATAAAATCTTCTGAATTCTTGATGTAGGAATTAGCTTGTCCAAATAATGGACTAATAATAGGTAACAAAAATGTTTATAACTTTGATACAGGAGAGTCAATGGAACTTACTATTGGTCTAAGAGGAATTAAATCTTTGTGAACTTTTGGTAGTCCATATAAATGTGGTGGCTTTGAATATTGAGGGCTTAATTTTACAATAAGAGGTTTACCTAGTTCATTTTCATGGTTTTTAGTGTCTGTTTTATAATTTTCTTAATTTTTACTGTAGGATCCTTATTTATTGAAGTATATTCATCACAGTTAACTAATTTATTAATTTTACTATCATACTCTTCCTTGTCCAAGATAACTGTAACTTTACCCTTATCAGCAGGAAGAATTACTATGGATTCATCATTTCTTAGCGATTTAAGAGCACTAATCAATGAGAAAGTAAGGTTGCTTTTGGGTCTATTTGACTTTTCCAGTGTTTGTCGGATCAAAGCTCGGTAATAGTGTTCCTGTTCAGGAGGTAATGATTTGCAGCTGAATCTGTTGGCATAACTATATCCACGCATGAAAAGTGTCCATTTGATATTGAAAAATTTAGGCCTTTGCTCAAGTTTAACTCACAATCTGTCATCGATTTGTTAGAAAGATTAAGAACACAAACGGATTTCGCAAACGGTTCGTTAATACGGAACGGATTTTCTGTATTATTTGTCTGGTTATTATCGGAGGAAGGTAATTCGGAATCATAAAAAGGACATATTATTTTATTGACATTACCAAGCCTTACAATCTTTGATACCTGTTTTGTAAAAACATTATGAATCGTATCACTGACAATATCAAGTACCTTAATTATAATTATAATCATCCTCAACATGTAAAAATTGGATTAGTACAAAGTTAGTTCCAAAAGATTAATAATTTGGTAACTGATAACAAAGATAAAATTTTAAAGGAAAATTATACTACAGAACTTTTGATTAAAAACAACTACCCTCCGTCAATTATTGAACGAGCTAAGGCTAAAAACAAAAGTTGCAAGCAAATTACCAAAAAAGACAATACTGTACTAATTATCTCACTACCGTAACTATTCCTTATATAAAAGGAACTTCAGAAAAAATTCGTAGGATAAATTATAAATTTAACTTCCGCACTGTTTTAAGTCACAAAATAATATAAGAAGCTACTTAACAAAATTAAAACCGAAAAACAAACAACAAGAAACCAAGAATGTGATATATAAAATTGACTGTGGTTGCAACAAGACTTATATCGGCCAAACATCAAGACCAGTGGAAATTAGGCTAAAAGAACATATTTATAATTATAAAAAAGAAAACATTGAAAAATCTAAATTAGTTGAACATGCAGTAAAGGAAAATCATAATATAAATTTTGAATCATCTAGTGTAGTGTTTAAAGAATCTTCCTGGACTAAAAGAAATAAAATTGAAAGTGCATGTATGACAGTTTTAAAAGATAATTGTATTTCCCAACCTTCCGTAAATTTCAGTGATATTTTTATACCATAAGTGAAAAAAGAAATCCATTCCAAAATTATGAATTGCAAACCATATTTTTCTACATAATTCTTTTATAATTTATTAGTTATGTTTATGTTAGTTATTAGTTATTAAATGTCTTTACAGTTAGTTTTAAATTTTATTCTATTTTATCATGTTTTTTTCTATTTTACACATATTATGTTTTTTCTGTAAACAGTATAAAACTGATGATGCCTTAACCGGCGAAAGCGCTCTTTAAATATATTTAATGTGGAAGTATGAAAAATGTCTTTTCCATTAAAATATTTTTAAATTGTCGAAGTTATGTTAAAATTTGTTTTATCAATACTATGTATTATGTCCTTGGATTTTGTAAGCTTCTTTGCAAGAAAAATTTCTCGGAAATATTTTGTTTTATGTACAATGTATAATTAACTACACTAGTAGTTTCATTTTCAGTTTAGGAGTTGATTTCATGATACAAGATTGTATGGAAGAAGTAATAAACGGCATTTACTGTCTTCGTCGAATTTTAAGGGAGTGTTCAGTCTAAGAATACCATTTAATAGATCCCGAAATTGGTTCCCGTCAGTACTTTTGTTTGTTAGTGTTCGAGGCATTTTCTTTAACATAACATTTAAGCTGATGGTCAATATCAACGGCAAATGATCCGATGAAAGAACAAGTGACGAGGTGATGTTCATATAGTTTTGAAAGATTCCACTGGTTTCAAAGAAGTCAAGATCTGGTGCTCGTGTGTTATTTAAATCTGGTGGGCAATAAGTTGGACATCCATTTGAGAAATAATTAAGATTTATTATTATTATAATTAAGAATTATTAACTATACACTTACGCAGACCTTGTTCTAAGATTTACTAGCCTAGAACCACCACATAATATGTTTGGTATTGTAATCACCTCCCGTCAGGAATCAAGAACCTAGGGAGCTAAAACCTTATTAAACCGATGTTCTGAAATGTTAAATCTAAGAGAACAATACAGTGAGAAAATAATCAATGGACTCATCAAATTTCCATACTGATAACTTGAATAATATGTTAATGAAATTTTGGAAGCTCGTAGTGTCTTATACTCTCCTTAATAAGTACAGCACTCCCACCATGAGGGGTAACATCGGGATGGTTAGTGCTATTAACAATTAATTGCAAAAACATTAGGAATTTTAAAGTAATTTATGTTTAAAATGTTACATATTAATATTAATTTATGTTACATATAATTAAAATGGGTTTCAGATACTAACATATAAATTTTATGCATGGAAATAAGAATCTGAATATCGACTATGATGGGTCAAGCCATTGGCATTCTAGAGATCAATCTTATAAAGATTATCCATTTAATTTTGCGATGACGGTTGTCAATTAATGTACCTATCTGTTAGACTTGTTGGGACATGAGTATTTCAAAGTTGTTAAAAAACCCCCGTTGAATATTTGTCTGAAATTTATGTTATTTTTTTCAAACACAGATTGACTTTTTGTTACCCCAAAATAGGTGTTGCAGTAGACGCATGAGCCTGTGGTACAGATGGATTTAGGCCTTGGGCTAATTTATCAGTACTCTGGTAATGGAGTAGGCACTTTCCTAGTACTCGGTTTTAGAGGTGGGAAAGATTAATTTTCTATGCCCTTTCATTTCTGTTAACATACAGACTTTCAACTCTATTTTTTATACACTTTGGCCCACTCAGTTTAAACGTTATGCCAAACACGTTGTAGACCTAGAAAATGCAAATGAAACCGCTGTTGATTGCAAATGAAATCAATTCTTATCTGGCTAATGTTTCTAGTGTTACTGATAAGATTATCGGCAACGACCCTGCTTTGAATGTAAGCTGTGCCAACCAAATGCAATCATTTTTTATTTCTCCAGTTGACAAAACAGAATTAGAGAATGTTATTAGGAAACTAAAAAACAAAAAATCCACTGGATATCGTATTAACGTCGAGCTTGTAAAGAAGATTGTTGTAAATATTTCACATATTCTTGTACATATAATTAATTTGAGCTTTTTGACAGGTATTTTCCCTGATAGTCATAAAAAAGTGTAATTGTACCTATTTTCAAAAAAGCAAACAATTTCAGTATAGAACAAATTCGTCCAATTACCCTACTCTGTTTTTTTTTTTTTTAATAATAGAAAGATGTATGCAATCAAGATTGATATTATTTTTTAAATTACAAATTTTCAGTCCAAAAACCAATTTGGTTTTACTGCAGGAATAGGGACGGAAGATGCTTTGGCGCAATTCGCTGACTCAATTTATAGTAAAATGAATAGGAACGAAAACACTTCTGGAGTTTTTGTAGATTTTACAAAGGCATTCGATCTAGTCGACCATAATAGTCTATTCAGACAAATGGAGGCAGCTGGAATCAGAGGCGTAGTTTTATTCGGCCGAGTCCAGCAAGTAAGAGAGGACAATCACTTGAGTATGCTTCTTACTGTAAATTCCGGAGTCCCACAAGGTTCAGTCATCTCGGCTAACTTATTTATTATTTCTATTAATGATTTGTTAAAACAAAATTTTAATGGCACAATCAGTGCCTTTGCTGATGATGTTGCTTATTTATATTCAGATACATGTAGGAATAACTTATGGGAAAAATAAATAATGATCTGACATTAAAATTAACAGTCTTATCTCTTAACAAATTCTTATTAGAATCAAATGAAATAAATGTAAATAAGACTAAGTTTGTCAATTTTGATTTTAAGGGCTTTAGTTTTAATGTGCCTGTGAAGTATCACGAAGAAACTTGTACAACATTTATTACATGTAAATGTATAAAATTACAAGAGGTGAATTTTTTAAAGTATTTAGATGTATATTTTGACCAGAAAATAAATTTGAAAAAACACATATCTTTCGTACAAAATCAAATTAGAAGTAATGTTAGGAAGTTTTATTTTTTGAGAAATTTTTGTGGCGAAAAGTTGTTGCGTACTCTGTATTATGCACTAATTTACTCTAGATTACAGTACGGTGTTGTATGCTGGGGAGCAGCTCCAAAAACAAAAATAGACGATATTAGAGTAACGCAAAACACTTTTATACGTTTAATAAGAAAAAAAGGCGAGACTCTTCTTACCCTCTTTACCAACAATTAAAAACTTTTCCCATAGTATATTTTTATTTATAAAGCATTAAGATTATTTTTTATAACAAGTGGAAATAGAAATAATATTGAACAACACAAACAATATGTCACAAGAAGTTTGCAAAGAGGTCTTATCCAAAAACCCAACGTTAATAAACTAGCTTTCAGGCGTTCGTTTTCCTACATGGGTCCACATTTTGTTTAATCGAATTTTAACCAAATTTAACCAAATAAAATTAAAAAAAAATTAAAAATTAAAACCTTAAATTCTTTTTGCAATGCTATAACTAATAGATTACTTAGTCAAACTGAACAGATAGAAATCATACACAACAGATTACTCTAAAATATTCTTAAATGAGTTCTTTCTTTTTCTCATCTGCAAACTAAAATTCGTCCCCTTTATAAACAATTATTTTATTTTATTGTATTTCTCTTTTAATTAGTAACCAATATTACAAAACATTTTGTAGAATCTTAATATTATTTCCATTAGCCTAAAATGTCAAGATAATATTGTCATTATATAAATTGTATTTGTAAATAGATGATGAATGTCTTCAATATATTAGTCTTTTATGTATATTTAAACATTGTATGTAAAAAGAAGATTGGCTAGAGTTTAAATTGATTAAGTTGTGCTCTTATCAACGTTAATGTATTTTTCCTTTTAAGGTTAATTTTAGTTAAATGTAGTGAGAAACTTTCAATATTACCGCAGTGATCTGCACATCAAGTCCTTTTCAGAGAAGACCGGACTATTATCAGACTTTTCCCTGTCTATTGTTTAGTTTTATCTAACCACGCAACTTGTTAATGTGGTTAGGTTATATTCCTTAATAATCTTGTTAGTAAAGTCTATATTTTTTCGGAATAAATCTCATTATCACAATTTGTTGAATAGGAATAATTCACATTATTGTGAATCACTGAGAGATTTGTCAGTCAAAGTCCAAAGCCTAATTGGAACGTTTAAATGGCTTTGGGGAAACCGGAAAAGTTAAACAGTAAACATACAAGACGACAGGGACAGTCGACAGACACTTTTTAAAATTGTAAACAGTATTAGCCTAGTTTAGTTTCAATCAATGGCGTAAAGGTGTAAAGTTTAGTGGTGAAGTTATATTTTCTATTGTTTTATTCTTATCTACGTAAAAGGCAATTAACTTCTGGATTTGCATTATGAATGAATTAGAAGCCTGTTTCTCCGAATACTTTATATATTTTGGCGAAGTTATGAATTACTGGAGTTCACAAAGTAATAAAATATCTGAAATTCTACGTCCAATTTCAAATCAAACTGAACAACTTAGGTTATGTTCTAGGTTAGTAAGGTTTGTTGTAAAATTTGTTAAAGAATTTCTAATAATAATAATACATAAATATTAATAATAAACTTGTACTGTTGTATATATTATACTGAACTCACATGTTAACATTTTTAATAAGTTCAATTTATGCACTCTGTTGTAAAGTCTTAGTAAAAATATGTCTTAGGCCTATGATTTGTAACAATTTTATAACTTGTTTACATGTTTTTCGTCACTTTATTTTGTGTTTAGATTACGAATATAAAAAAAATTGTTTGGTTCAAATGAATAATTGGTGAAAATAAAATCAGTGAAAAAGCAACACAAAATCTAAACATAACCTCAACACCACTAACCATCTGTGTAAAGATTTATATTCATGGTAATTTTTTCTAAATCCATGATGAAGTTGATTCATCGTTTCTACCTTCATGGTGGACATTATTTATAATTTTTCCTTTGTTAGTTCGGTCCTGTATTGCTTCTGTCTTGAGGGAGGTTTTTTGTTAATCGCCATCTATCCCATGCTGCTGTCCACAGCCATTATTGTCAGCCTTTTCAATTACTAGTTTAATTACATAGTTCTCACTGACAGCTGGAGGCATTCAGTTACTAGTTCATTGTATAAGTTTCTTTTTTAAATAATCATCCCCAAAATTGAATTGTGTTTTGTTTGCTTTTTAAGCATTTTTTTCTATAAAAAACCAACAAATGTGAAGTGGATAAAGTAAACATTTACCACATACCTTAATAGAAAAAAGGTAAAGATGAGCAGCAGCCTGGAAAAATTTGGTGTTACTTTTCAGAGGTGTAAATACTTGGTAAGGATACTAAAAAGTGCCCAAATAATCCAACAGGTCCTGAGCTAGAGCTGGACCAGGAGCTGATAAATTAACTGAAGATGATAATCCTTCCAATCTGATATTATCACAATAAAAAAAACCTTAGCCAATCAGTTACATATATCCATCAATATATGCCTAGTCCAAGACATGTAGAACGAACTAGATGCGGTCATTTATTCTTTGTACTGTAAGCGTCTTCAATCAACGGATATAATGGAGAGCTTATCACTAGTGCTAATATTCCTGTTTGACAGGATGACAAAATTGCGGCACATAGTGAGTACAGTCAATTGATGAGATCATAGTTTTTGCATAGTTTCATGTAGTTTTCGACTCTGTGATGCAATATTTTAAGTCTATTATAGTATTACTTGTTCACAGCAATTAGTGGTGATTATGAAAGCTTTGGCTGCCAACATTATGCTAAAAGTAATAAAATTATCACTGTAAACTAACTTGATCAAATTTTAGAGCTCAACTGGATGATGGCTTTCTTAAGAAGTTTCCTGATGTCAAACAGAAGTTACTAGGAAAAATTCATTCCAATATAGAAGAGGAGTTGGTTGCTTTAGATAAATTACAGTAAGTAAAAAACTGACCTAGTAATAGTTTTAAAAACCCATGGGCATAGCTAATGTCCTCATACTCAATAATAATACACTTTCAAAAATATTTAGCACACTTTTTTACCATTGATATTCTACTAAACATGATTTAACTGTTGGAACTATAGTACCGTAGTAATTTTCAGGCTGGACTGGTTCTGAGACTGGACTTTGTTACTGAGGATCAAAAATAACTGCTTATCAAATTGATACACACAAGGTTATTAGTGTAAATGTAATAAAAAATTACTTGTAAGTATAATAAAAAATGTACAGTAACAAAAGTGTATAATTTTGAAAATGTATTATTTATAGAATATTTCAATAGTTCAATAATGGGAACAGACACGTGTTTCCGAAAAATTAACCAATATTAATCTTAAATCCCGAAGGTAGGGGGAACTAGAGCCATCGATTGGAGCTGCAGGCCCAGGTACAGTTCGGGGACTTTAGCTGTGCGCGTGACCTTGAGTGTGTGGTGATAGGCGGGAGGGGTGGTGGGGTAGTATTATGCGCTGCGTCCCGAAAACATTTCCTGTGATACATAGGTAAAACCCTCCTTTCAGGAATCGTATTAGCCCAAATAACTCATCACACTCACTAAAATCAGTCTGTTTTGTGACAGTGCTGATTGTGGTGGAATTAAAAAATAAGAGAATAACGAATAATAGCATTAATAGGACTTATCCTTGTTTTTCAGTTGTTATAGTGTTGTTTAATGTGTTTTTGAAAATAACGTATTTGTCAATACTAATCTGCAAATCGAAATCGTGAGTTTAAAGTCGTTAAAGAGATTGTAGCGCCTTCATCTCAGCGTCTAGCACGTAAACGCAACCCGCCACACAGATAGTGTTTATTTGTTGAAAGGGTAGTATTAGGGCCCTACGAGCACAGCTAAATTCCTCCAACTGTATAAAAGGTCAGGAGAGCCCAAAACCTGTGTTGACTGTCGTTTCAATTAATTTTTTCATTCTTTGTATTAACATAATAAGATCTGTATTTAAAATAAAGGAATTAATGAATTACTGTTAACTGAACACGTTCACGACAACGGCTTATTTCCGGACTTTTTTAGTTGCCATTATTATGAATTTTTCAATAATATTGGCAAAAAAACCATAGTACTCGTATAACAAGATAAGTACGTAGGCCTTGCAATTTTGCACAAAACAAATTATTTCAATGTATTTTTTTCAGTGTTTCTCCATGTACCTCAAGGTGTACCTAAAAAATTAATTTACGTTTAAAATTACGCAATTGTGTGCCCGACGGGGTATTTATTTAAGTGTGGAATCACATTAAAAAATGCTTTACGAAAGACCGGTATGTACCCGATTGAGTACACGTCAGCAGTTGTAGAAGATCGCGTGTACTCAATGAGGTACGTGTCATCATGAACATGTTAACACATTCGCTGTGGCAAAAAGCATAATTTATTAGGGTTACCGGATGCTGAAAAATTTTTATGTATAAAAAACTTACCTTGTACGGTGGAAAGGCAGGATTGAAGGTTTAAATGACGTTTCCGGCCGAGTTTCCTGGAACTGTGACGTCACAAGTTTCGGCCCCTACTTGGGCCGGCCGCATATTGTGCTGGTCCCGTACTGTCGAAAGTTGTTGTTACGAGCACTCTGCTGCTGATATCACTTACTTGTTTCATTGAAAGTCCAGGATGATTGTCCAAATGATATTTCCGTTTGTTTTTCCTTGACCATTGACGTTACAAGCTCGGCCCCAATTTCGGCCTGCCGCATATTATAGCCTTATCACTATTCTTATTAGTTATAAATATTATATACACTATATACGCCACCTCCACCTATCCAGCCTTTTACTGCAGAGAGTCATGTAAGCTTCAAAGCACTGACCCATGCACAAGCCAGGCTTTTCAGGGCATGTTATACAATGTAAAGCAGTTTTCACATTTGGTTTGCCATTTTTCGTGCACTGCCTGCACTTCTTTCTCTTGGTACGGCTGACATTTGCCTCTTGGCCTTCAATTTTATCTAACTTGTGAGCCTCTTTTCTCTTTCTTTTTTGACCTGGAGTTTCAACAACATTTAAGGGAGGCGGTAAAAGTCTGATCACTTCCAATTGAAAATCATATAGCGTCATTTTTTGATTGTACATGTTATGCAGTTGATGTGCATTCATCAAAATCATTTGTATTGTATGTACAAAGATTTTTTTATACCATCTGATGGTTTTTCTTTCAAATGGGTGGTATGCCATCATCTGATCGGCACGATCAACACCACTCATATGAGCATTGTATTTTACTATTGGGAGAGGTTTAGGCTTAGTACGACCTCTTTTCTCCACAAAATCCATCATTTCGTTTTCGTGTTCAGTCGAGATGTATAAGACTGACCTTTTGTCTTTCCATTTCCCAATCATTACACTATTTGCATAGCGTGCAATTGTCTCACCCCGCTTCAGGGATTGATTGGTTACTTTTTGGGGTTTAAATTTTCGAACAACACGTAACGTCCCCGTGCAATATGTTTTTTCAGCTATTAATTTTGAAGCAAGGGCGTAGTTGTTATAAAAATTGTCCATATACACTGAATGGCCTTGCCTCAAATAATCCTTCAATAGGTGTAGGACAACCTTCTCCGTATGCCCTACACCACCTACAGTAGTATCTGATTTGCCCGTGTACATGAGGAATCTAAGAATAAATCCCTGATGCTCTGTCAAAGTGTACAATTTGACACCAAACTTGTACCTTTTGCCCTTGATGTACTGACAGAAGTGTAATCTTCCTCTCCGCAGTACCATAGCCTCATCGAGAGATAACTCTTTTTGAGGGTAGTAAACACTTCTCATTTTGTCGTTGAAGTAACCTACAACGAACTGAATTTTTTCTATGGAGTTTGCAGTACCGGGGTCAAGAGCATTGTCGTTTGTTTTGCAAAAATGCAAACAACGCATAATGGACAAGAACCTGTCCCTTGACATAAAATTACTAAAACACTTGAAATTGAATAAATAATCTGTTTTCCAATAGTCTTGGATTCGATTCATTTTTATTGTGCCTGTGTGCAATAAAATGCCTAAATATGTCTTCAGCTCGGGTACAGTGATGTCTTTCCACGCATTGATTCTAGATTTCGGTGTCAAGGTTGATTTACTGTATACTCAATTGAATGCATAAGCATTTGTAAATTTGCAAATATTTTCTAGGAAAACATCGTCAAGTTGGAGTGTGAAAAAATCTATTAGGGAACCAACCTCCAGGTCTGGATTCGGTTCTGACGAATTCAATAGGCCTCATACCTGTTGTTGTAATACTCCAAGTTGGAACCTTAACAGTAGCCTCGTCGTCACTTTCAGAACAAGCAGGTGAATTGTCTGAGGAAGAGTCGTCAACAACTCTTTGTATGAAATCCACAGAACCATCACTGTCGTAATTTTGTTCATTGCTGGAGTGAAAGTTAGTCTGATCAGAGGTATCTGGCACTGCAGGATCCATTTTTATAAAAAAAAACACAAATAATGTAGAGAAAGAATTACACAGTTGATATACACAAAAACAACACACTAAACACTCAAAGATTACAACGGGCTCCTATTGAAAAAGAACCGTAACGGGTAAACGCGAATGAAACCGATCACAATAAAGCGTTGGTCATAACCTAAAATGCGGCAGAGATTGAACAGTCTATAACGAATGGCTGAATCGCACTGAGGCTTTGTGTGTAGAGCGGCAAGGCGGCCCCATCTGGGGACGTCCGTACTGCCCGCGCAGGTCTGCCGTCCCCTAGTGGGGCCGGCCGCATTGAATGGGTTAAGAGATATAATAAAGTATCATCCACACTGACATTGCTTATTTTATTGAAATCCTGACACCGTAATAGAATTTGTATCTAATAGAGCAGCTGACAACCCCACAGCTATATAACAAATGGATTACAACATAGATTTGTCAGTTTGAAAATTTTTATTGCACCTACCCTGTCCTATTTTTGATGAAGGAGCAGAATCAAAAAAATATTAAACAAAAATCTTTGTGTTGTGTAATGAACATTTGCTAGTTTTGGTTTTATTTGTATCATTTAAATTGTTTAAAACTAGTAGGTTTCTTTATTTTCACCCTGTATATACTTGTAATACATAGGGTAATCAAGTCAAATCCAAATCTCTTTATTGAAAATTAACATTGAATGTGATTTCAAAATAATATGAGCTACTGTCTTGTCATTGGGGATGAATCAATATTAAAACTAAATTTAAACCAAACTAATGGTAGGTATTTTGTTAATTTTCACAAGTTTGGTCTATTCTAAATCATTTAGCATCTCATTTATAGTGTAATAATATATTTGATTAAATAATAGATTCTTAACTTTATCATATTTATTTCATATAAGTAGCATTTTATTGCATAAGTTTAATCACAATATACAAAGGATTTTCTTGTCAGTGGGGATTTTTGGATTGGAAAATCAAGAAATTCTTGATTTCTGTTGTTATATATTTCTACATCTACATATCGTGGTTTAATGTGTATATACAGGGTGCGGCAGCATAACTTCCTTTTTTAAAATGCACGCCATTCAGTTAGTTTATGTCATAGCGGAGCACTAGTGGTCTCATTCAAGAGGGGGTACTGTAAAGTTTTGTCCCGACACTGTTCAGTCGCCATCATGCGTTGGAATAGTGAGTAGCGTGCCTTTGCCGTTGAGGCCTACTTTTCAAGCGGATGTTCGGTTATTGCAACACAGCATGCATTTCGGAATCTCTTTAATTTAGCCCCGTTGGCTCCCGTCCCAGACCGCAAATCAATTGTTACATGGGTCACTATATTCAAACAAACTGCAAGTGCGACAAAACGAAGAACTGGAGTCCCTCGGCCCGTTAGATCACCTGAAAACATTGAAGCAGTGAGAGCGTCAATGTTGCGATCACCACGGCGTTCTGTGCGCAAACACGCATCTGCCCTTGGACTATCCGATCGTTTTGTGAGAAGAATTCTTCATAATGATCTTCATTTTCATCCCTATAAGATGGCGATAGTGCAGGAACTTTCAGAACGTGACTTCAATTCTCGGATGAACGCGTGTGAGGTTCTTCTTGATGTCGTTCCCGAGGGTGCTATTGTTTTTTTAGTGATGAAGCCCATTTTCATTTGTGTGGGTCGGTAAACAAACAAAACATGCGCTACTGGGCTGACACCAACCCTCGAGAATTGCATCAAAGGCCTTTGCATTCACCGAAAGTCACAGTGTGGTGTGCAATTTCCTCAGCTGGAATTATTGGTCCCTGGTTTTTTGAGGAAAATGAGGTTACAGTGACAGTGACTTCGGACCAGTATGTAAACATGCTCCAGAATTTTTTTTCCCACGGCTAGAAGATTTGGATTTGGGGGACACTTGGTTCCAACAAGATGGTGCAACAGCACACACTTCGAGAGCATCGATGGCTGTTTTGAGGGAAAACTTTCCAGAGCGCCTTATCTCAATTAGAGGCGATTTGGAATGGCCGGCACGCTCCCCCGATCTGTCACCTTGTGATTTTTTTCTATGGGGTTTTTTGAAATCCCGTGTTTATGTGAACCGTCCAAGAACCCTACAAGATTTGAAGACCAACATCCGAGAAGAAATTGCCAACATAACCCCTGCTACGCTAACAACAGTCATGACAAACGCCAGAAATCGGCTTACGCAATGTATGGAGAATGGGGGACGTCACCTAACAGATTTGATCTTCAAAACAATGTAAATAAAAACTTAAGACATGTACCTACATTATAAAAAATAAATAAATATTTTCTGATGCATACAATAGTTTTTATTGAGTTATCCAATAGAAAAAAGGAAGTTATGCTGCCGCACCCTGTACATATCTGGACTTAGGTGAACCACTGTAAGGATTGATAATGTACAAGCAAGGGTCAATATCCAGGAGGGTTCACTTCTGACTGTTTAAACTGTGAGGAGCTCCCTTAATTTTATAAAGTCTAAACATGAGGGGAGATTTGTTTCTCCTGCTTGCACTGATTGAAAGGCTCTTGAACAGAGCTAGCCTCCCCATTATCTAAGGTGACGACTGAGATAGTGCCTTTTCTTATGCTTTCTCTTGGGATCTCGACAGGAGACCATCCCTATCCCCAACCTTAAGGTGACGACTGAGATAGTGCCCTTTCTTATGCTTTCTCTTGGGATCTCAACAGGAGACCATCCCTATCCCCAACCTTAAGGTGACGACTGAGATAGTGCCCTTTCTTATGCTTTCTCTTGGGATCTCAACAGGAGACCATCCCTATCCCCAACCTTAAGGTGACGACTGAGATAGTGCCCTTTCTTATGCTTTCTCTTGGGATCTCGAACCGCAACTGTCAAGATTTAAACAGTGACATATTAACAAATTTAGCCCAACACATACATCATCATTTTTAGTGACTCGGTGTGTAGACTGCATATTTAAACACTGATATGAAATCCAATTTAATGAACAAAAATTTCAATGTATCATGTGGCAAGATATCTTGAAAAAGATTTTGTATGAAGACTTTAAATTTTGCATGAAACTTCATTTCTACAAGAACAAGTTTTATGATTTGTCATATTCGTGTCAACTTCTTTTTTGTATGATTGTCTGTCTAAGGAATTGGTCTAAAAATTACATTTCAAAGATTGATGAATAGACAGATTTTTTGGGGAGAAATTACCAGCTTTCAAAGGCAGGTACAAAAAAAAGGGAGATGGCTTGGCACTTTTGTAGCATTGGTGATGAAACTCAGTGAACTCATACTTAAATTTATATATCAAAATGTACTAATCTGTTACTCTACCTTGTATAAAATATTAAGAGCAATAGATATAACTTCATGATTACTTTATTATTTTAGAAAGGAAATAAAGGCACTTGTGGATGGATTGAAATTTCGATTGACTTCTGTGGAGAAAGCGTATGCAAAGCACAACCCGGATGAAGACAAAGAGTTCAACCCTCTTAATCCTGGAAATGGGAGTTTGTTGGAGTATGCTGGAGATTCCTGGGGATGTTTCCATATATTGTATCCTTTAAAACATTATCGAAGTATTATTAGTTTACTTTGTAATAAACAACTTAACTTATTATTATTGTTTAGTAAAAAAAAAAAAAACTGAAATCAATTTAATATCCTCTTTTTTATGATACAGAGGTTTTTTAATTTTTAAATTTATAGCTTGATAGTGGTTTTCTGTCTGATTTTCCTCATTTAAATATCTAATTCGGAAAATTCTTTGGTTGTATAGGGTAAAGAGGAGAAAGATACCTGTAGTTTTCAATAAGACAGACTGGATAAGGTAGGAAGGCTTACCTTTGCCGTATTAGAAAGTTAAATAATATATTCTTGATTGGCTGAGTGTCAGCGGAGCCTAGCACTCTACTTTAGGGTTAGTATTATGTACTATTAGAAATTGTAATCAAAAGGGTTGAAATCTTCTTAACCAACTACCAGATGGCTTGGAGTGAAAACGGCAATAGAGACAATTGATTATTTTGAAAAAGAATCGATAACGAATATTTCAGATGCCTTTTCGAAATATAAACTGGTGCAGACACATTTGCAAGGTTAGTAAAATGTATTACATGTTGCTTATAGACATTACAGTGGTGTTATGTGTATTATTAAGTACTTTATTCAACTTCACTGCGAGAGGTAAACCTTGAGTAATTGACTCTATAACTTTGTATGGGATAGCCTTTTATAACTGTGTGTCAAGTGTGACATGCAGATTGTCCTTTGTCATTCTCCAATTTAACCCTTTTAACCCCGACGTCCGTACTATACGGACGTCGTAAAAATGGCGTCAACTCCCGACGTCCGTATAGTGCGGACGTGCACTTTTTATTACTTTACTGGCCACCTATTTCACCAAATGCTTTGAAATTTCACAGAAATTGTGCACAAAGATATTTTGCATCGAAATATATTAGTTTGTAATGGTTTGACTTTCGTATTTTGTCAGTCTGTGACTGAGCAATTGCCAGTTCGTCTCGACTGACTGCTCACGCCTTGTTGCAGACAGCTGTATATCACGTGGTTGTGAATATTCCGTTTTCTTCACAGTTTTAGGTTAAAGCAGTATAAAGTACGGCAGTTAAAGTTTATTATTTGTTTTATTTCAAAATGAGTAAAAGACATCGTTCAAAGTCTCCCGTAAGTGAAAATACAATAATTTAGTAACCTAGTTGCAAATGGTGTGGATGTGATTAGTGACGACGATTTGAGTGATGGATATCTTGAAAATTTACATTTTGTAGTGATGTAAATATTGTTTTAAAAACTTTTTTAAAATTTAGATTATGAACAGTTTTAGTTATTTTGTCAGAAATAACTTTGGTTTATGTTTATTTTAAGTACTGTGAATTTCAAAGGTCTTGTTACATTGCCTTGCCCAGAAATGGCAAAAAGAAAAATTTACACGGCTTTACAAAAATTGATGTTACTCCACTTTGTAAATAAGGTAGGCCTATAATTTTTGTTTCCTTTTATTAAGGATTAAATATAATCATAAAGTAAAATGGGTATTTTTGTGTCAAATATTTTTTTATCTAATATGGGTTTCCATGATCAAACTTGAAATTTTTTCATTTTTTATTTATTTTTTATATATGTATATGCATTAAAAAAAAATTACTTTCAAAATAATAATTTTATTTGTATATTTCTGTAAGCTACATGTATAAAGAAGTAAAACAAAAAAAGAATTACCTAAATACCGGTATCTTAAAAAATAACTGAGTTATGAATTTTTTTACAAAACCCTTACATTTTGTCTGAAAATGGCTTGGGATTTTCTGGCACATCACTTGATTTTAATGGCCGGGGTTAAAAGGGTTAAATTACATAGTACTGCAGGATCTGATTTGTGATTGGAATTCAAATGTATAAAATGTTAAGAATCCATCTCTTAGTATTGTTAAGCTTTTAGAACTATAACTCCTGTTTGGTTCTAATAGTTCTTCTCCTGTAACTTCTCTTTTAGGAGAGGGAAAGGGTGGGGTCTGGTGACTGTTTCCAAATTGTATATTTCTATATGATTTCATGTGCAAGTTATTTGATCAGCTGGTTGTAAAAACATTGGCAAAATGCCCAAAACGCTCTTGATGAGCTTGTCATAAGTTTATCACAACATAAAGTAGTTATAGGGATTTTGTTCCACATTTTTAGTTTATTTTTTATAATTTATTTGTTCTGAAAACACTGAATTACTGTTTAAAAACTGAATTCCTTGGTTATATAACAAAATTAATTTATACACATTTCTCAAAAAGCAAGAACTAAATTGTTTTAAATGATAAAAGCAAAGTTTAGGAAGGATGTTCTCATAATAATACATAATTAAGAGGTATAGTTACAATTTTAACCCTAGAACTGTTAATCGACATAATTATGTCGGTTAATGCCGCTTTTGTGGTGTTAACCGTCAAAAGTTTGTCGATCAAACATTCCCTCGTATAATTACTTTTTATAATATACTCCGGTAACGTATCGATATAATTCATGTACCATTGGATTCGGGAATAAAAATGCTAAGGAACAGATGAGTTTTATTCCTCTTTGTATTATGGTTATGACGTAGCAAGCTTGTTATTTTGAACGTAAAAGAAAACGCGACGCCGTTTGTTGTGACCGCCATATTGCCGCTGCCGTTCTGTATGACTTTCGTGCCGAGCTGTGGATATTTGTAAGTTTTAATAGTTTTACGCGTGTTTTAGTGTCGTATTTAATGTGTAGTGTGTTGTTTGATGTCGTAGTAGTGTAAACGTATATATTTTAGAATAAATCAATTTCTATTTACTGAAATATGTTTGAGAAATTACCGGCTTTGTGTAGGCTATGGCAAAATGACTTGGCTAAAATTCATTTCACATAGTTTGTTAATGTTTTCACTTACTAAACGTTATTTATAGCACTCTTTTAGCTCTGAAGTAACTATTTATTTTTGGTAAATAGATAGTTTTCACAATAAAATATATATTTCCTGTAATTTCTTTGGTTATATATAATAACTGTTTGGGTTATTCTATATTTTTTCAATATCTTTAGTTATATTTATAGTTTTCTAACTACATAATATTTCCTATTACTTATAAACCATAAATTTATAAATTTTGATATAGTACAAGCTTTACAAACTATTTTATATTTTGCTGAATGAAAATTTTTCGCAAAATTTTTGAATAATGGCAAAATTTAACTTTTTTTACTTTTCAAAAAATAATTTATGGTAATTATTTCATTACTACTGTATATTCTATTTTATTCTAAGTAATAAAATATGCAAAATAACATGTATTCATATATAAATGTATTAGCAAAACTTGTTTTACCAAAGTCTTACGTGTACACCCGATTTTCAGAATTTATACGCATCGCTGCTTTTTGTTCTATAGCTTTATGATGCTTTCATAAATGTGTATAATGTTTATGTTTTTCTGAAACTAGATAAAATTTGACACAGAATGGCTATCTCACTTATAAATATTTCTCACTATAACTTCATTTGCTAGGTATGGTCCCCCCCAAATTTAAGAAATATTTTTCGTAAATTTTATATTTGATTAAAAAAAGTGTTTATTAGAAAATTTTTTATGGTTAATTTTACAATATAGTGCAATTCTACGTTTAATTCTGAACACAAAAATATATACTCTTATTTATATTGCTTTTATTTTATATTTTTAATAATTTTTTTAAAAAAAAACCTTGCGCGAAGCTCCAAAACAGCCCGACACTACAGGATGAAATGACCGCCAGTTCTAGGGTTAAAAGAAAGCAATAGTGTCACATTTTGAGATCAATATATTTTTATTATGAAGTTTGTTATCTTATTTGAGAATATGTAATTTGGTAAAGAACATCCAAATGCAAGTATAAGAAATAAAAACTTGGAAATGTTCAAAAATTTTGCCATTAAATGTAAACTAGTGTTCTCGATTGAGTGTCCAGTTGTAAGAGTATGTTTACTCAATGTCATCTCTTCATGAACTGGATGTGTAGTTTTGTAAACATCTTAGCAAGAGTTCACTTACATAATTAAAAGCGTATAAAGGTGTATACAAATTCACTGCTTAAAGTACAATACTTCGTGAATACTTTGAAGAAACCAAACAATAACTCTGTTTAGTTCATTTATTGAAATGTAACTCATTGTGCACTTGTGTGGCTCCTGAGTACTAGTTTTGTACCCAATTACAATGAAACAAAATATTAACTTGCCATTGCATTTCAAATTTATATAAGGATTTTTGTCAGGTAGACAAGGGGAACTGAGAAAAAACATTAAATGTAATTTAATGGCAATTCCCCTCACAGTAGATTCTTCCATTAATCTATTCATTAATGCCCCCTCAAATTTAACATGGGTTATACATTTTTTTTATTTATGTGGATCTGATGATGTTTTTGTTGAAAACAAAAGGCCTCAAATAAAAAAAAAAATAATTGATTATTTTATTTTTTTTTTAATTAAGTAGTTTGTTATAAATTAAAATTAATTTTTGCTAAAATTAGATAAATCTGAAAATTAAATCTAAAATTTTAAAGATTTGTAATGTAGATCCTTGAATGGTAAAATTACCAAATTAAATCTTAAGAGCATGTTGTACTAGTGGCCTTTTGATTTTACCCCCCCCCCATAAAAATAATAATAAACTTGAAACACCCTTCCTTTTTGTGGTTTTAGAGTTATAAGAGTGTTAGTATATATTGAGTCTTATTTAAATACATACTTGATATGCACCAAAACGCTTTGTAGTTTCTTTGATATTAATTGTATTGCTTATATTTGGATATTATACTATATTTTGTACTTAGTTTGTTTATGAGAAAGTACAAGATATAAATATTTCAGACAATTCTTAAAGGTTACAAATATTGTATGGAGGTGTGTGAGTTCATCCTCAGAAAGGGGATAGGTGGTGACAACTTCTTAACACAATCTGTATTAAGAGATAAATCTATTTTAATTTGTGTCTGTAAAATGTCAAAAAGTAAGAATATGGCATCCCATGTTCATCACATCTAATTTTGCTCCAAAATAATGACCCACAAAGTATGATTTGCAGTGTTCCTCTATAAAGGCTACATGGTTTTATTTTCTTCGTGAAGACATTGTAATATGAGTAATCTACTCAAAATGCTTGAAATCTGAGTATTCCATCAGTTAGAAAGAAATTTATATATTTTCTATTCTAACAGAATAGGAAATAACACATTCCTCAGTGATGGATCGGCCGAATAGGGCCTTATGTTATACCCTGTCATTACTAGCTTTCAAGGACACCTGATGTAACAATAATTTTTTTTCTTCAGGAAAGTTTTTAATTGTGTTTATTTGCCTCCAATTCTAGATATAGTGGTTGAACCATAATGTATAGTTGTAAAAGATATGACTCAGGGTGTGCTCATTAAAATTTGGGATGAGCTTGATAATACATAATGTACTGCTCATCTAAATATTGAGAACTTGTCAATTTTTGTGCGTTGTGCCATGTTGTCTCATAGAAATCTGATTTATTTTCCAGAATTAAAATGTTTAAAATTGGTAATGTTTGTAATAGTATTACATTTGTTATTTCAAAAGATTGTTTCAATAACAATTATAATTATTGTTGCAGATATTCTAGATTTGACATACTACTTACGAACGACATAACCAAATCAGAGAAGTCAGGTGATGGAAGAATTCTAAAATAGTGCAATAATATTTTATTAAGTACAAAGAAATTCATGTATATTTTTTAAATAATTTTTTATGGTTATAAATAAAAATAATTGTATATACAATATTAATGTTGTACAATTTTATTTTAAAAACTCAATACAGTTAAGGACTGTTTTGTAATTTTAGAATGAAATTGGTTGCACTTGTCACTGCCAGTTTTTCCGTAGTTATAAATTCATCCTCTGGATTATCTAGAAAGGAAGTGGTAATTATTATACTTATATGTTATAAAAAAATTACAACAAATGAAGTAACCAGTCATGCATTAATTCAAGGAAACTATATGCAGCAATATTTTGGTTTATGGCATAAAAGTGAATGTAAATATTGCTAAATAACTTAAACATTTTAGTGGAAACTATATTAGTTGTATAATACAAAGTTAGGAATATTTTTTACTACAAAAATTGTGTACTTCCAAAATTTGTTAAATAGATTTTCCACTTTGATCTAAAAATTAATCTGGTGAGAAATTTCTCGCTCATAAAAAAACAATATTTGTTCAGTAAACAAATATACTTTTGTACACATATAAACACAAAATACAAACATATATCTTAAAATAAATTATTAAAATAATAAAAAACATCTACAATAATGAATCAATAATTGCTATTTATTTTCGAATTAATAAGTTGTAATTACACTATATCAAAATATCTCTGGAAAGATTTGTCTTTTCTAGTAACAAAAATTAAACAATATAATAGTTAATAGTTTAAACAATTTACTTTGACTTAAATATAAATGTTGTTTGAGATGACTTCCTAGTCATATGTTGGCTTTTCACGCACATTTCTTCTAGTAGCTTGTAGTCAGATTTTGGCTTTTCTTGCACCTATTTCTGGGATTCAAAGGGTTAAGTAAGAATTGTTATTGGTAGATTGAATAAAAATTTGCATGTTGTAGTAATCCTCATGACCTCCAGACTTACTCCCCATTCTAGAACTTACATATAGTACAAAACTTTTTAAACAATCTAAAAAAGTTTTCCTTTTTACAATAGATCTCATGGTTTCATAACTTCACTGAAAATTACCACCAGAACACAAAACCACCCCCCCCCCCCTTTGTTTATATATGTATATATAATGGTAGCACATTCACCCGGCAAGTGAGAGATCCGGGTCCGAGTCCCGGCGGAGCAAGTACTTTTTGCGATTCAATGTTTATTGAAATAAATTTTATATATATATATATATATATATATATATATATATATATATATAGAGAGAGAGAGAGTATATGTTATTATATTATAGTTTGATGAAACAAATAACAGCTGAAATTAATTTTAAATATGCTAATTAATTTATTATACTGTTCCATTGTTGAGAACCTTCCATTGTTCCTGTTCCATTGTACACCTTATTGTGAAGAAACTTGAGGTAGGACATGTATGGTTAGACTAAAATTGCAATCTCAGTCATTTGTTAACCGTTTTATACATTTAATGTGTCATTTGATTTTTTATACATTTTCTATAAAAAGTTATTTTTGTCACTTTTTTGTAAAATACTATTAAAGGTATTTTAGTTTAAATATTTTAAACGATTACCATTTTGAAATTTAATTTTAAAATTTAACCATAACTTATTTTATTTATAGACTTTGTATGCATAAAGGGTTTACCAAAGTTTTCTTAGTTTGTTGATTAGTTTTTAAAATATAAATTTAAAAATTAAAAAACACAGGCGGTAAACAAAAGGAGATAAACCATTGGAGTCAAAGAAGTTTTTGACTCTTGGTCTATGAAGCAATATACTAAAGTTTATAGTAAGATTTGTTTATGCTATATAACATCTCTTGTGGGAAAATATATATTCCAAAAAAGCTCAAAACTTTAAACTTGACACACAAATTAATCTTATCAATATCTCTGCTAAGTTTGTTGGTCAGCTTGGTACGCCATTTCTTTTCAATGTGGTTGCTGTTCAAACTTAAAAAAAAAACTCACAATTCCGTTATTTATGAACCAAGAGAAAAAATAAAAAGTGCTGTAGAATGCTTATAGAACATTTCCTAGAGTTTGTGTAGTTAATGATTTTTGTATCTCAAATTGTACTCCAGATATCGGATTGGGTACATGTAAATCCTGTAAGAATTTTTCTTTCATCAAGAATTGGAAAAAGAAATTCTGAAACAAGTTCAAACTTGGTACAGGAATTTATCTTATAAATATATATTTCTTCTAACTGAGGCAGAAGGGCTATTTTAAATTTACTTGGAACATTTAAAAAAAGTACAGTAACATGGTGTTGATTTTTTCATTAATCCCTCGAGTATTAATAAGTGATATTTTCAGTGAAGCAATCATTTTTACTGGATTACCAGTGGTATTTACACTGACTCACATGTACTAATCCAAAGGCTATATAAATCCAAATAGCAGTCAAAAGCACATAAAAGCTACTGTAATGGAAAGCTAAAGACAGTCTATAGATTTGTGGGCTTTAATTTTCCAACAGCCTGTCTCCAGACATCAGTATTAAAATTTATGTTTTTCGTCTGACTTGTTCAATAGCTTTGTTGCCAAGCAATTATTTTGTTTTGTATATTTATAGATTACTTATATTATATAATTATATAAATCCTTATATTTTTGGATTCATAACTAAATTTAGCATATCTCATTTTTGTCTAGGAATGAATTGAAATTTTCCTATATTATCACAGATGTAAAACATATATGAAAAAGTAGAAAACTTTTGACAAATATATTTTGGGGTTCTCCACTTAAAAAAAAAAAATAATTATGTGCTACACTTTATACATAACATAATTTTTATATATTTTATGGACTTTTTAAAAACCAGGAATAACCTGTAATTACTACAATCCTGTAAAAATTTAAGTAGACACTCAGATGGTTAAAAAGATCCAATATTCATATTAAATAAACTGATGCAGTGACCTACCTATGTTATAACAGTTGTTATCCTATTCACATGACAAAATCAGTGCCAAAAAGGTCATCGAACAGGCTAGACAATTAATTATAATATACTGACAGCTCTGATTATCTTCAGCATGTAAATACATTAAGCAGGGCCTTTACTGATAAAAATATCCTGGCAAAAATGTAAAAAATAAAATACATAACTCATAAAATGAAAACAACCAAAACACTATGAATTTTGACGATTTAAAATTCCTAGCCTGAACATAACTTTAACAATATATTAAAAACAGCATACAATGTCTTGGATCTAAAACACCAAATTTGTTTTCAAGGCCCACTAGAATTAATTGTAGTTAAGCATCTATCTGAGAAATCTTCTGGTGTGGCCTATTCAAAATTCTAATATCACTAATAATTATTTAAATTGTAATTATTGTAAATATAAATGTTGGTAATACATACAAAATTATAAATCCTTTAAGACATTTACAAGTAGCACAACCAAGAAAACTTATTTAGAATTCCTAATTATATCAACTGCAAATAATCATACAAGAATGAACAATCATCACTATTAATCCAATCAGCAAGATGATATATTAGTTTGTCAACATGTATTGGCCCATAAAAGATTGAAATCAATTTTATTCCTTAAAAACTGTGTAAGGTAATAATAGATTCTTCCAGAAAATTCAACTGGACCATTTAGAACAAGCACACCAGTTAGTGTTAAAATCAAAATTGCCATTTGAACTAAATAATAGATAAAACTTTTTTATAAATTTTTGTTTATCTTAATGTTACAGACGGTGAATTTAAAAGTTTCATACCGTAACTGCATTATTTTTTTTTAATTGCACAGTATTGCACTATATTCTGTTGTGTTTAGCTACACCTTTTGTAAACTTCTTTATAAAATTAATTTTATATTCTTTATATCATTTTTATAACTTGGATTTATTAACTTTTCACAGAGTAAGAAATTAAAAAGTTTATTTAGTATGTATTTTTTAAATGTCCAACTGATCCTCAAATTTATTTATTTACATTTTTTTTATTTTGTAAATATTACTACACTTTTATGAAATGTTTTTGCCCTTTTTTACAACAATAATCTTGTAATATTTGACAAATACTATAGATGTGGAAATTTTCATTTCAACTATTAATCAATAGAAACCAAATCTAAAACATATTTTAATAACTTGAAGTTATTTTTAAAACAACAAGTACAGTACCTACAGTTTTTTTTTGTTTTATTAAAAACAAATTTCTTTGTTACAAGTTTTTTTGTTTATCTTATGTTTTGAGAGCAATTACATCTATCATCTGTTGATTAATTGATTGCCCATTTGAAAAGAGTTATGGTATTTATTGGCTGATTTCCAACAACAAACAACTTACCAGTTAATGGTGGTAGGTGTGGGGCGTTCTCTAAAAGTTCCAGTTTGTTGTAATAAGAATTGTAAGCGAGAACTGCCATCAAGACACAAGTCACCACAACACTAACTGCAAATCCTGGCGTCTCCGAGAGCAGAGAGAAGTTCATCTGAGAAAATATTGTTTACAATACTTTTACCTATTTTACAGACGATTCAAACAAAGCTTTTTATGAAGTTTTAACCATTGGTTGGCCAGATTTGAGATAAAACTTCTTTTTCAGTTTTATAATTTTTTATTTCCTGTTAACAATATTGCAGTCTGGTAATAATTTATTCTGAAAATACAATTTAATTTTATAATTATCAATCTTACTGCACTAACATCAACTTTTTAAAGTTATATAAGAATTTAACTTGCAGCAGTATTATACTCTTGTAGTGTAACATAGACACCTGAGGCTGAGAGTTTTATATATCAATACAAGTATTAACTAAAGAACACTCGTTAACGCATTCACGATGATGTGCACCCATCGGGTACACGTGATCTTTCACAACTGCTGTTGTATACCGGATCAGGTATTCACAGGGCTTTTGTAAAGTGCGTTGTGCGCCCGATGGGGAAAACATTGCTATGCATTTTATTGTTTGCCTGGCTTGGTGGTATGTTAACTTTGATCCCATGCTTAAATAAATATGTACCTCAGATAATCAGGTACACTGTTGGGCACATGATTGCTTAATTTTTAAGGTAAATAAACTTTTGTAGGTGCCCCTTAGAGTACACTGAGAAGAATGTTAAAAATATAATGAGATAATTGTTTTTATGCAAAATTGCGAAGCATACTTACCTTTCTCGTTATACTTGTTACTCGTTATGTTTGAGGTAAAAAACTCGATTACGGTTTTTTCCATTATTATTGAATTCCATTATTATCCGGATAAACGCTCACAATGTGAACATGTTAGGTAGAAATACTAGACTAACTAAAGAATACTCTGTAAAATAGCAAACATGACTAACTAAAAAACATTCTGTTAAATAGCAAACTTGTCTAAATAAAGAACACTGTTAAATAGCAAACTTGACTAACTAAAGAACACTTTATTAAGTTATAAACTTGATTAATTAAAGAACAGTCTGTTAAATAGCAATACTTGACTAACTTAAAAACATTCTGTTAAATAGCAAACTTGTCTAAATAAAGAACACTTTATTAAGTTATAAACTTGATTAATTAAAGAACAGTCTGTTAAATAGCAAACATGACTAACTTAAAAACAATGTTCAAAAATATGTGAAGATTCATAGTAAGGATATTTACACTTGTAGAGTAACATAGACACACACCTAAGGGTGAAAGTGTTTATTTTTTTATTTAGAATTTTTATAAAATATTCAAATTTTTTTTGAAGATTTAGACATTTGAGTTAGTAAGTCATCAATCTGCTAAGTTTTATAAACATATTTTTAATGGATTATGAAAGTAATGAAAAAAATGGCAGCTTTGCAATATAAAATGTCAGTTTCTTTCCCTCATTTATGTAACTGAATAATGCTGTTAAGAGAGGCAAGGAAAATTTTAAAAAGAGATCAATTGTATAAGTAATTATAAATATTGTATAGTTTGGTGAACACATTTTGAGACAGACAGCTGACATCTGGCAAACATTTGTGAAATTAGTTTGGTTTCAGATTTCATAAAATATCAACTATTACTACACTACTATAAAAAACTTTTACTACACTAGAGTAATAAAAATACTTTGCTATCACAATTTTGATACCATCATTGTTTTAAATGAATAAAATCAATTATAAATAAAATTAGATAGTAGTATAATTTGCATTGTTTTAGTTCTCCCTTAGTGAGACCTCAGGCGAGTAATATTGAAAGGTGCACTCAATTTAATTAATTCATTAACACAAGATACTCAACAAAAAAGAGGGCTCTCTTTTTATGGTTTCTAATTGGCTGAGCTTTAACAAAGCCTATCACTCAAGAGGCTGGAAAAATTACATTTGTGTTTGTCTGTCCACACGATTTTTCAAAAATGAAATGACTTACAGGTTTGAAATTTTGCATGAAGCTTCATTTCTATATGAGCAACACTGACTTTGATGATGGTGGATGTCACTCCATTAGATTTGCCTAAGCATTAGCGAATATTTTACATTGGTCTGAAGGGTAACCATTATGGCAATAATATAATAGCAGAGTAAATTATTTATTTAACAAACTGCGCACAATCATATGTGATTTGAGCATACATTTTAATTTGTAGAATAATACACAAAATCATTATTTTGTGTATTATTCTACAAATTCCACTGCATTCAGTGGAAAATCAACGTTAAAAGTCAGTGACAAGATAAGATTTTAGCTCATACTTTGTGTTCTAGTATCCTCCTTAGCTAACCAGAACTTTTATTATTTCAGCACTACTATGAAACCGAACGTAAAGAAAAATTATTTCAATATTATTTTAGTTATAATATAGCAACATATCTTGAGAAAGATTTCATCATTAGTAGACTTTGAATTTTGCATGAAACTTAATTTCTACATAAATAAGAATCTTTTCTATGATGGTGCGTGTTCAACCATAGAATTTGGCTGGATATAATTTGCCAATTTCATTTCTGTATGATTGTCTGTCTGTCTATCTGTCCACAGGACATCTTGAACATTAAATGAGTTATAGATTAGAAATTTTACGAACCCTGTTATGCCATGTAGTGTGACTTACTCCTACCTTGTACTTATAAGGTGAGGACTTCAGTACTTATTATAAAAGTTGTAACTTTTGATTATATTAGTTATATGATAATTTGTAACTAATATAATCATAGGTGTTACCCAGTAGTACAAATTACTTACCTTGACTAGTAATTGAATTAACAATAACACAAACACAGGTTAATTATAATTGTATATTTGTATATTGCAGATTATTGAGGTTTGGTTGAAGACATGTGAACACACCAAACTCTTCTAATACAGTTGAGATTAGAATCTAGTGCTGAGATAAGTAGTATTCAAAATACTTTTAACAGAAATGTATGTGAAACATTTTCATGTTGTGCTTTAACTTCATTGTATTTTATAATTTAGAAATAAATATTTGAATTCAAAAAGAATTAAGGTTTGAGGTTTCAACAGTTATTTAGTATTAAGTCATTTAAAAACTAAATAAATTAAAGAATCCGTTGTTCAGTGTTTAAATACATTCAAACAAAATCTTTTCATGCAATTTAAAAAATAAAATAGCTAAAGTTTAGATTAGTTGTTAAGTTGTAGAGTTCAATTCTAAAATATAAAAGCTGTTTGATGGTTTTGCTTAAGGGTATTCATAATTTATAGCAGATGTCAGAATATATACTAGTTTCAATTTATTTAATATAGAGGAATGATAGTCTTGAAATGGGGCCAAAAAAAATACAGTAGTTAAAGGTTAAGATTAGCATTTTGTACATTTGTAATGAAACACAACTAAAAAGTATGAATTATTATCATACAAACCAAAACATGTCATTTTTAAAGTTAAACATATTTTATTTTAACATGCTATTATCTAGAGTCATAATGCATGTAAATACTATGCAGCATTTTTATCCTTTTCTTCAGCGATTTATTGAGTTTGCTCACAAAATTGATTAAATTAACCTGTTAAAGTCTTTAATCCTTTGTGGAGGATCAAATTTTAAAATTTTCCTGTTTTCATGAAACATATCTTTTAAAAAGCTGTTGCTATGAAATTAAAATTAACTCTATTAATTACTCTACCTCAAGCGATCTTATTTCTTTAAGAGTAGTACAGTAAAAGTTATAAAACCAGTGGCAGATTTACCAAAAGACCCTATAGGTCCAGGCCCACAGGCCGCATGCTCAAGAAGGCTACGGAATAGAAAATGAAATCAAATTGTATTTCTAACTAGTTTTAATGCAAATGCAGAAACTGAATCTGACATGAAATTGACAACGTAACTAGGAAATGTTTGTCAACGAAAACAAGCAAAGTTAATGTGTATTAACATTGTTTACTTTGCTATGCACCAATAATTTTCTCATAATTTGGTTACTCACATAATAATGTTCTTGTATTTTATTATTTTACATTGCTTCAAATTCAAGAAAAATATCTTTCAAAACAATCATGAATCATAATAATCATTTGGTTATTCTCTGTGTCAACATTTGATACAAAAACATTCATAAAACTCACACGTTTTTTTGGAGTGGGGAGAGGACTATAAATCTTTTCAGACTTTGGGACCCAAGAAAGTAAAATTCACTGCATATAAAATGAAAAAATGGTTCCCTTCAATCATAGCTATTATATTACATTTTGTCAGCTTCTGTTATTTTTCAAAATGATTCTAATATTTTACATTATTTCAATAAATTCTGAATGTGCGAAAAACTGATTAAATAAACATTTTGTTGATAAAATATATATATATATATATATATATATATATATATATATATATTGTTTATATATACACAATTTTACTTGGGTTAATCTCATAGAGTGGTTTCGATTAAATATTCATTGATACATGAAGGGTATTAACTCTAAAAAGGCATGTGACCTAAGAAAAACTCCCAACACAATAAATATATAAATAACTAATTGATGGATTTTTTACTATCTGGCCATATCAAATTTGTTTTATTCTGTAAGCATGAGTAATATTTTTTCAATTTTCAATTTTATAGGAAAAGTTTTGAAATTTGTCATGACATTTTAGTTAAAGGTTTAAAATATTATTTGAATGGAACTGATTACAATTTCTGCCTGAGCCATCTAATGTGAATAAAGCTTATCAGGAGAGAGATTGTGATCTTATATCAGAATATAAACACAGATTCAACTTTGTAGAGTTGGTCTGAACTATGCATCCCATCATCATTTATTTGATTTGTCTTTGTTGTAAGTAAACTTATTATTTTACTTATTTTCAACTTAGTATTGGGGTGCCAGAACATTGCTTACACCAAGCGTATGAATGAATGTACCAAAAGTTCCAAAACTATGAAATAAACAATCCGGTTTTCATTGTTTAAATGATTAAATTGAAGATATGATTTTTAAATCTTAAAAAAGCCAAATAGAAATGCCTTCTTATGACATTTTTTAATTCTTATTATTTAAATCTCATTTATGAGAATTCTATGTTCAATTAACATTGTTTACAAAATGGTATGGCTTATTAATATCCAGTACAAAAGTGTAAATGGTTATCACGTTTGTCAGGAGTATCTACATTTTATTTTCTTAATATAATTAATTGTTCTATTCTTAGCACATATTTATACAGGGAACATTACCTGGTAATTTCATGGTCCCAACTTCTCACTGGTCATATCCATTATGTAAATGAAGAGTCACAAATGATGTAGAAAAGTATTAAGTCCTTTGATCAGAAGAATGTCAAAATTATAATTTGGTTATATACTTTTGAAATATTTGGTATGAGTGCTTCATTTAATAGTGTGCACACCTTTTCCTGTCCCTCTATGTTCTAGTTATCACCCAATTTTAATTACGTTGTTCTGGTATATTCTGTTTTATCAATCTGTTCATTCAATAGTTTATTTGTTTTATGAATATTTATAATTTTGTATAATTGGGATCTCATTAGAATCCCAGATAAGCATTAGAATTATTGGTGTTTAGTGTAATTTCCTTTCAGGAATAAAACAAGTGCTTCGTCTAAAAGAATAGGAAGCTGAAGGATTGCTTTAAAGCAAAAACCCAAGATAGCGGATGCTGCTGGATCTTTTTGGAAAAATTTCCACTATGACAGTATTTTCAACCTCTCTTTGCTGAAATTTGGCTTCATGTAGTAATATTTCAGACGTGTTAACTTTTGTTTTACGCAAGATTTTTGTTTTCTTCTCTATGACGTCTTGCTTCTCTTATTAAATCTGACTTCTGGAGTTCCAACAGAAGAAGTAGATTCTGAGATTTATCCTTCAGCAGAATTTGCTACAAATTTCTTGGAAACCCACACGGAATCATTCATTAAAAATCTATCAGTTGTTTTATTAGATTGATCAAGTGTTCCAAGAACACCACTGCAGAATCTAGAAACATTGTTCTGTAGTATTTTGAAGCTTCGATTTATCTACTTTTATTACTTCGCTGAGAATAACAAATGGATTTTGTGTTCTGTGTTTGTATTTATCGAATATCAATTTTAATTCTTGGTGGGAAATGTCTAACTCTATCTTGACACTGAAAATTATCCATGTAATGTTAATGCATATAAAAAATTTATACATGGTATTATATTTCCTTTAATTGCCCAAACAACAAATACCAGAGCATGTTTTTTGACTTAAAGTGCAGTGGAACATAGTGACTAATTCTGTTATTTATGATGGTTTCTTATATGTACTTCAAACTTAAATTTCAATTACCTTAAAAGTAAGCAAGTATGGGCAATTTTCCCATATGCCACAAGAAAATACGTGAATTGAGCTCTACAATGAGATAGTATCCAGTATGGGGACTCACTCGTCAGGACTTTTTCAAAACTATATTTAAACGGTCAAGTCAACTGTTTAAATGCATATTTAATTTTTTAAAGTTTTTAATGTGAGGATGATTTTTAAATGTCTAAATATTAAGAAAATCAAATTAATTGAAGTAATATATTATCACTTACCTTATTAGTACTCAGAAGCCTAGTTGTTTAGAGCAATTATCATGTCAAATTAAAATAGCAGAAACAAGTAAAGCAATCTCTGTCTGCTCTGGACACCATTGCAATAATGGTAAACAATCAGAAATATGATGATTATTATATCAACAGAAGGGTTCCTTAATAGGTTTAGTTGATACCTACAGATAAGATAAAGCCATGCCAAATAGTTGATCTTATCAATTTTGGCTAGGAATTTTCTTATTTGGGACCACAGTGTGATTTAAGCCAGTTTTGTAATTACTCCTTCAGAGTTGTAATTACATATCACACCCTGTTGAGTAATGTCAATTTTCTTTTTTCTGTGAAAGAGTACATCTTTGTTTCGTGAAGAGGATGAACTCCATTTAACACTGATATGACAGTGACAACAGGATTGTCATTCCACCATACTGCAACTTTGCTTTCATCTTCACACATGTAACTCTCTAATTCGCCTCTTGTTGTATTTCTAAAATTCAATCAAAGGACATTTGTTACTGTATTTGTTTGTACTGCTATCAAGTACAGAACTTGTAACTATAAATTCAACTTACTGAGGCGAGAAACCAAAGATTCTAGTGAAACGATGTGAAAATACAAAAAAGCTCAAGAAATTTACTTTTCAACAGATCCACGAACTACTGACTCATTTAAGCCTAACTCATGTTTTCGTTGGTCACGGCCCTGAAAAACTACAAAACTCATACAATAACCTAGTATTTTTTAGCAATAAACCAAACTGTATCAGGTTTCCACGAATTAACTGTTTGAACAGATGCTGATCAAAGTAAGAAATCGTAGATTTGTCAATTGTCAGGGTAGTTTCCATAGGTGCATGTTTAATGACTGCATATTGAGTTATTCAGAAACGGGTCCAATTATGGCATCCTTGGAGATTGCAGTTGTCTGCAGCATGAAATAATCTAATATTTCTTGAAATCTGTTTCTTCTCATGGATTTTGAAACAAGTATGTTGGGGAATTATCACCCCCCTCCCTTTCGATGTAAAGTAACAAGTACACAGGCGTTTGAGGTTGCATAAAGAACAGACTACCGTGCAATTGAATCAACAATTTCCTCTGTCAAAAAATATAGATGTAAACAGTCTATGGGTTGTGGATTCATCTGAGATTGTGGTGCGCAGTGTTTCAGAATGGTCTATAACAACTTTTGGACGACCTAAGTCACAATTTCCCACATTTCCAATAGGGATGTATGACCCATTTCACCCTGTGAACCTTAGAAGAATGTAGGCAAATCTGTCCAGTAGGCGGCACTTCAGTTGGCTACAATGTCAGTGCTATAATGACACCCAGATCGCAGCGACAGAGATAAAAATGCAAAGCGTTGAGAGAAATGGAGGGGCCACAACAGGCAAATCGAACGTCCGGGAGCATTTTCTGCTTTCGGCGACAAATACGCTCTCCACGTTATCTTATGTAGTGTGGTTGTAGTCTAAACTAAAACAAACATAACCTAAAATAACAGCGACTGCAGTATCTGGTACGTGTGTTGTCCGCAGCAGGGCCACCAACGCCAAAACTACGTTACTTTAAAATTACAAATTTAAAATCATGTCTTGGATAAAACACGATTCATTGTGCAAGGTTTTTAACAGAGGTTATAAACAACATTAAATGAAGTTAAATGACTTGTGAATTGTGGTTGGCAGAACCTAAATCACAAATGTATCATTTGATGACTGACTGACTTTACTGAAAACGTGCACTACTTCCTTATTTTTTATCGACGTCAGTGAACTTGAACTCGTACTTTCACATTCTATTGTTCCCCATTTCTCAACCCACTTTTCTCTCTGCTCATAATTACTTCATTGGAAAGGTGGATTAATATAATTATGTATCTATCATTCATTCATACTTTCACAGAGGGTTAACCTGTTGTATACATAACAACAGTGCACTAATATTCTCTACGTAACCAACGTTGCATTGTGTCTATCTAGCGGTAATAAATTATCGAAATAGTTTTTTTTTATTGCAAAATACTAATCCGCGTGACAGTTTCGTTTTATTGCTTGCGGGGACATGTTATATTTAGGAACATTGCAATAAGGGGGAACTTATATAAACATATCACTTTAGAATTAATTGTCTAGTAGACATGTTTCTTAAAATTTAGTGCCACAATTTAGATTGTGTGGTATCAGCTTGGATTAATATTTGTCTTCTCAAATTGAAATTATTACTTTTTGTTTCTTGATTTTATTAATAACATTTTTACAGGTTTTTGAAGTACGTACGTTTACTTTTATTTAAACTTTTACTATTTACAAAAATCGACTAGATTTTCTTCCAAACCCACCTGCACAAACTAATAGGCTATGTTATTTGTGGCTGAATTTGATCTACTGTGGCTGAATTATAACTGCATTCTTAAAATGTAGCCTACGACTTTACATTACAAATCGTGCAGTTTTACCTGTGGCTTTATTATTTCTATGTAAGTTGGTCCGATTTAGTGGTCTAAATCTAATTTGCTACATAAAGTTTAATAAAATATTCACAAAACCTGCACATTTTTCTTTCATTTCTTTAACTCCTTTCATCAGATAGAACAAAATCACTATTATAATTGTTTTTAATCCACCAATTCTAGAGGGTAAAAAATAAAAGTTGAATTGTGCGTTAATTTATTCATAACAGACCCAGAGGAAGTTTAGACAAATTATTAATCTAAGTGGAAGTTCGATGACGCTCCTATTGTAGGACCAAAATTTCCAGAGGACGGGCCTACGGTAGAAAAGAAGGTTTGAGATGCATTCCAAGATCAATAACAGGCTTATACCACCTTCTATTATTACATATGTGGTCTTTTATTCCTTTATTGGAGGACCAAAGTTTCCGGGCCTACGATAGAAAAGGAAAAATAACATTTAGTAGTTTAACACTACATTGTGTTGAAGGTTACTGTTGTAACCAAACAACCATAAAAAGTAACACTGGAGTGGTTATAAATTTTACTTTAATGAAAATCGGTATTACGAGTACACGGTACTGACAAAATTGAATAAAAGTTATATCGCTTATGGTCCTGCTTTCATGTTTCATTGCTCTTACATGTTTGTCTTAGGTTGTATATAATGTATTAATTTGAATTGGATCCAGACACAACGTCTTCGTCTTCACTACTTAATAGATGGTGTGTCCCAATTGATGATGTAAAAAATATATCAGTATGGCGCTTACAGATTCCGATTCATCATTGTACATATTCATGGAGAACAGAACAAAAGTCAAAATATGTGTTTTGGTTAAAGAAAAAGACAAGTGTAATAGTCAGTGTATGTACAATTACATTCATGTGTTCTTTAGTCAAGGGCTGTCTCTCTAAAAAATTCTTTCTCCGTGTAAGAACGTCTGTCTTTCAGCCATGTTGTCAGCTTCCTACTATAGTTCCTTTATAAAAAAAGCTTTTTTCTTAAAAACTTAAATGATGAGTTAATACAAAATTAAGTTTCTGGCGTAAATCCCAGTGCCTGTCTTGGTTAGTCCTAACTATACATGCAGGACGACTTCTCCCATGTAAAGTGCCTCTACAGTTAATATTTTTAGTTTTTTAAAAAGTACTCGACTACTGTCTTGATAGTTCAGTCATGCAAGGCACTTAATCGTTCTTTTCAATAGAAAGTAGTATTCAATAGGATAAGAAATCTTTTCAGGTTTGATTCAACAACAGTGCAAAATACGAAAGTTTGACTGTTCTTCTTGTTTGTTTAGTTTATTTGAACTGAACCGTGGAAGGCGGGGTGGTTCCCTCAGGGCCGCCTCTGAAACAAATGTCCCAATGACTGCTGGAAAGCAGAAGCATCAATATATATTACTGCATACACTTTAGTGCCGGGGGAATGGTATGGTGCTGAAGTGTAGTAGTTACTGGAGTCGAGGTGATAACAAGCACAATGAAGAAGATGAGCTTGAGTATGAATGGCGTCTATATCGGTGAAGTGCCTAGTGAGGGTCGTTCAGCAATGCCTGATGACGTAAATTCTTGAACAGAGTCTTTAATACAGCTGGTCAATATGAAGTCGCCACGTACGGTTCCCATCTATCACAACTTAACATGGTGTTTTATTCTCTCTTCAGATCAAATAGTCCAGCGTCAATATCCTTTTCTAGGTGCTATAACTATCTGCAGAATTGTCCCTCCTTCAGCACAACGTTTGGTAGCAGTATTCTTTAGCCATGTTTAGGCAATATATGCTTTGTTGTCCATCTGCTCATTTGATTTTTCTGGTAGCCTACTGTTATTACAGTGTCATCTGCGAACATGACAGTATGGCAGATATCTATATGATGGTTTGATAGGTCATTTGTTATCAGCAGGAATGGCCCAATAATGATCCTTGGAACACACCTCTCTGTAATTTTGTTAGAGTTGATTGAGCTTTCGTCATGCAGAGTGTTATAAGAAATACATTAAACTTTCACCAAGTGATGTCTATTATTTAAATAGCTGTCCAATCAGGCTAATACTGTTCTGTCGATTTCTTGACAGTTTAACTTACCAAGTAGGCAGTCATGATTTAAGCAATTATAAGCTGTATTAAAATATAGGTAATGGCTTGTCACCACAGTGCCTTCTTCCAGCTTATCTATTATATTTTCAGTTAGTTGTATAAAATCTGTAGTTGTTAATCTGCCTTTCGAAAAATGATGTTGATTTTAGTGAACAGATTGTTTTGATCCAGGCATAGTAGTATTTAAGGCTATATATTTTCTATATTTTTGAAAATGCTGGTAGGAGAGAAATTGGGCGGTAGCTGCTTGTTTCTGTAGTACTTCCACTTTTAAACTTTGGGTAGATGGAAATGGGCTAATTTCGGATGTTATGGCTATCTATTCTTGACAGCTCTTTGCTAGTTTGGCTGAAATTTCATTCACGCAATCGGATGTCAGTTTTAAGAACACCTTCACTAGTAGCTGGAGACAGAGAGAATTAATTTATTTCCTCTGGTTGTCGGATACGAGTATAAATATATTGGCCAACGTTACTTACTTGGCTACTATCATTTAATGCTCTTTTCGCTGCACTGGCAAAAACGTTGTTGCAGCTATCTGCTATAACTTTTGGTTCCTCTATTCACTTGAAGTATCATTTCATTTTGTTTTGTACTTGTTTCCTTCCTTTCTTGGTTCATGACGTGCCATAATGCTTTTGAGTTATTGTCAGCTTGTTCAATAAAAACAGCATTTTGGTCTTTACGAAGATTTTACGTTTTAGGTCATAGTCCTTATTCTTATTTGCTCTTTCTACTTTGTCTTCCACCAACCCAGTGCGCAGATACCTCTCATTAGTTTGTACCAATGTTCTCTTTAATAGCCCACTTTCCTCATCACAGAAGTAGCCTACTGCAGTGCTTTATTTTTTTTGTTTGAAGTAGTGCAGGTACAGGCAATATCTAAAAAGTACCTAACAATATTGTGGAATGTATACGTTTAGTCAACATCTTTAACTGTCTGGATTTATACCCAATCTTCATTCCTACGAAGTTTTTAGATTGTACTAAGCGCTCACTAAATATTCCTTTCTTTTCCTTTGCGTTTGATATTGGACATTTCTTGCGTATTTATGACTATTATCTGTGATACAAGCTCTGAAAGGCCTGTTTGGACTACTTTTGCGGTAATTTTATTTTGCTGTAGATTAGAACATATCCAGTCTACAGATGTTGATGTGGTTGGAGTAATTTTTTTTTGCTGGAAGCCAATGTCTTGTAATGTTTTAACATGCTAGCAAATCTCTCATATTGTTGTTCTTATTATTTTCTTGTAGGATATCAATATTTACATCTCCCATTAGTACTATCGGTTCCTCCGTACTTAGTCAATCATTGAATGTATTTGAGAGATATTGCATTGCAGCAGCAAGGTTTACTCTAGGTGGTGGGTAAACTAATACAAGGAGTGATTCTTTTTTCCTTTTATTTCATATAGTACGGACTCGCATAGCCTACAGGTTCAGATTCTGAACTGCTCGTTTTTACAAACCAGATGTAATTGTCCACACCTTTTTTAGCAATAGCGGCTACACCACCCTTTACATGTTTTCTACAGAAACCTCCAACTAAGGAATAAGAAAAGCTTATTACTGATGCACAAGCGATAAAATATAAATTAATATTTGTCTCAGAATGTATGTCTTGTATTGCCTATACGTTGGTTTAGGTTTATTTTGCATTCTACTTTATTATCTCTATATATAAAATACAAAGCCCTCACTTACTCACTCACTCTCTACTCAAGAGTTTTGACTGAATAAGCCTTTCTAATCCCTCTCATGTAGGCGATTTTGGCCAAAGCAGGCTTTTCATGCCAACGCATATATATATTTTCTTGATTGATGCAATAATGGAAAAGCTTTATGTTATCGAAAACAACTTTAAAGTGTATATATATATATATATATATATATATATATATATATATATATATATATATAAATCAAGTTCTATAGTATGATTAGCCAAATTTGTATTTCTATTTATGATATGCGGCTTCACATGATTTGTATTATCAGATTCGTCAACTGGTGTAATTTTACATGATAGTTATTACGTAGTTGCACACTTTCATTATGTTTTATCTATAGGTGTAGTATTTGTAATTATAGCAGGTTTCATTCAATCATATCCATTATTTATTGGAATAACAATAAATCCTAAACGATTTAAAATTCAATTCTTCACAAAATTTTAAAATTTTTGGAGTTAATTTAACTTCTTTTCCAAAGCACGTCTTAGTTTAAGAGTATTATCCTGACGCTACTCAAATTACACTTGAAACTTAGTTTCATCAGTAGGGAAATTAATTTAATTGATTATAATTGTAATGTTTATTAATTGAGAAAGAATAATTTCATAAAATAATAATTTAAATTCAATTAAATTATTACAACAACCCCCAGAAGATCATTTTTATAGAGTATTAGACATTTGCAATTGAAGAATATTATCCACTCAAGAAGCAGTATCCCTCATTATAGAACAATTAATTATATTTCACGATCATAGTATAATATGATAATATTTTAATTACAATTACTACAGTTATATAGAGGTTCTACTTATGTTAATAAGTATGTAAATCGATTCTTATTTGAAGACTAATTAGTTGAATTAATCTGAACTATTTTACCAGCAGTTTAATTAATTTTTATTGCCCTATAATTTCTACGAATTGTATATATATATATATATATATATATATATATATATATATATATATATATAACAACACTTTAATTACTATTAAAGCGATTGGTCATCAATGATTTTGATCTCATGAGTATTAATATGTAAAGAAATCGAATTTTATTGTTATATAAAACCAACTATTGATTTGGAATCTAATAAATTTCGATTACACCGATATTCGTGTAGTATTAAAATATAATATTCAAATACGAATTTTAGAAACATTAAGAGATGTTGTTCATTAATGAACCATTCCATCAATTGGAATTAAAATTGCTGCGTTCACAGGACAAAGTAATCAAGGGTCTATTTTAATGAAGCGACCTGAACTATTCATTAGACTATGTTCTGAAATTTGCGGATCTAATAATAGATTTGAACCTATTGCTGTTGAAAGAGTAAGCCTTAAACAATTTATTTATTGGTTAAATTCTTAAATCAATCTTAAATTGGTGTTGATCTCTTAAATCAAATTATAGAATATTAACAAATAATTGTAATGAAAAACTTAGTTTAAACTAAATTATTAATTTCTCAAGTTAAAGAACTATATTTACGTAGTTTTCGTCGTCACAAACATCACCAATATGATGAATGCCATTTATGTTTATATTCGTAATTACTCTAATAATAGTTATAGCAGTGGTATACAATAATTATAACTTATTAAAGTCCAATCAAAAAGAATTTTAAGTTATTCAATACATTTTACGACCGGTACTAGATTACAATGGCCGAAATTAGACGCCTTTTGATTGAACAACTTTTCAGATCTTTGCATGTATATGTTTTCTTTATCGGGACAACAATAAAAATGCTACTAAGGCACTGGAAATACTTTAGACCAGAAGTACAGTACAATGGCTGAATGTAGACGTTTTCTGGACGAAGTAGACTAGACCCACGCATATATTATTTTCTTGATCGGTAAAATGAAAACGCTCCTGGACACCGGCAATATCTTAGACCGGAAGAAGATAAAACTTTGGCCTAAAATAGTTCAAGTGTTACTTAAATTGTTGGGGCTATTCATTCAAATTTTATTGAATGTTGCAGAGAAATCTGTGTATTTCTTTGGTATTAATAAAAAACTGTATCATTCTCCGACTAAGAGCTCCAAAACATCGCTCTTAGATTTAAAGTACAATCCGTTGAACATGGATATGCCTATGACGTACCTGTTATTCAATAATAAATCACGTGTGAGGCCGCGGGTAACTGCTAGTTATTTATAAAAGAATCGATTGTTATTGAATGGCCACTAATTAGCCATTTTGCTGCTAAGTTTCTCTTGACTGAGTAATTGGTTACACATTGAAGTAGTTACCTAAAGCTGGTGTTTAAAGATATTGTCATAGAGTGCTGTACGAGGAATAAACATATTTTCAATTATAACATTATAATGCTAGTTTATATCCGTTTATTTTTATTCTTTTACAGTGATGTTATTTTACGAGAGTTGAAACACACTGAAGTCTCTGGCATCACGTAAGTTTAAACTGCAAATATAATATATGTGCATGAGGTTACTTCATGAGGAATTGGCATGATCATATTTAAAAATAGTAAGCCTATAAAATAAAGTAGTTTGTTTCAAAGTAAACAGTATTGGTGAACGTGTGTTAACGGATCATGTTGTATGTAATTATCATAAAACACGTTTAACATAAACTAAGTTATTGAATGTAAATTATTTTTTCATGGAAATAATGTTACAAAAATAAATTTAGAATAAATAGGTGTGGGACATGGAAGTAACAAATAGTAAAATTAACACAAGAAATTGTTAGCTAAATGTATATTTGTAAAAATATCGTGCAAAGTATATGCACACAATAATTAAAGTGTTGCAGATAAGCACATGCCAAACACCACAAAATGTGTGTGTGTGTGTGTGTATATATATATATATATATATATATATATATATATATATATATATATATATATGTATATATGTGTGTGTGTGTGTGTGTGTGTGTGTCTGTTCAAGTTCAAGTTCAAAAACGTTTATTTTCTTGTAATATAGAAAGACATACATATTCCATGAGTTCTGTTGAACTCGCGCGGAATAATTTTTATACTAAAACGTACTTAAGAAACAATCAGTTGGCATGTGATCTATGCTATGTAGCTATTCTTCTATACAACTAACATAATTCACAAATGTTCTTAATTTTATCTTTTTAAAATTGTTATGAGCAATTCCAAATCGCATAGTGTAACTATGAACCAGCTAATATTACCAATGTTATTCAATATTAAATTTAAATATACGAATTATTAAATAAATAGATAAGTATAAATATATATAAATATATATATATATATGTATATAAATAACAATAAAATATAGATAGAAATAACAAGAAACAAATTACTTAAAATTCAGGAAATTCCAGCAGACAATAGGGCTGGACACCGGTCTGGGCACACAAACCCGAACACACGTTACCCAATCCCAATTACTCGGTTACAAATAACAGCGGAACATAATGAAAGCAACAACAATAAAAAATACCTAAATAACGACAACAAAACAGCTGAATGAAACAACAAGTAATAGAACAATTAAACATAAAAAATAAAAAACATGTGTGTGTGTGTGTGTGTGTGTGTGTGTGTGTGTGTGAGAGAGAGAGAGTGTGTGTGTGTGTGTGTGGTGTTTGTAGGTTGTTGTGTTACATATTCATTCAATTGAAGTTTGATTGCATTGTAAACATTTACATAACCACTTAGATTTGATGAAAATATTTTAAACTGATTCCCAGTTTGTGATTTACCACACATATCCATTAATATTAACACCATTGCACAAGTCTCTTGAACGAAACCGTATTACATTGTTCGGAAGCTGAGGAATATCCTACCCCAACAACTTAAGCCTCTGAAAAGATATGAATTCGAGAAGAATCTTCGGAGTTTCATGGTCAGTGACCCGATCTACACTATAAAGGAATTCATGGGTCTTGACAACCACCTGGCGTCAGACAAGATTCTTAGTTGAAAAAAAAAAAAAACATTAAACCCTGACACCTGTACAATCTGTATATTATTACTGTATTTAAAACATTATTGTACTTGAAATTATTACAAATAAAGTTCAAATAATTTGACTAGTTGAGTGTATATATATAAAGAACAAATGAAGGGAACAAAGTGTACCGAAAATGGAGTTCCCGGCCTCAAAATCTCAACATTTTAAAGAGTCAACCCTTCACATATGGCACATTGATTAAAAAACATGTTGCTTTTAAAAACACGGATTTTACACAAAACTTAGCAGTTTTTACAGTTAAAACAGTTAAAAAAGTAAAATAGTGAAACTTTCAAAATTTGTATCTGCAATAAATCCAATTATGTTATACATGAACATATTTATTAAATTTGGGCATTTTTGAAAATAAATATTTAAAATAGTTACAATAAGCGTAATTTAAAACATATACACGGAAGAGTACATCGTGCTGTATCTTATTTTAAACGTCAAACATAAAAAAAGAAAATAGTTTTACAATTACAGTATACCATTTGTGTCGTTTAGGATTCCTGCACACTGGCTTAGCTTAAATGGTACTGAAATCGTTGGAGCTGTTCAATCAAATAATTTATCATGAAATGTTGCATAAAATTTCGAGTTAGCCTATATTATTGGTGTTTTTAAAACTGTTTGAACCTCCGGAGCTCCGTAACACTGATCTGAATTCAAATTATTCCAAAACGTATCAGAGTATATGAAAATGTTCCAGTGACGAGCACTTAGGAGTGCATTTAAAAATATGCCTACGATGTCCTTGTTATTGAATACGAAAGATTCGTGGGAAACGCGAGTACTGTTATATTATATATAATAATATGTTAACAAATAAATATTCATATATATATATATATATATATATATATATATATATATATATATATATATATATATGATAATTTTAACAATTATTATAGATATGTCAGAGTAAAATATGAAACTATAACTCAATTACTTGTATATTTAAAACATTACCCTTGAATGAAAAAAGTAAATACAAACTAAACAGTGAGTATGTTAAATTGTATTACACTTTCAGCAAAGAATATACGAGTATATAATCTGTTTTCCATTTCCATACGATCACTTTATTAGGAGAGCAGAACACAGCTGGCGTTGATTAAACAAACATAACTGGTTGGTAATACTGCCGGGGAATCATAACATGTAACCCATCAACCCGTCCTTGAACAATTATAAACCCAAACCAACTGAATCATAAATGTTTAATCTGTTGAATTTTAAATTTATTGGTTTTAATGAAAACATATATAGCATAAACATTTGTGTGAAATAATTAAGGTTTATTGTTTTTTAATAAGCATAATGTAGTGTTGTTTATGATACTGTTAAATTATTTAATACTAGCTAACCCGGCGAACTTCGTACCGCCTTAAATGGACCACAGCATCCACATTGGTGCTTGAAATGTGCAGAATAAAAGACAAAGTAAAAAATAAATCAAATTAGGTCCTATGTGATTTTTTTTCCTTCACAACTAATCTGAAATTTAAATAGAAAAAACAAAATAAAAAACACAATTCGTAAGTTATCTAAAATAATTTAAATCGCAATAAGCAGCAAAGCCACAGATACATTAATTTATTAATATTGATTCTCTTTCTTCAGTCGAGTACCTTGTGATATACAACATTTTTGTCTTGTTATTAGGTGCAAGAATGAATAAAGCAGATGGTTTGCCGACACGTGAACATGCCACATATAGTTGTCCATGAGAAAAACATGGATTTTCTAAATTTAGTCCAGAACGGTCAAAGATTGGCCTTGTGATTTAGTGATCGTCATGGCAATGCAAGACGAATCGGAAACTGAGTTCGTTTAAATTCAAAAGGCATATCGGTAGGAATCATCGGGAATCCTTGGAATAAGAACTTCCTCACCTTTAAATTTTCCTTTAAGAATCGTCGCGTGAATCACATTTATCATCAATTTTTTTACAACCAAACGCGTTCCATTGCATAATTTTGGTTGATTTAGATTGCGAAGCATTATGACTACTGCACCAACCTTCAAAAGTAAATTATGGGGGGTGGTAAGCCGGGCACATCCAAAGAGTTTAAAAATTCAGTTGGATAGTTAGTGGCCTCATCTTCATTTGTTACGCAATTCAATAGATTTGAATGTTTGCAGTGAGTACCATCAATTTGACTCTGAATTAAAAAGTCCAAGTCATCCACATCCTTGTTCTTAGCTGCCAAGACTGCTCGCTCACTCAACCAATTGTTATTTTTGTGATTAGTGATGGATCAAGAGGGGGAAGTCAGTATTGGCAATTTTACTTTGCCATTAAAACAACACAATCCAAGCGACTCTTCAAAAAGTTCAATGGACTACAATGCCCACAAACAACATCCATTGGACCAATAAGTACAGATACATGCGAACTGTAATCATAAGTGCAATCATAACTAAATTATGATGCTCTATTTAAATCAACAGCTGATGTATTCCTTCTTGCGTGTCGAACTTGATCTAGTTGTTGGTCAGTACGATTAAGCTCGCCGATTTTCGCGATAGCCAAGCGAGCTGTTTCACAGGCTTCCTCTCTTTGCTCTTGAGATTGAGAAGCACGAAGTCGGGCCATACCAACACGACGCTCTTGTCGTCCGATTTCACTTTCTTCTTCAGTAGAATTGTTCACAACGTTACGAAGGCCTTCTTGCATTTCGGCTTTGTTGAGACAGATTTGATCTTCTGGGTCGCGGCATCTTTATAATAATCCTCTCAATGTTCACAAACACTCGCAAATCGTTTAATTTCGTGCGAAACAAAGTTATCCGAACCGAAAGCAATCGAAGTAATAAGTTGTTTGTCTTTTTTAAAAACCAACAGATTATTGCAAAGGTAAAAAAAAAATCACTTCATGATTGACTGATTATTAAGTAGTAAAACTGAAAGGACAATCTATATGTCAGTAGCCATGATTTCATTTTGTTTGACTGAGTAACCCAAAAAAATGACACAGGCAGCTATCATAGTGTCAATCAAATTTACAGTTGTTTGTTTACATTTTGGAATTCAGGCAATTGTTTTTTCAAGATACAGTTTTTTTACTCTATGCTTTCAAACTATAAGTGTAAAGAAATTTAAAATAGTAATTAAATGATATAAACATATATTTCTTTTGTCGCATTAAATATGTTTACAAAGAACAGCTGATTAAATTTAAAAAGGCTCTTTCACTTAATAACATATGTTTGCTGCCAATGCATTTCTTACGGGTATTTCTGTAACTTTTAGAGACCAGTGGGGGCGGAATCCTGAATCGGGAACGGGATAAAAAGTATCCTATGTCTTTCTCCCAGTTCTTAGCTACCTCCCTACACCAATTTTCAGCCAAATCGGTTCAGCCGTTCTTGACTTATAAATAGTGTAACTAACACGACTTTCTTTTATATATATATATAGATTATTCTAGTTTTTTAAATCAACATCATTTATTTGAATGTCGAACAGTATAAAATATAAAACTGTTTGTGTTACTAAACAATTAAAATAAATTTAAGTTTCCACACTGTATGATTTTAAAATGGTTGCTACTACATAGTCAAACTATTTGAATATCAAATATCTGGATAAGTAACAATATGATATTTTAAATCGACGAGTTACTAACGTTATACCAAAACATAGTCAACTGAAGTTTGATGGTTTAATCAAAATCACATTGGCAGCTCTATAATTAATTTTAACGAATTTTATATTTTTAACTCGTTAACTATTAAATACATAAAATATAAATTTGTTCATAGCCGATTTTGTCCTCACCATTGAAAATTCAACACATAAAATAAATTTCAGTATACCAACAACCTCCCAGCAGCAGAAAATAGAAGAAAGAACAGAATGGCAAAATGTTGAAATTTAAGAAAAGAAATTTTGTTGCAACCTCTATAAAAATACTTTTGTTTTCAACTTCCAATATTCTATAAAGATGAAATAGATACACACGTGTCTCATGCTTTCAACAGAAAAAGAAAAGGGTTTTTCAAGCAAATCAGTCATTCATATAGGCTGAAAAAGGTCTGCCACCTCTAGAAGAGCTGCATTTTTGTTTTCAAATTCCAATATTGCATATTGCAGGGCCCGTTAAGGAATCAATCAGATTACAATCTAAATAGTTTTCTGCTTTTACTTAAAAAAAAAAAAAAAAAAAAAAAAAAAAAAAAAAAAAAAAAAAAAAAAAAAAAAAAAAAAACACACACACACAGAGTTTGTATTATTATCAAACACTTTTTTACATTATGTTTCTTTATGTATAGTAAATAAAGGAATATCGAGTAAGCGTATCTCCTAATTAATATGGTTTCTTGCATAGACGCTCAATTAATATAAACTTATTCAATTTTACAGATTGCGTCTCCTTGGGGTTGGACTCGTTGACCCTGTCTGATGGAATGTATCTTGATTTGTCTAAGGCATTCGGCACGGTGGATCACTTGATTTTATAAAAAAAAAAACTGCATTATTATGGATTGTCAAATAACTTAACACATTTTTTTACTCTTATTTAATACTTTGGAAACATTTTGTATTTTATAAGGGTTATTTGTCATCTAATTTCTAAGTACAATCTGGGGTACCTCAAGGATAAAATTTAGGCCCTTCTTTATTCTTAATTACAATCAACTATTTGTTTGACCACGTTCAAACAGTAAATTCTTTGTTATTTACCGACAATTTAATACATTTTTTCACATTTCTTCAATGAAGGACGCTGAAACACTACAAACCAATCTAGATAATGTGTATGAATAGGCTAGTCAAAATAAAATGAATTTTAATATCGCAAAGTGTCATGTAATATCTTTTACCAGATCAAATAGTTCCATAACACAAATTAAATGGACAGTCAATTACAAGAGTTAATTTAGTTAAATACTTGGGTGTTACAGTTGATAACGAATTATCGTTCATTACTCATACAGAAACTTGCGTGATTGCTGCGAGTAGAATGATAGGTTTTATTATGAGACAAGGTGTGAATTTTAGAAACTTCGGGTCTTTTATTGTGCTGTACACCTTTTTGTTGTTGTTTTGTTTAATTTAACTCACCCATGCACAGCGATTCGATCGTCTTTTCCTCTGTTGCGGGTGATGAGGGATTATAACACAATAATTTTGCGTGGATCGGATATTGATGTTCACTTTGACAGTCTTACTACGTTTAAAAAATATGAATTTTAATAATTTTGAATACTAGTCCTTCACAGTACACTTATCTTTTTACAATTTCATGAATTCAATCTGTATTTATTACATTTTATAAAATTAATTTCCTGATATTGTCGTCATTTATATATTTGTTATTTATCTGAATGTGTATTATTTATTTATAAAAGTGTTTATGTACCGTTTAGAGAAATATTTATTTATAGTTATTTTACTTATAATTATTGCAGTGATATTGTGGACATGGGAATTTGACTCAAACAAATTATTTATAATTTTGATTTGTTGGTACTGCTATGATATTGGGCGTATTTCCTGTTTTATAGCATGAAAATAAAATAATTGAAAATGGTCCAGAGACATTCTATATGTATTGGCTTTTCATAATAGTTTCAGAGTATTCCGTTTTAATCATCATGGTAAGATTGGCTTGAACGATACATTTGAGTATTTCACTTGTACTCATGAAAACTATTTCTTTCTCCAAACTTATGGTTCCAAAACATTGCATTTGAACTATAAGTCCATTTATTCTGAAATGGGTCAGGATATTATATCGGAACATTCCACAATATTTAATTAAATAGCCCCAACAATTTCAGTAACTCTGAACTGTTTTAGGTCTTAGTGGAGGAATACTAAGTCTGCAATAATGTTAGTGGAAGCGCTGATACAATATTATGGAGGCCTATGGTAATTTTGAATCGGAAGTAGACATGTTCAAGTTATAACTTCCAAACTTATGGCTCCAAAACATTGCTTTTTAAACTATAAGTCCATTTATTCTGAAATTGGTCAGGATATTGGAATATCTTTCTGTGACCATCACTTATTTTCAAGAGTGTTTATTATGGTATTTAAAAAGTATATATACCTATGACGTACCTGTTATTAGAAAGGTAATCGCGTGCAAAACAGTGGGTGGCTACTAGTAATAACTAAAATCTTTGATTTGTTCTTAAGTAACGTTTATGCCACGTTTGCTTTGTGAGAGAACTTGCTTTGCTGCCGTGAATTGTGAGCACGTACAAGCGTTTTTAATGGCGAAAACTGTCATTATGGTGTTACAAGTAATTGCGATATCTGCTGTTGCGGAAATAAGAGCAAAATCTCTTCACACATGACAGTTATTTCGGTAATGTTAAAAATACCTTTACAGTGGCTAGAAATTGTGTAATTAAGATTTGTGTCCTACTGTAAAAATTGCTAAACGGGTGCAAGAGTTCACGCGAGCGGTGTCGTGACCAATGTCGCACATTTGTTCGTGAAAACGGGAGAACATTGCTTGATTAACACTGCTTAATTAACACAATGTGTAAAGCTTTCTGGTTTCTTTAAAATAGAAACCTTACTTATCTTTAAGACTGTGTGATCATTTCTAGTTTTAATAGCTCTATAGATGCTTTAAATTGCATTTAAGTTGGTGAAAAACGTTGTGGACTTGATATTGGGGGCTTGTGGTTATGGTCATCAGTCCCTAATCATTCAAATAATAACACCAGTTGAAAGGGCAAATACTTAATATCAATGGATATAGAAAATATACTAATGTTTTATAGTTTAATCTACAACTGGAGTCAATATGACTCATTGGTCTGTATCTTTGAGAATTCACATTATTGGCGTCATTAATTCTGAGCTACGCGTCATTGATTTTTGTCTCGACCAAATTTCAATTATTAAAAACTTGTGACAACTTTCAGACAACGATGGATTGGACGGTGATGAAGACGACGCCCATCTTCTCTATGTGGGTCACTCTTATCTGTGTCATCATAGCACTTTTTATCTACAACGCCTACTATAACCACAAGGAGTATGGCCATCACATAGAAGGTGAACTACTTCTACTATTTTTAAGACTGTAAAATATATAGCATTACAACATCGAAATTCAAAATTCTTTTTGTATTCTGTAACTGCAGCGATTCAAAAAGTGTATGTTTCTTTTTCAGATACACTTTTTATGAACATTTCTTCAACCGAGGCGTCTACTTTCAACAACGAAAGCTCTACTTGACACATGCAACTAGTTATGAAATAAATGGTTTTTTTTTTTAAATAACTTGTCTACCAATAAACAAAATTTTGTTAAATTTCACAATTATTTTACATTTATAACATTTAGATAAGTTCGTAGTAAAACTATAATTAAGAATAACTATGCTTTTAAAGTGTTTTTTGAAATAAAAATGGTATGTGCAAAAATATTAATATTCAACCGACTAAAGATAAATATATTTTTGTTATATGCAAGTTTAATACTATTATTTACTATTCGTTCTATAGCGAGAGTTCACACACATTCTACTCCCTAACGATTCTCTCACTGACCAATGATACCAGATTATAAAAAAAGTCTGAATAGCTTCATTGTCATCCTTACCCTCTGCTATACCCTTAACTATATCGTTATATAAATATAACGCCTCTGACGTCATATTTACGTCAGAATTAAAAGAGTGTAACGCCAGGACTGGAGCTACATACTCCGAGCCGCCTCATTAATACCAAACGACGATTGTCAGACTACAAAAAGTTATAGCAGTACCACTATATATATATATATATATATATATATATATATATATATAAACTTGGTTTACACGTTCCGAGGAGTTTAGTTCTGGAGATGGCCTCATACTCTGGCATCTTATCCTACTCAATGAGCTTGTTTCTGCTGTACTTTGAGATTATGCTCATATGCTCATAATTAAAACATGTATGCATGTATTGTGTGAATATTACAATGAAGCAAAAGCATCATATAAATATTCACAGCAGAATAAAAGCTTATGAAATATGAACGCGTGCCGTCCAAAACTTCATGGCTCCTCTATGTGAAACGACCTTCAGTTTCCTCCTATAAGCAAGAACGTAGCCAGGAAAAGATTGGGAGGGGGGTCCAGAGAACTGATACTTTCCCGAGTAAGGCCCCATTTTTGTCCTTAAAAAGTTCTCGACTCGTGTCTTTATTTAGAACGATCTTTAAGCAGTACATGTCAGTAATATTGAATTGTTTAAATAATAATAATCATCGTTTACTAAAAAAGTAATTGAAAAAAGTGAAAACTTGGGGAGTTCGGACCCCTTAGACCCCCTAGCTGGCTACGTCCTTGCCTATAAGAACCTTTTAAGAATTTTCCTACGAAATTTCCTACATAAAGATTTATTCACCCGATGAGCATACAGGTACTTCATTTCGCACCAGTTATTGTTCTATGTGGTTTCATTTTGTTTGTAATCGTACTAAGTTTGTGGTACGCGTATATATAATTTAATTACAGGATGACTTGGCGTATAATCCACATAAAAAATATAAAAAAATTACTTCTAGTTGACTGCCTGCGGTGACGAACTACGTTTGTGTGATTATAGTGTGCTGCTATATCTTAAACCCATCATTAAAAAAAATGTGTTGGATTTTGTACCATTTACCAACGAAGCTCTACCTGTGAGGTTGAGTTGCACCTAACTGTTAGTAGGTACATGTTAAAAAATAATCCGATGAAAAAGTTACTTTATGTTAATGGATGGTTGGAGAAGGTTAACTCGACTTTTAAACATTTTATACTGTCGTCACATATTCAATATTCTTTATTGAAAAAGCAAGAATTATGTAGAAAAAACTATTTTATTGTCTAACAATAACAATAACAGCAGTCACGAATAATTAATATTTGAAATAGTAGAGATCCAGCAGTAGTAGCACACCTCTGAAATGTTTCAGAGTGTGTGCCAGAGTTCAATATACTGTATGATTTCCTTAGTGATGGTTGCGCAACTACAGCTAACCACTCTCATCGCCAGGTTACAACACAGGAAAGGACATCTGTATGATCCCTAACATTTTCTTAGCCACTGGTATGGACTATGGTGGTCTTTTCCTTACCGAGGTCAAAAATCTGTGTGTTATTAGGCACACCAAAGCCTACACAAGCATCTTCGTATGCCTTGTTTCCAAAGCTATCCACATTGAAGTTGTCACATAACTCTTTTTTGATGCTTTTATAGCCGCACTCACCTGTTTTGTTTGTAGACGTGATCTCTGCAATGACTTATAGTGGCTGCGGCACCAATTTCGTGGGAGTCGAAACGCTTTCCACATCATGCTCCATTCTCCTGGCCAATCTAAAGTTTATACCTTTGTGGCTAAAAAAGTATTAAGTTTCACTTCAACCTTCCCTGCTCGGCAATAAAGTGGCATTTGGGAAAGTCCCACCAAGAGCGTGAAACACCATCTCAAATTTGTTATAGGTGACCACGTTTCGAACATTTCCCAGTTCGTGACACTCACTTGTCAAGTAGAAGAGATCCTCAACTCTCGCCCTCTCACTTCTCTCTTAAATGATCCGAATGGCCTTTGGGCATTCACTCCCGGACACGCCCTGATACGTTCTCCCTGGTCAACATCCCTGAACGTATCCTCAAAGATCTTCCCTCCAACAGGCTGAATAGCAATGGCAACTCGTCCAACATCCAACTCTCCAGCATTGCTTCTGGAAAAAGGGCTAACCTCGAGTCTAGTTCTTACGTTATCAACACCCAAACCCCCTGAGGCTATAAAAGTGAGACTATCCGTGTTTGTGCATTCGACATTATTAAAAGTCCACAAATATATTTCCGTTGTCAAAGGTTTGGGAACTCCAGCAAGGTGTGCTCGAACCCGGAGATATGTTCCCGATGCGGCGACGAAGGACATTAGGAAGAGGTTACAAAAAACGAAGTCCAATATGTAAACTGCAAGGGAAAGTATTCATAGTCATAATATAAATTGTAGAGTTTATATTAAAGAAAAAGAAATATAAAAAATAATTACAGTAGATAAACTCTCTTTTAACGAAACTCATAAGGAGTACTGAATAACGAGGTTTCCCAACTCCACGAAATGGAGTTTCATATTCTGAAGTACCAAGCCTTCGATGTTCTTCGCGTAAAACATTAGAAGGGATGATGACAAAAGCGTAACATCTTTTCATGCATAGTTGACCGTGACATAGTAAGGATGAAGGCTATTTAAACGAATGCTAAAACACTTTGGACGTTTTCACACTTTTTTCAAAAACTACGTAAGATATCCCAATGTAATATTTTAGTTGTATTATAGAAATTTTAAATGATTTGATATTTTCGTTTTGTAATATTACATATAATTACTTTATATATACTTTTCAAGACGGTTCTTTTTTCCTTACATTGTTACTTTTATTTATTTTCAATGAAATATTACAAAAATGTACGCCTCATATATTGTAAAATGTGTGTAAAATGTATAAAATGTATAAAATGTAATAAAATGCATAGTTAAACATAAGGTAAGATGCTTCACGGCTCCATTTCTTTTGGTTCCTGATAGAATTGTGCAAACCCTCCCCCCCCCAAAAAAAAATTATATAATCATGACGAAAATTAGACGGTTAGGTCGTACACAGCAAATTTATTATTTTAAAATGTCCTACCTTAAATATTCTTGCATCAAAGAAGGGCTCATCAGGGTTTCCTTCTCCATCTTCGTTTCCTATTTATTTGCCCTCTGGCTTGTACTTTCTTTGTCATCTATTATGCTTGTTTTTCGGAAAAAAAACTCGGAACTTGTCAACCATTTTCATAGTTTGCACTATATTAATGTTTAACTTATATTGTTCAGATTGTTCACAGACAACTCCAAATGACGTTCTACACGCACTCATCAAGATTTTGAAGTACCCTTGCATACTTTTTTGTTAAGGTTTCCTTTGATTTGTCATCAAAGACTGGCTTTGTAGCTATCATTATCTTTTCCAGTGTTGCATTTTAATTGTTTAATAGCAAGTAATTTATATAAAACCTCACCGTAAATAAACAGAGAACCAGCTTAAGACACGTTGTGAACTAAATTTGAGCGTGCAGCACAATTTAAAATGAAAATAAAACTAGTATACAATTTTTAGATACTATATGTAAGTTAGTAAAAACAGAAAAAAATATTTTCTTACCCTATCCTCTTTTATAGGTTTCAACATCTGAGGAATAGAACAATTATTAAAATACTAGAAGTTACCCGCGGATTCGCACAATTTTGCAGGTTTTGCACCTTTATGAACACCTCTTGTTCGAGTGAGTTTTACTTTCGTTGCCAATTTCTTAGTTTGTCTTCTTACCACGATCAAGGAAATATGTTAAAAAGTGTATATTTATGGTATTGTAATTTACTTCGATCTTAGTATTTTTGTTCCATAACTGATTTTGCTTCTTTCCCGATCAAGAAAATATACGTATTTACACAGCTATGAAAACCCTAGTTTTGTCAAAAACCAATAATTTAGGTTTCATAACAGTATTTAAATGTAAAGTAAAAGTTAACTACATTGTCTTATATGTGCACCACTAGCAGTTACCCGCCCTCGCTACTTTGCACGTAAATTAGTAAGTGTTGGTTCGAGTGAATTATATTTCCGACGTCAATTTTGAGTTTGCCTTGTTGGAACGATCAAGAAAATACGTTAAAAAGTTTATAGTTATTGGTATTTTAATATATTTGGTCTTAGTATGGTGTATTCAACAATTGATTTTGCCTTAATTCCCGAACAAGAAAATATAAATCACAGATTAGAGAAGCCCACTTCTGTCAAAAGTCAACTAAAATGAGTTTTATATCAGTCTTTAAATTTATAGTAAAAGTTTTAAAGTAGATCTAATACTTAGTATTTGATGAAAATGTACAGTAAAACTCTATTAACAAAGACACTACCCGTTTGTTTATTTACAAAAACTGAAAAGTATTGTTTAAAATGTTTAAAAAATATTTTAGTACGTTTAGAGCTGGATTTACTACATTAGTTGAAAAGCACAGTCCAGTGTACTTTCATCTGGCATAGTTCTTGCTGACTGTTTCTAAGGGAGTCTTCGGAGTTAAATTCTGACTATCTTATGTTTTAGGGCGTTTTCCAAGGTGAAACGTGAGTACCTACCCAATCGCTGAAATCTGAATCGACTTTAAAAGTAATGGTTATTGCTAACATTATTAGAAATTACTTATATTATAATGTACTCACTATAAATGTAAACAAACTAAAAATAATAAACAATGTTTACCCAGAACAGTTGATTTCATTTTAAACGTTCTTTAAAATAATATTTCACAACTTTAGAGACTAAGATGGCATATTTCACTACTTTAAAGACCAGTGAGGCGTAGCCCTGAGGGATTTTCGAAATAAGAATAAGCGTATATTTATCCCAGGGACCGTAAGAATATCCGAGTAAAATTTCAGATCAATCGCTTATGCTTGAAAACAAAAGAAACTAACAAAGACACTGTCGCATTTTTAATATTATTAGGACTATGTTTAATTTTTATTGCATATGATGATGATACGCACCCGAAATCCTTGTATCCTTTCAAATCATCTATCATTAAAATCAGCATTAAACAAACAATTCAGTAAGAATAATGCTTATTATATGGAAAACAAGCAGACAGAGCAGAATAGCAAAGCTGAAGACTAATGACAAAAAATAGTAGTTGAAAATAAGTGAAATAGTTTTGAATAAATATTAATTGGTTAATTCATATTTTGTAAACATTTATATTGTTTTGTTTTATACTCGGATTTTAACGTACAGCTAATGACTTAGGCTGCACTGATTCATTGATAAATAATTTAAACAATAAGTACATTTAAAAAAACGATGGAAAGATGGAGAATTTATGAAGTAAAAAATTACAGGATTTGAAAAGAATTAAGTGTTTAATCTACAGTAAGATTAGGATTACACAATATAAGGTTGTAAATTTAATTAGTTATAAAATATATTTGATTGAATTTCAGAAGAGAAAGAGTTTTCAGGCATAGTTGATCGTGCTTGTTCAACACAATAAGGTTTTGGATTAGGGCTTTATTTATTAGTAGCATGCACATTAAAATCAATATTATAAACCCAATTGTTAAAATATTTAAAATTGATCAATAATATTTAAAATTTCAGAGAATAAGTATGGATTAAAGTTGTTTTAGACAAGTTCAATTCAAACTTAAAAATCCAGAAAATTTATGTATGTATCTTTGCTAATTAGAGTTCGAATTGGAAGATGTGTAACCACTGATGTACCACAGGAGTGGCTTAATCCTTAAAAAGGGAATACAAAAAATACTTTGGTACTATAGGTTAGGTTTTGAGAAAGATTTAAAAGGTTGAAGAGGAATAATTTACTTGGAATGGTACAAAATATTAGGAAATATTGTTTTCTCTTGCCTTCTTGGAGGTAGCTAAAAAGGAAAGTATGATTCAGGGGATGGTAAAATAATTAGATAGTTCAACAAAGAAGACAACAAATGGTACTGATAACTCACATTTCTTCTTTTTTGTTGGTCACTTCAATGCGCTAAAGATTTGTTTATGAGGGAATATAAATAAATTTAGAGTTTGGGAATGTAAGTTAAATTGTAATGTTACTAAATATTAGTGCATGTATAGTTTTATTTCCCAGCACATGGTGAAATAAAATGTGGTAACTAACTATATAAAATACGAGCTAGAGATTAAGATGATTCAACAACTTTAACTGAGTTATTGATAAAATAACTCATTTGATTACATTACATGCGCGTTAATTTTACACGGAATTGGAATTAATAATGTCTGAAATAAGAAATTTGTAAAATAAGAAGGGGGAATGGAAGTTAAAAATAAATTTATAAGGAACATTAGAGGAGATAAATTACTATACTAATGTTTTATGATAACATTACTAAAACATTTTTAGTTGAATAACATTCTAAGAATTTCCTTAGAAAATTGAATAATCTAGAAAAACAAAGTTTCTTCTAAAACTATGTACTTAGAAGAAGACAAATATTTGGTAGCAAAGACAGTAAAAAGCAAGAACAAGCAATAAAGAAAACAGGCTTCAAGTAACTTGTACTATTTCTTACATTGATTCAGTGAATTCTTAAAGTTTCCAGGAAGAGAAAATTTAGAAAAGAAAGTTTCTGAAAAAGTTTAGTCACTTATTTTAACAATTAAACTTATTAAAGCCATATTATTTTATTTAGTATTCTTTATACACGGTATATTTTACTATCGTTAAGACACTGTATTAGTTTGCTGTATAACTGTATACTTACCCTAATGAAAAAATCATACCAATGCATTGACATGAAGAAGTAAGTAATTATAACATGAATATTGTGTTTCAATTGCATGTACACTTTCTTTAAAGCCTACTCTAAATGAAACTAACGTAACTGTAATGTCATTCCTGTACAGTTAACGCTCTTGAGTTATTTATAATTTGAATATGTGTGAAATACGTACAAGCAAGAGCTCTTGAGATTACTTGAGAGTCACCAAATCCACCCTGTCTTTCCGTCAGTAGCTCTTAATGAAATATCAGAGTATTGTCACTCGTCTGTACTTCAAACAAATTGTACTGAGAGCTCTTGAGACACTAGAGAATCACAAACAATAGTGACAACTCTCTGCACCCTTTGACACCTCGGCTCTGGAGGCATTTCACCCGACTGTTTTTAAAACGTTTGCAAGGAAGAGCTTTTGAGATTGCATGAGAGCGTAAACAAAAACTTTAGCCTTTCCGTAAACATCACTTGCCACTATATTTGAGGAAGTAATTGTCAATCGACCGTTCTTAATTTTGGGACAGTACCTGAGAAACTGTAATAAATACAAACATTCGTATCAATCCTGAGACACGTCTCGTGGCTAAATATTTTGGTTCGATTGTTTCAATTGTATAGTAAAAACTACTCCATACAATGTCTAGGGTAAGTCGGCTGTCAACACCTTGAGGCGTTCATCGTATTTCAAACGTTTTCCTAACCTATCTCCTGGGAGTTCCTCAGGGAGGTCCTTAGTTTCTCGTACATCAATAACAAACAGACTATCAATCTGTCAAACACGTCTCATGGCTACAAGATTTTCATAAGGTTGTTACAATTGATCGGTAAAAACTACTTTATACGATCTAGATATAGTATGTGGTAGTTTGATTCGGTTACCAAGAGATAACCGAATAAAGCAACATTGAGTGTGGCTCCTTCTCGGATAGGAGATCGCTTAGCATTCCTTAGAAGGAAAGTCTAGAAGGAAAAAGAGGAAGCCCAACATTTATTGTGTCAATCTATCAGTCACCTAGCAGAACTGTAGCTCTTCAGGCATTCATTGCCTTTCAAACGTTTTCCTGAAACCATCAGTGAATCTCCTTGAGAAGTTCCTGAGGTTATAGATCAATCACTAAAAGCCGTGTAAGTCTGTCAGACATTTCACTTGACATTGGTTGTTTATGGTTTTGTCACATAGTTGCTTTATTTATTATAATAATATGCTAGATATCAGTATTTTGCCGTCATTTCAGCCTGCACTATTATTTTAATGAAGTATTATTTTACTTCAATAAAGAAGATTTTCACAATTCAAAGAAATGTTTGTAAAATTGTTTTAACTGACGAGTAAAAACAAAAAGTGATCTAAATTACGCATCAGAAAATACTAACGCTTGTTATAAACTACTGAATACTTATAAGGTTGGTACTTATAAATGTAAGCTTACAACAAATCCATTAGTTGTCATTTTATAGCCGGATCTGCTGGATATGAAAACTTATATATGGGAATGATATTTGCTGTGTTGTCGAGGCTGTTATGTGTTCTGAACTATATAAGCGGTACTCTTAAAAATACTATATATTTATCAATGTTGACGTACGTAAATGTTTTTAGAGATCTTCTAGTGTGGACGTTTATTTGGCAACTCCGAGTTACTTAGATTGCCGTTCAATACTAATCTATAGATATTGTAATGAATTTAAAAAATTTTAAGTTTTTACATGTTACATGTAAAGTCCATTTATTTATTTTATTAAACATTGTACTCAAATATTTGTAGGAATATAAAGCACAGACGGTGGTAACATACAATACATGTACTATTCAAATCATGAATGTACTGTCACACGAATGTACAGGCCAACAGGCATTTAGATCAGTAATGCGAAATAATGATGTTCGCATAGTTTTAAAACAACTAAAACATCAAAATCAAATTTGTTAAAGAAAATAAGGATGACCTAATTGATACAAATCTATTTTGTGACCAAGGGTTGTCCAAATGATGTTTTAATTCTCGCCCATCTCCTCTCACATCCTTTGTGTAATGTAGCTGCATCAATCAGCACACAAGAAACTACATTTTTTGGAAAAGCGTACCTTAGTTTATTTTATCAATGGCGTAGTCAAGTGGGCATGAGATTATCAGATAACCGAATCATGCAACGTTGTGTGTGGCTCCTCCTCGGATGGGAGATCGCTGAGCAATCCTGTCCATGCGAGCAGCTCGCCTATCTGCCATTGGTGTTGATTTGGAAGGTAATGGTGCAATAGATCTTGGGCGTGAAAAATACATTTGAGCGATGTTTAGTCAGCTATATTGATAGTGATTCTACACATAACATCGGCACTGTAGCTGTAATGCTCAACGAGTACGATAACTAGTAAGATGTTGACTATCGACAAGACCGACACTGTAACTGTAAATGTTAACGAGTACGATAACTAGTGAGGTTTTGACTATCGACAAGATTGACACTGTAGCTGTAATGTTATCGAGTATGATAACTATTGAGTTTTTGATTATTCACCCTTCACAACACTAGAGAAACACCTTTGACACTAGAGAATCACAAACAATAGTGACAACTCTCTGCACCCTTTGACACCTCGGCTCTGGAGGCATTTCACACCGACTGTTTTTAAAACGTTTGCAAGGAAGAGCTTTTGAGATTGCATGAGCGTAAGAGCGTAAACAAAAACTTTAGCTTTTCCGTAAACATCACTTGCCACTATATTTGAGGAAGTAATTGTCAATCGACCGTTCTTAATTTTGGGACAGTACCTGAGAAACTGTAAATAAATACAAACATTCATATCAATCCTGAGACCGTCTCGTGGCTAAATATTTTGGTTCGATTGTTTCAATTGTATAGTAAAAACTACTCCATACAATGTCTAGGGTAAGTCGGCTGTCAACACCTTGAGGCGTTCATCGTATTTCAAACGTTTGTTTTCCTAACCTATCTCCTGGGAGTTCCTCAGGAGGTCCTTAGTTTCTCGTACATCAATTAACAAACAGACTATCAATCTGTCAAACACGTCTCATGATTTTCATAAGATTTTCATAAGGTTGTTACAATTGATCGGTAAAAACTACTTTATACGATCGATATAGATGTGGTATGTTTGATTCGGTTACCAAGAGATAACCGAATAAAGCAACATTGAGTGTGGCTCCTCTCTCTTCTCGGATAGGAGATCGCTTAGCATTCCTTAGAAGGAAAGTAAGAGGAAAAAAAGAGGAAGCCCAACATTTATTGTGTAAATCTATCAGTCACCTAGCAGAACTGTAGCTCTTCAGGCATTCATTGCCTTTCAAACATTTTCCTGAAACCATCAGTGAATCTCCTTGAGAAGTTCCTGAGGTTATAGATCAATCACTAAAAAGCCGTGTAAGTCTGTCAGACATTTCACTTGACATTGGTTGTGTTTATGGTTTTGTCACATAGTTGCTTTATTTTATTATTTAATATGCTAGAATATCAGTATTTTGCCGTCATTTCAGCCTGCACTATTATTTTAATGAAAGTATTATTTTACTTCAATAAAGAAGATTTTCACAATTCAAAGAAATGTTTGTAAAATTGTTTTAACTGACGAGTAAAAACAAAAAAGTGATCTAAATTACGCATCAGAAAATACTAACGCTTGTTATAAAACTACTGAATACTTATAAGGTTGGTACTTATAAATGTAAGCTTACAACAAATCCATTAGTTGTCATTTTATATAGCCGGATCTGGGATATGAAAACTTATATATGGGAATGATATTTGCTGTGTTGTCGAGGCTGTCATGTGTTCTGAACTATATAAGCGGTACTCTTAAAAATACTATATATTTATCAATGTTGACGTACGTAAATGTTTTTAAAGATCTTCTAGTGTGGACGTTTATTTGGCAACTCCGAGTTACTTAGATTGCCGTTCAATACTAATCTATAGATATTGTAATGAATTTAAAAAATATTAAGTTTTTACATGTTACATGTAAAGTCCATTTATTTATTTTATTAAACATTGTACTCAAATATTTGTAGGAATATAAAAGCACAGACGGTCAAGGTAACATACAATACATGAACTATTCAAATCATGAATGTACTGTCACACGAATGTACAGGCCAACAGGCATTTAGATCAGTAATGCGAAATAATGATGTTCGCATAGTTTTAAAACAACTAAAACATCAAAAATCAAATTTGTTAAAGAAAATAAGGATGACCTTAATTGATACAAATCTATTTTGTGACCAAGGGTTGTCCAAATGATGTTTTAATTCTCGCCATCGCATCTCCTCTCAACATCCTTTGTGTAATGTAGCTGCATCAATCAGCACACAAGAAACTACATTTTTTGGAAAAAGCGTACCTTAGTTTATTTTATCAATGGCGTAGTCAAGTGGGCATGAGATTATCAGATAACCGAATCATGCAACGTTGTGTGTGGCTCCTCCTCGGATGGGAGATCGCTGAGCAATCCCTGTCATGCGAGCAGCTCGCCTATCTGCCATTGGTGTTGATTTGGAAGGTAATGGTGCAATAGATCTTGGGCGTGAAAAATACATTTGAGCGATGTTTAGTCAGCTACATTGATAGTGATTCTACACATAACATCGGCACTGTAGCTGTAATGCTCAACGAGTACGATAACTAGTAAGATGTTGACTATCGACAAGATCGATACTGTAACTGTAAATGTTAACGAGTACGATAACTAGTGAGGTGTTGGCTATCGACAAGATTACACTGTAACTATAAATGTTAACGAGTACGATAACTAGTGAGGTGTTGGCTATCGACAAGATTCCACTGTAACTATAAATGTTAACGAGTGCGATAACTAGTGAGGTGTTGGCTATCGACAAGATCGACACTGTAACTGTAAATGTTAACGAGTGCGATAACTAGTGAGGTGTTGGCTATCGAAAAGATCGACACTGTAACTGTAAATGTTAACGAGTACGATAACTAGTGAGGTTTTGACTATCGACAAGATCGACACTGTAACTGTAAATGTTAACGAGTACGATAACTAGTGAGGTTTTGACTATCGACAAGATCGACACTGTAACTGTAAATGTTAACGAGTACGATAACTAGTGAGGTTTTGACTATCTACAAGATCGACACTGTAACTGTAAATGTTAACGAGTACGATAACTAGTAAGATGTTGACTATCGACAAGATCGACACTGTAACTGTAAATGTTAACGAGTACTATAATTAGTGAGGTTTTGACTATCGACAAGATTGACACTGTAGCTGTAATGTTATCGAGTATGATAGCTATTGAGTTTTTGATTATTCACCCTTTACACTCAACAAGCAGTGTTAACCACATCTATTATATATCAGTACTAGGATCTGTGTAACCGATTCCACACATTGTAACTATAATGCTTGAAGAACTCAGCGTTGGACGACCCGATCTTTGACAATCTATGATAGTGTTATTATAAACTTGACCTTCACTTATTAAAAAAACATTTCAAAGATATTTATGTTGTTTATTGACAATATGAAAATTATTGTAAACAAGACTATACAAAATTGTTGTCATATACTAAATAATTTAATGTATTATCCGACATGTAGTTTTTTTAACGAGTCCTTTTTATTTGTTGTCTCCTAGCTTTCTTTTATATCATACCAAATAAATGTGTTGCAAATATCTTCATGTCCGACGTCAACCAAACATTTAGACATCGATTATTTAATTTGCACTTGGCTTGCATGTGTTCTCTATATGTGTACTATGTATCAAGTCCGTCCGTCTGCCTGTGGCGGCGGGGGCGGGGGCGGCGCTCTATTGATCGGGGGCGGCAGTCGAGCCTCGTCGCTCCTCACATCTCCACCACCATCGTTAAACGAGCGTTTATTTTATCGTTATCGTTAATTGTATCTTAGATCATTCTATTGTTCTGTGAAACATGGTGGGCAAGATTATTCCGGCTTTTCTGTTCTGACTTTCTTGAATTTCCTCTGCCGACCCCAGGAGCTGTCGAGATCGATCAGCCTGTCCAGTCCCTCCACTTTACAACAGGTAGGACCTCATCGCCGATTTTCCGATTATGCCAAGCGATAATTTATTTAATTCAAGTAAAACATTACTCCGGTGGAAGGTACCTTATTAGACATTCAGCAACGGTTGCTGTCACAGCTGACAACTATCTGTAAGTGTGAAAATAATTACAATTAAATTATATATTAAGATAAATAATAGAATATTAAAATTTACAGATCTAATGTTCTGACACACTTCATTATCATTTAAAATCAGTTAATTTTCTATCTATTTCCCCTTTTGCTTCTTTTCTCGAAACGTTTATGCCACCATAGATAACATCTATTTCTTTCAACACTTCTGTAATCCATAGACCGAACGCTACGGTCGTATTTAATTTAAAGCCACATTCACAGATTTGGATTAAGCTTAAACCATAACTTAAAAGTCGCTGTCAGTGTTCCTTTTAAAACGTCCCAAAATTACGATGCGCTCCAGAAGATGGTTATGAAGATATTGATATTTATTTTGATAAAGGTTGTCACCTCAATAAAAATCAGAATGCATAAACAAGCCTTACTTAATTTATTGTCATAGTTGATACTATAATATAAGTAAAATTTGCGATTGAAATTTTCTAAAAAAAATTCTGTCAGATTGAAAAATTCCCATTTATTAAAATTACACATAGCCGATCATTTGAAACGAAGGACATCTGGTAACAAAATACGAACCTTTAAATGTTCATTAGTATCTGTAGGATAAACGACAAACATTGGAAGAAATCCCCGTCTCTGCATTCACCGCTTCAGGACAAAACACATTTGTGTACAAAAGGAATGTTTTTAAGAAATCTGTATATATATATATATATATATATATATATATATATATATATATATATATATATAAAACACCCTTATGTTGAAATGGTTTTGCAACCCTAAAAGAACTATATTTTAGTTTATTCACTTCTCGGTGATCTAGAACGATGAAAGTTTAAAAACACATACCTTATGCTTTCAACAGAAAAAGAGATTTTTCTTGCACATTAACTCCCCCCCCCAAAGAGGTTTAAGCTGGGTTGCAACCTCTAGAAGAACTATATTTTGTTTTTTAACTTTTCTATAACCTAGGACAATGAAATCTAAAATACACGTTTCTTGTGCTCTGAACAAAGTAAAGATTTTTCATGAAGACCTTGAAATGTGACACAGATATGCTCTCAAAAGACTACCGGCACCGGATATATTGACCGGAAGTAAATTACAATGTCCGAAAGAAGGCATTATTACGGAAGTAGACGTAAGATCATTGTGTGGGCATATATAGTTTTATGATCGTGATAACACTGCAAACGCTACTACAGCACCGGAAATAACTTAGACTTGAAGTAGATTACAAAGGCCGGAAGTAGTTGATTTTTGGCGGAAATTGACTTTTTAGAGCAACGTATTCTATATACTTTTTTGATCGGGACAACAAAGCAAACGCTTTTATGGCAAAACACATTTTATCGTAACTATATTAAAACGCTTTTTTTTACCAAGACTTCATAATTATGTATGAATATACTTTATTGCTCAGAGCAACAAAGCAAATGCTACTAAAGAAAGAGCCAGAAATGCCATATGCCAGAAGTAGATTATTATGAATGGAAATAGTTGCTTTTTCATCTAGAAATGTTTTTAGATTTAGATATTTTCTTGATCGGGGCAACAATGTAAAACCTTCTATTACAGACATTTTCAAACATGTATAGTATATTCTTAATCATGGCAACAATGCAAATGCACAGAACTAAGCCACATAAATACCTTATATCGGAAGTAGTACACTAGTTGGAGGTGGATGCGGTTTGTACAAAAGAACTTTCAAACCTTCATGGTATGTATTTCTTAATCGGGGCAACAATGCAAACTCTACCATGGTACCGGGAAAGAATTAGGCTGAGTGAAAATTTCTAGAACCGAAGGTTACGTTGACTAAAGTAGACTTCTCAGAGTGATTATGTATATATTTCGTATCGTGGCAACAAGGCAAATGCTACTATGGCGTGTGAAATATAAGTAATTCGAACCAGAAATGTTTCTTTACACGCTAAACCTAAAATAAACGACAGTGGTAATTTTGTTTAGCTTTTGAACCTCTCACCAACGAACATTGAAGTAATATGTACCTTGTACATGTCTAAATACTTATTTCTGATTCAAAATTAGTACAGAACAAAATTATAAAGTGCTTTAATAAGTTCTTTTACTATGGACTTATTATTCCATAAATCTGAACTGAAGTAAAAGTGTAAACAAATTTTTGGATCTATTATTCATTATACATAGCATAGAAATTTCCAGAGAAATTTGTGTATTTCGTTGATACCCATAAAAATTGTTTCACTCTCTGATTTCAGGGCCCAAAAACATTGTTCTTTAAACTTAGGAAATCGCGCGTACTGCCGCGGATAACTAATTATTGTTTACTATGCAAATAACGTGAATGAAAATATGAACATAAATAACTTAACAAAATATAGTAGAGAACAGCGAAGCCTATCACTCGAGTCGTTGGACAAAGTTTATTTCTGTGTGTCTGTATTTCTGCATGATATTTCGTGAACGAACTGGCCTAAAGATTTGGAATTTTACATGAAACGCCATTTCTACAAAATCAAAATCGATTGATGGTGTGTGTCCTTCCACGGATTTGGCTGAGCGTTAGCAAAGGGTGATATATTCTGAATTAATTGAGCTATAAACTTGAAATCTGGAATGTTTTCTTAAGGTTGTGACAAACTTTCTTCTGTCTGTCTTATCTATTTTCCGCTGGTTATCCCCGAACGAATTGTACCATGGGCTCAAAACTTTACATGCAAGTTCATTTCTGCATGGGCAACCTCGTGTTTAGTGATTGGTCCCTCTATGGAAACCCATTAATATCAGGGGCTCATAAATGTTTTGAATACGAGGATGGCGATAATAGGATTACACTAGCTGAGTATGCCATTACTTACACTTACTAGTGACTTGCTCATTCTATCTTATCTTATCTGCTACTCTTTTCAAATAGGGTAACCTTACCGGACATTCTACTAGTCTTTTCACTTTCATTTCCCACAGGAGCTCCTTCACTCTTTGGGGAGTACGTGAGTACCAACCACATGGTGCCTTAGTTGACCTTCCATCCTTTCCTTTATTTTCTTTATGGTAAGCTGTGTATTCTTCCTCTTCTGCGCGACAGGGGGACGTGAGCTCCTTCAGAATACTCCCGACTCCTCTGCGGAGTAGAAGTCTGTCTAAAGGGTGCCAAGAACCTTCTTTCCTCCGGTTCTTTATTGCCAGAGATCTGTAGAGATATTTCCTCTGTGCTCTGGATATTTTAAAAACTCTATCATATCTCCACCCACCGTATCCCATTTCATAAAATATGAAAAAGTTTAAAATAAAAATATTCCTCTTCACCTTTACACGTAAATTTTAGAGCCCGAGTGATACCATCAACCATAGACTGTTGATAAAACGAGATAAGCGTGAGGTTTGGGGGTGGATTGAGGATCCGGATACCCTGTGGCTTGTCTAAGAGAAATGCCCTCAATTGGACCCCCTTGGCGGGAATGTTTTGGCTCTCCCTCTGTACTGTGATCGGGATGTTTGGAGATTCCTATTGGGGACACCTCGCTTACGAACTTTGGACCTGAGCTTGGTGTTCATTGCAGAATTAAAATTGTTTTCAGAAGGAGTCGTTGTCAGTAAGCAGCCTTGTCACATTCAACGCAATGAGTCATACTCTTGCAAAGGAAAAATGAGAATATTCCCACACCCGCCACTGTACTAGGCCGAAAAGGTACAACCTTAAGGTCAAGGCTAGATGAATGCTCCAAAATAATTGACTGGACGTTTTCATGAACCTACAAACTTAAAACACCCTAAATGAAACTTGAATGGTTTTGGTATTTTTTACTTTAATAGAGTAAAGTGTAATTTGAGATTTGTTTGTTGTGTAGCTGATTATATTTTAGTTTGAACACCTGGTTTATTAAAAAAATATTGGAAGAAAGGAAAAAGTAAAGAAATGTGGAAGATGAAAGAATATGAGGAGAGGATAGGCATGGGGCGGCACATGAGAAACTGAGATTAGGCTTAGAATCGGATGAGGGAAATCCAAGGTTCTCGGAAGGAAAGTTTCGTAACTCCGTGAGCAGCCTTGGAGAATCGGAGGCCAAGGCTGAGAGTAGGAAAAGAATGAGGTCAGGGAAGGAAAGCTCGCCTCAGGGAGGAAAATATTCGAGGGATTAGAAGTTGGTGACTGTTGAAGACGAAGAGAAAATACTCCCTGAGAAACATCGATGAAAAGCCGGTCACCCTGTCAAAGAGGACAAAACAAACTGCCATAAGGATAATGGTTTTTAAACCACAAATGGAGTCTTTAGAGAAATGGCTTTAAGATAAGAGTTGGTTAATGCCAAAATAAAGAGCATGGCGGGAAATAAGGGATGAAATGAAGGAAGAGCATGTCAAGATCGTGGAAGTATGGTTTGAGAAGATGTGGGATAGCCGCTATAGAGGATGGCATCGATGAGGGTGCACTGCGTTGAAGACATTACGTTCAGAAAGGAAGTAGTGAGAATTCCGAAAGTGACAGGGATGAGAGGTCCAATTCTCCTTGTTCCAAACTGGTTAAGATCAGGCAAGTGGGTAAGGAAAGTGACGAAGAAAGAAAGCTTAAAGAGGCTGGTGAGATAATCGGAAATGGGATTAAAGGGGGGTCTCCATCGGCTTGGCAGCGTGAGTGGGGCACCAGCTCCTCCCCAGGCATGGCTTAGGACACATTCCTTTTTTCCCTGGATCACCTGGTGGTGGGATGTTAGATCAACACAGTTCGATACTGACGATACCCCGCTTAGGGTCCTTGAGAACCCTACCAACTTTTGGGGACCCCCTCCAGCATGAGGCTGGACCAGTCCCCAGTGGCCACCATCACAAGGCTCGGGGCGAGGCCGCCTCTATTTTAGGGATCTTGCTTGCCCTCTGGTACCCCAGACTCTAATATTATTCGCCTTTAACTTGTGGTACTCAAGTTTCCACTAAGGTGGACGGCAGCTACCAAGCTGCTATTCTGTCAACGTGCCTTTTCTCATTTCCACTAGCGATTTGTTCTTACTAAGAAACCGGACCGGGGAAGGCTAGTTCGTGTCAGTCCTGGCCGTTTAATTTTCAGCCAGTTCCTGTACGAGGGGCACAGTACGCGGTTTGTGGACTAAAAGTTCGTTCACAGGTCGTGCATCAACATGCTGCGCCTTAACGGTTGTAAACGATGAAGTGGGGGAGGGCGGTGAACGTCTGTGTCACCGCTGTGATCGGACCACGGTGCATGCGTGGGACTCACCGACGACGATGTCCGTGGTCTCTTAGCGGCATCACGCGGTACTTGATGTCCTCATCGTTGCAATCCGATCACTCCGAGGGTTGAGGTACCAGCGTGTCCCTCTGTACCGGCTGTTGGTCGGTCGTGAGGTTCCAGACGACTTAATTCGTCTCCGTCAGGTCATGGTGGTCGTTGATGACAGACGAAAGACTATCCGAATCGTCAATGTCCCTATGAGGACGGTTGGTCTGCAGTGTTCGAATGCCGGGACAGGAAGTCCGCAGCTCGCCCAGTTTTTACGCGCTGACAGGAATACAGTCTCCGTCGATGCGCTAGGTACGTGGGACAGAGCTATTTGGGACACATTGGTTTTCCTGAAAGTCTGACGGCAATATGGCGTTCCCCTCTCCCACCGTTGTGTCTCCTCGGCGATCCAGTGGAGCAGGAACCTCTACGACCAACACGTGATGTATGCGCTAACGTACCGTTAAGCTCCTGATCAGGATCCTAAGCTTATACTTCTAGGTTTAGAATCCATTTTCAAGTTTTAATAACGTTTGTAGATAAGAGTTATAATCTAATTATTGTTATTTAATATCTACAGGGTTTGTCCGGAAAGTAATAGGACTGATTTTCTTTCGCCGGACTGTACTTCGGAGCGTGTGCGCACCGACTGGATTCGGTAGAGGGCGTTCCTACCTAACGAACAAGAGGCTGGTCAGTTGTCTCCGAGCACCTGAAGAGTCAGAACAGGCATTTTCACGTGACATGTTTCTGTGAGTGGTGCAAAAAAAAAAAAATGAAAATGCAGCGTTCGTTAGAGAAGAGGCACACGATTAGATTCAGTGTGAAACTCGGTAAATCTGCGACAGAGACATTTGATATAATCAAGCAGGCTTACCCAGATGTTGCTTTAGCAAGAAGTGGTGTGTTTCGGTGGCACCAGGCCTTTTTGGAGGGCCGGGAAGAGGTCGCTGATGAAGACCGTGCTGGAAGACCTTCGACTTCGACAAACACCGACAATGTGACTCGTGTGCGCAAAGTTTTGAACTCAGACCGTCGACTAAGTATTCGTTTAATTGCCCAGATGTTACATTTACCGAAATCTGTCGTTCATGAAATTGTGACGGAGCATTTGAACATGCGCAAAGTGTGTGCGAAGATGGTCGCAAAAGTGTTCACTGGTGACCAGAAATTGCAGCTCACACCGCCTTTGTTGTGAACAGCTACCTGACCAAGGCCGGCATCCCAACTCTTCCACAGCCGCCCTACAGCCCAGATGTCCCAGATGGTCCCCCAGACTTTTTTTTGTTTTATCACCGGAAAAGGCAAGCATTTTGAGACGACAGAGGGGATCCAAGCAGCTTGTACCGCGGCTCTCAAGGCTATTCCGGAGAATGCCTTCTGTGACGCCTTCAATGCTTGGAAATCGCGCTGACAGCGCGGCATCGACTCAGAAGGAGCCTATTTTAAAAGTTTTTAAAGAATGGTAACGATTTGCTCAATAAATTTTTTTTAATGGACTCAGTCCTATTACTTTCCGGACAAACCCTGTATATACATTAACTGTTACGCGTTATTAGTATTTAGTTTAAGTTTTGAATATACTTGAATGAGTTGTAATTAATAGCTTACGCTCTATTATTTATAAGGGATATGCTGCATATGATGTACGTTTACCTATTGTTATATTTTAATGCATTACAGTTTATTATTGGCATTTATAGTGAGATCTTGATTGTGAAAAGAAACTAAAGACAAAAAGAAGGCCCCAGTTAATAAAGCAATTAAATACCCGAAATAAACAAGAAGACATAAATATATTAAAATTAAAGAAAAATAACCTATGATTCTCAGTTCTAAGGGTGCAAGAGTAAAGGAAGAATTAATGGAAGTATGACATAATGACAAATGGAACGATGCCTCGCTATATGAATTTCCGACTTGTGCTGGGGGTGGTGGTGGGAACAATGGCTTCGCCTAACACCTCCCTCTATGGGATATGGGTGAACGTTTACATAGTCTCACTATCCACAAGGATGTATCGAGAACGATTTCGTTCGAAGACCTTTAATTTTGATCGAAACTTAAATTATATAAACACAAGAATGAATTGAGATGCATGTTTATAAAAGATTTTGCTGAGCGTCATTAAAGCCACTCAGTAAAATCACTCAGGCTGGTAAAGTTTCTGTACTAGTGGGATTCAAAAGTCTCTTTTCTGTCTGATCGTGTGTCCGCAGAACATACCTAGAATAATATGAGCTAATCTTTTCGATAGAGATCAATGTATATCCTTGTCAAAGTGTTACTCTTAAAAAGAATTCAATCGTAATTTTAAAGCCATTGTTAAGAGGAAGTTTTACAACACTACTCGTCAAGCATTAAGAATGAGACACCATAAAGTTGTAAAATAATGTTGTTTGTAGTATGCCAAATATACTGTAAATAATTAAAAATACAAGTATGAACATACTAATAAGATTTAATTAATTAAATAATTACTAAAATAGGAAAGGTTTAGATAACATTTCAAGTGAATATTTTTGAGAGAGTATAGAATATAATTTGGCCACTCTCTGTAATAATCTACCCAACATGTAGTCTCAGCTAAATTTCAATACAAAAGCACGGCTACAGCCTCATTACAACAGTAATTACATTCGCTTCTTCACCGCTCTTTCACACTCTTGTTAAATTCAGCTGCCGGCTACGTTTTCTCCGCAATTATTACATAGACTTTCGTGGGATCACGAACACTTCAAACGTGTATGGCTAACGTTCATTTAAAGTTCCTATTTCTAACACCAAAAAGCTTAGCATTATTTCTCTGAAATTGTTTAATAAGACTGAAAAGCATACAACTAACACAACAAATTCTTTTCCCCGTAAAAAGGTTACAATAAAAATAAGTGATAGCCTACTTTCCTATAATAGGTATGTGTAATATATTCTTACAGTCTAAAAGCAAAAAAGAACCCAAATTCATTTTATAACCCTTTCAGAACCACTAAAGAGGCTCAAATTTTACTATGGGTGAATTGAATAGAAATAATACTACCTGGTAAAATCTAGTATCTAGCCATAATTATGAGTTCGATAGTTTGCACTCAAATGACAATGCAATGAATACAACAAAGCAATTTGTATGTAGAAAAAAAAATACTGGATAGGAATATAGCAAGATTTACGACTACTAAGTAATTCATAAATTACTGTTACCTAAACGTTTGGCTGAGCGATAACAAGTGCTTGAACATTGAAATTTGGGGGAATATCTCTCATTACGAAATTAGAATACCCAATCTACTTTAGTGACTGCCTCTCCAATCCAATGAAAGGAAGGACACTTTTTAGGACTAAACTATCTCTTAAAAAACAAGTCGATATCCTTTAATCTCAAATTTTGTATAAAAAGTAGTTTGAATTTTTTATAACATAAATAACATTCACTATTTACATCCATTCTACAAACGTCAATTTTGGATAGACTCAATGAAAACTATAGTTTTAGAGAAATCAACTTTTTTCAATTTATGTTCAAACTAGAATACCCTAAGTCTGAGCGGCAAAAATAACCATGAAGAGAATCAATTTTTTTCTAGTCAACTGCCTGTCAGTCATCACAGACGGAGCCAACAACCAGCACCCTGGTGCGCGCATGACCAGAATGATCAGGGCCTCATAAGGACGGGCGTTTCAGTCAGATTGAAACTGATCTCTACGTTGCCGAGGGATATTTTGATTTTCTCTGTTTGCACTGGAAATCATTGTTACATTTCTGAGTTATTAAAGCTACAAATGCAGTTATTAAAGCTACATACGAGTTATTAAAGAGACGCAGTTCCTCGTCGAACAGCAATCTGATTGCCAGCTACCAAAATTGCTGGAATATCGCTCAATGAATGAGGTCGTTTCGACTTAAAAGTGCAATGTCACTAACCTTATTCTTGTTCTCAAAAACTTTTACCAAAACGATTTCCGTCTTTTCTTTTTTTCCCACTGCTAAGTAATGAGTTTGTTCTATCACAACGGTGGGCATCTCTTCATAATCCATGACGCTTGATCAAGAACCAGTAAAATGTTAAGCGGAAGATTGCCAAACGAGTGATTGCTGGCTCGATTGCTTGCTTGATTGCTAGGACAATATATTTTAAATTTGGTACTGATATTAAAACGAAATATTGCTACAATTATAAATCCATCTTTGTACAAAATGTCAAGTATATTGGCCAGTTCCTTTTCGAGATATCGTCCGGACAGAGAGACAGATAGGCAGAAATGACATTTTCCAGCCCACGAGTGATAGGCTTCGCTAAAGCTCAGCCAATAATACACGTAGTGTAATTACTGTACAATAACCACCTATGTACCTGTATGATAACCTTATCGTTAATTCCTTCAATTCTATTCTAGCGATTTGGAATAGTGTTTCTAACCCCGATGTATTAAGGGGATTGCCGCAGTTAACGTGTTATTATCTGAAACTCACGTTTTGTCTCAAAAATCAGTGATTTTTATTGGTCACTACCATTTAAATGCTATTATTTTTTCAAAATGGTTTTAACAATAGATAGGTGTGTTGTTAGAATATTGATCCTTTTCCGAAAAAACAAAATGTGGATTATTTTAATCGACATATTATATGGTTCTCAGTCCAGTTAACCTTTATTCCTTTTCATTTCTTCACTAAAAATTAAAATTACCGCATTCCAATTTATTGTATTCGCTCTTACAAAAAAGTTAAACCTTTATCTTTCAGATCTAAATCCCTGACTCGTTTATAACTCATACGTTTCGAGTTTAGTAATTTTTAGGCACCGAGTTCCATCATGTAGTCTCTAAGTTTTATTGTGATTAATTATAGACTTGCTAATTATATTATAACTTTTGTTTAATAACTTTACCAATAAGCACAAGTTTGTATCTTTGTTATTGTTGACCATAAAGTAACTCTTTCGTCAATAAAATTCAAGATCAAAGTATCAGCCGAGCTCAGTTTAAGTAAAGCTCACTTATTTTCAACAATTTAATAAAAAGGTATTTACTCTGACGGAACAGATAGTGGCAGTTAATTTGAAATATTAAGGGGTTTTTATGTTAGTACAGCGCTTCTCGTTGTTTCAAGTACAATTACGCTTTAACACAGAATCACTTATTCTTTAACTTTTCAGATTTAAATCTTATGTTCAGTTTATTTATATAAGACCCAATAGCTAATATATTTAAAATGTGCGGCTCTAGGTTTTTAAATGTTAATCGTACTCATATTTCATTATATTCACTATTGTAAATGTAACTGGAACTGCTTACACATCAAAATTAATTCTGAAGACAATTGAAATTACATAAAGTTACATAAGTTAATTTTACAACAAATTAACTTAACTTAAAATATAGTTTAAATATTGAATGTGAAGACAGTTTTAACTCAAAACTAGCTGGTACCCGCGGCTTCAGATGCAATTTTCAAAATCGAAGTCTTTATACTACTTATCAATAGCGCTTATGATGTAATATGATGCATTCCTATGGAATTGTTCCAACTTTAAGTAGGCAGGACATAGAAGGAAGGAGGATCAGAGTTTAACTTGACTCTTATATCACATTTTGCACGTGTAGGAGCATTTCTGGTTAATTATTTTTCGAATATTGCCGTCATCATATCTGAGTCTGGCATGTCGCCCCGATCAAGCAAATATAGATATTTGTGTCTCGAAACCCTACTTCGGTCAAAAAACTTCTACTTCCGGCTCTTGTAATCTACTTTAGGTCTAAGATATATCCAGTTCCATAGATGAGTTTGCCTTATCATCCCGGCAAAGAAAATAAACATACATACTCGTATGTAGGACTGAGAAGCCTATTACGGTTTAGAGGGAAATCCTATCTAACTCCCAATGGATTCTGGCCAATGGCGCAGTGTAGCAGGTACATCGGTTATCCCGAGATAACAGGATCAAGTAACCTCGAGCGTGGTTGCTCCTTGGATGGGTGACCGTTGAGTGATCCTGTCCTTGCAAGCAGCCCGCTCGCTCGGCCATTGATGGTGGTTCGGAAGTCATCTTTAAGCTGTTGGTCCCAGGTTAATTATTGGAGCGGTCTTCTTAGCCTTAACTTCGCCTGGTAAAATAAGAAATATTTACTTTTAACTCCTACCTATTTTCGGTAGAAGGTGGAAATACTTAATAAGTTCATGCATCATTTGAAAATAAGCGTTTATACAGATTTGCGTTAGAGAAGTATTGTTTTTCGGAGTGTAGTCTGGAAAAGAATGTATCGTTGAGGCATTTTAGTATTTATTTCTATGTATCTCCATAATCCACTTTAAAATCCTATATCACAATGACAAGGAAGCCCTCCAGTTTCGAGACTTACTTGAAAACATTCACAGCTTTGTTCATTATGGTTGGGTTGTAAAACGTATTTGAATAGAATTTACAATGCCTTTAGATGTTTTAAATTTGTCACTGGCGCAATCTCGAGTAAAAGTTACTACATAACGTATTACTATCCATATATATATATTATCCATACATATTAACTATAAACTTTGTCTTTGCTATCTGCATCACTACTGATCAACCACTGTTCTATAATTTAAATTGTAAAAAAATGTTTCTGCCTCTTCAACGAATTTGAAAATGTCATCAGCTGTTAAGTTTCAGCTAAAATGTAGATTATAAAACGTAAATATTACCATTTTTCCTAAACTATAAAATATTCCAGTTAACATTTCATATCTTTCTTTTCGTATAAACCTTCTTCGGATTTCAACGAATATTTTACAAAAATAATTAGCCGAATTGGTCCAGCCGTTTCCAATATTAGCGCTTACCAACACATTTTGCGATTCATTTTTGTATTGTAGATTTATAATATAAACGCTAATAAATGTGTACTAAAACTGCAAAGCTTTAGAATCTTTTTAATATTCAAATATAGTAGGGGAGGGTGCATTTTAGAAAAAAATAACCTTAATGAAAAATAGGGGCCCGTATGGAGTTGGTGGAAAATCTTAAATGTAAGTATAGGTCGAAGTGCATGCCATTTTAAAGGTACTTAATTAGTATAACAGCGTGTCGCAAATTTTACCTCAAAAGGTTAATCCCAAACAAAGTTTCAATACTGATCGTATGTGTAAGTTCAAGAATGGCTTAATTTTACTGTAACCATATCACATGAAGCTACAAAACTTAACAGATGATTAATGTACACAAACAACTACTTTAAGATGTATTCAGTGTCCTGCTACTCTTCATTTCATTTCAGCTTCTTCTACAATACGGTATCATGCTATTGTTACTAACCACTAAACATTATTAATGTGAAATTAGCCTAATTAAAGCAACTTCCTGAATTTTATGCTGAATTTAAAGTTTACTTTTCAAATCTTTAAACCACCACCATATTGAAACGGATAAAGCCTTTGAAGTGCTGTTTGTGGCATACTTCTTAGCTTGACTAGCCCTTAAAACAATGTGCACATCAACCTATGCTTACATTAAAATTTTGTTACTGACTCCTCGTGGACCGCTCCCGTAGAAGAAAATCAGGACATTGAAACTTTCGAGCGTCGCCATTTTGTTTAGGATTAACCTTTTGAGATCTAATTTACGGGACGATCTTCTACTAATTAAGGACTTTAAAATAGTATGCACGTCGACCTATGCTAAGGTATAAGATTTTCCACCAACTACTTACGGGCCATTCCCCTGGGGTAGTGAAGAGCTACCGATTGTAACAAAAAGTTTATATTTATGCTCTATGTCACTGTGTAAAGTTTTATATTTGTACGTTTAGAGTGTAGGAGATATTAGACCGGTTCAAGACTTTTCAGTACTCCTGTATAATAAAATATTAATATTTATTAAATAATACTCCACTTATACAATTTATTTTATCACTTTGTACATATAATTGGTTGAATTACTCTTCAATTCAAAATCCTCCATTTGACAACTAAACAAAAACAGTACTGCGATTAAACGTTTCTTGGAATAATAAATACCGATATCGGTAACGAATATTTAAACTTTATTTATAAAGAGCAGTTTGAGTAAAACCGCAACAGCTACAAGTGAGTGCTTCTCAGAAAGATGTTCTTTTGAATTATTTATTAGAAAAGTTGAGCAGTTTCAATCTGCGCCTCCCAGGCCTTACTGGGCTCAAGGAGTTACACTTCGCGCATACACAAGCGTGTCCTTTGTCCTTTGCTTGCAGAGTCAGATAACCTTTCAATAACTAACGTACTTCATAATTGAAAATCAATTCTTTCTTTGTTATCTGTTGAGACGTGAAGTTAGATTGGAAGGGAATGGGAAGTTTTTGTTATTTATAAAAGTCTCAAACCGAAAAATACCTTGCAAATTTGTTCTCATATTATGTCGTAAATAGCACATGTGGAGATAAAGATGAACAGTATACACCATTAACACGTAGAATAACAAAATGGCTTTCACATGCCGGACAGGTGAACGGTCAACCGATAATCCGACACTGAGCAGCATTTGGTGGTTGGATTATTCCGACTTTTCAAAGAAGCTTAGGTCCCTTAACTTAATATATTTTCCATTAGAATGGTATTTTTACTGCGCCACCAGTTCCAGTTAAATTTACGTCAGTGAATCACGGTTCATATTTTAAAAATTAACAACTTCATATATTTTAGACGTTTACAACAATATTCGCAAAAAACAGACTATTAAATACTATCGTAACACACCATATTTTATTGATGTCAAATGCGAATTACAGTCACGAAGTTAGAAGCGGTGTTTCAATTGTATGTTTCCACTATTACGTCATAACTGTATATAATATTTACGAATTATGAATGAGATAACGAGCAAACGAACTGCCAATGAATGCGAAAATAAAACAACAATGGCAAAATTGATATATAGTTTATTTTCTTTCTAAATTGTATCAAACACATATGTACACTGATACAATTGTATTGATACAACTGATATAATTGGTGGGTCATTTTATTCACTGTCCAATGACACCATATCACCGTCGGAAAAAAACTATATTGTTAATATACGAAGAGGCTATATCACGACGATTTTGGAGAGTCGCGAAGTCATTGGTCACCAGTTTTTGTGTTTAGGGGACAAAACAATGAGATTTCTATGGTCTCCAGTTCTCGGCTCAAGCTAACCATAACGCCACCCTCTTAGAGGATCGGCCCCTTGCCAAGTCATCGTGTACGACAAGTTCCCGAGGCCTCGATTCTACTTTGAAGAGAAAGCCGGTCACAATTTTTTTTCCGTTTGCGCGTGTTTTTGCACGACCAGTACAAACATACAAATTTTACTTAACTTGTAGAGGTATTACTTATTAACATACATTTACAAATTTAAAATAATTCATCCGTAAAACTAAGTTTTCTATTTTTTACTTGAGGAAAAATAATAATGGATCCGTTATAGATACAAGATGCGATACAGTGTCTGATTTTTATTAAATTCTGTAGGAACGACTTTAAGAAAACATTAGGGTTTAAAATAATTTAATAATTCTTGCTAAAAGTACGGTAGTTAAATATGTATTGTAACTTTGATTAAATATTCATTACATCATAGTAAAATATATTATTGGCATCTGCATACATATTTCTTGCATAAATCATTTCCTGGTAATGTGAAATATAAAGTCTACAATGTCAGGAGGTGAAGCCTTTACACTATTTTGGTATTATTTGTTACATATAGCCTATTCTCAGAGACATCTATTACATGCATTTTTACTACGTAAATTCACCATCCAGTAATACAAATATAGTAAATTTTACTGATTAAAACTAGCAAACTTTTGCAAAAGAAAGGTATAGTGTAGACCTATTTTCCCGTTGCGACGAGACGAGCTGTGGATCGATCTACTTGACTTATTAATTATCTGACTCTCAGTTACTCCAGTTAACTTGTCCTCTTCTTTTTCTCTCAAAGGTAAACTTAACACATCTTAATTTATGTTACTCATTTTACGTTTACACACATTTTCTAACAAGGGATCACCTTGCTAGAAGATTATTCTACATGTTTTATAATTTTATAAAAATGACTATCTATTCCTCTTTGTGTTGTTAAAACTTATCACAATGTAAAAAAATACTCAAAGAACACAACTTTTACATTCTAAAATATCTCTGACATACCAGACTTAATTTCTCTTAATTAATGTTCTCTTCTCAACATGGACAAAACCAAACTTCCCTTGTTGTGAACATGTTGGCTGGGAGTAGCACGTGGAAATATAGACATCTTCAGGATGCCGTGGACAATCCTCATAGCCACATTTCTCTCACATGCTATTTTGCGCAATAAGTTTCGATGTTTGTTCAGTCGGTGGCCAATCAATCCTAGTTCATTGAGACAAAACTGGTCAATTAGATGATTGTTCCTCGGAGATATTTGCTGACAGTTCACAGAAAAGTTTCGATGTTTGCCTTCTTGAAGGGCAATCCTAGTTCATATGAGACTAAACTGGTCAAGTAGATGATTGTTCCTAAAAAATATTTGCTGACAATTCACCGAAAATTTTCAATGCTTGCCTTGTTGGAGGCGAATCCTAGTTCATATGAGACAAAACTGGTCAAGTAGATGATTGTTCCTCTGAGATATTTGCTGACAGTTCACAGAAAAGTTTCGATGTTTGCCTTTGCTGAAGGCGAATCCTAGTTCATACGAGAAAAAACTGGTCAAGTAGATGATTTTCCTCAGAGATATTTTATGACAGCTCACTGAAAGGATTTAATGTTTGCTCAATTCAAGGCCAATCCTAGTTTATTGAAACAAGGCGAGTCACACAGATGATTGTTTCTCAGATGTTTACTTACAGCTCCCCATCAAGTTCCAACTAATGCCTTGGTGATGGTAAATCCTGCTACATATAATAAATTAAAGTGGAGAATGTCTATTATACGACAAGCTTATTCAACAGTATACGCTTATTTACAGGTTATAAAGTATACTAGACAAATTTTAAAACATTTTACGTTAAGGTATATGTGCTCAATCAACATAAATATAAATAGGTTACAAGATATATCAATATCAATATATTCTATTAATCAATAACATCGATAGTCTACAATTAGTTATTATACAATACTATCAGTTAACATCGATTTCGCACCCAATTTCGTTTTGAAATACAGGGATACTATGACAGTTTTATTTTTCAATAGCACTACAAACAATCCTGAATTAATTGCTACAGAAAGGTATTCTAACCTGCTGATCCATTTTAAATTTATATTTCAAAAGCTCTTTTTGGGAATATGAAATGAAAAAGTTAAACAGTTTTTGAAAGTACTTGTAACATAACTCAAATTTTCTCTTCAATATGCTATAACAATTTACTGAATAACTCCAATAGTTTCAGTAACAATTTAATTATTTTCCTCCAGTAAGTCTAAGAGCTTTTCAGTTAACACACTTGTATGATGTAATATGATGTTGGGGCACTATGTAATTTTGAAACGGAATTAAGCATATTTTATGTACGTATTATTACAGTGTTCATGATTTCAGATGAGTTTCGCTGGACATAGTTTAGTTTTTCTATGGTGTTTATTGTTTTCTACAGTCCTTGTCAAAATTTCCGAAGCATCTTCATCCACAGCATTTATTTCTTCGTTATCTTCTTCATAAAAACTTCTTTTACGCTTAGAGAACTCTCCTTCAAGTTCATCCTTAGTAGTTATTTCGGCGTTTGCGCAAATTATAAATACCCATAACCCGACGTGGGTAAAATATTACCCACGTAGGGTTATGGGTATATTATCGTTTTGATCAATCTCCGGTGAACGTGTTTATTTCGGAAATTGAGTACTTTCGTTTACCCACAACGCGTTCTGGGTATTTCGCTTCAGCCAATGTTCGAATAAAATGTTTACTCCACGACGTGGGTAATTCACGTTGTCCACATCGCGAAGTGAGTAAAAATTTCGGACATTGTCCGAATTCGGAGTTTGTTTAACATATACATTAATACCGGCATGAAATCGTTTGACTTAAATTGTTTTAGTTTTAACTACTCTAATCAACTGATTACAACATTACATTGTTGAACTGTGGTAATACACAGCTAACTAACTGTTGTCGCTCATAACTAATCAACTGATTACAACATTACATTGTTGAACTGTGGTAATACACAGCTAACTAACTGTTGTCGCTCATAACTAATCAACTGATTACAACATTACATTGTTGAACTGTGGTAATACACAGCTAACTAACTGTTGTCGCTCATAACTAATCAACTGATTACAACATTACATTGTTGAACTGTGGTAATACACAGCTAACTAACTGTTGTCGCTCATAACTAATTAACTGATTACAACATTACATTGTTGAACTGTGGTAATACACAGCTAAATAACTGTTGTTGCTCATAACTAATCAACTGATTACAACGTTACATTATTGAACTGTGGTAATACACAGCTAACTAACTGTTGTCGCTCATAACTAATCAACTTATTACAACATTACATTGTTGAACTGTGGTAATACACAGCTAACTAACTGTTGTCGCTCATAAGCAGTGCTATTATTACAATGCAGTGGTTACTGTTTAGTGGTCGGTTTTTTAAAAGAGCATCATCTCCCTTATTTCTCAACCTTTTTTCTTATGATTGTTATCGTTGGATTTGTAATTGAATTGTCTAACTAAAATGTAGAATAACGCCCCGTTTTGGAAATAACTATGTACAAAATTATAATTTTTTCTGTCATTAGGCCTTTAGGGCATAACATTATATACAACATTTAAAGCTATTACAACACGTCGTTCTCAAATTAAACATAGTTAAATTAAAAAACAAAATTGTGGCTATTCGGATAAGTTTAAGTTTTCGAAAGTTTGAATATGGTATTTTAGTTTGGAATGTATAGACCTCACTTGGATGATGCGAATTAATTAAAAGTTCTGAAGTTTGCAGTTATAATGCAGAACAAGTAATAGTAGACTATTAACGAGGATATCATTATACAGATTCAAGTAACTCGAGATCGTTTTTCCTTCATCGTTTTCTCTTGATAGGTCAGCTGAGTTCCAATTATTTCTATTATATTCCTCGGAATTGTGAACGCAAAAACATTGTCTGGTCTTTAGACTATGTGTTGATTTTGTTAAAAGTGTTATGTTATTTTACATACACTCATGTTTTATGGCATTTCTTTGCGAAAAGGCTGTGCAAGTCACATTTTTTCAAAATCATTTTTGTTTTGTCTTAAAAGCTTTCGGAATAAGTTAAAGCAAATGGTAGATCAGATGAGAGTCTTGTAGAGAGATTCTTATACAATTTTGAATGCTGTTCCAAATTTGTGTCTCCATCAGAATCTATCTTCTACTGTCGGCACAAAAATGAATTACACGGAGTAAAGACGTGTGTGGGTAAAAAGGAACACAAGATAGCACGATGCGAGCCTACGTTATATAATTTATATACAATTTCTCGGATTATGGCCATTTTTTGGTTCTGCGAGCCTTGATCAGAGATTGCAATATGCTGGTTTCTATGTAACTAAGTTACCTAATAAAGATCACAGTACTAGGTCTGGTCGTAATAATCTCTCACTGATGTTTGAGAGATAGTAAGCATGTTTGTCGTATTTACTGATGTTTGCGTGTATGCGTGACACAGAACTTTGATATAATTAGTTTATTTTAACGTAAACTGTTGCTACGTGTTAGGTTAGTAATCACTGCACGTTAGCAAATGTCCCCGGCAAAATCCTTTTACATTTACACCTCTCTTGGAATCTTCTTCACATACCTTAACATGATTATAGACCTTCTCGACACCTTTCACACACCCTTGAAAGTGAATACTTTCCAAGAGTTTACATTTTCTTTTCAGAAATAAGCACAATGTAAAAAAAGTTTTATGCTATAATTAACATTCCACCACATCAAACAGAAAGTTATAGTACAATCAATTTAATTGTAAAATGTAAATTAAATCTCATTTCACTTTGGACTATAATTACATTTATTCGCAAACAATATTAATTTGATGACCTCTTGAATATGAAACCATCCTCAGTGCTAAGTTTAAAGCTTATTAATTAATCAAACAAAAACTCTGTTGTTAAAAAAAATCAAATTATTGAGGTCAATCTGAGATGTCATAATTAAAAACATAATCTTTGCAATCAGTAACTGTAAGTTAATACTAAGTTTACTTTTACTAAATGACGAATAATGTCTAAAAACCTAATTAATATGAAAATTCAATAAAGGACGTGAAAATTACAAAAACTGTAAAGAAGAAGCGACTATTGGTATGTTAGAGTAATGCAACGTGGAAACAACGGGAGCACTTTAATATTTAACACAAAAATTGCTTTGAAGTTTCTAATTAATGTTCTCTTCTCTTAGCTAGCAAGCACTCCCCCCCACTATCCATGCTTACGGACTTATTACAGATAGTAAATACCAACGAGGGAAATTTTTTAATTAATATATATATTCATCTTTTCATTATAAACGTTTATTGGTGTTAAAATGTTAATTAATGGGTTAACTCTATAATCCTAAGTAGATTAAAGAAATAGTCTTGTACTTTACAACCTTCCTTCGACTTGCTAAAGCTATAATTAAGATATAAACTTGCTTAATTGAACGCATATAAAATATTTTCAAAACATTTACTAAATTATTATATAAATGGTATTTTTTTTATTTCATATGAAATCACAAAAGTATGTGTTACAACGCGTTATTATAAATTCGTGAAGTGTAAGATGAAAACTTACAAACTGAAAAAAACCGACTTTCCTGAAACAAGAGACGTGTGGACTTCTTAAATCAGGCAAGTATGTTGTATTTTGACGAAGGATAGCCGTTAATGTCAGTACTTATACTAAGTTCTCTTTGCCTGGCAAAGACATTTCAGACAGGGCAAGAAGAAATAGTGGAATTTTGGGAATTAGATATCGTTATATTATACAAACATATAACATTAGGCGCGTTTCAAGTAATAAACCCTACCGTCTTCTTCTGGTGTTAAAAACCCTAAGACATGAGGTTGAACACACACAAAATCCTAAAACTAAAAATCGTGGTAATGAACTTGCCACACGCGAAACTAAATTTGACAACAGAATATGATGTATGTTTGAATATGAATTTTATTCAAGCATATGGTAACTGGCAAAACAAAAACATTAAGTCCAGACTGGAGAATAAATCCGTATGATGTCACTGAAAAGAATTAGTAACACTACACTACACATCTCGCACGCACCAGGAAGGTGGAAGACGGGAGAAAATCAATGTTGTTACTTCCTGTAACATCACGTTGCGTTCAGTCTTCTCGGAAAGGTTGTACACCTCCTGTTTTACGTCTTGGTTCTGGATCTCAAGGTTAAGGTATGTGTACGAACTTTTTGGATGGGGTTTGTTTGATTGTTACAATGTTTAAGTTTAGAAGTTAGTAGTTGTTTAATAGTTAATATTGGTAGTCAAAAGGACCATAATATTGTTGATTTAGCGGTTCATCATTTTATGTTTGAAGCCTCAATAAATTTAAGTCTGAAACAGTCATAAGTTTTTTGAGTGATTACCCTTATGTTTTAGGGGTTTTTACATCCGAGGAGGAGGATACATGTAATCCTCGATACATAGTTTTATATTTTTGTACAATATAACGGTAGAGATGCCCGAAATCATACTACCATTTCAAGTAATCCATCGCCAATAACATACCTTAAAAAGGAAAGGGAAACAACTCCAAGGACAATAAAGACAATAATATACACTAATGCCTCTTATAAAATAATATTATCATTCTAATGATTTAATTAGATTATTTTTCGCTTACTGAGACAGATGTAAATACAGCATAGTCACCTGATTGATCTTAAATTAGTATTCCTATTTTATTGAACTTAATGTATGGATACGAATAAAGAACTCGTGTTAAAAAACGGATAACAGAAAAGTTATAGGACGTTGGTAGCAATATCTCGGCCAAAGGGATATTGGAAGAAGAAAAACTGTCGTTAATACACAACTCGACGAAAGTGAGCCTGCGGCAGAAATGAGTCTCTTCTGCACAATCAGGTATTTTATTGTAGTTTTCCCAATGAATTACAACACTGTTCCTTATCCTGTACGTTATCTCAGATTAATAACTTTTTTTAAGGGCATCTGTCTGTGAATCTGTGTTATAAAGCAAGATTTCTCTGAAATATAATAATTTAAGATTTGTTACACACCAAAACCTTGTCTAAATTATATGAAATGAATATGAGAAGCTGAGCATAATGTATTTTCCAATAAGTATTTCACAGATTAATCTTCAATTAATTATTTATGTTAGTAAGTCCTTAACATATAAGAGTATCTAAGTATTTTAAATTAACAAGAATAAAAGGCGATTTGAATAAAGACGACAAGTAAAATTGAAACGGTTATGTTAAACATTTATGCTTATCAATGCCAAGCATGCAATTTAATAACCGAGGGTCCTATAGGTTTATCTGGATTTCTAACCACACGAATTAAGGACTTAGCTATATAGTTAGGTTGTAAACCTAATTACAAATCAATTAACCCTTCTTGAGTTTAGCTCCAGTTTACCTTCCTTTAGTGCAGCGTCTGGAATCTGGAGCTATATTCGTCTAAAGAGACAAAACACTGCGACGACGAAGATCAAAACGAACTCTTTATATTGTTTCGACATCAGAGATATTTAGATTACAAAATATAAACATATAGTGTCTAGGTGAATAAGTAGTCTCATTGTCTCATCAGGCACACAATTGAGTGTACTATGTCTTTGGCACGATCTCTAAGCTCGGTGGAGCAGCCAGGTTTTATGCATATAACGAAAAAATAGTGGGAAGGGTTGATTCAATTGTGTACATAACACAACCCGCATTGTTCTGCAAATATTGTTATACATTCGCACTAAGCTATCTCTCTGAATTATCTCGGGTGTAAAAATATCACAATATTATTTACAAATAGGAAAAATGGCGTTTACAATCTGTACTTATGTAGTCAACCTTGGCATGTTAAGCATTCCTATTTAATCTACTGGAACTTTTAAAACCGGTTGTATACAATATTGAAATTACGTTTTCGGAGAACTATAGATAGAACTGCGGAGGCTTGTGATTTTTCTCTTCCAATTAGGAAAGGATTGTAAAAATGAAAAGCAATTTTCAATCGCTTCAATTCACATACAATTCCAAACACTCCTCAATCATATTTCACGAGTTCATAAACACATAAAAATTAATTCAGTAAAACATATTGGTGCCAATTTGACAACCCTGTATCAGGTAAAATTGTTCATAATTTGAAGAGATAGGCACATTTGTACCTACTTGTAAGTGTCATCATTTAAACATATGTAATGTTGTTTTTAAAGTAATATATTAATTAATAATAATTCTTTTCTTCTTCAGTGCGTTACTTTTGTGAATGATATTTGGAATTACACAATTATTTAAATTTCGTTACTAATGTTAAAAATCGACAAAAATTAAAAGAAATGTCTAAATTGGAACCTCAGAAAAATCAGAAACATATTTGGAAAAATTTAACAAATCCAAAGTGTATAAAAAAGATTTTTATAAAAAATCTAAAATATTTAATTGCTTGAAGAGAACTTTTAATTTTTAAAATTGTTAATATTGCATTTTTAAGTATGTGCTAGGATGAGGTTTGCAAGTGTTGACATGTACAGTGTTTTTAAGCTAAAGTTGGCGGTGTGCGATCATTGGAGAAAATTTGACATCATGGGTAACAATAAATAAAAATTTCCTTAATGATAGTCAGCCTTTACTAAATTAATGGGCTTACTGGCTGTAGATATCTGGCGGAATCACGAGTCCGATAAGATATAAAGTGGGTAAGGAAGGACAAAGCACCCCAGAGGATAGGGTGAAGGGAGGTCGATCGACTCACAGTTTCATTGTAGGGCTTTGAGCCACTCAAGTTAACTTTTCACTTCATCTTCAATGGGTTTTCAAGTCTCAATTTCCACTTCAGCTTCCTTACAATTAATATAAATTTATATTTTTGCATTTAAGTGATCAGTATATAAATATACTTACATACACACCCAATTTTAGATTTTTTGTATACACACACATGTAATTCTTCTATTTAGCTTGTATTAAAATTTTTGAATATTCATATATGGTAGGCTCTATAACCTTATACATTAACTAATACAATACATTTCATCCTTACAGTTGAGAAGAGTTTCATCCAGTTCATAATAAATTAAGATTCTTGGTGCAGTTATCCCGTGTCAGACGACAATGATATATTCTTAAGATCCTCTTTGTCTGTGTGCAACACTTGGCCTATCTGTCATGAAAAACCGGCGATAAGGAACTCTACCAGACTACTCACAACCCCCATCAGCTCCGAGATGGATAAACCTTTTTTTCTTTTTTTTTTAAAAAAAAAGGAGAAGCCAATACCCTTTAATGCTTTATTCTGCCCGTCCTCGTGGGCCACTGGCCTGTGCGAGGATCTTATCAAACAGAATAAGTCGGACAGTCGATACAAGGTCGATGGTACTTATAAAAAGTGCAAGGGTCACAGACAGGATTTGACATCTCTAACTCAGACTCAATGTCCAACGTCTTAGACCGCTCGGCCATCGGCTTTCTTTGTGATCTAACTTATTTCTTACATTCTACGAAAGGAGGGAATTATTTAGTCCTGCCTTACCGATCTTCTCAAAGTTGTCAAAGGACCATTGGTCGAATTCTACGTGAATTCTAGTGCCTTATCTCCGAAAGGATAAGGATATTGCAAACCATGACAATTACCAGTGTCTCTGCCCTCATACTTTGGGATACTTAATATTCTTTCGACTAACTGAATGGATATTCTGAACTAAATATATCCATTATTAGTCTTGATCACGTCTCTGGGGTGATCCTGCTTTCCCTTGCTTACTGAGAGTTTGGAAAAGGAAAGCAGGATCAGAACCACTCAAGCAATATAGGGGAAGAAGCTTTTTGCATGAAATCGTTTATCACATTACTTCAGGCTGGGCTTACTTTAGTAAGTTTCTCAGTTGCAACTTTAGCGTACAACTGAGAAACACGATGTGTAGTTCCACAATAGTTGCATAGTTACTATATTATAATGTGTTATTAAATTCACATGATGGAAAGATTTTACTTTCTCAAACCCTAATAATACAAATATTATAAACACGAAAGTGCTTTTGTTAGTTTGTTTTGTACTCATGCGTAAACTATACAACCGACTGTATTGAAATTTTACATGAAAATTCCTACGGATCCTGGGACAAATGTAGGGTTATTCTCATTTCGGAATTCTTTCCGGGCTACACTCCACTGGTTTTTACAGTGGCAAAAATTACCATCTTGGTCTCTAAAGTTGTGAAATATGAGTTGAAAGAGCCTGACAAACGTAAAAATTTAATTAATTTAAAGTTTAATTAATTTAACAATTATTTCCAATTTGTTTCAATTTACAGTGTGTACATTTTTTAAGACGTAACTATTAGTTTTTAAGTAATTTTTAGATTTCAGCGATTATGTAAGTAATCATTTAACTTAGAATATGTCCTAAAACATAACATGGTCAAAATGTGACTTCTAAGACTCCCTTTGAAGCAGTCTGCAGGAACTATGCTGGATGAAAGTTTACTGAACTGTGCTTTTGAATTAATGTACCAACTCCAGCTCTAAATGTTCTAAAATATGAACTATATTTTTTCAGTTAAAAAAAAAAACATACACATAAATAGTGTTATTTTTAATGTACTTTTTACTATACATTTTTAGAAAATATTAAGTATTAGATATAAAAGACAAAGTTACTATGTAACTTTTACTATACATTTAAAGACTATTATAAAACCAATCTTAGTTGTTTTTCGATAAAAGCAGGCTTCTATAAATTGTGATGTATATTTTCTTGATCGGGAAAGTAGGCGAAATGAGCTACAGAAAAAAAAAAATACTAAGAACGAAGTAAATTACAATGACCATAAATATAAAATTTTTTACGTATTTTCTTGGACGTGGCAAGAAGGCAAACTCAACATTGGCGTTGGTAACATAATTCGCTCGAACAAGAAGTGCTCATACAGGTTCAAAACCTACGTTATTGCGTGCGAAATCACGGGTAACTGCTACTGCATTTTTAATTCAATTAGAATTATATGGAAGATGAGGTTTAGACAATATTTATTATATTTTACAGCACTTAAAAGTATACTTATGACACTTAATTATGTGTTAAAAGTTAAATTTTATGTGCAAAATGTAAATAGGTTTTTTGGTGTTGGTAAAGCTGCCGTATTTGAAAGCTAAGTTCCCCTTCCTCCCTCTTATATGAGGGTTTACTGTGTTGGCAGATGGTGCGAGTATGCTTACTCTATTAGTACCAGCGGGTTGCATTTTCGTACTTGAAGTTTTTGAGCTTTAGAGCAATAATACAAATTGCAATATTACTGATGTATGTTTCTATATTTAATGTTATTTCCTTGATTTACAACAGTAGTATATGACCCAGCAAACTAAGAGGATATCATTAATAATCATATTACTCCAGATGTTAAAATGAAAACACGACCTAGATGTTACATTGAAGTTTCAATCGTTTTCCGTAAGCACTGGAAACGATGAAATCTCTAATGTTCGGGAAATGAAAATTTAGAAATTGAATTTACAACTGAAAGTTTTGCGGGATGAATGTTAGTTGCGAATGGGGTGCCGTTACGTGGATCTTGATTGTGCAACAAGCACTATTTCGGTAATGGCGACGAACGGAAGGGGAAACAAGCCGCTCGAGAACTACGTGCGACGACGTCACATCGTGGGTGGGTTGCGTAAGGTATGGGTAGGGTAGTGGTTTAGGGAGGGGAGGGGACAATCTGGACTAGATCTAATGGCTTTGCTGTAACGGATTTACATTATCCCACATCACATGCCCGACCTTCTGTATATCTTGTATTTAGAATATTTGCAGTCGGTTACTCGAATACTTGTTCTACCAATGGAAAACTTACTAAAATTGTAATAAAAATACGTGCGCATTTCTGAACTCGAAAAATGTATCAGTATTGTAATGGATTATTGGCTGAGCGTTAGCGAAGCCTATCATTCGAGGGGCTGAAAACGTTTCTATCGACCTACACTATCTTGAGAACGAACAGACCTACATAACTGAAATTGTGCGTGAAGCTCCATTTATATATAAGCAACATCGAGTCGACATGGTGCATGTCACTCCATGGGATTTGGTTGAGCATTAGAGATCATGCATGCATTGGTCTTAGGGGTAACCATGATGGTAACGATCATAATTGCAGAACAAACAAAAATTGTGAACTGACTAAGAACAATCATATAAATTGTAAAACGTGACATGGTAACTCATGTAGCTTAACTACCCAAGGTTATCATTGGTGATTTGGTGTGTAGACCTTTATTATTTAATGGTATTGAGACTTTAAATTTTGTACGCAACATAGAAAAGAATGATGAGCTCTATCGTGGTGCATGTCCCCATTCACAGGATTTGGCTGAGCGTCATTAAGATCTTATCACTTTTTTCTCAATTTTTCTTTTTTTTACTAGATGGCTGTAAAAACGTCTTTTCTGTATGTTTGTATGTTTATACGCAAGACATCTCAAGAATTACATGAACTATGGATTTTAAATTTTGCACGTACCTCCAGTGAAGACTCTTAAGTGGCACGTGGTGTGGTGTACTCATACAGTACCTTGTGATAATGTTTTTGTAACAACGAATATAACATAATTTCGCACATATTATAACAGAGCTATGGTGATGGTGGGAAATGTTGAATCAATGAAGGTTGAGTTTATCTCCAGTTCACCTCCCTCTTAGTGCAGCGTCTGAAAATTAAGGCACACCTAATAACAGTATAGAATAATATAACTATACATAACAACAATCTATAATATTATAAAACTATAACATTGTACAATATTAAAAAAATGTGATCGCCTAATATACCAATTGGCTATGAACTCACTCCGTAATTGATTCTTAATATATACTCGTACTATATCTTCTCCGAGTTGCAATTTTCTTTAAATGTTTGGAAATTATATCTTACAATTTAGTAAGTAAAATAACATACATTGGTATCTCGCCACGCTTCGTGCACCCCTTTGACTTCTGAGATTAAAAGAGACCAAACAAAAGATTTTTATTAGGGTGTTATTTGAGTTGTTTTAAGACTCTAAGCACGAAAGGGACTAACCAACTTCAAACTATCATGACGATAATTTTCTTTTTATGATTTTTATGTGACATAGAGGTCTTATTTAAAACATACTACGGTTGCTTCCTTTTTCTACGAAGGATTTGGGGAGACTGTAATTTATATCTAAGGTGCATTACATCAGTTAACACAGGTTAATGTTGACAAGAATTATAATAAAATAATACTGGAATAATATGTCTAAGCAGTATTTTTATTTTTTGAATATGAGCCAAAATATTATTTTACTTTTGAATCGTTTTTAAGAATTTACGTTTTAATGACGAATACCATCGTGACATTGATCTTACGTTTTTCCTGTAAGTATTAAAACGTGTAAATAATCGCTAGTACCAATCTACTTGATTTTTACTCTTCTGTCATTTCAGTGGTGTATAATATGCCGTAGTGAGGAAAACGAATCCAGGGGCTTAATGTATTTTTTAAATTAAAAACGACATTCATTGATGGTGTTAATATAAGAGAATTAAAACTTTGGTTCGAATTTGTGTTTTCTATTCCATTGATGTTTAACATAAATAACTACTTAAATTTTATACTTTAAAATATACATATTTCGTATAATTGTATGTTGGTTACCGTGTATACATTTTAAAACCTCTCATAATATTATAAATAGTTTTGAAGAACTTGTTTTTAGATAGATAATAAAATCCTAAGAAAGATATACGCTTCGTATACTAACAACCAGTAAGTGTAGAGTTGAAAATTTGTAGTATGAAATAGTTTTAGTTAAAAATGTAAAAAAATATACATTTACCTAGCCAAATTAAAAGTTTAAATACAATTTAATACACAATCTGTGTCATTATACAATTTCGTAACCGAATACTAACTATTAGATTAGTTAAATATGAAAATGTACTAAATTTAATGTAAAATACATACATATACAAATTATTATACTTTCGAAAAACAATTTCGTACAATATTTTAACCTACTGCCTCATGTAACGAAGTTTCCATTATCTCAGCAATATCTCGGCTGTTTTTGAATATGTTACTTTTTAACAGGAATTAACATATTACATTGTACTTTGATACAAAATAAATGTTAAGAATATTTTGTTTATTTAATGACCTAACCCATATTTATGAGTTTAGTAACTTATTTAGATTATCTTGTAATTTAGCGAGTGTTTAGAGTTTTCACTTTCGTTAGTTTGTTACAAAAGTTTTGAAAATACTGTTCCATTTCGTCAGGTAATGGAATATTTTCTATTCCATTCGTGTTTTAAATTAAACTAATAATTATTCACAAACCCTAACAAGATGACGCACAAGTACTGAAAACCTAATTTACATGGATTTAAGATTGGAAAACACAATTTTTTAATTCATTAATTTCATTAACCCCAGGAACAATTTCTTATTCCATTGTTAGGTTATGTTCAGTGGTGTAAATAAATGCTAACGCCCCGGAGCAATTTTTACCTAAGCACTCCCCCTCCCACAGTCTCGGCCGCCCCATTACCCCTCAATGCTAGCTAGCAGTAACACGCTACAAGTGTCTGTCTTCTACTTAAAATATCCCAATGACCGTCGCTTGAAACTGAAAACGTATTTCTAAACTATAAGGAATATCAAATAATAAGATGGAAGTACATGGTTACGATAACTCTATTGGTTGGTAACTCCAACCAGACAGCTAGCAAAATATTGCACTTACATTAATTTAAGAATTGATCTGAGCCTAAATGGTGAGTGCGTTCATCGATAGAATAGACAAAGCAGATGGCGTGTGATCTTGTCTGCATCGTAAATTTTAAATGTTACTCCCTTTTCGAAATTTTCCACAAATATTAGCACCATAGTTAAATACTAAATACTATAACACATTTGTATATACAAACATATAGTACTAAAAAGGGGTTTAAGGTTTGTAGGATATTACACATAAAACATTACAATCAACGTAACATTTCATAAATTTATATATGGTGCCTTCAATATTTGTATGCAATACCCGCACAACAAAAGTGTATTCATATTGCCGTGAATGCCAGAATCTGCTAACAATAAAATTTAGATAAGCCGCTTTGTGGATGCACCATACTTTAAGGTTGAGTCAATCCTGGTTCAACTCTATCCGAAGGAAGATTGTTTTTAAAATTAATTTAATTTGAGCTATTTAAAATGAGTCATTCAAGAAGCCAAAACTGTATGGGGCAAGGTTTATTCTGTTAATGGCTCGGTGTGGAAATGTTGCATTATTTTAAAACTTTTCAGTGTATCGTATTTTTTTTTATTTTATACATGTAATTAATATACCATTTTATGACAAAAATTTTCAATAATTTCAAATATTAAACTGTACAAATAATAAGACTCCATTGGTCTAAAAGTTATGATATACATGTTTTTCTCCAGAACACAAACCTGGTAACAGTTAATAAGAGAAAACGGTAATAAACTGTGAGTTAAATTTGGTATCGTATCGCCAGCAGTGACAAAGAAACTGGATTAACTTTGGAAACTTTCCGAAATTGTTGTGATTCAACAAAACCGACATAATATTCATGTTAATGAAATCAAGTAACATTAGATAACAATCGTAATGTTCTTGAATTTGAATATTTCATGTCATTAATGTTACTTCCTAAATTACGTCCCACCATGACAAGACGGTCACACACACACACACACACACACACACACACACACACACACACACACACACACACACACACACACACACACACACACACACACACACACACACACACACACACACACACACACACACACACACACACACACACACACAGCCTACAGCAGTAGATATTCGTGGTAGTGATTTTTGAACCAAACTTTTTTGCCAATTTAACGTTGCAACACATTTGTATACTGAACGTATAAATATTTTCGTCATAAGATATTTTAACTTTTCAGTAATAAAAGCTTTGCCATGTATTATTTTCAAATAAAATAATATTACTTTATTGTATGCCAGTATCATAGTTTTTTTAAATTGCGTAAAATAAATTTAATCAACAGCATGAAACAATGAGACTCCCGTTTTATGACTGATACATTACCAGTCATCATATCATGTAAGCACGCTTTAGTTGTAAAATTATATCAATTTCAACAACGAATTGTAAACAAAATGTAAAGAATAAATGTAACGAATGAATAAAAAAGTATTTCAATAGTATGACTTATTTCCAAAATTAAAAGGATAAAAACCTTCAAAATACGTGGGAAAGCTGGGCTTTGATTACTTTAAAACCCGTGTCTTGAAAACCAACAATATTAACGTAAAGTGGTTATGTTTTTGTATAAACTGGTTCACAAAAAAAAGTCGAGACATGGGTAAGAGTACGATATATTTCCGGATTCAAGATGGCACCTGTAAATATCAAATTAAGTATTTACTATCCAACGATGATCGGCAATAATTTGGTATCGATTATTACACAAACAGCATTAAAAACACATTTACATGGTATTTAAATTCACATTCTCAAAATGAGAACAGGTACTTGCAGATTGAGAAAGTATTATCTTTGATATATTAGTTACACAAACTAGTATAATCAAAGGTATTATTTACGATGCCCAAAGAAAATATTTAGCACGATGGATATAGGTTGCACAGAACTATATGAGCACAGTATTCACGTCACACAATGATTATAATGGATTTTCTAGTTAAGTCTAAGGTATTTATTTAAGGTATCACATATTTATAACCGGTATTAAAGGAACTCTAACGTTGGAGGGTATTCAACTCAAGGTTAGTCAGTTATGATAAAGCCTAGTTTATAAAAATACAGGTAAAGTGTGTGATAATGACTCACGCATCTATTACGGTTCACTACAAAGAAACGTAAAGATTCTCATCGTGTTTACAGTTAATACTACACACATTAAGTAATATAAAATGTAAAGCTAAGAACGATTTCAATAGAATAATAAAACGTTACAACGGTTTACCTGAGAACCCGTTAGAGCAACACACTTTACCTAACTGCCTGCTTCTCTATTCTCGCTAGCATGAGCGCCCTCTGTCTGGTGGCCCTAACACCACCTTTCCGCTGTATTGCGGGCATTGCATACCATTGCATACCAACTGGACGCATGGCCCTTAAACCTTTTTAGTGAAAGCTTTGTTGCCGTTTGACTTATTGACCCCATAGGCGGACAGACAAACGGAATGGTTTTAAGAAGGACGCATCATGTTCTTAATAATGTATCTGGCTGTTTTTATTAGGCCCATTAAAGTGTTATAAACGTACAAAGTTGATTGATAAACTTTACAGACCTAGAGGATCGTTTCTGACAGTGAGGTGAACTGAGCAGCCCACCCTACTTTGTATGCGAAAGGTAACCCGGACAGAGTTCTGGGGAGTTTGAGAGTGTAAATTGAAACAGCTCAAGTTTACACAATACATCACTTCAAAGAACCAATTTATCTTGTTTATTACTTGGCAGTATCCACGTTTTTTTATCACCCTGTTAATAAAGTTGGGATATTAATTGTGATTAAATGATAATCTGTATACACCCCTAGAGTATCTGTAATTGTTTCTGACAGTGAGGTGAACTGAGCAGCCCACCCTACTTTGTATGCGAAAGGTAACCCGGGCAGAGTTTTGAGAGTGTAAATTGAAACACCTGTAAATTGTTGAAAGAACCATTTCATCCTGTTTATTACCTGGCAGTATCCAAGTTTTTTTTTATCGCCCTGTTAATAAAGTTGGGATATTAATTGTGATTAATAATAAACTGTATATAGCCCTAACGTGTACGGAATTGTTCTGACAGTGAGGTGAACTGAGCAGCCCACCCTACTTTGTATGCGAAAGGTAGTAACCCGGGCAGAGCTCTGAGGAGTTTGAAAGCGTAAATTGAAACAGCTCAAGTTTCACAATAAATAAGTTGAAAGAACCATTTTATCCTGTTTATTACCTGGCAGTATCCAAGTTTTTTTATCACCCTGTTAATAAAGTTGGGACATTAATTGTGATTAATAATAAACTGTATAGCCCTAACGTGTATGGAATTGTTCTGACAGTGAGGTGAACTGAGCAGCCCACCCTACTTTGTATGCGAAAGGTAACCCGGGCAGAGCTCTGAGGAGTTTGAAAGCTTAAAATGAAACAGCTCAAGTTTCACAATAAATAAGTTGAAAGAACCATTTCATCCTGTTTATTACCTGGCAGTATCCAAGTTTTTTTTTATCGCCCTGTTAATAAAGTTGGGATATTAATTGTGATTAATAATAAACTTTATAGCCCTAACGTGTACGGAATTGTTCTGACAGTGAGGTGAACTGAGCAGCCCACCCTACTTTGTATGCGAAAGGTAACCCGGGCAGAGCTCTGGGGAGTTTGAGAGTGTAAATTGAAACAGCTCAAGTTTCACAATAAATAAGTTGAAAGAACCATTTCATCTTGTTTATTACTTGGCAGTATCCACGTTTTTTTATCACCCTGTTAATAAAGTTGGGATATTAATTGTGATTAATAATAAACTGTATAGCCCTAACGTGTATGGAATTGTTCTGACAGTGAGGTGAACTGAGCAGCCCACCCTACTTTGTATGCGAAAGGTAACCCGGGCAGAGCTCTGGGGAGTTTGAGAGTGTAAATTGAAACAGTTCAAGTTTTCACAATACATCACTTCAAAGAATCATTTCATCTTGTTTATTACTTGGCAGTATCCACGTTTTTTTATCACTCTGTTAATAAAGTTGGGATATTAATTGTGATTAATAATAAACTGTATAGCCCTAACGTGTATGGAATTGTTCTGACAGTGAGGTGAACTGAGCAGCCCACCCTACTTTGTATGCGAAAGGTAACCCGGGCAGAGCTCTGGGGAGTTTGAGAGTGTAAATTGAAACAGCTCAAGTTTCACAATAAATAAGTTGAAAGAACCATTTCATCTTGTTTATTACTTGGCAGTATCCACGTTTTTTTATCACCCTGTTAATAAAGTTGGGATATTAATTGTGATTAATAATAAACTGTATAGCCCTAACGTGTATGGAATTGTTCTGACAGTGAGGTGAACTGAGCAGCCCACCCTACTTTGTATGCGAAAGGTAACCCGGGCAGAGCTCTGAGGAGTTTGAAAGCTTAAAATGAAACAGCTCAAGTTTCACAATAAATAAGTTGAAAGAACCATTTCATCCTGTTTATTACCTGGCAGTATCCAAGTTTTTTTTTATCGCCCTGTTAATAAAGTTGGGATATTAATTGTGATTAATAATAAACTTTATAGCCCTAACGTGTACGGAATTGTTCTGACAGTGAGGTGAACTGAGCAGCCCACCCTACTTTGTATGCGAAAGGTAGTAACCCGGGCAGAGCTCTGAGGAGTTTGAAAGCTTAAAATGAAAACAGCTCAAGTTTCACAATAAATAAGTTGAAAGAACCATTTCATCCTGTTTATTACCTGGCAGTATCCAAGTTTTTTTTATCGCCCTGTTAATAAAGTTGGGATATTAATTGTGATTAATAATAAACTTTATAGCCCTAACGTGTATGGAATTGTTCTGACAGTGAGGTGAACTGAGCAGCCCACCCTACTTTGTATGCGAAAGGTAACCCGGGCAGAGCTCTGAGGAGTTTGAAAGCTTAAAATGAAACAGCTCAAGTTTCACAATAAATAAGTTGAAAGAACCATTTCATCCTGTTTATTACCTGGCAGTATCCAAGTTTTTTTTTTATCGCCCTGTTAATAAAGTTGGGATATTAATTGTGATTAATAATAAACTTTATAGCCCTAACGTGTACGGAATTGTTCTGACAGTGAGGTGAACTGAGCAGCCCACCCTACTTTGTATGCGAAAGGTAGTAACCCGGGCAGAGCTCTGAGGAGTTTGAAAGCGTAAATTGAAACAGCTCAAGTTTCACAATAAATAAGTTGAAAGAACCATTTTATCCTGTTTATTACCTGGCAGTATCCAAGTTCGCAATTACCCTGTTAAAACGGTTTACATATTAATTGTGATGTCGATAAAAATTGAAATGTTTAGTCAGTGTAATTTTTTTGGCATCTCTATACATAAGAGGCAAAGCCTTCACTCACTCCTCATTATTTACGTAAAAACTAGTACGGTTTTCATACATATCAACCATCCGTAGCGGTTGAAATTGGGTTTACAACTCCTAGAACAACTATATTTTTGTTTTTTAAATTCCAGATGTTCTACTACGAAATTTCACACACATGTGCGTCATTCTCAACCCTAGAACTGGCAATGGTGTCATTCTGTACTGGCGGCTCTATTTTAACAGCCTCGCAGACGTTTCTTATAATGTATCACATTTCATAACTGTTAGTCCAAATATAAACTATTATATGTCAATGTATTCAAAACTATATGGAGAGCATTATAATAACAATATATTATTGTTTCCATGGAAACGTATTTTTATTTTCTTTACAAAATGTAAGAAAAATGTTTTTTGGAAATTTTTTTGTAAATATTCCGTTGTGTAACTGCTTAGCAATAAGCTTTACATCAAAACCGTAAATATATAACTTATTCGAAATTGTATCCTGATTCCAAACATATATAATTATTGTAACTTTTATCTCAAAACATATGTGTTACAGGGCTTTGTATGAAAAAGCACCCATATTTACTTATTTTCAAAAATGCGTACATTTCTAAATAAATATTATTGTTCGTGGGTAAACATAATCTCTTGACTGCATTTATACTTATATAAGTATGACAGTTAAAACAAAAATAAAATAATACATTTTAATCTTACCTTATTTACATATGTACAATATATGCAAAGTTTCATTTTTCACTCAGCGTCACTAGATCCCGCCTTGCGAACTCTCTAAGATCATTTGATCTGTCTCTAAAGTTTTCACCCATACTGAACAATTAAAACTATAACCTAAGAAAGCTAAAAAAACCATAATAACAACACCAAATACTATTGGATTCGTAACCTCAAACACAAAACCCGGCACTTGTTTACAGTTTCACAACAATGTGGTTGACACGTACTACGTTCACGTCAGCTGTCCAAAAAAAAAAACGATGTTTTATGGTAAACAAAGAAGACAATAATCGAAGTAAGAACAGTAAATCGGTACTATAGTTATTGCTCTTCCAGAATATATAAAATAAAAATCATTTATATGACCTTAATTTCCTACAATTTCAATAACTGTACATGTCTACTTTGGCGACGAATATTCGTCGTTGCCAAATCGGACGGGCCTTTGGCGACGAAAATTCGTTTCATTCCAGCTCTAGGGTTTACTCTTAAGGTTTTCATACAGATTAACCACCCATAAGAGTTTAAATGGTTCTGCAACAGCTATAAAATCCATAATATGGCCTAAAACAATTTAAAATTTTAAATACGTATCTAAACGTACCTTATTCTTTTAACAAACAAAGTAAAGTTTTGTTTACAACCCATTTTCAGCGATGCAGTTATGGTCACCATTCATGTCCAGCCTCTATACACAAACATTCCTCACAGTTTGGGCGAAGAAGCAATTCATAGGTTTTTAACCACTAGACCTAAGCAAGCAAGTCCCAGCACATAATTTATAATGACATTAATTTTATTTTAAACTATGAACAACTTTAATTTTCTGGCAACTTTTATTTATGGCAAAATTAGAAGAAGATTTTTTTAATTCTCAATCCTACAAACCTCTTGTATGGTTGAGATTCATTGACGATATTTTTATGATTTGTAATAATAGCTTTGAACTTTTAGAAGAATTTTTGGAAAAATTTGAACAAATTCTTGATATTGAAATTTACCTGGAAATTTTCTAAAGAAATCATAACATTCTTGGATGTAGATGTTTTTATTAAATCTGGATTTCTCAAAACAAAAATTCATATTAAAGACAGTAACACAATGGATTATTTACATTTCAACAGCTGCCATCCTGTACATGTCAAAAAATCAGTAACAAAGGGTTTGTCAGTTAGGGCCAAAAAATTATGTACTAATAGTGCAGATTTTCAAAATTATCAAGAAATAATTGGAAATGGATTTGTCAAAAGCAAATATCCCTCAAAGTTTATAAATAATCAAATTAAACACTCTAATGTTCATAAAATTCAAAAGAAGAAGATGTAAAAATTTATAACAAAATATGTTCCTGGTTTATATAAAACAAATAATGTTCTAAGAACGGCACACAAAATTCTTGGAGCTTCACCAATAACTAAAAAATTATTTTCAAAACCACCCATGCTAGTGTTTAGTAGAAATACTAACCTGAAAAATCTTCTGGTACGGCCCAAATTGCCACCTACTGACATTCAAAATTCAGAAAAGAAGGAAAGTTATAAGTGTCAACCCTGTAAAGACAAACGATGTAATACTTGCAAAATTATAAAACCGTCCAATTTTGTACTAGTAGTAAAACAATGAAAACGTACCCTATTAGAGGAGAAATTAATTTCAAAAGTAAAAATGTAATTTATCAGTTAACATGTAAAAATTTTTCAATGGATTATGTTGGATTGACAACAAACCATTGCACATAAGAATGAATAATCATCGTTGTTCGTCTAAAAAATAGGATGAAAAATTGGTTTCACAACACGCATTAGGCCACCAACAAAATTTTGAACAGTGTTATTCACTGAAGGTATTTGCAAAGTACCCGAAGAAGGAAACAAAATTTACTTAGCAAACCTAGAACAGGCACATCAGTTAATATTAAAATCAAAAATACCCTTTGGTCTGAATAAAAGATGAATTGATAAATAGTTTTTATTATGTATTATTTTTTCTAAATTATTTCTCTGTTCATGATATTTCTCTTTACTGTTAATCACATGTTTCTGTTTATTTATGTAAAGTTTTATTTATTTACTTATGTTAATTTGTTTGCTGTGTTATTTTTTATTGTACCTTTTTGAAAACGGCAAATGCCGAAATATTAAAGGAAATTTTATACCAATAAGTCTAATAATTGTTTTATATTTTTTTTTCTTGACGGTACCTGAATTACATTACAGTAACCGGGAAGTAGGCGTTTTTTGACCGAAGTAAAATGTTTCAGACTACCATATTATATATTTCCTTAATCAGAATAACAACGCAATTACTACTACAGCATCAAAAGTAGGGTGCAAATGGCAGGGAGTAGACGCTTTATGACTAAAGAAAACATTTCAGACCAATGTATGTATATATTTTCTTGATCGGGGCAACAATAAAACGCTACTGCGGCACCGAAAGCACCTTAGACCGGAAGTAGATTGTAATGGCTGGATGTGCACGATTTTTTATTGTAGGCTTTTCAAACCGTGTTTGTATATTGTTTTATCGTAACAAGGCAAACTCTACCATGGCGTGTGAAATAATTTATTCAAACCAGAAATGCTTTTTAACACACTAAACATGAAATGAGATCCACTAGAAATTTTATTTCAGCTTTTTACCCTCTTAACAATGAAAACTGAAATAATACACCCTATAACATGTCTGTTCCTGATTGAAAATTATCGTAAAACTCCATCATATTACACTACTTTCACTAAGATTTCTACGGCACGGTGGAGGGATTTGTATTCCTACACTCTGGCCTAAAATATTTCAAGTATTTTTGGAGCTATTAATTCAAATATTATGTTGCAAGTAATTGGTTTGTATTCATTTTAATATCTCATTGGTATTCATAAAAATTTATTAACTATCCAACTTCAGAACACCAAAACATTGCTCTTTAAATTTGAAGTGCAGTTATTCTAAAGTGGATTAGGAGAAGGGCTTATCTTCTAGTGACATATTTAGCAATTTAAAAAGGAATATTCCTATGACGTACCTGTTGTTCAAGAAGAAATCGCGCACAAAACCGCGGGTTACTGCTAATAGATATAACAATCTATTAATGTGAAATTGCTTGACAGTATTTTCAAACTGACCCAATTCCCCTTTTATAAACAGGAAATTAGAGCAAATATCGCACTGTATACGGCGTGTGAGCGCATTTCCCGCTCCTCACATCGCAGTCTGGCAAATTCGTGACGAAGGAGAAAAACCAACATATAATTAATGTTTATTTCATATTTTTGTAAGTAAGTTAACCGTAGATACATTATTAAAGATATATAGATGCCTCGTATTTATCAAAATATATTATACATATTTTTCCCTATCAGTCCACCCACTTAAATATGAAAATTTGGTTTAAGGGCAGGCTGCACTTACAGCCATCGAGAGTTTAGATTCATAAAAACAATGTTAAACCACAAACAATTGTTTTAACTTATATTTATGTGTAAAATTATGGGGTACGCCTCACTAATTTGAAGATATACTTTACTAATACATATTCAAAAGCAGTTTAGTATTTTCAATATTTTTATTGATTCTTTAAATTTCATATTTTCTTGTACTTCATTGTTTTAATGACCAAAATTCAACAGTTTGGATGCATATTCAACATGTATAATAAGATATCTTCCACAAATATATGTAACTAAGGGCGTGTTTGAAGTTTAACATTGTTCTTATTAGAACAATGTTTGAGAATATAGCTCAATGTCGTTTTACTTAAGTAGGAGCTCTAGCCTACTTTTTCATATTCTGAGTGTGATAAACGTTTTTCAGTCAAATAGTAATGTCAAGTCAAAAATTTTAAAATTCTTAGTCTAAAGTTACAAAAGGCATTTTGTTTTGCTATACGCCACGAATAAAAATTTGCATAATCAGAATCAAACAATTTGTATCTGCACATGTATGCAAAGTTTCTGTTGAAATAATAACAATTTCACTCTTCAACTGATTTTGAAGATTCGATAGTTTGGATTTCCAGGTTCACTTGATTTGTCATCTCAATGACGAAACGCTAAGTCCTCGCCTTGGCAGTAATACTTCAAGTTTTGGATGATATCGTGCTGCAGGCCGATGACATGGTCCTTGGTGCAGAGTTGCCTTTGGAAAATTACCTATATGGACTCACAACAAAATTTTAGGCCTTAGAGTTTAGTCGAATGGTATAAGAACGGTATTATTTGGTTGATAACATGTCGTAATAGATCTTTCTCCACCTCCCCCACGCCAATCTCTTTTCGAGGAAAGTCATTTGCACTACTAAAGATTCATCCGTTCAATTGATAAATGTGGGAGGAGGTTAACTTAGAATAAATTAGAATGGTGCCCAGAAATTACGCTTTTGAATGCAATATAAAGTCTATGTGATAAAGTACTATTAATAGTAAGTTAAATAGTCTAGTGTACGTTTTATTATTTTATTTAATACAAATGTATGACTTTTACAAGTTAAAGTAAGTTAATTTTAAGACGAACTAATATTTATTTCTATCTAAGCCGAGATTTCTGTCTAATTTAAATCTAAGCCGATAAAAGATGAATAATTGAGATCTAAATCATTCCCAGGATTTAAGACAAGAAGATTATTCCATATCTTACATTCTAGTCTTACATTGTAAACCGAATATGATAAAAAGTTTCCAATTAAAGATATAATCAGGAGTTTTTAATTTTAGGCCAGGAAGGAAGACGACACTGTGATGAATCATGTGTAGAATGAATTGAAAGCGAAGAAAACACTTCAGTGTATTTATCGATCTCACGATAGCTTTTGTCTTGTTTGTCACAAATATATGGGTTTGTCTCACTGGTATTTCAGGATTGCCACTTACGAGGATCGACTTTTACCTCACCAACGCGGTCAATTCATATCTTGTTCCTGAAGAAAGTTAATACATGATTTCCTCCAGACATTCTTTGATTCATCGATAATTATTGATGTTGACTTATACAGTATGTCAGACGACAGTCTTGTTTTCATACCAGTTTTCAAAGGACATATAATCTGGATGTTTTAATGATTTCCTTAAAGTATTCACTGATGCTTTAAAATGTTAATGTATGTGGTTAATAAAAAGTTATGTATAGCAGTGATCTAAAGTGGTCAACTACTGGTGCCTTTACCTTAATATTATATTTTATTTTGAGTAACTACATGTAACGTTTCATAAAAATTTGTAATCCCCAAAAAATCAATGTTTCTTCATTCCTGCGTTTATAATCTATCTACTCGGGAGTCTTCTACTCCACAACATCTACTGGCAAAAACTGTTGTTTTTAATAGATTCGGACTAAACTTGGTACAAAGGCAATGTTTTATATAGTTTGGATGACGTTAACGTTTGTTCTCACGTGTGTTTGATATCTCGTAAAATTGCCAGATAGCGGACGCAAAATGTTGTAGGTGCTGTAGTATAAATAATTGCGGGAATAATAATTATGAACATAATAACTACTTTAGTTTCCAATAGATTTAAATTAAACTAGGTAAGTACAAAGGCATTATTTACACATAGCTTGGCTGTGTTCGTCTCCCAGTCTTAATCAATAAAACGTTTCAAGATGGCTTTCATTCGCATTTTTACAATTGTTTTATATGGGGTATTTTACAACATAAATTAAACTTTTATGACGGGCCCACAAACAAAAGTTCATTCTTTATCCCATCCATGCAGTCTTGTTGTGAAATCTGGTATGGGTGCATTTTATTGTCCTTAAGGAGCCTGAGCACTAATCGTTCCTACCTCGGTAACCACTCTTCTTGATGAGTCACGTAGATTGAGCTGAACTGCAGCCAAAACATCTGGTACCTTATCGTCTTTTACAGGCCTAGTGAACTGTTTCTTTTTGTTGTGATCCGGTTGTACATTTCCAATTTCACGGACTCGACTGGAAAAATCTTTGGAAACCCTTTCGCGAATGATGTTCACGTCCAGTTAACGTTGAGCATACAGAGCAGCAGCAGCTTGTGTAGTTCTGTAAACACAGAGAAAATTATATATTTGGTGCTTTTTCTCAACCATCCAAGATAAAGCCTAGCTCTATATACAAAACATTTATAGTTTTTAAGAGAGCTATTGATAGATTTAATACCTTGCTATTTGAGTTTCTTACGTTTTACGATTTAAAAAGCTATAAATGTGCTGAAAAGTGACAACTCTAAAATACTGTTAGAGAAAATACTTAGATTAAATAAAAAGTGTTAGATAATTTTTGATAAAAATTTGGATTTGCTCAAATTTGTATCGAGGTAACAGTAAAACAAACTGAAACCGTAGAACTTTGACTTTTTTAACCACCCCGTATACAAGAACCAAAATAAGTTACAACTTTTTCAAGGTGATCATTAAATAGAGAGAAACATTTAAAATGAGGTACGGCTCGACCCTACCTTTACAGTTAAAAAATCTTTCAAAAATGACACCCCCACTCTAGAGTACCATTTGGAGTATTTTTGGGTGTTAAGAAATATATTCCAGAATTCTTTGGGGTCGTAATATGGTGGTTTTCTTAAAACGGAAAGTAGGTTTCTCGGTTTAGCTCGTCGGTTATAGATCGTCGACGGGTGGTTGCCTCACTCTGTATAATTTATTATGATTGCAATGATAATAATATAGCCACTGTCGATACCTATGTATATAGAAATCCCGATTTGGGGACGTAAACATTTTGTATTGTATTACAACTGTTTTGGGACAACCACTATTATAAAATAAGTTGTACATAACCTAATATTATGCAACATTACGCAAAACTTCTAAAGCGCTATACAGTACTCAAGTGACTACCACAACTTCTCCGTCTGTATTAATGGTATGTACATAATGTATTTCATAATCTATTTAGCAAGGAAATAGTCTAATTACAACAACACTTGCAAACTTTGAATGTTTGTTTCTGCAGCTCGATCTAAATTTTATTCTTTTATTCAGAGTTCTTTATGTTTTCAATCAGTGCTTTGAACGATTATTAGCCTGTTGTTGATTTGATCAATATGGTTGATTTGTTGATTGATATGTATTTAATTTAAATTATACTACATGTATTTATTCATCACCTAACTATACTGTTTTTGCGTAGACTTTAAGATGCATGGTGTATTGTTTAGCCATCTTGATTGAATATTGTAATTTCTTGTTTAATTATATTTAATTTATTTTTTGCTATTATAATTGTTTGTAAAATGGTAAAACCTTTGGAAATAAATGCAAATTTGTAATATAAAACATTCTTCCGTATTGAAACCTAACTCAGCGTACGCATTTATTAAACCTCGAGATGTATCTTGAGATAAACGAACACAACCTATGATCCTTTACAATGCAATGGAAATATGCAAAAACTATTATCATGGATTAAACACTGCCAAAAGTGGAAAGCTTTGTATGAATGAGTAAAATTCGGAGCCATTGTTGAGACAAGGCCTCACCGTAGCAAGAGGTAAAGGACAAACAGACTGGAGTAGTGGGGTGGAGATTACATGATCCCTTTTACCCATTAGGGCTCCCAGCACCCCCCCCCCCTCCATCCCCTTCACTCTCTTCATCTCTACCTCACCTTACGTTTGGTGTACTTGTCATGAGCACGCCAGTGTCCGCCTAGTCTCAATACTTGGGTGCTTTTTAAGTTACCTTTTTTAGTAGCACACTTTTAGTCAATTTAAGTTGGATGGGAAGAGGTAAGTAAAAACGCACCAATATTAATAATCGGCCAAAACTTACAAAGAACAAAAACATTTCCATAATTTATCTAGAATTGTATGTTATTTATTTCATTGATAATACAAAAGATATTGATATAGTAAGTTGTACATAATGACCACAATTAAAATATAAAAGAATAGTTATGCAACGAAATGTATTGGAGAAACAATGATTATCCGAAACATGAGTGCTGTGCTGAGGTACACTATTCATATTGTGGAGTTACTCAAATATTATAAGTTCAAAGTCAAAGTCAAATTATTTATTGTTCTTAGACAAAACATTGTGCAGAACATATTAGTACCATAAACAAAGACTTACGAATTAATTCATCACAAACTTAGAGTTTAAAAGACTATAATAGTCTATGAAAGAGCTAAGGAGTATTAATAATAGGAAGGACCAAGCTAGGACAAGTCTCCTAAATACTCCTCTATTGAGTAGTAGCCTTTACGGCACAAGAAAACCTTTAAGGTTTTTGAATGAAGTCGCACTTTCGCAGTCTCTTATTGTTTTAGGATGTTGAACAATTTAGGACCAAGGTATTGAATTGATTTTTTAAATATGCTTGTCCGGAAAATGAGTACGACAAGATTACTTTAGAGCCTAGTTTCAAATCTGTGGCTATGAATTGGAAAATAAGAAAGATTATTAAAAGTGAACAAACATACTGAATATACAAAAATAGAAGGTAGAATCAACAGACAGTTTTCAGGAAAAACATCTCGACAGCTGTCACTACATCCCAGCTCACAGATGATTCGAATTGCCCGCTTCTGTAATTTAAACACTGTCTCAAGTGAAGACGGCAGCAGCGGTTCCCCAGAATGCCGTAGCTTAAAAGAGATAAAAGTACCCGAAGTATACAACCAGCCAAATTATTTGTCACGGGAGGTGGATAAGTACCTAAAAGAATATAGACAGCAGCTGGGTTTGTAACACAGAACGTTTATGTGATGGTTACAATTTAAAATTGAATTGAAATGAAGTCCAAAGAAACTGACGAATTTGACTTCATCATAGAAATTATATTTGGGATACGGCATCGTCAGATTGGGTCCTTAGATGAAAATGCACTATTTTTGTTTTACCTGTATTCAAAGCCCAGGATATTTTTGGAACCAAATGCTGTGTTAGATATACAATACAGGACGGCTCTGCCTATTATACACAAGGTGAGAATGGCTCTTGTACATGGGCTCAAAAGAAATAAAAGTAATGTCCACAGCATAGGCATATTGTAAAATTATTGACAAAATTACTAAACTCTGTATGTCTAAAAGCAAGTTTTCCTTCTGCCTTGATCACTGGACAGGTGGGGACATGTGTACAGCATCCCTCGAACTATCCAGAACGTTTGACTTTGTGTTGCATCTGTTGAAAAGAAGTGGTGTGTATCATCTTTTACGCGAATGGCTCACATCTTATCCGAAGACAGTGAGTGCCCTGAGTGTTCAGGTTGCGCATATCATGTTTCATAAACATATTTTGTCTTACGAAGTCCTTCAAGGGTTCTATCCTGTGGCTAGTTTTGTTTTCAATTCAGTTAATTTATATCATCAAAATGAATACTATCATTTCAAGATAGAGAGGCTATTCAGTACAAGGACAGCACGAATCTGTATCATCTTTATCTGTAAACTTTATCTACTTTAAAATTAAGTATTTGTAGCTAAACTGTGGTATTTAACACGTTTTTTGTTATAAATTTTAAAACGTTACCCTACTTAAAATTTTCCAAAACAATTCTGTTCCTATTATTTGACTTTTTAACTCTTTTTGAAAATATATTAAACATATCTATAAATATTTTTACGACAATCTAACTTCACACACTCAACATTAGATAGCCTACTCTAGAAACGTGGGAATTGCCTTTGTAAGTCATGATAAAAAACTAATCTTATAAATAAAAATGAATAGCTAAATGTGTTGCTAAGCGCTAATCTCCAGAATGGATGGACCAATTTGACTAATTCTTTTTTTTATATCGTTTCCCGAAAGACTTTAAAATAGTAATTATTTTTTGTTGTAATAATATTTATGTTTTACAATACAAATGTAACTAACACTAAAAAGCTTATGACACTTTAAAACCTTATTTGATGTTCCAGCTGAAGTTTGTCAAAAAGGCTGAAACATTATTTTGTTAACATTTAATTGTATAGAATATTAAGTACATAGTGCCTGGTCAGTAGTGGAATGCAGATAACAGAGACAAAGTTACTGCACAACTTTTTTCAGATTTTGACTTACAATTCAAAAACATGTAATGCATTTTAAATAATTTGTTTAAAGTTTATTTTATTGCTATTAAATTACTTTCATAAAAAGCCACCTTAATGAACATAGCTTTCAATGTTTATATATAAGGTAATAAAACATATTTGGCTCCCTTGAAATTGTGATATGGCATGTTTACAGTGGCTTAAAGAAAAACACAGGAATGAACACTAAACATGCCTCGACAAGTCATTCTTTAGATAGATATATATTTCATTTATCTAGACAATTTTTTTTTGTTCTCTTAGGACAAGAAGCTTATAAATTGCACTTAGTCCTGTAAGGACCCTTGGCGCTGTTTCCGGAGTGATAGGATATTCAGGATGGGTAAGGTTAGGGAGTAGGGGCCGCCTCCTATCAAGATCCATGAGGAAGAATTAGGGCACTACATCTCAAAGTCATCCCGGAAGAAGGGAGGCCAGCTGTGAACCAGCCTCTCCAGTCAAAGTAGGCAGGGGGTGGCACACCCTTGTTGAGGTTAACAAGAGCCTCTGAGGTAAGGGAACAAACCCCACCAACTCCAACAGCCATCCTCCACAGTAGACTAGACCTATCGAATTGCCCATGAACCCCAAAATCTCAACATTTGCGGTTAGTGATGTGCCGCTACTGGACATCCATAAGGTTGCCCAGATTGAAGTGGCACATCGGTTTTTGCTGTGCCCAGTGGCGGGTTCAACTGGCAGGTATAAACCAGCCAGAAGTGATCCCTGCTGGGTGATCTAAACAATATGGTAAACTATAATATGGGACTGGAGAAATATTACACCGAAAGAAGATTGAAAGAGCCGGAAATAGCCCTTTTTTGACTGAAGTAGGTTTTTAAGCGAACACACACACACACACACACACACACACACACACACACACACACACACACACACACACACACACACACACACACACACACACAAATCGTATTGGTGGGACAATAAGGCAAACTCAATTTTCATTTTAAGCTAGAAGTGAATTAAATTGGCCGGAAGTAAACACTTTTTGACCTAAGTATTAGCTGTGGCGTCGAATATATATTTCATTCCAACCAGAAATATTCCTATACACACAAAATCTTATATAAAAGTCAGTCTCAGATGGTCTTAAGTATGAAAACTTAAATCAGACTTACTTGATGTATACTTTCTTGCGTTTAAAAAATATCAAAGGATACCATCATATTACATCACAAGGACTGTATCCAAATAGGTTAAGGACTTACAGTAAAAACAATTGTATGCGAAGCCATGGGGAAACGGCTAGTGTATTTTATATTTCTCACACTCTATACACTAAATTTTGTTCTTATTCTGTAAATTTTCTATTTCATTTTCTATAGATTTTAACGTTCAGGACTTGGATCCATCATTGAAAGAACGTAGCCAGGAAAAAATGTTGGGGGGATCCAGACAACTGATATTTTCCCGCAGTGGACAGAATTAAAATAAGGCCACATTTTGTTCCTTAAACCGTTCTTGGCTCGTTTCTTTGTTGAGAACGATCTTTAAGCAGTACATTTTAGTAGTACTGAATTATTAAAATAATAGTAATAATACCTTACTAAAAAATGTAATTGAAAATATTTCAAATTTGGGAGGTCCAGACCCCTTGGACCTCCTAGCTGGCTACGTCCTTGAATAATTGGCTTCTTCATAAGATTTTCACCTTCGATATTATCTGGCCGGGGGCTGACAAAATGTACATAATTTCGCTATCTCACTATTTATATACTGCGGAGTTATTCATACCCACGTCATATATTGAATCGTCGCTCTTCAATATTAAAATTATCCTTTCACTCATATTTTATTTAATCATTTTACTTTGAAACACATTTTATACCATTCATGCGCAAAAGATATGCTGCCCATTTAGGCATATTATAATATCCATCTGTCGGTACTGTTAACTCGTATTATTTTTATTAATGTCTACGTGTCTAATTTTAAATAACATTTTTATTTTTTTATATTCACTATAATGTAATGTTAAATAGAGGATTATATTTTTTATTTATTGAAAATAAACAAATCCAAATTTTCCATAAGTTAGACAGTATGGACACAAAAGTAATTTCACATGATAGGAAATTTCTAGAAATAGATTAAACAAAAGGTCGGTTATACATTTCTAAATTGATAATCAAAAATAATAAAACATCAATAGTTTAGTGCCTATAACTTTGTAAAAATATCGTTTTACTAAAGAACTTAGAATTTACAAAACGAGTTCAGTTCTTTCAGTCATTTTCTGGCTTTCTCCTTAATGAGAGAAAGAGTGATATTGTTCTATCGTCGCCTTAAGTGAGATCTGACAATTTAGCTTCTATTGTTATGTCAGAAGATCCAGGTTTATAGAATTTATTGCTTTGAAAATGAATAAATCTGTTTTGCATACTTAATTGTTTAGCAACGTGGAAAGTTTACAGTTCTACAGTTATTGAGCAAATTAGTATCTCAATTTATTTTATAATAAATATTACAAAGTCCCGGCGGAGTTTGCTAGTCTCCAAGCCGCTTCCAACAATGGCGGATAGTGGAATGCCCACCAGATATGGCGGGTACAGGGCAAATAAAATACTAGGCATGGTCCAGAACTACAACCATAGACTATACGATCCACATATCAGTGGTAATTTCCCAAAAGTGTCTGTTTCACATGTCAGTGGTGATTTTCGAAAAGTGTCTGTTTCACATGTCAGCGGCAATTTTCTAAAAGTGTATGTTTCACATGCGAGTGGTGATTTTCGAAAAGTGTCTGTTTCACATGTCAGCGGTGATTTTCCAAAAGTGTCTGTTTTACATGTCAGTGGTGACTTTCGAAAAGTGCCTGTTTCACATTTCAGCGGCAATTTTCTAAAAGTGTATGTTTCACATGCGAGTGGTGATTTTCGAAAAGTGTCTGTTTCACATGTCAGCGGAGATTTCCCAAAAGTGTCTGTTTCACATGTCAGTGGTGATTTTCGAAAAGTGTCTGTTTCACATTTCAGCGGCAATTTTCTAAAAGTGTATGTTTTACATGTCAGTGGTGACTTTCTAAAAGTGTCTGTTCACATGTCAGTGGCGATTTCCCAAAAGTGTCTGTTTCAGGTACCAGTAGCGGCAATAAACATTCTCTACCGCTAACAACCGTAGTTGTAAATCGGAGAATGGTCCATCTAAGATTAATGACCTATGAGAGTTATTTATGCAAAAATCTTTTAGGAAGAGGATTCTACCGCCCATTCTCGCAAGGAAGCAGAAGACTACGTCGCATATGGTTCGTAGCCCTTTAGAAGGCATGAGTGGGTCGGAGCATTCAACGTTACCGTTACATACAAAAACTCAGAATCACAGAATCAAACATAAACAGGCTATATACATTGGAACAGACAAACTAAAGTTTCTAATTGAGACTGGAACACTAAAAAAACTTTACAGTTGAATTAGACCGACAAAATATTCTTATAAAAGGGCTATAGGAAATGAGAAATACACCAGAGGAGTCATCTAAATTTCAAGGATACAGAATCTACAATGGGAAGCCAGTGCTAAAAGTTATGAAATAATGCCCACAATTCCGTCCACGATATGCATTAAATTTTAAAATAATATATTTTATAATTATTTTACTCATCAAGCTCATAATAAAGCAAACGCATCCATAATTGTAAATTTAACAATGAGAACTAAATAAAAAAAAAATCGATAAAATATTTTGACAAAATGTATGCAAGAGATAGAGAACTCCTAGGATCTCCCAGGTCAGAGAAAAATAAGTAAGAGGAACATAAGGATTTTAACTCTCAATTGGGAAAGGAAAAGAAGTATCGAGCCATAGTTGGATAGTGGACTCCTCAAAAAACTCAAACACAAATAGAAATAATCAAACATTAATACAAATTTGCAAAGTTCATGGACTGATCTCTAAATCAACACGTTTAAAAATAAAACCAAACAAACTAAAAACATGGATACATAACAAGAACTGGACAAAAGGAGAAGGGTAATTAGTACACGTATGGATGGACAAATTCTTTTACAAGGAAATAACAATTTCAAAGTTGTTTAGAGGAACGGACTCAGGTTCAGGTCATTACTTAATCAAAATTAAAACGAAATTGATTTCACTAAGAGAAAAAGAACAAAGATATGAAAGAGTGAAGAAAGGACATATAACCCCAACAGTTAATCTAAAATGGTCAGTACCGTTATAGGAAAAGTAAATAAAACAATAGTTTAAACGAAATAATTTAGATGAACTAAAACCAATTCTGAAACAACATGCCGAAAACGTTGTCTCATGAAATCCACAGAAAAGACATGCCTGGTGGAATCACGACTTTGACGAATTAAACGAGGAAAAACTTAAACCTTGGCTGAAATTTCAATCTTACACAAAAGAATAAAATCCCAATAACCCCAAGAACATAAAAAGTTCATCAACATTTTTAGAGAAAGTAAAGGACAATTTGAAATACAAATGATTACCTCGTTGTTCTCTTAGACAGTGTGAATACAAAAGAGAATTTCTTCCTTGTGGAAAATTTTCTATAAATAACAGATCCAACAAAAAGTCGGTCATACATTTCTCAATTGATTTTCATAAATATTAAAATATCGGTAGTTTAGTGTCTAGAACAGTATAAAGACATAGTTTCACTCATGAATTTAGAATTTACTAAACGAGTTCAGTTCTTTTACTCATCGTCCAGCTAAATACTAGAATGATGTTTCGTATAATTCAACCTTCACTTAAATTTCAATTAACTTCTTCAATTATCGTTATAGTATGTTCCACAAAATTCTTTAAACATACAAACAAGAAATCAATTCTGTTTGTTACTACAACCAATTACGCAATTTGACACGCAGATTGTTTCAGGAGATCAACACTATGAAACGCCTTGACGCACGTAAAGACACGGAGCAGGCCGCAAATTAAAAGAAAACTGGATTTATACTACAATACTACGCTCGAAAGGTTCCCAATGGAAGTTTCAGTGTATCTATTGTGAGTTTGATTGATCCCCAGTTCCATCATCCAATCATAATTCAGACAGATTTCGTAAACTCCCTTAGCCTTTTGTCTAAGTGAAAGACGTCTGAACATATGAAGTCATCTCTCCCCTTCCACACAAGTTACAATCTTCCTTCAATCAACTTTTTTATACCGTACCCTTTCGTGAGGAATCTCATACAATATTTCTAATCGCAATAATACCTACAAATTAATTTTAAATGTATTAATTTAAATTCTTCAATTTATTTATAATTTAAAAAAATGTCCACATGATGCTACAAACTCTGTTGATGACCTCCCACTTCAACTCCCACCAAAACTTGCGCGGCTAATGATCGATATCCTAATTAGGGAAAAATTCTGGATCAATTTCGCGAAAAACTAGTTTGTGAAGTTATGCAATGCAAATTGGCTGTCGGTTCCTGGGCAGTACTGTAGTACCTAACCTATTTATATAAAAACACCTTTTTCGTAGTTGTAGCACTATTTCAACTGGAAGTTGACAACATATCTAGTTAAGGCCACATTGACTTCTCACAACCTAAGACGATATACCATATCTCACAGATTACAGGTAACCCCTTTCCTAAAGTCACATTATAAAGCCCCTGTCCCAAACGCAAAAATAATAGGCTAGATTTATTTTTAAAATTATATTCAATTCAGAAATGGTACAATCTTATTTTGAATTACCTGATACGAGAAGATTTTATATTTAAGTAAGTTTTTAGTTGGGGATTTATTTTTAATTCGTAGTTCCATGAATAATAATAAAACCTAGAATAGTGTAAAGCGCATGCATGTCCTGTATGTTATATGAGGACAACAAAGCATTGGAACTTTCCTTGCATTTTTTGTGGCAACCTGCTTGATTCTAAAGATATATTTTTATAGAAAACATTATTTATTTATGATTTGAGTGAACCATTCACTTTATTTTGACGTCAAAATGCCACGTCACACATTTAGAGTTCGTAGACAGTGATGCATCAAACTTTTGCATCAACTATAAAGGGTACTCATGCTGTTTTATTGTTTAAACAATCTTGAAAAATTTAATTAAAACATATTTTTCATAACGGGGGATTTTACGTTTACATCCACAGAATGACGTTTTCTGTATTCCTTACACTCGTGACTGCTTTTTTTAATACACTATTCCATGCTGCTTCACTTTTGCACCTTTTCACAACAAAGTTGGTCAGACCTCTGACTATTCGGTTTGAAAATTAAAATAACATTCTCATGGAGTTTCATTACTTCTTCTATAAGTTGTATTGATATGAAAGTTTATCAAAATTACCTTCTCCCATATGATTAACTTCTACAAGTGATTGAAGTACACTCGCGCTTATGATTCTTGAGTTATATTTATAATACATTGCTGCTAAAACCGATGTATTTATTACTTGATTAAAAATGTAATAAAATTTAATATTTCATCAAAACCAAAGACTTTCTAATTTTGATTACTTTGCACAGAACATTAATGATCTTAAACCTGATAAAAATAAAATAGAGTTATTCCTTTCAATACAGCTATCTAAACTGTTCAGTGATTCTTGACATTTTAAGCATACTCGTTTACTTACTAAGCTACATTTTCCACTTAAGAAATGCCTTTTACTTGGAGCTGCAGTCATCAAAATCGAATTGTTTTCCTTACTTGCAGATATGTGTTTATTTAAAAGTTTAAGGTGTATACACAATGTGTTTTGAAGTTACGTTAAGTATAAATATTTCATGATCAACGAGATCTTTTGTAATCGTTGCTAAAGATAGATAAAAACAATTTTATGGGCAAACTGAAAAGTTAATTTGTCATTTTAGATTTAAGATTAAACCACAAATAATCGGAATCCAGATATTAATTACTTTGCATATCAAGAATAAACAAGACTGTTTACATGATAATATTCTCCTGTTGAAATGCATTTACTTCAGTACTGCATCTATAAAAGAGCGATCGATATAGAAAACGCTTGAAGATCATAATCCAGAAAGATGCCCATTGATTACGAAAATGCTCATTAATAAAGGTAGATAAAGGAAATTTGAAAAATGTCTCTAGAACAGTGCGGCTTTACGCCACAATTTGATAGATTCAAAGTTTAAGGGGGTAGTTTACCGAAGGTAACGTGCCCCTTAACCTGAAGTCTTCAAATAGTAAAAATCCCCTTATGATTAATTGATAAATAAAAACAATACTTTGGAAGAAATGTTAGAAATTGTAAAATGTTTTTGATACGTTCACAGTAGTCAGAGATATTTGCCCTTCTTGAATCACCTTGTGTTTAACCTTCATGTGTACCTCACACCAAGGGCGGATCCAGAGGGGGGGCGCGAGGGGCGCGCGCCCCCCCCCTCAGTAGTCACAAATTCAAATTTTTGTTTGTTTATAAAAGATTTTAAGCTTAAAGTAATTACTATATTGTTCGTTAGTAAAGGGTGCTTTCATCGGCCACACTATTCGTAATTGGTACTGTCGGTGTTTCAAACATACATTTTGTACTTAAGATTGTAGATTTAATTCGTGTATGAGTAGAGGGGAGGTGGTAACAGTGCGTATGATCACCGGAAGGGGTGGGGGAGCGGTGCGTGCGCATGAGTCGTCCTAGTCCGCCCGCCCCAACGATAGGCCTACACCACACCGCCTACTACGGCCACTCAGTTGATTCAGTGCGTACGTTCGTGAATATCGTGAAGTACCCGTTCGCTTGTGTTTTAATAGCTTTTTGAGTGTTAACAGATTTTTGTGCAATATGGATCGTTATCTTGTTAAAAGACCAAAGTTAGACAGTGAAGTTCCTTTCTTCAAATGTTGAGGTTTCCACCCAGCATGAGGTTACAGACGTGCCGCTGCCACCACAATCGGCGCCATCATCCTCCAATTCACAAGTTAGTATCTCCGAAAACATGTGCTCTTTCGACATCGGGTCTCACATTAACAACATCTCTAAGATGAGTGACCATACTAAGTATAGTATTTTTACTAATCATTGGAAGCCTAAAAAGGACTTTAAGTTTCCTACATCCTCTCATGTAAAACGAGGACGGGAAGAACAAAGAAAAGCTAATATTGGCCATTTTGAAAAGTATCCATGGTTAGTTTTTTCAGAAGCTAAGCAAGGGCTATTTTGTAAATTTTGTGCAGTACTATGCCATCAAAAGTTAGTTGGAGGACAGCATACAGTTTCTTTAAAGAAATTAGTTACTGAACCTCTACAGAAATATGCTAAACTCTCAGGCAAGGACGGAGATTTAGAAAGTCACGCAGCGACACAATATCACAAAGATGCTGAAATTGACGCCAAACATTTTATATCTGTTTTTTGAAAACCCTGAGGGAGAAATTCTTAATTTGTTAAACGAAAATAGGAAGGCCCAAACCATGCAGAATCGTGCAAGGCTTGTGCCAATAATTAAAACTATTTTGTTGCATGGTAGGCAGAACATACCCCTTAGAGGTCATAGGGATGATGGCAGTTTGATTGAAGTTGGAGATGATCCAGTACAAAATGACGGCAATTTCAGGGCACTTTTGCGATTTAGAATAGATAGCGGGGATGTTCAGCTTGAAGATCATTTGAAGTCTGCAGGAGCAAACGCCACTTACATCAGCAAGACAACAGCTAACTGCCTTATAAAATGTTTGTTCTGATGAAATTTTGGAAGTGATAACTCAACGAGTATCAGAAGCTAAATATTATAGCATAATATTTGACGAATCAACAGATGCGTCTCATACTTCTCAGCTAAGCCTTAGTTTACGTTACCTGTATAACAATGCTATAAGAGAAGACTTTGTAGGTTTTTGTTGATCTCCACGGTACGGGTACGAAACTATTCTGATCAAGAAGTTGAACCTGTTATCACGGGGGAGGTTTTAGGACAGTCTGTGCTGAAATTCATGCAACAGCTTGGTTTGAAACATGAATAACTGTGTAGGGATCGGTTGTGATGGATGCTCTGTCAATATGTCTGACATGCGAGGAGCAGTGACAGAAATTAAAAAAATTGCCATAAACAGCACCTTATGTGGCTGCAGTAATCATGCATTGAATTTGGCCTATTTCAAAGTGCAATAAAGTCCAAAGCGTGAGAAATGCAGTAGGCACTGTAAAAGAGATTTCTAGATTTTTTCACCTCCTCGGGCCAAACGGAACTCTATTTTGAAAAAAGTACTGGGACATCAAATGAGAGGATATTGTGAGACCCGTTTGGGTAGAACGGCATGAATCAATTTTTGAGTTTACAGAAGACCTAACAAAAATAGCCGAGGCACTTAAAATTGTCTCAAAGTGGAATGATAGCTCAACAGCAAGCAAAGCAAAATTGCTTATTGTGCTCTATCTCCACTTGCGAGTTTATAATAACTATGGCATTGTCTTAGTGATATAACGGATGCAACCTGTGTTCTTAGTAAATATCTTCAGTCAGAAACCATAGACTTGTGTTCAGCAAGAGACAAAGTAATGCACACAATAAAAGTACTTCAGAATAAAAGGCAAAATCCTGATCAATTCTTTTTCTCTGATTTTCAATACTGCTGAAAAGACTATGGAGTCTATGGGCATAGAAGTTCGTATTCCAAGAATTGTGGGACAGCAAGTAAATAGACCAAACTACCCCTCAACGTCCAGTGGACAGTCGGGAATGTACAATACAACATTGGAAAAAATCCGCATACATAACAATCCTGGATAACATTATTGCAGATATGACAGATAGATTTTCAAGCGATTCACTGGAGTGTTATATGCTGAACCTAACCGTTCCGACAAACTTGGACAAAATAGTGGATATGAAATCTAGTTTTGAGCCCATATGTATGAAGTATTGCAGTTTTAGTGTCATTGAAACAAAAACACGATGCTACTGAAACTTATGAACGAAGTATGCTCCCCCCTCAAGAACATTCCTAATTATAATGAATTTAAGACTATAACTAAAGCAATGAAATGTTTTTGAAGCATTAAATGAAAACAGCTACCCTCTTCTAAGGGCTTTGGTACAAATTCTGCTTACTCTTCCAATTTCAATAGGTAAGTAATTTTTGTTTATACTATTTTTTTCAAAATTATTTATTAGCAGATAATTTCTAAAACCAGTAAAACTAATAGTATTTTCTTAAATCGTGTGGTTGTTAGTAAAAAGTATTTTTTTCATTGGTATGAAACATTTGACCTTTTTTGCCAATCTGTTAGAAACTTATTGTTTTTTCCAACAGCAACGGCAGAACGATCTTTTTCAACTCTGAGAAAATTGAAGTCATGGATCAGAACAAGGATGGCAGAGGATAGGTTGACTGGACTCGCTCTGCTAAACGTGCACAGGGACATCGAAGTATGCCCCGAAAAAGTCATTAACAGATTTGCAAGCCAAAAAAACAGAAGAACTCGATTTTGTACTTTAAAGATAAAATTTTGTATTTTTACAACTTTTGTCAGATTATATACAGTTTATTGGAAATATTACATTGTTTTCATTTATCACTTTAGCCCTTTTTTTTTCATTAGTATACAATAATAACATTATATGTCAAATTACAGAGCTTTGACTACCAACATGAATCATATGTGTAAAAAATCTCCCCAAAATCTCAGACCGCCCCCCCCCCCTCACAAAAATCCTGGATCCGCCCTTGCCTCACACATGAGCAAACGATTCATCCATTTATTGTGTGTAATGTACCGTAACGAATGTATTAGTAGTGATATTAGAGAAGCACTTGTTGCGTACACTAAATCCATAGCATACGCCACTTCTTTATTGCATCTTAAAGGATGGTTTATCGGCTGCGACGTACGAATGGAACTTCACTTGAATATCAATATAAACAATTACTGGTTTGTAGTAAGGACTGCATATTTTGTACAAGATTACCAATAACTAGGGAGCAGAATTCCAAGTCAAACGTGAGAGTTCTATGTATTTGCGTCACACACTATATTAAAAGACTTTTGGACATTTATGACAAATTTAAGGAGAAAATGTGTAAGGTAAAATTGGACTCTTAGTGACGAATTCTATTAACCAAACAATAATATTGTTGGCAATTGGTTTCGTTGAGATACATTACTTTTTCTTAGCCCTACTAAATGTGTAATTAGTACTGTGTTAGCATATATTGATATATATTAAAGTAACTACTAGATTAAGTAACTCCAAATGGCTATACTGCTTTATAGTGGAGCTTGCTAATTCATTAGCTCTGATTACTTCATGATAAGAAGTATTGTATTACACACTACTAGATTGTACCACTAACTAAATAGTGACACAAATAAACTGATTTACTCGCGTTTAAGCATTGGATCAGAATTCCAAGCTTCTGCATATTACCAAGAGAGAATTTATGGAAATATGTTAATCCTGAGCCCTCGGTGAACATTGGTTAAATGCATTACTTCATGTTCCTGCAACATCACCTGGGTTTTGAAACTATTGGTTTAGAGATAAAATAATTAGATTTAATTGGGCGAGATCAGTTGTACACAATTAATCCTTGAATGAATTAGCTCTTAGGTACTTTTGTACCAAAATAATTTCATTTATAAAGCTAGAATGACACAAGATTGATACGATGACTCCTTAGAGAGTTATAGTACTAAACTGTATAAATAGATTGTTATCACATTATAGGAAACTAAAACATAAAACCATTATTTCAAACAGGTCATATAATAGATACGTGAAGAGTCGTATAGACCTTTTAACGTCAGAATGATCTAATGCCAATACTTTGTTTGAAGTTTGTTTTTGACGATGGAAGTATTGTGAGGAAAACAGGATTTTTTCCGGACATTTGCCATTGTTCAGTAACACAACAAATCATTGACACTATTTTTTAGATCTGCAATCTGATCTCTTCTTCAGGTAAGTAACTAACCTAACACATAATTACAGACTAAGTTAAAATAAACAAATCATGCCAGAGCGTTGTGGCACGCGTAAGTTTTGAATCACAACCACCATGTTGTGTGTCACTTCACTAACTCTAAAACATGCACTTAATAACAAAAAATTAAACACAACACTAATTAATTATCAAAACTGAACTACAGAATACAGGTCACAATAGGTCTGCATTCACCATTATAAAACTAAAAATAGTCTATGTTTTGTTAGCCTAAACAATATACACACACTGAATTAAAACAATAAACCTGTCCCACATACCCATTTAACTCTTCAGCAACACAAGTTTATATGAACTGGTCCGAAGCACCTCGAAGTAGAACGTTTCATTTTAATCAGTGTTCACTTATGATTGGAGGTAAAAGCAATTTTATTAAAATTTTAATCAGTAAAACTGGATTCACTGTACAACACTCAGAAAGATTCATTATGAACTATTTCTTAAGCAAAGATATAATGCTGGAGACTAGTTACACATCGATAAGAAGTCTTAGCTCTTGGCTTCCCGCCAGTGACGTAGGCTTAATGCACATTTTATAGCTCTTCCTTCCCACGTTACATATCTCCAAGCACCAGGCGGAGTCTTCTGCTTTAACCAACAAACTTGCAATATTGGGTATTCATCTTGCAAATATGTTTAGAGTAAAATACACAATCTGCCGAAAGACCAATACGAATTTCGTAATAGAATTATGGCGATGAGAATTATATTCAATACTTGAATATAGTATAACAGTAATAAAGTAAAGTTAGACGTCCGGGAAAATATGTTGAGTATTATTGTTTAATAAAGTGATTTAGAACAAAGAAATGCTGTAAGAAAGATTTAAATGTTTCTGTTTCATTTAAATGTACTTTAATATTAATTTGTGGTATTCTAAATTAAAGCTCGTGCATAATCAAATGCTACGCGTTTTGCGGTTAAATCCAAGGATGTGTACGTTATTGAACTTTATGTTTCATTAATTCTGTGGTGAACCTGTAAACTATCCTATTAATCAAGTATTGGATTAACGAATAAACACGTATATCTCAGCATTTTAAATTGATATTATGATTTTTATTATTAAAATCATAAAATATAACACAATATATTTTATATAACGAATGCATTATGTAATATCTCGACATTTGACCTGCATACATGACGCATTCTTTACATATATAACTAATGCTAAACTAGTGTTATGTAAGTACAGTTGGCAGCAATAGATCAGTTCCATTCTTAGTCAACTGGTGTCAGGGGTGGTGAAGTCAGCTGTCATTGATGTTGATAATAATAATTGAATGAGTGTTGTGAAGTTTTGAATTTTCATGGTGTTATTCTTGAATATCTGAAATATATAGAACAATGTCAAGGTGCAGTATGAGTAAGTATAGTAAAGTTATGGCAGACTGGTTGTTAATCTTTGTGTACTTTTAATTGGTTTATCATAAGTCATAGTTTAAATTGTTTTTGTTTAAAGAACCCGATTAGCGCCAGCATGATTTTTCATGGATAGCAAATAATAAACCACCCCATTATATCCAATCAGTATCCAGGTGACATGTGAAAAACGCCAGGACTATTTCTATAAAAATGTAGACTCATATAAATATTCATAACATCTTCACTGTCATAAAGTGTTACAGCTTATACTTTCATACCTGTAACATACATTGATGAAATCTGTCTTGTTTTGTTCCTACTGAATTCTACAGTGACATAAAAATCACTCTTAACTGTAAAAACTTTAAAAATTTTAAATATTTTTTATATGCATTTTGTACTTTATAAGAATAACATATTTATATAATGATAAATCTCTTGGAACAAAATAATAAGCTATTATATTTAAAACATTTTTATGCATTGCCAATCTTTCAAAATGAAACAGTTCTACAAAATTCTTACTTAAAGTAAAAGAGTAAATAGTTCATGATGTAGTGTTGTTCTTATGGTTTGTAAATAAAAAAATGGTAATGAGTACAAACAACTCTTACAAATTTTGTCGTGTCTAATGTAAAAATAAGCATGTTTCTTCATCAGACACTACTGTAACAGAGTTACGTGTACATAAATATAGATAGAACACTAAAAAGTAGATAATTCATTATGGTTATATTAGGTAATTTTTCTTTTAATTACAAATTGGCCACTAGCACCAACTGTAACGAAGAATTATTAAAATAAATACTTAATTTATAATATTTATATTACTAAATATTACTCAGATTATTCTTTTTTAAGTTATGTACTCTGTTATATTAATAAGTTATGTAAGGATAAAACTGCATTATATTATAACTAAATAATTAGGTATATTTTAGTCAATATTATTTGGTATTTGAATTGTGAAATATTTAAAAAATCTTTTCTTTGTGTAGTCATGACTGCTACATTTACTGTTTGGTTAAATCACTACAACTTAATCAAATTCTGAATGAACTTAATATTGTACTAATTTATATTTAACTCTTTAACATCTTGATATAAGAAGCATTGATTACAAAATAATTTGTAATATTTAGCAGTAAAGTTGAATCTTAGAAAGTTTTTTTATATATTTTGTTTACGGATTATACTGCAGTATGAAATAATATCACTGTTTAAGTGTATTTAAGACTTACACCACTGAGCAACACAGTGACTGAAGGGTGACACATCACACATTGCTACTGTAACCTTTTGTGCCAAATGTTTCATTGGTCTGACTATTACACAATACATTTGATGACTACTATATAGATTTGATTTCCGGAGAAATCCCTGACAGTAAAGTTCATGTAAACTAAATGCTGGCTTTCAAACCTCAGCTTAGTCGTTAAATCCAGCCTACTAGGCTCGGTAAACAGAGGGTGGAGGGTGGATGTGAGTTGGTGGCTGGTGGTGGGAGTTGTAACGCTGCAATTTAGAAACTAAGTCACGTCCTACTACACAGCAGAATTCAACTGCTGATGCTGATTTCACAATTGCACTTGTGCTCTGCATTGGTTTGACTAGTATAATAAAAATTATATTGGGTGTTTGTTTACTGAATAGATTTGTTCAGTATTCTTTTAAAGAAACCTTATGTAGAAATTTAATTGACATGCACCCCCAGCGGGTTTTAAATGTTTCAAATAGTAAAATCAAGCTTGTGCTTTTCAAGCCAGAGGGACATATTATATGGTATATTGAAAATATTTGTGATACACCATCATCTTTTCAAGCAATCCTCCTTTTGTGGTATATTTTTGGAAAAGAAACAAATATTACAAAATGTTGAAATTAACCAAATTTAAGCTCCATACATTTTTAAGTCCTTTTCAAAATTTGGAAAATGGTAAATTATCGGTACCTAAAGCTCAGAGTTGTATAAAAAATTTGAAGAAGGAGTTTTAATTTATATCCTGACTACATATACACCTTGTATACTCTTTGTTTTTAATTTCAATACACAAACTTTGTAGCAAAAAATCCAGATGCAATCAAATTCAATTCCAATTGCTCTTTGTACTGGTATCTATTATATAAGAATTAAACAACAATAAATTCTTTGTCTAGTATTTCATGAAAATTTCTATTGAAACTTAATAGAAACCTAACATCTGAATTGTATGCTTTGTATTAAATTGTATAATTTTATGATTTAATTATATTGAAACACAATAGTAGGGAGAGTAGTAGGTCTCATTCTGTGTAAAGTCGCAGACCGCAGTGAAGGTGTTAACTACATGTATGATAGCGTGACAGTTATTGTCAGTAGTCTAAGTACATGTACTATAGCTAGCCGGTTATTGTACTGTAGTTTAAATGTAATTCCATGATAACTGTTTGCAGTGTATGCTCTAATGCAACTTTAAGAGACCAGTGGGGTGAAGCCTGGAAGGATATTCTAAATAAGAAAAGGTCTATATCCTAACTAGGGACGCTAGTTTTAAAATGTCTATTTAAAATTTCAGTAAAAATCATTTGAATAGTTTACGGGTGAAAGTGTAACAAAGAAGAAACAAAATTTCTACAAGAAGATCTTTGTTTATAGAAAACTCCCTTACTACTCTTTATAAAGGAGCCCATTTTTTAAAGGAGTGACTTAATGACTTGCCAAAGTTTACAAAATTTATTTTGTTTCCAAGTAATAAAGTAGAGTACAAATCATCCAATCTTTTTTTAGAGCTTTAGTTTTATTCTAAGAACTCATTAACATATTTTAAACTGTGATATTTCTCGTCATTACAAAGCAATGCAATTGCACTTTTGTTTTTTCTGCAATATTCTACCTGAATGATGTTTATAATTACAAAATGCTTCTAAAGAACAAATTCAATCAAAGTTTTCCTTGGTCTGTTATTGAATAATTAAAATTGGGTTCGTAAGGCTTATCTCAATGATTCCTCATAAAAATTAAAAACCAGATATAGAGAGTAAAATAGATAGATAGTAAATGAAAAGAGATAGACAATTGATTGTATTAGTTTTTAGATCCTCTTGGATCACAGAACATTATTCTACAGTAGTTTATGTAGAGAGTTTAGTACACCCTTTATATGCTATAAGATCTTTTACTATAAGAGATCTTTTGCTATAAGATCTTTTACTATAATGGATCTTATGCTATGAGATGGAGTTAAAAAAGTCCTCTTTGTCGAAAACATTAAGAGCATAAAGAATATTTATTTGGAAAAATCAAAACAATCCAAAAGAGCAAAATTGAATTTCTAAAGAAAGTAACATAAAGGGAACATAAATACTGTTATCTTAGTTGGCAATAATTATTACCAAAACTGATATGACAAATCTTTATTGTGCTATTCTTTTCTCATTTACTGCTTAAATTATTGTTCATTGTGCATTTTTTTAATCTATTGCAGTATAATTTTATGTTATTTGTATGTTTTAAATTTAAAAACCGTAGTTCTTATTATATTATTAAATAACTTTGATATATAAATTAAAATTTTGTATTATTTTATTATTAATAAAATATGTCTTTATAAAATTGTATAAAAAATTAGAGTTTGGGGGGCTATTGGGTAGAACCCGATAATGAAATAAAATGTTTTATTTAGCCTTAAAAAGTTTTTTTCCAAATATATTATGTTTGTTACAAGCTGAGAGTAAGGGATAATGAAATGAAAAATGTGTTTTATTAGAGGTCAAGTTAGAACTATAAAGTCCTCTCTACCACTTAACCTCATAAAAAATTAAACTAACATATACATGTACATTTATAACTAAAAATAAATCTATTTATTTACATTACATATTAAATTAATCTTAACATAAAAAACAAGCGTCAATAATTAATGTATGTATAATGTATACATATAATAGATAGCTGTAGTAAATCAAGAAAAGTCTGGGAATTTAAATTTAGTATTTCAATGTAAACCCTGTTGTAAATTAAAATTAGATTCCATCATTCTGTGTTTATTAGGTATCTTTTTCAACATTAAAAAACATACACAAGTAACAGGAAATACATAAAATATATTTCTTGTACTTTACAAAATTGATTAATAGTAGAAATTTTGTGATTAGCAGTGCATTTGACATTTATTGTGCTACAATAGCTAATGAGGTGTGAACATATCAATCCCTTCCCATGGCTCATGATCAGACAGCTGTTATGTTTTCACTGAATAGATTTGTGATGAGCAATTTGGTGTTGAAAACAGCGGGGTTTTGAAATTAGTCTGTGTTTAAAATAACTTATTACAGTCAACAAAATTTCCATGATGGATTCCACAATCATGTTCCTTAACACAAATAAAAATGTATGAAGAACGTTTTCATGTATAAATAGTTTTAAGAATATTGATCATGGTATTTAACTTCTCTAAATGCTTTTAGACAGTTTGGACAGTTCTGTATTTGTCATGTGGAAACTGACTTGTTGTAAACTTACAAACAGTGCTCCGTCAAGCTCCATGAACTGGTCGGATGTACTGATAATCTCTCTGGTACTCAATGGGTAGTGCACATAGCTCTTGAAGCTGACGTACCTAAGATATCAGTTTACTTCTTTTGAATAGAGTAGAATAGAATCAACCTGAGTCCTTCCAATGAACATAAACTAATTTAATGTGGTGCAAAAGTTTTGGATATCATACAGTGTTACATTTAGTTTTTTATACAGTCATATTTTTGAGCACTATTCATTCGTTTTATTAAAGTGCCAAACCTTCGATTGATTGCTCCTATACAGGTAAAAAGAGGAGCAATATTTCCCGGCTGACAGCTTCTAGACAACAGCTCAAATCAGTCAGTTATGAACGAAATGGTGCTACCACCCCTGCTGATAAACACCTGGCAATAAAACAGTAGCCAGTCAAATAACATTAATAAATCACGATTCACCACATTTTTAATAGCAAATCAAGAACTGTGGCTAGTATTTCTCTGTAAGAATAATATGATGAGATTTTTTAGTACTGCTGGTATTTGCCAAGTATTTTTCGTACAGATAATGTTTTAAAATTTAATGAGATGATATCCTAAATTTCACTGTTAGTATAAAAATTAAATTATTTAATAAAATAAATTAGATCTAAATTTATATGTACAGTTAATTACAAGGAGGCAATATTGATTTTTTTTTACTATCAATTTGTAAAATTTTACAATATTGTTGAATTAATACGTTCTTAATAGCCTGTTACATCACTAAAATATTGCTTTTCTTTGAGTAACTGTACTTGACAGCTTGATATACCAATTATCTAGACATCTCATCATTCGGCATGCAAAATTATACATTCTGCTTCCCCAATGTTTCAATGGGCACGTTCTTATTATATGGTATATGAAAAAAAATCTTGATCAAGTATTTAAATATTGGTATAGTTTCAGTGAAATATTATATTACAGGATTTTTTTTAATGAAATGAAAAATGCATTTATTCAAGAGGCGAAGTTAGATCTGTCAAGCCCTCTCTACCACTCAATCTCATATCATATAAAGTAAATTAACAATACTTGAATACAGACATATGCAAACTTTCAACATACTTAACTTTGTAATAAAATGTAAACAAAATTGCTTAATTCACATAAAATAACTCATGAATTTAATGATATAATTCTTAATGAGGGAGAAAAAAGCTAACGATGTTAAGGAGAAAATAAAAAGAACAATAAAGCATTCAACCGTTCCAACACACTGTCTGACCTCAACCACATGGCAGTGAAAAAAAGGCATGTAACCAAGTTATATAAGTATGTTCTTGTAGGTTATGCAAATTCATGGATTCATTCTTGGCATGTTTCAAAGATGATTTTATATAACATTTAAGATTCAATGCATGATAAGAAACTTTTTATGAAAGGAAAATAATTTGTGTCAATAGATTTGTTGGATGATAACCAATTATTTGGAGGTAAATTCATTTATAACAAATTAAAACTCAAAAATCTAAATATTTTAAAAAGACTAATGGCCATTGGCCTCTCACCCATTACACTTATCTATCTGAAGGCAGCTATTCTATCCTCTATTTGTATAATAAGCATTGTGGTCTGTCTGAAGCTTTGAATTGATAGTTGAGTTGTTGATTTTTATTGCTGCATTAAATATTTAAAGATCACCTTCACTTTATGTCATCAAATTTGTGTTGATTGTCTGTGTAAGTGTAGGTGGTGGCAACACTGGACACAATATTAGAGTTGGGCCAAAACTTGCCTGAAGCCACGAGGAGAGAGATTACTCTAGGGACTGTCAGTCGGTTTTAATGTCACATCTTAGTTTTGGAGATTGGGGTCCCGAGGAATATTTTCATTACTCTCTAAGGCTTACATTAATTGAATCAACATTTCTATATTGCAGTTACAACAAATACTAGGTTAAATTATAATTTAATGCATCCTAGTCAGTTTGGCATAGTTTTAACTCAGAGTTACTGGATTTAAGCCATGTAGTATATATGTGTGTGTGTATATATATATATATATATATATATATATATATATATGTGTGTGTGTGTGTGTGTGTTTTTTTTTTTTGTATGTATGTATGTATGTATACTTGTGTGACTTTTGGAATAGTTACGAATTTTATACAATATTATCATATTTACGCCCACTTAAGAACATTGCTTCTAAATACATTTGTACATTTGTTTTAAATAATTAATTATATTAATAAGCTCTTTGAGTTGCATTTCACACGTATTATTCAATTTATAAATATTCTGATGATGATCTGATTTTGATTATTAACTTAATTGTAATACATAGTTTATGTAGTCTTATAAGGAAAACAAACTATGTATTACTATAAATTTAATTACATGTTTATTCATTATCTCGACCTTGTATTCTCAGGTGCACCTGATGAGACAATGAGAACATCTCTCCATCTAGATTATATTGATTGGCTGCTGAAAACCAAACAGAGCTCATTTGTAGGCTAGGTATCTCTGATGTCGGAACGATGCAATACGAAAACAATTAAAAACTCATTGTGTTGTCATTTGGACGTCTTTGCCCCCGACTGGCTGGGTTGATTGTCAACAATTGGTTGGCTTCCTATCTCTGTACACTGGTGATGTTAGTATGTTAAAGGATACTGAAATCAAGACAAGTACTAATAGTATTACCAAAGTACCCTACTGTTTTTGTCATACCGAATCTTTTCAGACAGATATGGATTCCAGATTCCAGGAATCAAATCTGTTACAGCGCCAGATTTCAGACGCTGAATTAAGCGGAATGTGAAATGGAGCTAAACTAAATATTCACATTGAATCAACCTTTCCCACCATAGCTATTTAAATAGTGGCTGTGTACATGTTTGGAGTTCCATTTTTCATCTGATGGCCTTGCAAATATCTAAACTGAACAACTGAACTTGTATAGTGGAACTCATAATTGTAAAAAATCTAACATCCAACAATACATGATCTAATGGAGTGATCTAACACCCTGCAGTGCATTTTTGTAATTATGTGTTGAAATATTTAAAAAGTTATTCATTACAGTTGTATAACACATTTATGTTTCTAACAAGTCACTGATGACTCATCATAAGTGGCTTTAAAGTTACTTTGAGTAGCTGAACTCAATTTTTCTTATCAATAACCTTTTTGATAACCTCATTGTGTTTTCACCTACAGTGTGTACTGATTACGAGTAAAAATATGGACTAAACAATATACATAAGTGTGAAACATCGCATGAGTATGCACCACGACCAAGACAACACTGCTTGCCACCTTAAGTTGTTATTTCATTGACCTGTTAGACTACATTACCCCCTCTAAAACCATCTCAGAAACATTACCTTCTCAAGTTGTAGTACAGTAGTTACAGACAACAATATAAGATTGTCAAAACTGTTACAACTAAAGTAATCGTGAAATAAATTAAAGAAATGTTATTCATATTTGCAATGGCAGATTTAAAAGCATTCCTTTCTCATTCAATATTTTAAAATTTAACATTGATAAATATTTTTATATACCTCAGAGAGAATGCCACCTTCAATTAATTATCTACCTGCACATTTCCAATTTCTCTGTTTAACCTACAGGTTATAGAAACATATAATAACTTATTATTATATCATAAATTAACAAGTTCGTGTTTTATTCTAGTTGGCGTTAAAAACACCAAAAACATGGCAGGGACTAATTCTTGGAGCCAATATTTAACATTTTGTGCTATTAATAATAATGCAAGGTAGGAGTAGGCCATACCACGTGTTGTTTCTTTGAGGTCGAAAAGTAAAATTTCTAATCTATATCCCATTTCAGTCTTGAGATGTCCTGTGAACAGGCAGACAGACAGACAGACAGACAGTTTCGACAAACAGAAAACATCTTTGCCAGACAAAAAAGAAAATGTGATCTCCTGATTGTCATGTTTCATTGATGCTCAGCCAAATCCCATGGATAGATGTATACCATCTTAGAACTCTTTCTTGTCTATGTAGAAATGAAGTTTAATGCAAAATTTTTAAGTCTACAGATAACAATCTTTCTCAAGATATACTACAGACAGTAAGGCTACAGGTGTTACTATGTCACATGTTAAAAACTAATCTTTACATGTGTTAAAAGATTAAAAAATTAGTGATATCAATTAAGAATAAATTTTACAAATAAATTAAATATGATAAATTTTTGTTGCGATGACTAGTATTTCTGAAGATGGGCAACTGCAAATAAAATTCAAAATAGAGCATAGTAAACAATGTTTTTTCTCTTACGATGATATAAGCAATCCATTTTAAGATAAAGAAAGTGTTATAATCCGGGTATTTTTGATACACAAGATTATATTAAAGTGGAAGTTTATTTACCCAATCCAAAAGTAGTTCACAGAACAAGCTCATCAATCTCCTCCCTCAATACAATTGACAGCCCTTATCTACTTCATTCTAGGCCTTCACTACCAAAAACTGAGTCCAATATTTAAGACTTTAATGTATTTATTACTTGTCAATTTATAAGTATATATTTTTTTCACTGTTTATTACTCTATTTCAGTTCTTTTTTCTTGTTTATATTTCTAGTTAGTTTAATAATTTAATTTTGTAAATATTTATGCAATACTCAATGTTACGTCTAAAGAAGTACGCTGAGCCGTACTAAAATGTATAAAGAGTTTATTAATATTTGGTTTTTTATTTTGACATGAAGAGAATTCATATATATATATATATATATATATATATATATATATATGAATTTAATATTATGAATGTATATATATATTTTTTTTTTTCAATAAACATTGAATCACAAAAAGTACTTGCTCTGCCGGGACTCAAACGCAGATCTCTCACTTGCCGGGTGTATGTGCTACCATTACACCACAGAGCCCTTACTTTTTCCGATTCAATATATATATATATAGTTTATTATTGGCTTCGGATCAGTTGGTATATTGACTTGCTAGGGAGAGCTGGTAGATATACAACAAAAGAAGTCAGATTTCAGGTCTGAGTTCGATATAAAGCACGTTTAAATAAATTTTAATCGGTAATTTCATTCAAGTACTTGCTATAAGTACTGTCAATCTTGTAATCTTCCAACTTTCTCCCTTATAAAAAACACAATAGAGCCTTTTTTAAATCTTTGAATTATTCTTCCCCTTGTGCAATGGCTCTTGATGGAAACATCCTAGAGACTTGAAACTTGGTACATACATCGCTCATGATCCTAGGAAGAATGCTATTGACTTTGGGGTAAGAAAAATCATAGAGCAGTCCTTCTACCTGTCCATCTGGATCCTAGGAAGAATGCTATTGACTTTGGGGTAAAAAAAATCGTAGAGCAGTCCTTCTACCTGTCCATCTGGATCCTAGGAAGAATGCTATTGACTTTGGGGTAAAACAAATCGTAGAGCAGTCCTTCTACTTGTCCATCTGCTTTTCATTGCCATAAGTCTTAACAGAAAGATCCCAGCGACTTGAGGTTGGGACTAGGTACATAGGTTTCTCTTGGTCCAAGAAAGAAACAAAAAATTAGAAATTATCTATATACAAAATACAGACATAAACTCAATCAGTCAGTAATACATACTCATACAAGTTAATTAAACACAAACCATCCTTATGATAGAAACACAATATTTGAGGAATAAGTCTATGACATTAGGACAAACTTGTTTAACATTGACAGCAACATAAATGGAACAAAGGTTATATATTAAAAAGGAATTTAATGAGCCTTTTTTAAATCTTTGAATTATTCTTCCGCTTGTGCAATAGCTCTTGATGGAAACATCCTAGAGACTTGAAACTTGGTACATACATCCCTCATGATCCTAGGAAGAATGCTATTGACTTTGGGGTAAAAAAATCATAGAGCAGTCCTTCTACCTGTCCATCTGCTTTTCATTGCCATAAGTCTTAACAGAAAGATCCCAGCGACTTGAGGTTGGGACTAGGTACATAGGTTTCTCTTGGTCCAAGAAAGAAACAAAAAATTAGAAATTATCTACATATATACAAAATACAGACATAAACTCAATCAGTCAGTAATACATACTCATACAAGTTAATTAAACACAAACCATCCTTATGATAGAAACACAATATTTGAGGAATAAGTCTATGACATTAGGACAAACTTGTTTAACATTGACAGCAACATAAATGGAACAAAGGTTATACATTGAAAAGGAATTTAATGATAGGACTGGTGCTGGCACTCACAACACTGGTCAATATTTAATTCACCCAACTAACATACATTAGAAAGTTTGTTAGATTGTCTAACCCTTCTTACTCTTCTTTTTCTTGTAAGGGGTGATCAACTGCCAAGCACTGATTTCTCAAGGGGCCTTTTGCATACCCTGGAAGTGTACTTTGAAGCCACCAGTTTACAACTTCTACCAACAAAACATAAAATAAAAACCAATCAGGTAATCTTAGGGAAATTTACCTTAATTGTCCAAAATGTCATAGACAGCACAATGTTCTCATACTAATGCAGGTTAGTCAAAAATTAGATTTCAGCAGTTTCCTTTGATTGCACAACCTTTAGAGTGTAGTATCCATAAAAAAAAATACTAACTCTAAGAAGATGTTTCCTCAGATGTCTATGCCCTATAGTCAGACCCAAACCTGAGAAGACATCAATGTCCTTAAGAAGAGAGAGTCAAATGCTATCCTGCGGGAATTTGGATGCAGAACCAGTCTTCTAAACCGATTAAAACCTCCAACTCTTTACGTGTTCAGTGTCAAGCCACCTTCAACAGCCTAGGGGATTTACACAAAACCTGGGAATTCCACAGAACTGTATTGATGCCAAATTGTTATTGATGCCAAGCCTTAATAATTGATACAGCTCACTTTTGAAGTACCTCTTAGCAGTAAATTATTAGTTTCAGCTACCTTTAGTTCATAGCTAAATACAGTTCTAAAAAATACCGAATATTCCTCAATTGTTTTTTATACAATACATGAAACTCTAACCAACTATGTCCAGTTTTGTGAAAATATAAGAACATGCTGGTTTCTTTTTATATCCTTATTTTGTCTGTCCTAATGGGCTAATGATCTGTGTAATCATTTTATCAAACTGAATAAACTGATACAGCGGTGTATTGTAGGACCTGACAGGAAAAATTGAAAGAGTCAAACAGAAGGACATGGATATCCTATTGCCCTTTTGACTAAAAAATCAATACAGGTCTTCAGTGGACTAAAAGGAATATATATTTCAAATATCTAGAACTTTTCTATCAAGAGATAATGCACAAACGGTCATACATACAAATGGACTGTTCTTTGGCCTTTTGGTCAAAATCAATAGGTTTCTTTCTTTGACCAAGAGAAATCTATGTACCTAGTCCCAATTTCAAGTTTCTAGGATCTTTCTGTTAAGACTTATGGTAATGAAAAGCAAATAGACAGGTAGAAGGACTGCTCTATGATTTTTTTTTACCCCAAAGTCAATAGCATTCTTCCTAGGATCATGAGGGATGTATGTACCAAGTTTCAAGTGTCTAGGATGTTTCCATCAAGAGCTATTGCACAAGCGGAAGAATAATTCAAAGATTTAAAAAAGGCTCATTAAATTCCTTTTTAATATATAACATTTGTTCCATTTATGTTGCTGTCAATGTTAAACAAGTTTGTCCTAATGTCATAGACTTATTCCTCAAATATTGTGTTTCTATCATAAGGATGGTTTGTGTTTAATTAACTTGTATGAGTATGTATTACTGACTGATTGAGTTTATGTCTGTATTTTGTATATAGATAATTTCTAATTTTTTGTTTCTTTCTTGGACCAAGAGAAACCTATGTACCTAGTCCCAACCTCAAGTCGCTGGGATCTTTCTGTTAAGACTTATGGCAATGAAAAGCAGATGGACAGGTAGAAGGACTGCTCTACGATTTTTTTTTACCCCAAAGTCAATAGCATTCTTCCTAGGATCCAGATGGACAGGTAGAAGGACTGCTCTATGATTTTTCTTACCCCAAAGTCAATAGCATTCTTCCTAGGATCATGAGGGATGTATGTACCAAGTTTCAAGTCTCTAGGATGTTTCCATCAAGAGCCATTGCACAAGGGGAAGAATAATTCAAAGATTTAAAAAAGGCTCTATTGTGTTTTTTATAAGGGAGAAAGTTGGAAGATTACAAGATTGACAGTACTTATAGCAAGTACTTGAATGAAATTACCGATTAAAATTTATTTAAACGTGCTTTATATCGAACTCAGACCTGAAATCTGACTTCTTTTGTTGTATATCTACCAGCTCTCCCTAGCAAGTCAATATACCAACTGATCCGAAGCCAATAATAAACTATAGGTTCTTAGTCTCCCTGTTCACTGGGCTGTTTATTAATGATTATATCAACGGTTCAGCTGTCTTTAGATAATGACAAGGCTCCGCAGAGCACCCACATGAATTCTGCACATAAGTAATCATATAAAAAGGGTTTCATTTGTTCCTGTTTAAATTTAATACTGACGAAGTCTCCTTCACACATTTTGTAAAAGCCATAAAACTGTAATTTCAATGAATTAATGATGCTTCCACATCCTGTGGTACTTTCAAAGGCTTACTCTGTCAGAATATTGTATGTCTTTCATCCTGCAGCCCTATGGGTATCTTACAAAGTAACAGCTAATTCTAGTAACTGCCAACCTGTAAGAGAGGAACCATGAGTGGGAATCACTCTAGGTAACAGACTAGCTAACAAAGCTGTGCAGAACTGTTTAAACAACTTTTACCAGGCGGTAAAACACATTGCAACCATTTGATCTACTGAGAAGTTGCAATCTTAATATAAATCACTTTATCTCTGGTGAACTTAAATATTTTTAACATGTGTTTTTAAATAATTGCGGGCTCATGTTAAAAGTAGTTATAAACAGATAGAATTTGTTTAGCTTTAGGAAAAGTATTTTCCAATAGTTTGGTCTTGATTGATAGTTTGGAAAATGCTACTGCAATAATTTAAAACCAGATACATTGTAATCATTCCAGCATTTTAACCTAAGCTCTGTCTACATTCCAATATTTATAAGAAAATTCTACTTAATGTATCACTCATTCACTACACAGCTAGATAATATAGAGATGTTTGTAATACTGTACTTGTAGTCTTATAGGTACAGCAAAAACTGATGTTTACATCTGGGCCCCTTAACAGATACCACCACTTACTACAACATTTAAAATGTTGGGCTAAACTCAGTTGATAGGAGGTCTTGTTCACTAGGGAGGAAGACTTGTATTGGATGGGACCCCCTCTCCCTGTTAGCAAGGGTGTTACAGTATTAGCAATCCTGAGGTTACATAGCCTTGTTAAAAGGCTGGGTAGACACAGGAGATATAATCTCCCAGACTGATTTAATAAGTAAAGGTTCTAACAGTTCTAGCATTACCTTATAACAAAGAAGTTGTTACATGTGGCTTAATTTACTCACAAATTCTCTCCCCCAGGTTGCTATTCCATCGGATCTCTGCAGATAATTGCCTTAACTCATCCTATTCATCCTAAATATCCTGTTATTCTAGAAATCTATAGAACACCCTTTAGTTTTAAATGCATCTTCTAATGTTCTGAAAAATAGTTACTAATTCAATTAAGTAAAACTGGACTTAATTTCGTATTCCCATAATATTTTTCTTTGAAACAGAGATTATGTAGGCAACTTATTACCTGTAGTGTTTGATGTTATCGAGATTGGTAGTGATTAGCAGAATTCTAATCCATCAATATTCTCTTAACTGAGTGAAAATGAAGGATCTGTGTGGCCATCTGAAGAATGATAATATGATAAAACATTACAATGTAAAAAAATACTAACTTTGACATAAATACTTGTTCCTGTGGTAAGTCTGGCATTTGAAGTTGCAGAGGTTGGCAGCCATGCAGTGAAGTGCCGACATGGCCAACACTGCTCACCTGGTGCGGCGACAGAGCTCCAGAGATCTTAACCCTCAGCGTTCTCTGGACCGGGTGGAGATGAAGGAACTACGGGGCCGTCTAGTGCTGGAAAACGGTAGCAACATGACCAATAACTATGGCGCAACAAACGCTGGCTTTGATGATTCCAGCCCTGGAGCCAAGGTCAGTGGAAATAGTTAAACGTTTCTCACTTACAAATCACACTGATTCATCTCAAATTATCTAAACCTCAAATCTATTATTTATTAAGTACATACCAATCCATCTATTCTCTTTAAACATAGATTTGACTGTATATAACTATGTTTTGGATTATTTATTGCTGTATTGAACAATAAAACAAGTATAAATAATTTTTATTCATGGTAGGAGGTTTCAAGGTGTGTCCTGTGTTATATATGATGTGTAGGACAAAGTTGTCCTAGTGTGTGTGTGTGTGTGGTGTGTGTGTGTGTGTGTGTGTGTGCGCGTGTGCGTGTGTGTGCATATATATATATATATATGTATAAAATCAACACATATCCAATGGCTTTTCAGATTCTCAATCTTTTTTATACTTCATTACTTAAATATTCAAAAAGTATAGGCCTGTTAGATAAGTATTAATTATCTTTAAAATTATAATCTTCCATAACTCTATGATAGACATAGGGTGTAAAAGTGCAATGTTTAACATTGTTCTTGTAAAGAAAAACTCAATTTCGTTTGACTACAGCCAGCTCATTAATCTCAATTGAGTATTTTGAATAATTTTATTTAGAAAGTTTTGCTAGTAAGAAACCAGAGTATTGTAACCACAGAACGAATACAATAGTACTGAAAATCATATGGCCAGTCACCTGACTCCCCCCTCCACCTGTTGCTCAAGTTTCGTCTAGCTTCTGCATTAATCTGCCCATAACACCAATTATATTCAGCTAATATTTTGTTGTTGTGTTGGAAAAATGTTGAGTTTCTAGAAGGAACTGCAAGTGAACATTTTAAATGTTACTACAAGTGTAGGCTGAGTATTGTTTGTCACAAACTCATGTATTTGAGTGGTTTAAACCATTTAAAGATTGCCTTAAAGATGCAAGTGATGACACATGTACTGGCAGACCATTGTCACGAAAAAGTTATACTGGTATTGAACAAATTGGTAATCTTCTTTGACAACATTGCCGTTTAACTATCAGAGCAATGTCTGAGTTAACAGAAATTGACTAGGAAAGTGTTACATAGATTCTTCATGAAAGTTTCAAACATGAATAAAGTGTGTTCTAAAATGGTTCCAAAGTGTTTCAAGCTTGAACAGAAGAAATATGGAAGAATGATTTTACAACTAAGATAACATAGAAAACAATCATTCCTTCTTATAAAACATTATTAAATACAATGCATTGTAATTTTTTATGTATGATCCTGAAAAAAAATGTGAATTGATGTTTTAGAAGTCACCTGATTCTCCAAGGCAAAAATATTAATGACAAAATCCAAATTTGAGACTATATGGATTGTCTTTTGTGATATCAAAGGGATTGTTCAAACAGTAATTCAGCAAAACTGTATCATCCACCAGGACAATGCTCCTGCTCACAATGCTTTGTCAGTTGAGACATTTTTAGTTAAACAACACGAGGATACTATCCACCCTACTCATCTGATTTGGCCTCCTGTTATTATTTTGTATTCTCTAAAGTCAAGTTTGCTTTGGAAAGGAAAGATTTTAGACTGTTGGAGCAGTAAAAGAAAAAAAAGATGGAAATCATGGGCAGAATTACAAAAAATGATCTGTAGCATTGCTATACACAGTGGGAAATTTACAATGAGTGATATAGTGACCGAAGAGGGAAGGTACATTAAAGAGAATATAGTATCAATTTGTAAATATTTGTAAGAAAACAATTTTTCAGCCTTAGCTTCTGGTTTTTTCTAGCCACACCTTGTATTTATTTATTCAAACGATTTACACCATTAACAAAAATTGTACAACATTAATGCAAATTCATATAATTAAAAACCAAATAATAATTTTAAAAACGTAATATAATATAACTATATATATCTCACATAAATACAAAAGATAGTACATGTCAGAAACAATTCACTATAATACTAACCTGCTCAACAATAATAAATATAATATGGAGCAGTTCAAAGCAAGGTTTTATAAAATTAATGTTTAAAATATGTACAAATTATTTATATTATAATAATTTTGGCTGGATAATAGTAAAGTTATAAATATTAACACAAGTGTGAAATGGAAATTCTTTCAAAGAATGCCATTTTGTGTTACTATATATTGAAGTATCGGAGAGTTTCTAGTGAAATAAGAAACTTTTTTTAATGGTTGCTAATAACAAATCTGTCCAAATTGCATTTAACAAAAATACACACCAAAATGTAAATATTAATGGATGCAATAAAATTTGGAAATTAAAAAAGGGTTACAAGGCTCTCTATAGGGCTTGTTTGCACAATACTATACAAGCGGAAACTTTCATACTTGGGAATGAAGCTCTACAACCTAGACTGTTAACCTACCTGTTGCATAACAGAGGAAAGGAACTGAAGACTGCTTTACAGGAATGGATTGAAGATCAACCGTGCTCAGGGAGTTTCTTCAAAAAAATGTAAATCCCTGATTTTGCATTTTTTTATACTATATATATAATCTCAGATTGTAAATAAAGATATTCTCATTCATTCTGATGCCAGCACCGACATGATTATTACTACTCTAGGAATATTCTACAAGAATCACAGGAATTGCTCCTGAACACCAATCCATATGATACTAGGGATTTTAAATAAGCAACTTGTCTTTAAAATAACATGATGATCAACTACTAGATGAGGGTAAGGGTTGATGTTGAATAAAAAGGACAGAGAAGTTAATATTAACTTACACAGTTTTTGAAGTTAAAAGTCATTATTTTGATCTCACATTCAGGATATCTTCACCAAACCTTATAAGTATAATTAATCAATAGAAGTGACAGAATTAAAATCAGATAAGAGAAATAATGTGTCCACTAGTTATCCTAGTAGTGTCATGATATCAATACAGACAAGTTCTGCGAATTATTCTATTCTGTTTAATAATGGTAAAAAAGTCAATAAAATACTTTTTTTGTAATAATGAGAAAATAGGTGAGCCTATTTGATTATTACATCAAGGGTACTTGTACTACTAAGTAGGGCCAGACATGTTACAGAGTAAGGCCAATTTCTTCTACTCACTGCCCAGATACTTGTATAAGAAACAAGATCAGATTAATATACAAAGAACAATGCATAAAGATTGTTATACACAATAAATAATACACAGATTGATCGTTTCGGGCTTCTCATTCACTCATTCCCAGTTCAACCCTTTGACTTGGCTCCAATTGCTTTGGTTCCTCCCATCCTCCCATCCCCAGCACAGCTCCTCGTTTCCTGTCTCCTTCCTGCCATTAGTTCAACCTTCCAAAGAATTTTCTTTTACAAATGCCTTTCTCTTTCATTCATTTCCAGCCAGTGACTTCCTATTACTACTTTAAATTTTTGAAACATTTTATTCATAGAAAAGATTTGGAGTAGTAACAATATTATTGTACCTATTAATATCATGCTAGATTTCTTTAAACATGTGAAGAGAACTTAAAAAATTCACATCCTTATAATTATAATTATTTTATTTGGAGTTAGTCATTAATTTTGTTAATGTTTAAGAGTTGTGTTTGAAACAGATCAATACTAGTTATGTACTTAATTTTTGTATTTTATTTGTAACTCATTTAAATATAATACCTTCAACATGGCCAGACAATACTGCTATCAAAATGATCTAGTCCTAAACGAAAGCAAAAGTTACCAACTCATTTTTACACCAAATCCAAACCACCACCAAGGGCTCCCAGAAATTACTACAGTCAAATCTAGTAAATATTTAGGCATAATAATTTATAATAACCTCACATGGAAACCTCATCTAGAACAGCTCCGCAAGAAACTTAACAAGGGCATTTTCGTTATATGAAGAATTAAACAGACAAGCAACATAAAAACAGCCATGACAGCATACTGTTCACTTTTTGAATCACACCTGAGGTATGGGCTGATAGTCTGGGGAGGAACTAGTGCCACACTCCTTTAAAGAATCTTGATAATACAAAAAAGGGCTGTAAGGACACTTAAGGGCCTGAGTGTACGGGATACTTGCAGACACGCCTTCAAGAAACTCAAAATACTGACTGTAGCATCACTCTACATCCTTGAAACTATCCTCTACACCGTGAAGTCCGGCCAAGCCAGTTTGGGAGACCAGCACAACTACAACACAAGACACAGGCACAAATTCACACTCAACATAAACCACCTCAGCCTCTTTGAAAAAAAAGCCGTCCTACCAAGGCACTGTCTTTTACAACTGTCTGCCTGAAGAATTGAAGAAGCTACCAGTGAGAAACCTGAAGACATCACACAGGGCTGCTAGACAGGTCCTTCTACACCCTGCAAGAATTTCGAAACTGGAGCACTTAAAAGAAATAACAACCTATGTCATTTGCTAAATGCTTTTTATTGTATATATTAATTTATTTTATTGTATCTTGATGCAATACTGTACTCTATGTACATGTAAATAAATATGATTTGATTTGACTTGACTTGACTTGAATACAATTTTGTTGACTGTATAATCTGTTTTAATTTGGACATGAAAAAACACCTGACAGTGGTCTGTAGAAATGTTATCTATCCTTTAGCCACCTGATATAAACATCCAAGAGCCACTAAATATATGTTACAACCCATTAGTGTGTTTTTGTAATAAACTGTTCTTTGTAAACAATGTGATGTAACAACACAATCCATATGTTTAACTAATTTAAATAGGTACCATTTTAAATTTTGTTATGTTTATAGTATTCAAAACATAGAGTAAGAGCTAAGAACTTCGCTTCAGGAAGTCCTCCATGTTGTCCTCAAATTGTTTAATTGTTACTGGAATCATTTATCATGAAATATTAAAGAGAAATTTGATTTTGTATGGTATTTGTAAAAACTATTTTATTCTCTAACTTGAGGGCTCAAAAACTTTAAGAATACAGAATACAGAAAGCTTTATTCATGATCATCAAGAACAGAATAGTTGTCAATCAATAATAAAAATAATAAGTTATGAAACATAACATTGAAAGGAAAGAACAAAAATTTAACAACAAAAACATTACAAGTCAGGAGTTGAGAATGTCATAAAACTCATCAAGACTGTAGATAGAGTTCTTCACCAGCCACTTGTGTATTCTTCTTTTTAGAGTTTTATAGCGTTGCCGGTCTTGATGGCATCAGGAAGGGAGTTCAGAAGCTTGGTTCCAGCAAATGATGGTTTTTTGGTGAAGAGCGTTGTTCTATGAGCTGGTAGATGGTGAGCTTGAGCCTGTCTAGTGTAGTAGTTGTGCACCTCACTGTTTCTCGGGAATTTTTGCTTGGAAGCATATATGATGACTTTCGATGATGTAAATTGAAGTCACAGTGAGAATGTCGAGTTTCAGTAAAAGATTCTCTGCAGCTGTCTCGGGAAGAGAGGTCGGCCATGATTCTTATGGCCCGCTTCTGCAAGATTAGTACCCTCTGGAGATTACCATTTGAAGAACTCCCCCAAAGGATGATTCCATACCGAAGATGGCTCTCAAAGAGAGAGTAGTAGGCTATTTTTAGAGCAGATGTTGTGCCCGTAGCTTTTATCCTTTGAGAGCAAAGAGAGCAGAGCTGAGCTTTGAGCTAAGGTAATCAATGTGGCAACTCCCATGTAAGATTTTTGGTCTAATATCATACCTAAATGTTTAAGCTCATCCACTTTTTCTAGATCTGGTGGGCCTGATATGTGGTCTTTATGTCTGCCTAGTGCAAGGAGTTTTGTTTTGGATGGGTTGAAAACAAGGTCGTTATTTAGGCAATATTGTTGGGCCATGCTAACAGATATATACGTGTTGATTTCTAGTGACTCCGCTGTTGAACTGCTGGTGATAAGAGCTGTGTCATCTGCGTATGATACAGGATGACTAAAAGCCTCGAGTGTTTTACGTAGATCACTAGTGAATAAAATGAATAGGACGGGTCCCAGCCACAGATCCTTGCGGAACTCCTCCTCTTCTAACATACTGTGGAAGTGAATGAAGAGCCTTCGTCAAGCCCTTAGCTGTGTGTTTCAGCTCAACTATTTGCTGTGGCCCAGAGAGGTAGCTTTCGAAACCATTTCAGGGCTATACCGCTGACACCTAAGGTTCTGATTTTGTATAAAATAAGCTTATGAGACAGTGAGTCAAATGCTTTACTCATATCGAGAAAAACAGTTGTTACAGTATTTTCAGACTCAATTATTATCAATTATACACTCAATGAGCTCAGCAAGGGCGGTGATAGTCGATTTGCCCGGGATGAACCCATGTTGTCCTTTTGGCAGCAGATTGTTTACGCTGAAGGTGCTCTAACAGTCTCGAGAGAACTATTTTTTTCCAAAACTTTTGATACAGTGGGCACAAGGGAGATTGGTCTATAGTTCTTGATGTCATGCTTACTCCCTTGCTTATGCAGTGGATATACCTTTGACATTTTTAATTTTGAGGGAAATAATCCCTGAGTCAGAGACTTGTTGATTACATCCATAAGGGTTGGTAAGGTTACAGAGCTGCAATACTTCGTATTTTTGAAGAAATGTCATCATAGCCTGAGGAGGAAGAGGATTTTTAGAGAATTTATAGTGTTGAATACTTCCTCATTAGATGTAAGATTGAACATGTTAAGTCCTGTTCCTGAGAAGTTTGAACATAAGTTAACGTCTTTGGCGCTAGGAGCATTGTTAAGACCGAGAGTTACTTCTGCAATTGTTGTAAAATAGGTATTAAAATGTTCAGCTATGGTAAAAAATGTCGTCTAGGTAGGTGTCATCATCAGTATTTTTTAATTTCCACGTGGATTCTGAAGCTTCTCTCTTTGGTGCTCTTTCGCTATTAATGACGCTCCAGACTGCTTTGCTCTTGTTGCTTGCTTCGGCGATGAAGTTTGGAGTTTTGTTTCCCTTCTAAGACTTTTTAGTTTTAAGTCGTAGGATTTCTTCTTCTGGGCAGCATCCTCTTTAGCCTCAATTTGTCCACTGGCTAAGTAGCGCTCGTGGGCTTGGATGAAAGACATCCGCAGTATGTTTACTTCAGGATTGTTAAATTCTTGAGTTCGGTTCCTGGATCTGTTTTCTTGATGTTGTATGGGGGCATGTAATGTCTAATGCTGTAGTCAGAGTTCCAATGAAGTTTGAGTAGGCATCTTCCTGCACTTGGAGAGTTGTATACCCGATCCCATGATTGAATTTCAAGAAGCCCCTTTAAATTTGAGATGTTATCTGGACTGAGACGTCTTCCATTTGATGAAGATTGTTTACTTGATGTGGAGGGGAAATCCATGAAGTAAAGTTGTCCGGTGTGGTCTGAGAGCCCGTTTTCAATGATTTCGAAGATGAAGCTGAGTGGGTGCCAAGTTGGTGCAAAAAAACATCAATTGATGTAGCACTTGTAGGGTTATCCTGGTAGCAGGTAGGAGGCATCGAGTCAGGTTATACTCAGATAGGAGGTTTTTTAATTTATTGTTTTCTCTTTCCATCAGTGTGCTGAGCCAGTCAATATTGAGATCACCAACAATGGCAAATTGCAGAATTGTTTATGGGGAGTTCTTCTAGTGACGAGTTTAATAATTCAAGAGCATGATCCAGTGGGCTTCTTGGTGGTCGGTATAACACCCAGAATGTAAACATGATTTTTTTTGTTTATATTGATTTTAACAGCGGTCATCTCACAAACAAGTTCAATGCTTTTTGCTATCAAGATTTACACTTTCCACCTCATTGTCCAGATTAACTCTCTTGAATATTGCAACACCACCTTTTTGGTGCAATTCCCTACTATATTCTGCAATAAGTACATAGCTAATTAATCGGACAATTTTTCAATAAATCAGCACTGAGGCCATGCTCAGTAAGTACAAGTATGTCAGGTTTTGAAAAAGTGTAGGAAGTGGTTTAGTGTGTCAATTTTTATTTCGAACTCTGTCAATTGTTTTGATGGTAGATTACAAATTTGCTACCTTTTTTTTAGATTTTCCTTCGGTTTTTTTCTTCCAATCTTATCATCTTCTTTTTCCTATATAATGATTTTCGAAAGTAGTCAAGTGTAGACCTCCTGGCCTTATGTCTTCTGTTTGTTCACTATGGCATTCCCTAAAAAAGGGGTGCTGGGGGGTTGTTGGCTATTTATTTGACTGTTTGGTGAGGCTGGTAGGAATGTATTATCTCCTGGCTGATTTGGGTAGGTTCTGTGATTATTCTTCATTTCTTCTATTTTTCCCTGGTAGTATTGAAAATGGTTAAAATAAACTTAAATCTGAAATGAGTTAGAAGATTGGAATATTTTTCAGTGATTATCACTTAACTCAGGAGTGCTTAGAATGTCATTTAAAAGGAATATGCTTACAATGTCCATGTTTTTCATAAGGACATTCTGCTAATTGTCATTAAAAGTCTATTACATTTTACATACCCCTACCAAGTAAATTTCAGGTGTGAATTCCATTTCATTTTTTCTTTCAAAAGATGATCAACATTATGGGGGTGTGTGTAGCAAGCCATGTTGAAAACAACATCGGGCATGGAGAGCAAGCTGGGGTCAAGCGAGGGGAAGCCGATCTTCAAACCAGAACAGGGGGAAGAGGAACGTGAGTCGTGGGACAGCAAGTTGACTTTTCTGCTTGCCACAGTTGGCTACGCAGTGGGACTCGGCAACGTATGGCGCTTTCCTTATCTTGCCCAGAAGAATGGAGGAGGTTTGTCGTACATATATCTTTTTTATTGTTAAGTTATAATTTGCAATTTGTTTTTTTGTGCTTTTTTATTTTGAGAACAATATATTGTTGTAGTTTATGATTTACTATGTAGCTATGATTTACTGGTCTTAAGGTGAAAGAAGAAACAGAGTATGTACCTGAAGCGGTAGATAATTGATACTGGAAGAGTGATAGAAGAGGAAGTATATGGTGCTAACCTTAAAGTCTGTATTTTTAAATAGGTGTAAATCTTTTTTTTGGTATTTGGTATACGCCAAGTTATACGAAAAAAGAATTTGAAACATAAATTTTAAATGTAGGAACAAACAAACTTACTGAACTGGACACTTTTGAACATCTAATTATACACATACCTGCCAATGGGAAATGCCCAGTGTAAAGGATACAACAGTTATCGCAAGATAACCGGATCAAACAACGTCAAGCGTGGCTGCTGCTTGGGTGGGTGACTGCCGCTTGGGTGGGTGACTGCTGAGCGATAATGTCCTTGCAAGCAACTCCCCTCCCCAGCTGTTGGTGGTGGTTCAGAAGTCACCTTTAAGCCGTTGGTCTCCAGGTTGTGTTAGAGAGGCTTCTTAGCCCTAACTTCGCCTGGTAAAATAAGACATCTTTACTTCAATTTTACTTTACCTATGTGCCACCGCAGGACTGACTGTCTTGTCACCCATAAATAATATTTGCGAGATTTTCTTTGTACAATCTCTTTGTCACCTTGTCATAAAAGTAAATTTTTCTCTGTGGTAGTATCTCAATATAGTTATTGTTTCCTTTCATTGTAATGCATATGTATATAATTAGGTTGTTACTCTCTTGAAATTGGTGCCCGGGGCGGACCCCTCTTGGTACGCGGTTACATTGCTATCAATGATGTTATAAATATACCTGTATATATATATCGTATGGGGGACAAAGGCAGCTATCCATAAATTAATTAATTAAAAATTACAATTATTAAGAAGTACGTAAGAACAAAGTTCTTGGGCCATAAATTAAAAATAATATTAAGATCTCCCGTCACAAAGCTAAATCCACATTACTGAGCCAGTTTAGAGACCCATCCTCTAAACCACTTAGACCAGCCAGACCACCAGAAAACAATCGCAAAGGGCAGTCGTTTGCAATGTGCTCCATTGTCTGAGAGTTTGCGCCACAATCACACGTCTGGTCGTCAGTAATACCCCACTTAAATTTCCAGTGATTGCTTCTCCTAACCCCAGTTCGAAAACGATTTAATAAAACCCATTCCTTTCGAGGAATTTCCAAGCCACCCGCTGCTTTCGTAGGATCGGATATCAAGAACTTGTTCCGTCCATCGAATGATTCCCAGGATGACGCCCAGTTAGCATTAGGCGTAAAGTTCTCCTCTATCAACTGGGATGCTGTTCGTAGTGATGGCTTGCGTGATTTGGTGATTTGAGCCGGCTATCTTGCTGAGGAAGGTCGCGCACAACGGGCAATTTGGAATTGGACACGATCTTATTGAACCCTCTCAGAAGAGCCTCTTTGCGTCTAATCTCAGGTGGTGCTATATTGCTCAGCACTGGGAGCCAAGGTGTTGGTGTTGCCATGAGAGTTCCAGTAATTGTCCTCATGGCCCTGTTAAGAACGACATCGACCTCTCGCACATGTGCACTATTAAGCCACACAGGAGCACAATATTCAGCAGCGGAGTACACAAGGGACAAAGAAGTGGTACGCAGTACTTTTGCGTTGGCTCCCCAAGTTGATCCAGCAAGATGCTGTAATATATTAGCCCTTGTTTTCAGCTTTGCTGCTGACTTATGAAGGTGACTTCAGGTGAAAGTGAGAGATCGGTCTAAGGTAACTCCCAGATACTGCGGATGTTCATTATGTTTCAATTTGACACCATCAAGAGTTACATTTAACTTGTAGTTCGCCAGTCTGTTATTTAGGTGGAAACATGATACTTCAGTTTTAGTAGGATTTGGATTTAGCTTCCAGGCTCTAAAATAATCTGCGAGGACTGAAAGATCATCAGTGAGTGCCTGTTCTGTTTTCTTTATGTCCTTATGTTGGTAGGCTAAGGCAATATCATCCGCATAAATAAACTTTCTGGATAACGTTGTCGGGATGTCAGCAGAGTACACGTTGAACAACAAAGGAGCAAGTACTGAGCCCTGTGGAAGGCCATTTTTAAGTTGCCTGAAAGAACTTTCCTCACGGCCAAGGCATACTTTTATAAGCCTGTCGCTAATCATTGAATTAAGAAGCCGCAGAAGGAAAGGGCAAGGAATTAGATTATAAAGCTTTACTAAAAGGCCTTTTCTCCAGACAGTGTCGTAAGCTGCAGTGAGGTCTATAAAGGCTGTAGAGGTTTTTGTTCTCTTTTCAAAACCATTCTCAATAAAAGTTGTTAGCGCAAGCACCTGGTCGCAGCAGTTACGACCAGGTCTAAAGCCAGCTTGATCTATAGGAATGCTGGCATTGAGAATGGGAAATATTCTATTATAGATCAACCTCTCCAGCAGCTTATAACACACACTCAGCAGGGCTATGAGCCTATAGCTCTCAATACGCTCTGGGTCTTTGTTGGGCTTCAAAACGGCGATTATTTTAGATGTTTTAAATGCTGCAGGCAGGTTACCTGTAGCCAGTATTTCGTTGAACACCGTAAGAAGCCAGTATTTAACTTTGATTCCTGAGTACTTTAGGAATTCTGGGAAGACATTATCGATACCGGCTGCCTTCCCAACTGACAGAGCGGAGATGGCCACTTCAATTTCATCAAGTTCAAATGCTCTCGATATTTCCAACGGAGCTTGCCGACTGCTTTTAAATTCGTTTAACTTGTAATTAACCAGCTTGTCAGATGGGTGGCGATCTGACTTGGACAAAGCAACAATACGCTTTGCTATTGCACAGGGTTTTGGATGTGACAAAGAACTGTTCGTCGAAGGTTTGCCGGTGGAGAGCTTTCTCAAGAGGGACCAAGCTTTACGGCAACTATGGGTGAAGTTAAGATTTTCCATTGTGTGTACCCACTTTTCTCTTCTTGCTTTGTCAAGAGATTGTAGCAGCCAATCAGCTGTTTCTGTGTTCCCGGTGTCATTGAACTCACTGTAAAGGTCCTCACACTCTTGACTCCAACCTGGCACATAGCTCTTTCGAAATCCTCGTGGAATGCACAGTTTAGCAGTAGCCAGGACTAGCTTTGTGAACCGGTCATAGTTTCTTATCGTGGGAGGGATGAACCTGATGCCATCATCAAGCCTGGATGTAAAGGCTTTCCAGGATGTTATAAATGTTATAGTAATATTATGACTGGTATCAGTGATACCAAGTATTTGTACTAAACCTCATATATATAATGAATACTAACTACATCAGTTTTTTCAGAAGATGCTGTCTGCTGATTTAACCTTTTTCTTTTTACTTCCCACAGGTTATAGATGTTTCCTGGAATTATTATTGTAATGAAAACTGCTCGATTAGACAGTACAAGGTGAATAATACTGGGAAAAGTGTACAATATAAAATAACTAACAGGTACAAATCTCCTGCTCCATGTTTCAGAGACCGCTGACTAATTTTTTTTTTTGTAAATAGATATGCACTGTAGCTGACCATGGATGAGGATAAGTAAATTAAACGATAGAGACCAAAAGTTATCAGAATATTTACCTGTTTTTTAGCAGGAGTTCACCAAACAAAGTTTCTTCTCCTACAGTTATCAGCACTTTGAAAGGCTCTAACTATATTGGGATTCTTTGAATCACTACTGATAAACATATCATTCTTTACTGACAAAGGGCTATTGGAAAAATCTATTAATTTGTAGAGTGATTGGTTCAGTAAATTAAATGATGGTTTAAATTCAGATAGGTATCAGTCTATCTAAGGATTGAAAAGAAAGCCTGTCAAAATTTTCTTAAAACATCATCAGTGATCTTCATCAGCTACACATGACAATTAATTAAGCCCTAGTCAGTTTACTCTTACTTTATTTGTTCAATTAATAAAAGTTTTGGAACAATTCGTAAACAAACATTAAGTGTTCAAACTTTATACTGTGTGATCAAATAAGAATGAAGAAAACATTGAATATTAAGTGAAATTACAGATTTAGAGCTAATATCATTGATATTTATTTAAACGCTTTTGCACATAATTTTCTCAAATGAGATCAACATCTGGTGTAGAAGATGACAGCTACACCGATTTATCTTATATGTTTATATGTAATCTTCATAAAAACACTTATGCCACTTTTAAACTACCTTTTTTCATTGCATCCTCTCAGTACTCATGTAAAACACAGTGTTTGTTATTTGCTCACTGCTCAAAAGTGTGCATTTAAAAATCTGATGTATAAACTGAGGGAGAACGTTTTTTGTCAGACATCTACAACTTTCACGTGTAATAACAAATGTAATGCAGACAGCTTGGCCCTTTCACCAGCAGTGTTGCCACTCACAGGAATATACATTTTTCTACTGACACACCTGCTAAAATATAGTTAAAAATTCTTCGAACAGTGCAGAATCTTGTATAAGTCTACAATTTAGGATGTCTTAAGAAAGGATATAAAATACTTAATTGGAGCCTTGCTCCACAGAAATTAACGAACAAATATCGCCAAGTTATAAAACAACATTGTTGTGGCAGGGGCATTCTTGATCCCGTACTTTGTGATGTTATTCATCGAGGGCATTCCGATCTTCTACCTGGAGTTGGCCATCGGGCAGCGGCTACGTAAGGGGGCAATCGGCGTGTGGAACCAAGTCTCACCATACATGGCTGGCATCGGTATCAGCAGTGCCGTCGTCTCTTTCAATGTGGCTCTCTACTACAACACCATCATCGCTTGGTGCCTCTTCTACTTTGTCCAGGTACTCTCTACAATCTACAGAGTTGTGGAAGTTACAATTTCAAATAAACAGCTAAATGTAATGAACTTTTAGTACAGTGCTATAGTGTTTTATAAGTTAGTTAATAATGTTCCCTCACATAATAGGCCAAGTGATGAACTTCTAAATCTCAACTAGTCATTCAGCATTGATATATTATAAATGAATTAGTAACATTTTTGTTAAAAGTCATAAAGGTGTAATTCTAATATCCATGGTTTTGGTAAATCAAGATATATAAAAAAATATACAAATTAATTGTCAGATCTCATATATTTCTCACTTAAATTTAGTCTGACCTCGTAGCTCCTCTTATGGGCTTATACTGACAAAAATTGTCTTTTGTCCTATGAAATGTTTAAAAATATGTGTAAGAAATTCAACTCTCTAAAAACCAGATATGATTTTTATTGTTTGGTCAATTAATAATTGATTCATAAAACAACAAAAAGCAGCATTAATGAACAGTATGTGAAATAGTTTTGGTACTACTTATTAAGATAATTAAAAACGTTATAGGTGATAGGATCCTCTAAGAGATCAAGTGGTTATCCTACAACATTAAGTAATAAAGTACTTAGCAGTTTCTTCAACAAAGTAATATTTTATAACAAAATTTGCTTGTTTCAGAGTTTTCAGTCTGAGCTGCCTTGGTCTGAATGTCCAAATAAATATTTTGAGAATGGAACTTATCTTCCGGAACCGGAGTGTGTTGTAAGTTTTAACTTGTTTCAACAATTTACTGTTAGTTTAAGATAAAAATTCCAAATCATTAATATTATTTCCTCATTAGGTGCAGTTTTACTTTTACGCACACACAATAATGTTTTACTTAGGTGTTAATAGCTTAATTAATTCTCTAGTTAAAATTCTTAACATCTTAAATTCGAGATTCTAAATAAATGAAAGAACCAATAATTAATAGTAACAGGGGTTTTGACCAAGCTACTTTTTTAAACTCTTGCAATGAAACGAAGATAGTTTTTCTTTCTACTTTAAATAAAAAAATCCCAAAACACGGTGTGGGAAGTAGTAACACATTGGACAGGATAATGTAACACATTGCTAATGGTAATGTAACATCTCAAATATTCAAGTATTAATTTTTGTTCATTTTTAATAATGATTGAATGGACAACTTGTGTATGGCAGGCGAGCACTCCGACACAGTACTTCTGGTATCGCACGACGCTAATGGTATCAGAGGATATAGACCATCCTCAAGTGTTCAACTGGAAGATAGCCTTCGCACTTGTCATCGCTTGGATATTGGTCTACATGTGCATGATCAAGGGTATCGCCTCCTCTGGCAAGGTATGTGTATCCTTCACAGGGGTCATTTATTTGAGTTTAAAATTTAAACCTAAGTTGAGCTGTTTGTAATTTCCAAGGTATTTTATAGATCTGAAATATTTTAATGTTGACAAAAAAATAAATGAAAATTTTATTTGTGATGGTTTTAACCCATTTCCAGAATTGTCCATACAATTGTAAAATGAACAGTATTAGGAATCTTTATAAATTGAGCAATAAACCATTTTATCATGTTTAAAAAGTCATACTTAGGAAATAAATTCCAAATTTTATATAAACAAAGCTAGAATTTGTGTACTACACATAAATGAAATTAATAAATCAATAATAAAACCTTATAGTAATTATAGACTGTTACAATGAAATATTTTTGTAACCTTTAAAAATAGCAGCCAAGTATCATTCATTATATTGGACCCCTGTTCTTGATTTTTATTTTGAAATCAAATGGGGTGAATCAAAGGGCATAAAAATAACTTGAATTCTTTCCGTCTTCATTGTTATTTTAAATCTTCAGATTTGAGTAAGATATTGTTCTCAGATAAAATACTAAGGAACTAATTGTGTCTAAATAGAAATTAGATCTGGTGTTCTGCAAGACAGTATTGAGAGTTATTTTATGTTTGACTGACATCCCTGTGAGGCCAGACTTAAATACTTCTACCTTTATATGGATTATATATCTTTCCTGGTCTCTCATATTGCTGAAACACCACAAACACGAATTAACATGTGATCAGAATACTGAATTCTTTTTCCTCTAGATTCTGAAGCATTTAAACATGTGTGACAGAAAAAAATAAAATACAAACTAATTTATGGATAAAAAGTAAGCATTCTTATCCAGTGAATGAGAGATCCAGATTTGAGTCCTGATAAAGCGAGTATGTTTTGGTCATTAATTTATATATATATATATATATATATATATATATATATATATATATATATATATATATATATATATATATACAGTTTTAATCACAAAAAGTATTTGTCCCACAGGATTCGAACCCGGATCTCACACTTGTCCAGCGAGCGTGCTACCACTACACCTTTCTTTTTTATGATTTAATTATTCGGCTTTCAAATTAGATTTAGTGATTCTATCTTTATTGAAATTAAATCAGGCTATTACCGTTTATACAAATTTAATGAATGTAAAAAGTTGTTTAACATGTATTTAGCCCTCCGATCATATGTTAATTTTATTATTTAAACACATATGTGACAGAAACAAAATAATAGAATCATAAAAGTAAGGGCTCTGTGGTGTAGTAGTAGTACTACAATATCTATTACATTTTTAAAATAACAACATTATATAGTTTTTAGTCCATGTAAAGCATTAAGTATATAAAATAAAGCAACAGTTTCAATGAATAGTGTAATACACATACCATATGTGTATCCAACTATATTCCAACTATATTCCAAAAATCCAACTATATTCCATCTTCATGAATGAAGAATAATCTGGTCTTTGTATTACGTTAAATATAACAATTAAAAATTAAAATTGTTGTCTTTAATGTTTTTACAGAAAGTTATTTACAGGAACATTGCAGTTAACAAATAAATCTGAAATTTCTTTTTTCAGGTTGTGTATGTGACGGCAACATTCCCTTATATAGTACTGATAATATTTTTCTTCCGAGGAGTGACGTTACATGGCATGTTTGATGGTCTTCGACATTTGTTCACTCCAAAGGTAATTTGTATAGCACTTTTATCTAATCATACTTGTTACATCCATAGTCTAATTAATAAGTGAATTGTTCTACTCAGAATGATGGGATACAGTAAGTTTTGATATATGGAGAACCAAGCTGTAGAATTTGTAGTAAAATCTATATTAATTTGTCCAAAGTAGATGAACATATATGCAATTACCTTTACATAAAACACTCAGTAATGTAATTCCTCCTTTCACGAGTTTCTTGTAAAGGAAGATTTAAAATTTTTGTACTTCATTGCTTTCCAAATCTCATCTATATGCATTGACACTGAATTTCTTTGACTTTATTTTTCTCAGTTATTTTCATCTTGTATTACTTGCAACCAAAATAGCATATCTTTAGTATTATTGTTATAAAAAGACTTTTACATCTAAACGTATATAAATTTGAAGTTTACACAATAATTTTAACTTTATTGTAAAGAAAATTTACAAATGTATGGGTAATTTGTGAATAAGATTTGAATAACTAGTTTATTCAAATCTTAGTTTATTACATTGTGTTATTGAATTTTGGATTAAAAGCAATCATTGGCACTCACACTTTCAAAACTTTTTAAGCATCCAAAACACCAAATGAGGATAGCCAAGACCCCTGAAGACAAGGACTTGTGATATAGTATTATATGCTGTAATAAACATAGACTGCTCAACCTTAAAAATTGACAATTCTCACCTTGGATGGTATTTGATGGAATGTCAGTATCCTTCTATATCTCATGGTTAGGTCTACCTGTTTTGTATTTTTATTCAGTAAACATAAATTTATACTGCATTAAAACTGAAGCACAAATAATATAGACGTTAGATTTATCACATCTAAACCGATGTACCTTTTTTTGTAGAAATCCTTTTCAATTTGTATTAGTCTGTCACTTTTGGTATTTAAAATTTAATTTTTAAAGTTCATATTGAAATATGTATCTACTTAATTAAAATATTTTAACACGTCATTATAAGCCTGCTTTTTGTGTGCGAGTACACATCCTGTGGCAGTTTGCTCTCATGTTATATAAACAGCTATATAAACAATAAAAATTAAGTAAATCATCCAAAACGTGAACATCTTTACTGTTAGTGTATTGTTTGTAATATTTATGGGTTTTTATGTTCAGTAATTTGTATGATTTAAAAATAAATCATATTTCCTTCAACATTGCAAATGTAAATGTTTTGTGCTACACTGCGACTACTAACAATGTTGGCAGTTTGTCGCTTATTTGTTCTTCTGCCACTATAACACAAAACTAAATAAGCATATTGAAGGACAAACAGAATTGCAAGTAAAAAAAGAATAAAGTAAATAAACGCCTGTTGGGAAATAGCTCATATTGTAAAAAACAACAGTCTGCCATCACATGCCTGTTAGCAAAATGTTCACACATTAACATAATGACCAATAAATAACAAACTAAAGACCACTGTAGATTGGTTTTACCAAAAAATCATGTGGCGTTGGCAGGGGATAAGGGTAACATGGACACTTCACCTCTATTTTTCCCATATAAAAAAAAATATTATTGAAAATGTATCTTTGCAACATTTTGCCGCAGGGAATGTAACAATGTGTTAGTAGTTACAAGTTACACTTCCTCTACTCTAATCCTAGTCAGTCCTGCATTAAATATTTATCAGTCCAAGATTATATTATAATTATAATACCTAATTATCTGCAATGCTGTGAAGTGAGTTTTCTCTCCGGCAGTGGTACACCCTGACAGATCCGGTGGTTTGGCTGGAAGCGGGGACACAAATCTTCTTCTCGCTGGGACTTGCATTTGGTGGACTGATTGCGTTCTCATCATACAACCCTGTCAACAACAACTGTTACCGGGATGCGATCATGGTTTCCATGACTAACTGCTTCACCTCCATGTTCGCTGGGATCGTTGTATTCTCCGTTATCGGTTAGTAGAGGCAATTGGTTATGTGTACAATTAATGAGACTAACTGAGTAATTTTAGTTGCTTAACACGTTCAATCCTGGTGACGCCATGGTGGCGTCGTGCGTATGTCACACCGCCAGTACCGACGATGCCACGGTGGCGTCAAGTACAGGGGTATTTTTAAGCCGCCGAATGAATTACTAATTATTAAATAATCGTCATTCTCGCTATATTAGATGTTTATTTAGATGTCGAAGAATACCAAATCGACCTTGGTTTCCAGGAATCAGTCTTCAAAGTATTGATTAATTTTTATAATGTTTACAACTTGAGTAACAGCTGATTTGTAGTCAGACGCGATTCCCGCCAGTTTCTCACATGTTTATATTATTTTTGCTGTCTCGGCTTCCCACTGTTTTCTCACTTTCACTGTTGCTATTCGGGAGATGAGTGAGTTTGAGGTTATGAAACGTAATTCTTACTTGGTTGTGTATTATATAGAATATACTTTATTCCAGAAAATATAATTAACAAAAATTGACATCAGTACTGGTAGGAATTACTAGCCACAGTATCCAGTAAGCGTGGCTAGCTCAACTGAAAGTTTTACTTCATTGTATAATGATCAGTCGAAACTTAACACGTACATTGTGCGGTTAATCTGCAGTGTGCACACCCCAAAGTTAACATTATTTTTAACATATCATTTTTTAGTTATAAATTTACAAATTAAAATCTTTTAATATATAACTGTACAAATTCCTAAACTAAAATTTGAAAAAAGCTATCAATATTAATAAAATTTAAAAGCCAACTTTTCAATTTATTCTCAAATTTGCTTCTATTTTTACAATTTGTTATTTGTAAAGGCAAAAGATTAAAAAATTTTGGACCCAAAAAAGAAAAACTTTTTTTGAAAATTGACTTATTTATCTTCGGTCTCATGAACAGCCCCAGTATGTCACCTCTTGTTCTTTGGTAAACTCTGTCGTTCCTGTTTCCACTTTTCTCATAGTTCTCATTAATTTATCATCAATAAATTTCCTTAAAAAATAAAAACTTCTGATATTTCTTCTTAAACCTACTTGAATGCTGTTTATATGCGGTTTCCAGCTCAGTTTTTCATCAATGTTTATTCCTTAATATTTAATTTGTTCAACTTGATCGATTATTATTAGTGAAGTGAATAGTTTATGTTTTCTGTAACCATGGACCCTTCACCGTCTACACTATCTACTAGGAAAACCATTTCTGACGATACATTGAATAGTATATTGAATGGTAGCCTAAGCTCGGAGAGTACCGAAGACGAAAACATTGTGAGTGATTTTGACATTGACTTTCCCGACGATCAATTTCGTTCTTCAACACCACTGCCAGACAACGCCGGCGGGTCTGATTCTTCTAGGTCACCGTCACAGTAAACTAAGTCTACTACGTCTGTGAATACTGTTGCCTCTACTTCCGGGTTACTCAGTGTAACCCCCCCAACACAGCTAAATGATATAGAACAACAGTTTGCTGCTTCACAGCCACATGATTTACCAAGCCCACAAAATACTGCACAAAGGCGTACTAGGCGCATGGTTGTCCCTGCTGTTCAGTGGACTAATGATAATTCCTCAATGAAAAACTTGGATTATGTTTCTAAACAAGCACTAAAAATACAAATGCAACATAATGCAGAACCTTTAGATTTTTTTAGACTTTTTATAAATGACGAGTTTTTTGACTTGCTTACAACTGAAATAAATGCTCAAGCTCAGTACATAATGGCAAGTACCGATCAAAGACCTCACTCTTCAATAAAACTTTGGAGCGATGTTGACCAGGAGGAAGTAAAAATATTTTTGGGCCTATTGTTACATATGGGTGCTCTTCAGTGCCCTAGAATGAGAGACTATTGGAAGACTCATAGACTTTACAACATTCCATGTTTCAAGCAGTATATGAGCCGAAATAGGTTTTTGCTTATTATGCAATGCTTGCATTTTGCTCGCAATCCGTTTGGTGAAGAGCCAGTACCAGATGACCGACTTTACAAAATTAGGCCGGTTGTAGATCACTTTAACAACACTATAAAAGCTATTTATGAACCAGGGCGGGAACTGTGCATTGATGAGTCTATGGTGTTATGGCGGGGAAGACTAATTTTCCGCCAGTACATCAAGAACAAAAGACATAATAATATGGTATAAAGCTATGTGTACTGACAGAACCAAATGGACTTGTCATCAACTTTGCTGTGTATGCCGGAGTCAATGATTTTGACCTTGGAGGTGTCAGTCATTCAAAAACTGTGGTCTTGCATCTTATGCAAGATAGGCTTGACTTAGGTCATGCGGTATACATGGACAATTATTATAATAGCTTTGACTTGTCTAAAGAGCTACTTGACCGGAAAACCGACACTACAGGAACCCTCAGAGCTAAACGCAAAAATACACCTTCCGAGGTTGTAGAGACCAAGATCGCACGTGGAGAGGTAACATGCTACTACGCTGATGGAGTTGCAATTGGTAAATGGCATGACAAAAGAGATGTACGTTTTATTTCAACAGAGCATGCTCTTGACATGTAAGAGTGTAAGAATAAACGAGGTGAAACTACAATGAAACCCACAGCTATAGTTGAGTACAACAAGTACATGAAAGGAGTTGATTGTCAAGATCAGATGCTGGCTTATTACCCCGTCACACGAAAAACCACACGATGGTACAAAAAACTTGGCATTCACATCATTGAAATGATGGTGGTGAATTCGTACATGATGTTTAAGAGCCATTCTGGATTACAGCGTCTGTCTCTGTATGACTATCGCTTGTGTGTGGTTGAACGACTACTACCACCTGATTATGTCTCTTCAAATCGAGGAATGAGAGTAGACATCCAACCAACTCCAGGAATGCATTTTGTATCTAAGATGCCTGTTGCTCCTAGTGGAAGGACCCTATGAAAGAGATGCTGTTTGTGTCTACGAAAGGGGAAGAGGAAAGACACGATCTTCTACTGTACCAAATGTCCGGGACAGCTTGGTCTGTGCTTGGGAGCTTGTTTTGTGCAGTTTCACAGTGTGACGTGAACGAATACGTGAACTTCTTCTAAATAGCAATACATAACATATTGAAGTATTCAATATATTCAAATTGTGTGTTTTTAGAGTTATTACAAAACAGTGAATTGTAGCAATGCGCCTTTCATTCATCTCAATAATCTGTTATTGTAAGGTATTTGATTTGATTTGATTGATTTTAGTTACCAAACAGTGGTATAAGCAGATATTTTATAAGTAATATATAAAAAAAACAATAGTTATGTTTTACGCAATGTATTCTGCGTACTTGAAATATTGCCTAATAATTATACGTTTTACTCCCAATCCTAAATCTTTTTCAGTTATTACTTTCATAACTTTTATGACGCCACTTTGGCATCATAAACTTTGAAAGTAAAATAATGTTTTACCTATAAAAATTGTGATATTTATTGATATTGTTAGCAAATAAAAGCCAGTACATATTATCACAAGTTTCAAGCCACAACTATTTGGTAAGTATGATGCAAGTCAAAACCATTAGTACCGATGACGTCACGGTGGCATCATAGTACTTTTTACGCAAAAAGTATAATTTAATCTACAAAAATAATGTTATTTATCAGAGTTATTATAATATAAAAGCTTGTATGTATTGTATCTAGAATTTAAACGGAAATATTTGGTCATTGTAACACGTGGCAACACCATTAGTACCGATGACGCCACGGTGGCGTCAAAGCATTTGATACACCAAAAGCACGTTTTTTTTCTTTTATTGATTATATTCCATATTTGTAATGCTACACGAATACAATAAGCTAAAAAACTAAGTTTGGGATTCCGGGTGCTATACCCGGAAAAAGGGCTGGGCTTGAACGTGTTAAGTTTGAAGCAAATTGACTCTGAGTTCATGGAGTCATTGGAAAAATAATGTTTCCAAAACTTATGTTGCAAAACATGGAATGTAGTGATATATAGTAATTACTATACCAACAATAATGGCAGAGGGGGGATTTTATCTTTATATGCTTATATAAAACACTGAGAACATCTCAACATGTTCAGTGAGGAAGACAGGGTAAGAGGGATCAGGAAATAAGAGATTTTAATATTTTACTTTTGTTTTGTATTTTTACAAAGAATAGAAAGAAATGCACAAAATGAAATAGAAAACCACCAATTTATGAATTTTATAATGTACAAAGTAATAGAGCCTTGTCAGGATACTAATCTTAACATTGCTTTCAATACACCAAGTGTTGTGAGCATTCTACCTCAAAGCATCCATCATAGATTTATATGACCAACCGGTCTTTTACAAAGTACCATTTTCTAAAAAAATCTAACTGCAGGCACTGAATAAAACAATTTTACCAGTTTTATTACCGGCTAAAGACTGATTTTGATTATTCTTATCAAAAATCCATAAGTTGAGATTTATGTTTAGTGGTCTTTGAATTTATTTTACCTTTCCAGACAGCAATTTAAATGGTTTTTTAGATGTTATTTCAATGTTCGCATTAAATTCAATGTAGAATATAATCGCTTTGAATATAATCACTGTAATCTTCCATTTTTATATATTAACATTGTGTTAAGGAATATGTGTTCAATTTTATTATGCAACGATTTAGTGCACTCAGTGAATGGAATGAGTGGTAAATTGCTCAAAATTTCGACTCCGCTTTTCCATTACAAATCTAATAAAAATTAGTCTATAACATTACTTTCAAAACTTTGTGACCACAATGACCCGAAATTTTGGTTTGGATGTTACTATTGTTCAATTAATTGGAATCCTTATAATTTATATTTAAATGAAATGAAATGAAATGAAATGAAAAATGCCTTTATTTACAGAGGCGAAGTTAGGACTTAAAAGTCCTCTCTACCACTTAACCTCCAAAAAAAAAAAAAAACAAACAAAGTAAAATATTATCATACCTATTACAACATTGTAAATGACACTTAAACTAAATCACTTTAATAATTAATTAATACATATTGGATGTAACATAATAATGTATATATATAAATTATAATTAAAATTAACCATTTAGATTAAACTCTAACATAAATCTCTTTACAGGCAACTAATAAAACTATCCTAATCCTAATCAGCTTTCATTCCCCATCCACACAACTCACATACAGTTACCACAAGTGTGACCACAAGAAACCACCAAACCGTCACTCCACCGCCCGCCGAGTCCGCAGCAGAAAGGCCCCGAACCTCCGCCCCAAAGCGATCGCCGCTTGTCAATAGTTTCTGATGTTGTCTGGGAGAGCGTTCCACAATCGACATGCGGAAAACAGTGAAAGATTTATTATATAAGGTTGTCCTATGAATTGGAGTTTGATAATAAAGATGCACCCCTACGAGTTCTACGTGCACTAATATCAGACATAAAAACGAAACTTTGGGCCAAATAACTTGGACAACCATTGTGGATTAGTGCGTGCAACAGACTAAGTACATGAAGATCTCTAAGTTCTTTGGATTTTAATAGGGATAATTGCTCAAAATAAGGAGATACGTGATCATCACGTCGTAAGTTGAAAATAAACCGAATACAATAATTCTGTGCACGCTGAATTTTACTAGAAAGGTCAACAGTCCATGTCATTGATCACCACGTCACAGTAATTGAAGTGAGGTAAAACTAGAGTTTTCACCAACATCACTACTCTAACATCCAACGGCAAGTATTGTGCAAATCGCTTGAGGCCATGTATACAGGCAAAAACCCTATTACAAATTTGTGACACCTGATCAGCCCATCCCAGGTTTTTGTTGATAGTTATTCCCAGGTTTTTTTACTTTTTTCATTGTAAACTATTTCTTTATTGTTCAGTATCAGTCTTGGAGCAGTATTAATGTCAATTTTAGTAATAAGCCTTTTATAGCCTATTAAAAATACAGTTAGTCTTGGTTTCATTAAGTTTCAGTCCATGTCTGCAAGTCCAGTAAGCTATTGAATCAATATCAGAGTTCATTACCTGTACACAAGTGTCCATCTCATTAGGGTGAAAAGTGGCGGTAAATTTGTAAATCGTCAGCGTACAGATGGAACTTTGAGTGTCGGATGCTAGTAGTTATGTCATTAATGTAGAGTGTAAAAAGAAGTGGTCCAAGTACAGAACCCTGAGGCACCCCTCGGGTGACAGGTTTCCACTCGGAGCACCCATTGTCAGTCTTGACACCTGCTGTCGCTCGGGAGAGATATGACCCCACCCACCTGACACAACCATCAGAGAAACCATACCTCTTCAATTTGATCAGTAAAAGAGGGTGATACACGCAGTCGAAGGCCTTGGAAAAATCGAATAGAGTCAAAATTGTAGCTTGTCGCTTGTCCATAGCAAGTCTTATATCTTCTGTGATTTTTAAAAGGGCTGTGGCAGTACTGTGGTGAGGGCGAAACCCAGATTGAAATACCGACAAAATATTGCCACTGTCAATAAAACGGGAGAATTGTTGGTGGACTATTCTTTCTAAACACTTGGATAGCGCAGGCAGTATACTAATAGGTCTTAAATCAGATGGAGCTTTAGGGGAAGAACACTTATTTAAGGGACGGATTTTGAGCTCTCTTCCATATATCTGGAAAAGTTGAGGACATTAAAGATTTATTAAATATTGCAGTAATAACTGGGAGGGTTGACTGGCAGAGTGCTCTTAATGAACTTGATTGGAATGTTGTCGGCCCCGACTGCATGGCTAGACATCCTCATGACCGCCCTGAACACCTCAAGCCTCAGTCACCGGAGTGAAAGAAAACTGATGAACAGGTCTGTCAAGCGGAGAAGCCTCTAGCTCTATGACATAATCACGAGCACGGGACAGATCAATGGGGACTTTAGCAAAAAAGTTATTGATTATATTTGGATTTAAATGGGTATTGTTGGTCACCATCAGATTTGCCCACTCCCAGCTCTTTCAGTTTCGTCCATAGGGTTTTAGTTGTTTGTTTTCTGAGAAAGAGAATTGTAGTAAAATCTAATTTTAGAATTTCTAATTTGTTGCTGTGTCTGATTTCTCAGTCTTTTATATAAGCTCCAATCGTGCTGATTCTTTGTTCGCTTAGCCTTGCGGAAAGCAGTGTCTCTCTGTCTTTGCAGATGGCGAATAAAGTCAGTAATCCAGGGAGTCAGGCTTTTTTGTTACAACACGTTTGAAGACTATTGGAGCATGTTTATCAAACAATTGAAGAATTAGGGAATTAAATTTGAAAAAACCATATCATTCACACGTCATCAGAAAATAGTATTTCATGCCAAGAAATATTGGAAGTATCGAAAATCAGAAGGTCAAGATCAATGTTTTTGTAGTTTCTGTATTTAATAAACTTTGGTTTGGGTTTGGGGAGAAGAAGTTTGTAGATGCAAAATATCAAATCATGTTTTGAAAGTCCAGGGGCAGGCAGTTGTCCATGGTGCGCAATGAGGGTCGGCGTCACCGACAGCAATTATGTCCAGCCAGGTGTCGGCAGCGGCAGTATGGTGAGTGGCATGAAGTGGTAGTATAGTCATGTTTACAAGAAAAAAAACAAGTCGATAAAAAGGTTTGATCGTAGGTAACTGGTCCAAGTAAAATCAGTGTTAAAGTCCCCCCATCACAATAACATGACTGCAGCGAGCCAAGAGGTTAAGAAGTTCATGTTCGAATTCAGCAAGATAGCCAAGGTTAGGAAGCTCTGTAACAGACGGCAACTAAGATGTGTGATCTGTTTAACACTGACATCTAGAAACATATATTCTGGGCGTCCAGCTCTGGATGTGTCAGATGATAGAAGAATAGAAGCAGGAAGGTGAGACTTGACATAAACGGCGACACCTCCGCCACCCTTATGTAGACGGTCATTCCTGAACAAGGAGTATCCCGTCAACTCAACAGCCCTGTCACTCAAAGAAGGTTTGAGCCAAGTCTCAGAAACTAGAATTAAATCAAACTGTGAAGAGCAAAATATAGTTTCTGAAATCGTCAATATGACAAAAAAGCGATTGAGCATTAACGTGAGCTGCCTTAAGAAAATTATCGTAGGGAGAAAGTGTTCGGCAGATAATTTGTGAGAGAGGGAGAGCGCTATCGCCCGGGCGGGACCATCAGCCGGGGACCCCAGCCCGACAGCGCGGGCAGCGAGCGGCAGGCGACTCCCGACAGACACGAAATTGTGGGTAACCCCTAGCATACAATATACATTTCTCACATACATTCGTAAAACATTGTAAATTTACACAAGATGCACACTTAAACTTACGGCTAATCATGACACTGACAAGGTATCGGCAAGATACTTACTTGAATAACATATTAAATTTTGAAACAAATAAGCAATATGTAAACATAAAAATTTATTTCTACTTATAATAAAAAAATTAAATAATAATAATCAGAACTGTAAAATATATTTGAAGAAGAATATACACATACCTACTCACATATACATACATACACATATATACACATATACATAAACACACATACGTACATGTGCACATAAACCCAAACTACAATATGTAGTAAAAAGAATTATAGAAACACTTGTTTTCAAAAGAAACATGAAATGTACAATTATTTGCTAAAAAAGTAATAATAATAATAATTATTAAACAGCACTATGCTGTGTTTGTTATACGAAACTAAAAATATATATCTGAGCTTACAACAAAACTAAATTAAAATCATTGCTAAATTAGTAATTGGAATATAAAACTGCATATTTAAGTAAATGATCATAAACAATATATATATATATATATATATATATATACACACACACACACACACACATACATATATACACATACATACATACACATACACATGTGCGCGCGCATACATACATCATAAAGTGTTGTAAATTGACAAAATAAGTGTATTACTATACTGTAGCTTGAATAAAATACTTGAGTTATGGAATTTGTTTAAAGTAAGATAAAATTAGAAACTTTAGATTTTAAATTGTAGTGCAAGCATTATTGGTGAAAAATTTTATATTTACAGTCAAAGAACCTGAATTTAAGGCATTTAACATTAAAAAATAAAGATATATATAAATATTTATGTATACCTATGCTTTGTGAAAAATAATAAACTGGAAAAAAATAAATAGTAATTTAGCATTTGTAACTAAAACTAAAACTTTATTGCCAAATTAAATAAATAAAAGCGGAAAAAGAAATAAAACTTACAACTAGTTAACGTTGCCCGAGACGCTGCGCCGAGGTCACAGCTCTGCCAATCTTGTCGCCGCGCCTTTGTTGCCGTGTCGGTCGACCCACAGAACTCTCCCGTCCAGGGTTCCAAGTACTCCTCGGATCCATGTTGTGTGACTGCTGCCCTGTAGACCTCCATCCGGCGCGCAGTCAGGTCTTCTCGGATGGAGATACCGGACCCTTTAAGGTTCTTCTTGGCCGAGAATGCTCGTTGACGCTGACGATAGCTGGTGAACCGCACTATGATAGGGCGGTGCCGTTTCACTCCGTCAGCCGCTGGACGGGGTTGCTGACCGACGCGGTGTGCTTCTGCTGATGGACTCCGGTGGCAGCTCAACCCCCAACTTGTCCCGACACAACTCCTCCTCCACCAACTTGTCCGTGTCCTCACCAACAGTCCTCCTCGATTCCGAAAATCCGCAGGTTGTCGCGCCGCTGGTATTGTTCCAGATCGTCCGTCCTTTCCGCCAACCTACTGTCCAAGCTCAGTTACCACAGCTGTCAAGTTGGTCACCTCATCTCGCAGTTTTCTCACTTCTTCATTGACGGCCGTAAGGGCTGCACGCACCGCCACTTCAACAACGTCCTTATTTCTTCGGACATCCGCGAGACAAGTTTGCCGATAATATCCTCGCCCGACAGAAAGTTGTTTACACAACGCTCAACAAGCGCCGGGTTCAAGCAGTTGGGTCGTCCTTATATCAGCTGGCATTGTTGGTGTGTTGACAGGACTAGATGCAGACGACGTGGACAGCGATCGTTGGAGAACTGGCTTCCTATCAGATGTAGATAGCGCGACCGCCTTGCCCTTTGATCCCGATCGTAACTGCGGTGGAGACCGGAACATTAACCTTAAAATTAAACTGAACTAAAAAGGATATTGAAAGTTAATAAATGCTGAATTGAAAGAAACTATTATGAACTGGATGAATATTGATTAAAATACCTCAAACTGATAAATTTTATATCTGATTAATTAAACAATACAACTGAAATTAGACAAAACTAAGGAGCCGATCGAACGCGTGTGTTACCTGTCAGTGTCATCCCCTCTTCTCCCTAAATTGTTTCCTTACAACATATATACTATAATGGAAGTGTATGTTTTAAGATGTGTAAAATTTCTGTCTTTACAATTAGCTTATGATGTAAAACTAGAGTAATAATAAGAGGATTATTTTGTTATTGCAGGATTCAAGGCAACATTGAACTATGAAAAGTGCCTGGAAGAGCGAAATGCCACAATATATGCTATGTTCGGACATGTTGATGCGAGCCGGTTACCGCCCGAGGGTTCTGCAGTGACAGTGATGAGTGACAGTCAGCTGGTTACTACCACTATGCCACCCTTGCCGGTCTGCGACCTTGAGAAGGAGCTGGACAGTGTAAGTTGAGTTACCTTCATTTTTATCAATCAGAGGTCACTGGATCTGCTCCTAAAAACTGTCCTTTTGTAAATACATTGCAGGACCTTTTCCAACCAATTATTGATAGCAACACCCATCTAGATTTCCATATATCAGTTTGATCTAGAAATTTGTTTTCTTCAAACATAGTACCAGAAGATATATTTTAAAAATTGTTTGTTTTCTAAACTCAAATCTTTCCCAAAAGGTTCACCTGATCACAATTTCTGTGATCTCTTTAATCTGTGTTAGGAGAGGCAGTCATATGATCCAAGACTTTGAGTCTGATTTAGAAATATGTAATATATGTTTTGCTTAATTTATGAACAAACACTCCAATAATTAAGACATTTTATTTTTGTGAGGCCTTTCGTGTTCAATGAACACATCATCAGACCCACATAACTTAAATAAAAGTCTTTAGAAACTGAAAAGATTCTGTTTTCTGTTTTTGTGGCACTAAAGTATGTGACCTCCGTGAGGTATTTGACTGTGTTCCATTTAATGTTCTGCATTTAATTTAATATTCTGTAATCTGTCAGGCTTTGGGAATTTAACATTGTCTATAAACCAAATTGGTTAAGGCAAATTAAAAATGTCTGTAACAAAGTCTTCAGATTAATGTTTTTGATTTTAAAGCTTAAAGTTTAGAATATATGCGATCAGCTTACTTCAGTCTCTTTCAATCACACGTATTGTCATTCTTACATGGGGCTAATTGTAACACACTGATATCCTTTAATACAAATAAGGCTGTACATGCCACTGCAGGGGTTGATTTACTAGCACATTGCAGACCTCTCTTTACTAAGTAAAAAATTATCACCATAGTTAGTCTACATTTTCCAGTTATAGTTTGACATAAAAACGAACTTAAATTTATATCTTACGTACATCAACATTGTGTCATAGAAAGGGGAATAATTTATATACTTTCACATTGGATAACTAAAAATGGAAGTTTCTTTATAAATGGAAGTTACTGTATTACTTTTTTAGTACACTACCTTAAAGAGATGTATAGGTGAGGAAGGAAAAAAAAGCAGAAACATTAAATTTTAAGACCAGTTATCTGATTTCTCCCTCAGGTGAAGCTGGTTCACCTGTAGAAGAGATCAAATTACAGTTTCAAGACATTTTTATATCTAACAATAACAATTTTTTTCAGCACCAAAAATAAGTGAAAAATAATTTTTGCATTAAAGAATTTGCTTTTTTGATTCAATTGTAAAATGTTTTTTAGTCGGCAGCTGGAACTGGTCTCGCATTCATCATATTCACAGAAGCAATCAACCAGTTTCCCGGAGCACAGTTCTGGTCTGTTCTGTTCTTCTTGATGTTATTCACGCTTGGGATAGACTCACAGTTCGGCACACTCGAGGGTGTAGTCACTTCCATTGTGGACATGAAGCTGTTTCCTAATCTCAGGAAAGAGATACTTACAGGTTAGAGTACTGATTTTTGTGTGTTTCTTTCTTGATATATTGATGACTTTCATTACAATGTAAACTGTAATCTTAAGAGATAACACATTATTATTTTCATTTTATTTAATTTTTTTCTGAACCTTACCAGATAAAAGTCATAGTCATAGTCATAGTCATAGTCATAGTCATAGTCTTTTCTTTATTAACATATTCTTCAAGAACAGTAATAGAGTCACAATGTTAACAAATTACATAATTGATATTAATAAATAATCAATACAAGATGTCAGAGCCTCCAATCTTCCCTTGTTTACTTCTGTGAATTCTTCAATGGTGGTATATTGGGTGGTCCACCAGGAAGTTGTGAAGACATCTTTTCAAGGCAGCTCCCTTGAGGTTTTTCACAGCTTGTGGCAGGAGGTTCCTTAGCTTTCTACCAATGTAGGATGGTTTTTCCTCGAAAAGTGATGTCCGATGTAGAGGTAGTGTGTAATTTCCTGCATGGCGTGTGTTATGTGTATGAAGGGTTTTTTCCTGTTTGTACATGCAGTTGGTCAACGTGCAAAATTACTTCTTGTATGTAGAGTGCAGTAAATTGTCATAATTCCCAAGGTTTTTAAAATGCTTGGTCGGCAGCTTTGTTGGTGTTCGAGTTCCGCTAGGTTCGGATAGCTTTTTTTCTGCAGGAGTAGTACTCTGTTCAGGTTTCCTGCAGAGGATCCACCCCAAACAGCAAGTCCATACCTCACATGAGTTTCCACCAAAGCATAGTAAGCTGTTTTTGCTGCCTCCAAGTTGCCGATACATTTTTATTCAGCGTACTACATATATACCAGTGCTGATTTTTTTGCAAACCTGGTTTACATGCTCAGTCCACGTAAGTTTGTGGTCAATAGTTACGCCAAGGAATTTGATATGGTCTTTTCTTGATACATCAAGTGGGTTAGGGATATGGTCCTTCCTCTTGCTGAAGTTGATGTGAACTGTCTTCGATGGATTCATGGCTAATCATTCCTTCTGCAGTAATTGAGGGCTTTACTGAGAGAGCTTGTGGCACTTTCGTACACTCCTTCAGCAGAGTCATTCTTAATCAACAATGTTGTATCGTCTGCATACATCACACAAGTGGTATTGTGATCACGTATATAAGCTGGGAAGTCATTCACAAATAAGACAAAGAGAACTGGGCCCAAAACGGATCCTTGCGGTACTCCGCGGGTAACAGGTAGTGGATTGGATTGATGTGAAGTAGTTACACCATAAATGGTAGTTTGCAGCTCGACTATTTGAGATCGGCCTGTGAGGTAACTTACAAAACCATTTGTTAGCTGTGTCTCTGATTCCTAATGATGTTAATTTTCTTTGAGATGATGTCGTGGCCCAGGCAATCAAACGCCTTGCTGTAGTCAAGAAAGAGTGCAGATACGTATTGTTCTTTGTCTATTTGGTCAATAACATGTTCAACAAGGCTGATGATGGCAGAGCTGGTTGATTTTCCTTTCAAAAATCCATGTTGCTTTTCGGTTATCAGATTTTCTTGTTTTAGGTGAGCCATGAGTCTGCGTAGAGTTATTTTTTCTATGATTTTTGAGAATGTTGAGATTAGAGAGATGGGACGGTAATTTTGGACTTCCAGTGTTTGAACCTTTTTTTATGTTTGGGGTATACTTTAGAGAGCTTAAGGGCTGTAGGGGAACTCACCAAGGCTGAAGGACTTATTAATTATGCTGACTAAAGGCGGCATTAGCTCTTCAGAGCAGTGTTTCACAATTTTAGAAGAATATTCATCCACTCCACTTGAAAGATTTTGATTTTAGGGCATTTATGATGTTCCGTACTTCATTGATGCATGTTGGGGTTAGATTAGAGATTTATCAACATAGTTAAGTGGAGTTTCGTAATTTTCATTATCATCTGCGTCCCCTGGGGAGCAGTTATTCTGTTTCAGCGTCAATTCTGCTACTTCTGTGAAGAAGGGTGTTAAAGTGGTCTGCAGTTTGTGTGGGGTTGTCCACATGTTTCCCATTCACTGAGAGACATATGTTTGGCTGTAGTTGATGTTTTCCTCTTCTTTCATTGTTTATGACATTCCAAAGAGCTTTACTTTTGTTGTCAGCTGAGTTGATGAAGTCAGCATTAGCATTTTTTCTTATTTCTCTAAGTTTTTTTATCATAATTTGTCCTTTTTTACCACCATATCTTTCTTTGTCTTGGGTATTTCCTGTGGTCTCAAATTTGTGCAGGGCTTTTAGAAAGTCATTTTTAAGGTCTTTGGCTTCGTTGTCATAATACACATGTTTTCCTTTTGTGTTTTTTGACTACATTTTTTGGTTAGGACAGGCAATGTCTAGCGTTGCTTGGAGAGTTCTATGAAAGATGTTGTATGCTTGCTCTGCATCTGGGGCATATAGACAGCATTCCAGTTTTTATTCATTAGGAGAGATTTTATCTGGTCTGTATTAGAATAACAAAAGTTTCTCTTGAGAATGATCTGTGGAGGGATGTTTACTCTCCAGTCATATATTTTATAATTTGAGCCAGTATGGTCAGAAAGTCCAGTTTCAAGTATGGCTGTGGCCAATGTTGTCCTCGATTATGTTTGTGCATATGAAGTCAATTGAGGTGGCAGTGCTATGTGTGATACGTGTTGCAGGAAGTGGCAGTCTTTCGGATGTTATGGGTGTGTAGTTCATCTTCTAGGATAGTGTTGTCTAGGGTTGTTTTCATCCTGTCGATGTTTATGTCTCCAGCAAGCATGATTGATTTACTGTGTGCTTGAGTATATTCTAAGATGTTGGATAAGGCATTTACACCCGGCTCGTACATTCTCTTTGGGAGATCGATATACCCCAAGAATGTGTATGTATTTACCCATGGATTCAATTACTGCCATGGCTGCTTCACAGTTAAATTCTTGGCAGAGGTGGGATATGTCAGTTGCTGTTGTGCAGTTTTTGAGGGTTTCTTTGGCATATTATGGCAACACCACCAAGCTTATGATTTCTCTGCAGTAATTCTGCTATGAGAAAGTACCTTCAATTTTTTGTATTCTCTATTTCTATTTTTTTCAGGCCATGTTCAGTAAGCACTAGTATATTGGGGTCAATGTCATAAGAAGGTGGTTAAGTCTGTCTAATTTTTTGTCTAGTCCACGGATGTTTTGGTGTAGTATTTTTTAGGTTACTTAGGTTTTGTTTTAGATTTGAGTTTATAATATACCTGTTTTTTGAATTTTGATCTTTTTTCTGTTGGGGTTTGGTCTAAAAAATGGTGGTTGTTTTTTTTGGCTTGTATTTTCAGTTACTGTCGTCAGATGGGGGTGATAGAGACTTTTTCGTTAGTAGTGGTAAGTTTCTTGTGTTGCCTTATAGTGCTCAATATACTTGTCGAAAAAGTCCTGGTATGTTTCATTGGGTTGCTTTAAGTTTAGCTGTACAAGGTGGTGACTTATTTTAGATTTCTGAGGCTGGTTTTTTGTAATCTTTAGACTCCGGCATTGTACAAATATTTTCTTCTGTGAAACAGGGCTTCCACTTCGATCACTTCAAAGTCTCCTTTGTCCCTTGGTATGCATGTGGGAATTGGTCGCTGTTTATCTGATATGGTTAGGACTGCGTTGTTTTTAAGGTTCTTTGGGGGTAGGTTGTTTTGCTCTTTAATTTTTTTTGTACTTGTAAAGAGATACTAAATTTATTTTTGGAATTCCCATTAATCTTTTGTTTTTTTAAAGAGTTATGAGATTGGTTTACAGCTTCCCTTTTCTTTTGATTTGTTAGATTTTTCTGCACGGTTTTTGACTATCTAGGTTTAAATGGTTTAAGTTTTTGCTCTAGAAGATAGTGATTATTTTTTAGTTGAACAATCTCTGTTACCAGTGGGGTTGATTCAGCTACTGAAAAATTTGTGGGGGAGTCTGTTTGTGTACCAGCTTCTTCAAGAACCTTTTTCTTGGGGACATATTTTCTTGGGTTTTTAAACGTTTTTTTTTTAATTAATATTTCTTTAGATAGCTCTTTAATCTTTTGTTCATAGTTATTTAGAACTTGTGCTTGTCGTCTATCGTGGTCTTCAAAGATTTGTTGTGTATCAATAAGTAGTTGCTTTTCTTTTCCAAGTTGCCTATCCATATCAGAAATTTTTTGTTGAAAATTTTCTACTCTTGAGAGATAAGTTTTCTTCCTCTCGGCTGTAATCTTCAATTTTAGCCTCCATACTGTTTAGCAAGAAGTTTTAACCTTCGATTGTCTTCTTTGAGGGCATCGTTTTCTCTTTAAGCAGTGCTTTTCCCAATTTTGCTGCCATGATTAGACTGTCTCTAAAAGGGCTTCTCTTTCACTACTTAGTGAGTTCTTACCTTAACTGCACTTTTGAATTATTATCATTATTCACTTTAAAAAGGCACCATCCAGTGCCTTTTGGGGTTTCATATTCCAAATCCCCCCCCTCCCTTATTCTATATCATTTGCATCTCCTAAATGTTTTTTTAAAAGCCTGTATAAAAATTATAGTTCATTTGGTTTCTTGGTGGAACACATCTGTAAAATACTGTTATTTCTTTATTGTAAAAATTGTAGCATTAAAAAAGTGTTTAAGAAAACTAGAATTTACTGAGTGTAAAAAACTAAAAGTTTTAAAAATATTCAGAATTTAATGTAAAAAAACTAATATGTAATAAACTAATATAGTGATCATCACCGTAATATGATCTTAATGGGGAACATCAGTAAAGGTGCCACTTATCACCCCCATTACATTGTTATGGTGAATATCCATTTTCATTAGTGTAATGAACATTTATAAACTTACTGTTACAAAAAACTGTATCTGGAACAGAAACTCTGGATATACAGATATACAATGGACAGGCCTGTATTTGGGTACAAGCTATTCTGTGCTCATGCACAGGGTGGCAGCATTTGAGGAACAGCAAAATTTTATATTTTAATAAAATATTTAAGATAATGATAATAAACTATGTTATTTTGCTCATGAGTCATGCCATTATAACGTGTCTGAATGAGAGCAGTGTACTATAACACAAGGATTTGTGTATATTAACAGATATTGCTCTAGAGAATTCTGCCAACACAGCTGTGGATAGCCAAGTTTGAAGATTAACCACAAACTACGAACTAACTAGTGAAGCTACAATAGAGCGAGTTACATTAAAATTTAGCTTGTTTATTTCTGAATTTAGAAATATCAAGCAAATAATTTACAATCAATAACTTCTCATTTTTATTTTGATACCTACAAAAATTGTATCAGTATTTAATTGTAACCAAACTGTAACTTAGAAAATTAGTAACTCGGAAACTTGTGTTCTGTGTAAGACCAAATTTTTATAAAAGATAATTTAGTTACCAATATAATATTTTTTGTAATGGAATTATATAAATAAAAGTTGTTATTGAATTGCCATTTTAACTTTAATTCTTGACTGGGTGTTAAATATTTTCTTGCCTCTGGCCAGAAAACAAAATTATTGAAGAAAGACCTTAATGTTTTCTCTGAGTCTGTTATTTATCTATAAAAGTGGTGTTATAGTTTAAAGCACACATGCTATATATTCCTTTTAGTTTATACAGTTTTGCTGTCTTTGTTTCAGGATCGATATGCCTGATTTGCTGTATAATTTCTATGAGTTTCGCCCATGGTGCCGGCAACTATGTCTTCATTCTGTTCGACAACTTCAGTGGCAACTTTCCCTTGTTAATAATTGCCTTCTTTGAGTGTATAGCGGTGTCTTATGTCTATGGACTTAAAAGGTGCACACATTTGTTGGTAATTAGTTGCTAAGTATGTCACTATTTAATAATTTTGTAATAAGAATTTATGTATCACAGGGAGTTTCAAATTATAATTGCATGGTGAATTTGTTTTAATGTAAAGAGTAATGTGATTTAATTTTTAGTTTAATGCTAAAGTACTCTGTCAAATTGTAAAACTACTGTATAATTATTTTGCATTATTGCTTCTCTTATCGAATGATTAAATAATAATATTAAATTCAATATTATAAAAAACAGATCTTTAACATTTTACAATACGTGAAATTAATTATTTTTATGGATGCCTATTTCTTCCAAAAGCCCTGTCAATCCTATTAGAACATCCTATTATAAACAACCATGTAGTTATATTAAGTATATTCTAGAAAATTTTACTTTTACGTTGGACAAATACTTATATTGTTAACAGTAGTTTTTGGTCACATAAAGTTTTCCTTAATACTTGTTATTGTTGTACTGTATGTGTAATAGAATTATTTTTATTTTTATTACTTTAATACTCATCAAGAGTTTACTGAAAGTCTCGCCATCAATATCCGGTGAGAAAGTTGGTTATTTAATTGTTTTCTGTTTGTTGTGTGTATGTGTAAAATTTATTGATGACTTGAAAACTTAAGTGGCTGCAAAGAGGAAGAACACATTAACTCAAAATTACTGGCTTTGTTTGATTTTATTTTGTCCTGTCAACCAACTTGAGTGCCTTGGAATTTTACAAAAATTATTGTTGCAAAAGTTGGATTTAAAAATTCAATTTTCAATTTAGAACCAATAGTTGTAACATAAGCAAACCACAATTGCTTAAGCTGTTGTCACTGATGATAACTAGATGGAATCAAGGAACCAAAGTCTTTTAGGTGTTCTTAGAAACAGTGGAATTTAATTCCGGCTTTAGGAACTGACTAGTCACATATTATTTTATTATTGATGTTGATAAGGCCAAAATCATTAGTGAAACTTTGGATAGTGGTGATAATATGGTAATGTACCAACACCACCTTAAAATTTCATGGTAGATATCACTGCATTTTTTTGTGTAGAAGCATAAAATTAGAATCGAATCAGACAATCAAGATAAAGTACTAGAGTGAAGTTTGAAATGAATTGTGTTGTAGATAGCATATTTGAACAGCAAATTGTATAGTTTTTTTATGACCTAATAAATTATATCAGCAATTTTATACTCGTAGTTAAAATGATGGGAAATGGAGGTTTAACATACGATAGTAACTTTTCAGTTGTAGAGCGAACCTTAATTGTATTGACACTAAGGTGTGGGTGGTAGGTTTGCAGACGACATTGAGCTGATGACGGGCACTCGGCCTGGTCTCTACTGGCTGATATGCTGGAAGTATCTCTCGCCTCTTGCCATGCTGCTGATCCTAGTGGCCAGCATCACAGAGATACTTGTCGATGGCAGTGGGTACGTTACAGTGTCCATTCTCTTGCTCGACAACCTTGTCACAATATTTCTCTGTGCAATAGTCTGGTGTATTCTATTCCTGATTTATATGAATGACTTAAATAACCAGTTCATTCAAAAACCATTCTGTACACTGAAGTTGTAACCTTTTCCTAAATCAGCAATAACATTACTTAATAAATACTGATTAAACAAAACATTTACTATTTCATCTTAAAACAATTCAAATACTATCAATGAAGGGTTTGTAAAATCTTTTGTTGTTTATATTGATTATGGTTTAATATAGAAAATTAACATATTGATTATTTAAGTAAACGATTATCATAAATAATTTATCTTTGGAATAGAATTAGTGTCATTATACCTGCTAGTTATATAAAAATTGCTTATTTAGTCTATTTTCAGTTAATTTTCAGATATGACAATTTTTTATGGACATTCACCAGAGTTATAAAAGAACTGTTCATTTTACAAATAAAAGCTGTCATATCCTTAAGAAGTGTGACTCTAAAGAACATTACATGCCTATTTTTAACGTATTCCAGTCTGAAACCATTATAAATCTATATGTATTTGATGCAATTATTTACATTATCATAAATTTAGAATTTCCAAATTTCATTCATTCTTTCATAGTGTTAGTAGCATGATGCACAAGAATGCACAAAAAATACTAAAACTGATTTTTTTCACTTGAGTAACTAATAACCATATAAATTTGTTTCTTAAAATTTATGATATTTTGGAACATAAAATAAATTTATACTGAGATGTTGTGATCCTAGATGTGTCTGGGAAATAGGAAATAAATTATGAAAATAGGATGGAATCGTCAATAATATAATGAGTTTTATTCAGTCAGCACAAGTAAAAATTACTAACCAGATTAAAATACAGAAGAACAGGGCATACCTAGGAGGGAGAAGGATCAGTCGCCCCTAAAATTTTGTTTTACATTTTGATTATTTTAACCCAAGTATAACTTAAACATTCAAACTTCAAAAATATGTTAAAACACATGAATACAATTCTATATTTAATATCTTATTATTTAAATTTTGTAAAGCCATTTACAATACAAGATGATAATTGTTCTACAAGCTACAGACTTTTTGAACGACTCCTCTTTGCTCTAAAATAAATTCCTAAGTATGTTTCTGGAGAAGGATACGCTCATTGGAATGGAAGTAGCATGTCGAGATTGACTGACATGTTTTCTACAGATATCCGGCATGGGTAGCCAGCAAAGGGATAACGGAGACTAAAGAGTGGCCTCTCTGGGCGATGTTGTTGATCGGCTCCCTTGTGTTGGCGGCAGTGTTGTGGATACCAGCCATCGCTATTTGTAGGCAAGTACTTCACAATATTTTAGGGTTGAGTTTCAACAGATAATTTGATTTTTGAAACAATAATGCAAGTAATTAAGAATTAATTTTAGTTTCCGAAATATTTTTAGCCCTCATTTTGAGCAAAAGTCTGTGCCAGTTATTGGGCTAACATGTGTTTTACTTTTGTTATTAAATCTCTAAAATACCGTCAAATGGTATTGGTTTTTAATCGGAAAAGGAATGTTTAATTTATTTGATAGTAAACTTCCTGATCATTTTGATGTACAATTATATGTTTCTTTATTAACACCATACAGATGGTTTGTATTTTTTACAATCCTTTGGTACTAACAAAAGTAAAACTTTCACTTTATTATGTAAGAAAAATTCGTTTAAAAACTAATAGTTACATATCACAATTTCAGTAACATTTAAAGGGGTTTAATTAGCTGTCAAGTTTTCACAATTAATTGCAACATTTATGGAACCATATTTCATGAGTAGAAAATTGGAAACTAGGTCACAAAAAAATGGAATATTCATTCAGTAAATATTGTACAGCATACACTATTCCGTTCACAATATACAACCTAAAACGGTGATAATTTTTGTTGGGATCTAAACAATTTTTTATGTTTTGATTACATGCAAAACCTAAAAACTGTTTTGTGTCTTGAAATCAATATGTTTTTCTTTATTACCTATATTTTCCAATTACCAGAACTTTGTTCAATTTTTTTTGGAAAATTATTATTTGAATGATTTTGTAATTTAATGATTACATTTTAAATGACTGACAGTAATATAACTTTGTCCAGTTCACAGGACGTAGAAATGGTCATAATTATATAAAAAAGCAGTAAAAATAAATATAAAACAGATTTTATTATTCTTAGCACACATTGAATATCACAAATTGAAATATACAACATAGTCAGTCACTACAGTAGAAATCAATTTACTAGTAAAATAACTCATACTACAAAGTGTTGCAACAAAGTAAAGGACCGATCCACACTGATGCGATTTATTCTTTCAGAACCAGCAGCACAACCCTATTTTTAACCAAAATTAATATCCAACTGTTAAACATTTTTACCATCGAAGTGTCACAGTTGTAAACAGTATTTGTGCATTTTAGGGCATTTGGAATAGTAATAATAGATGACAACGAGAAGGCTTGGTTTCCTGCTCAAGACCTCAAGGAGTTCCATGGGATTGTAGATCACAGAGTGACGGCTGCAGAGACTCTGCTCTTCTGTATCAGAGAGGATGGGACCGAAGGGCTCTGCTGTCCCACAGGTCAGTGTGTCCTGCTGTCATACACAGCACCATATATTAAAATCAACCAATAATCAGTATTTAAATTAGATAGCCACAAGAAGTGCATTGTGGGATAATGTTAATGACAATATTTTAGAATAGTATATTTCCTCTGAGTTTTTCTCTGATTTGCTTATCTCAAATATGTACATTGCAGGCAATTCCGATGATGAGGATGATGATGATGACTCTTAGTCAGTTGGGATTACCGCTGCATCCAATGGTCATTACACAGTAGCAACTTCCTCTGGGTCTTTTACAGCTGCTGCCCACCGCAGCTGAAGCTGCTAGACAGTTAGGGTAGATCAGAGTAAGGGATAGATATTAAACCTATTATAGGTGAGCATTGATGTAAAAGATCCCCGGCATTAGTCAGCGTTCAATGACCTTTAGATGCAAAACGTTGTTAAGTTAGAGCTAAAGCTTTTTAGCTTCTCCTGTATAATATTGTTGTAGAAATTGCAGATATTTACCGAGTGCGAGTTTGATGAAAGTGTTTGGCCGCTTGAGTATGTATTGTCTCCTGTACGAACAGACTCGCTGACATGTCGTCGGTGGAGCGAAGATGACCTAGATTACTCCACTTAAGTTTATGTCTTACAGGAAATATAATCCGACGTTAAAACACACTTGTGTATATATCACCGATAAAATGGTATCTAAACGAAATATTTGCCTTCATGTCATATTAGCCTGAACATTACCATCCAGAACTATATCCGGCCTAATTATGCAGTTGTAACACCTTTCGGGAATGTCAGAGAACATGAGTTAATATTGTTTTATAACAACCAGAGAGTTGTTAAATTTAATGTATACAATAATTATTAACTGTTATTTAATCCACTTTACTGTGTCATACTTGGATTGGTAATATGCAGAGCTGTGCATTAAATGTTTTCCTCAAACCTGGACAGTATTATTCCTTTATACAAATTGTTTAATACCAAACTAAGATTTAGCAATTAATAACTTTAAACATACACCTAGGTCTTTCCTTATGTTATTAATCCTTTTTTCAGATGTCATTTATGAGTCTGTGTTATGTCATACAATATACAAGAACTGTACAAGATTCTACCTTTTTCTCTCATACATTCAATTATATTAAATATTGTAAAAACTTGATAGCTTAAGTCTGCAGTTCAAATCCTCTAATTAGGTATTTTTTTTCAAAATCTGATGTATTTCTTTACTTTAATGTTTTACGTAAGAGAGTCTTCATAACACAAATTGTTGTTAAAACCTTAATTTTTATCATTAGTTTTTTATGATGTCATGGGGAAATAATAAACCTTTATGAACCTTATCGTTTCCACAACGATAATGTCAATTAAGTCAATTTATTTAGTGAATAAGACACATAAATAAGATACATATCTAGAATCAAATTTATTTTTTGAATTGAAAATAATTACCATCTTTTGAATTTGAACATAACATAAACTGATTCCTCTGCATCAGAAACAACAATTAACAGTTTTAGGTAACTTTGAATTTTACAAAAGTAAATATGTATATTTGATGTGTTTCATTTTAAACAAGTAGTTATCTATTAATTAAATAAAGGTTTCTTTTCCATTCCTAATACAGTGACATCAAAACTATTATCGATGTGTTTGCCAGTTTGGGGAAAACATTTGAAACCAACCACGTTCAGTGTTATAAAGAAGTGCCTAGGATGTTAAGTCTGTTTTGTAAAAACAACGCACTTTTTCTATCATCGCACACAACGCAAACCACACACCATCGAGCAATAAGATAATTTAGGGATTTGAACGTCACTGTTAGAACAGCTTAACGCCTGTACATGTACTGTTCTCATGTTTTTTCAATGAATTACTTTTGTTATTTTTGCCAAATACTTGCACCACTACATAGTTTTATTTTTAATATTTTAACACATTTTTATATTATTACATCCTAAAAAAATTGTGTTAAGTGTTATATGAGTACATATGTGGTTGTATTTCACATATTTTTGTATTTTATGTGTTACTTTGCATATCACCTATGAATCTGTAGTTGGAACAAAGATATAAGCTTATTAAAATGAAATTTGTGATATTTTGTTCTACCATATTCATACCTCTAAGTGATAGCACAAATAAAATTGCACTCATATACAAAACACATACATAATAAAGTCACTACTGTGTTGACCTCACTATTAATTGAAATGAATAGTTTTAATTATTTAATGTATGAATAATGTGACTCTTAATTATGTATCATATATTTAAACTCTGAGAGGAGTAATGTCTTTCATTTTAAATGTAATCTGCTTCTAAAGACAGTGTGCAAGTTTGCAGGTACTTTGAAAAGTAAAATATTGAACAAACCAAACAAAAGGTTTAATACTTAGCATTTTGGAATTAAATTGTAGGTCATTTTGTCTTTTAACATAACTTGTGGACAAGAAAGAAAAGATAATATTGAGAAATCTTCTCATTTTGAAGTTGTGATAGAATTAAATAATCAGAATTATATTTTTTCAAGTGAAAATGATACTAGTAATTTAACTTAGCAATATTTTTTATTGATATAAATAAACTTACACGCTGTTCTTTATATCCCTCCATCTCTAAATATGACAATAAATATTCATATATATATCATTATATTACAAGATCATATACTGAATATTTCTTATAAATGTATTAATAGTTCTACTTTGTTATTAATGTAGTTATAAGAATTTCAAAAGTATTTTAAGATGTCAATTGTTACTTATTTTTGGATTTTTGTATTATCATCACTATTTCTAAACAGTTTTAAACAGTATCAGACACATGTAAATAATGAATAAACTACCCAATTCCAGATTATTGAAATGATGTGAGATATAGCTTTACTGGAGACAAAGTTTGAAATGTCACCTTCTTTATTTCATCAATCCAATAGGTCCAAAAAAGAACTATTGATTTAGGGATTAAAAAATCAAAGAACAGAAAAGTTTTCAGTTAAGAGGTCAGATGTGCATGCATATAGTTGGTATGGATGCACACAGTGAAGACTTTTGTTACTTTCTGTGAGTTCTTTCGATACTATAACGTAAATAAAGTAAGTCAGCAATACAAAATATATATCAAGATATAGTTTTGTATTTCATTAAGGACCCAACAGGGTCTTTTTAAAATTGTGTTGTAGTCTGTCCATGTGATAACTCCTGATAGAAATGTGAGACTTGAATCTTGGTATATAAGTTCCCTTTGGTCCAAGGGAGATCTATCATGTGATGAGGTTACTTTGTTGTATTGTTTGGTAAGATTTTCAGAAAATTCTGTCCAGTCCTTTGATACTCCTTGTTTATTGGAAATTTTGATCATGCCGTGTTTGTGTGCCCTTTTAAATTGTTACATTTTCAACTCTTGTTGAGAATTAAAAAACATTTGTTTATAAAAAGGCACTTAAATTGTATATTAGTTACTATTTAGTTCCATTTTTAGAGTTTTACGTTTAATATATTAAATAATATAGGTTAAATTTCCTATTACGCGTTAGTAGAAAACTCTTTAATTGGATAAAAATGTGACTAAACGTAAAAAGTTACTGTTAATTCAAGGGCCAAGTCAATTATAAATTCCTTTGTGTGTTTTATCACACTTGAGGTCACAAAGCTTTTTATTAAATGACACAACCACATTTATGATTTTCATTGAAATTTCGAATTTATTTCTTATAAATAAAATATAGTGAGTAACAAGGGTACCTTATTAAGAAATTATAATAACAGGAACCCTCTTCAGAATGTTTTTGCTGCAGTTTTTCAGTTCAGGGTCGAGTGAATATTTTGTATAAATGGAACCCACAATAAACTGAAGGTTATTTGTTTATTTGTTAAAGCAACATGACACGTGTCCAAAGTTCCACTCGATTACAAATTAGAAATAAATCTAATATGGATAATATCTGTGTAGAAATAGTGTTAATAATACTTTTTAAAATTAAGAATATCAATTTGGATATTTAGTTAATAAGATGTTTATATTTATAACTTTCATTGATCAATTACTTAAATAATTATCAATATTTCAGGGAATGTTTATCGTTCATTATAATTATTCTAGGCATTAAACACATGTTTGTATGCCTTGCATGTTTTTACAAAATCTGTTGATTTGAAATATATTCAAACTTGTAACGTTTGGGATCCAGTCATGACTGTAAGCTTTTTACACACTAATGAAATTACTGTAGTATTGCAAACATTTTCATTACAAATTAGGAAAGGCAGTTTTTTTTATTAAGTTCACTTTCATACATTTCAGCAACAAGTCCTTTATTGTTACGTTTCATTATGTTTATGAGACATTAAGCAAATCATATAACTTGTCATGTTACTACTAAAGTATTAATATCACGGGATATATTACATACTAGATATTAGGAATTTTCAGTTTAAATTAATAAAACAAAATTAAATAAAGTTCAGCTACTGAAAAATGAAAATAATTACAAAATGCAGAGAAATAACAAAAAAGTTTTTAAATTACTTCCTGTGGTATGTAAAACTTAACCTGTTTGATTAAAGAAAACATAATAAATACCCCTCTGTTATTCTTATATACAATAACTACCAAATCATTAGTTACAATAAAGGTGATTCCACATATTGAAATTCATGGTCTCTGACTATATTATTATCATATTAATGTACTTTGGTAGTTAGTTCCTTCAATATCTAGTAAGCTATTTCTGTTCTTAGTAAGAAATTGTCAACCCAAATTTAAACATATATCAATGCAAATTTTCTGTTTGTTTTTGGTGTATTCGAAAAACAATGTTAGAGTGGAGAGAAACTGACATAGTTGGTAGGAGGTACACTTTCAATTATAAAATAAAGGAATCTGGAAAAAATAGTTATAGATAAAACAGATTATTTTTCCATTTTTAAAAGCGCTATGCTTTGTTATTGGTTTATTTAACTATACCAAAGTTCTTAAACCCTTTGACTGAGGGGCGTTTTCTCAGTAAGAGTGCCACTGCACACGTGGCATGCTTTCTTTGGCTTGTCCTTCTTATTTGTAGTAGGGATGGTGGTGGAAAAATGCTGATCGGTAAGTCTCAGGGGAGCATCTTAGCCAAAAATTTGTCTGTAAGTCTTTCTCACGCCATTTTACGTAATCAGTTATTACACAAACACCCATGTTTATTTACTCACGGTAAACACAATAAAACGTTTACAATCAGGGCAATCAGTAACGTAATAGTGAGATTACAACCTGTATTCACTACACAAACAGAAATAGAATCAGCTGATTACATAAAACAACTAATTGTATACTGTGAATTGGGTCTGAAATAAATAAATAAAAGAGCAACTGGGATCTAGTGGGAACAAGAAAAACTACTTGAAAGTGTTTCTTATTTATTTTGCTAGAATACATTTGTATTCAAGCGAGAGATTATTCACCATGAAACATTATTGTGATTACTGTGGATGGCACGTAAGGCACTCCTGAATTTGTTCCCGGATTACTAGTCAAAGGTTTAACCAGTGTTATCATTTCACGTTTCTTTAGTCTAACTTCATCCAAAAATTTCATATTTAAAGTGATAATTAATTACTAACTAGTGAATTAAAAGTGTACACAATATGGGCATCTATAAGGTATTTTTTTAATAACTTAAAAATACTATTTGAAAAGGCCAGAAAGTATTGAATAATGTGTTAAATAAAAACATGAGTGTGTTGTGTGCTGGCATTTTAATTTGACTGTTGGACACATGCATTTGTGACAGGATACAATAATGTCAGTAACCAACAAAATATCTACAATGTTTACTACATTGTACCATATTCCCTTTTTGTATTTTTATCTTGACAGTATAATACAATTTATTGAGCTGAGAAAATGTTTAAACATTTCTCCAAAATCTCAGTGATGTAGGTGAAATTATTTAGAGAAATCAACGGCCTCTCAAAGAGATCAAGTTGGATGTTGCATAGGTTTTGAAAGGAATAGTGTAAAATGTTTTAAAAATAGTTACACAGTTCAGTGGACATGAACATTTTCTTCTCTTTCTTGAGTTTTAAAAATGTTCACAATAAAATTGTCTGGTACTAAATAAAATATATATTCAAACACTAGAATTACTTATAAAACTAATTTTTGCCATTGATACTGAAAGTTAATTTAATTCAATGTTGTAAATTCTATGCTTAGCTTTTTCGTTTTTGGATCCCAAACGTAAAATATTATCAATATGACACTGTTCAAATTGTTGTTTAGGTGTTATTGCACTATTGTTATTTCCCCAAATAAAATTGACAATACCTATCTTTGTGATAATATATTACTGTGCTGTTATAGTCGGTAGTAACTTGCAATTTGTTTACTGCAACATAATGAGTTTGTGTTAAACCGTTACGTGAAGTATTTGAGGAAGATAGCATATCCGGTATTTCATAGTATAAGCCATTTGACGTTTGTCAAGCAAGATTGCAGGCCAGATATTGTTTCTGGTGAATATTTAAATAGGAGTGATGAAGACAACTCAAAACCATTAAATAGAAAAACTTATAAATTGATCTCTTAACATTGTGAGATACAATCAATAATATGAAATTAATTGAAAATGTTAATTGTATAAATATGAAAGGGATTTACAAATCCACCCATCTTTTATAATATTTGTACAATGTTACTAATAAATTAATTTGACTTTTTCAGTTATATTCAATGTATTTGTAGTTCTTTATCACTTCATTATTTGAAAATGTGAAATAAAATCAAGTGCTACTGCCTTTGCCTATGAAAATAAAGGTTTCTTTATTATATTTGATAGAATTATTGAAAAGTATGAGCGTAAAATCTCCGCCAATATCTTAACAGAATTTAATTGTTATAATTAATTTATTGTATGTTTTTGAAACAAGTCCCTCTAAAGGTAACCTTTTTAAGATGTAAATTAATATTTATTAGATAGAGAAACCATCAAAATTACTGTCATATGCATTTGTTCACTTCATGTGTTATTTATAAAAACATAATGGAGATTATTAGCATAGGGGTTTTAGTCAATAGGGAGTTTTGTATTGATATTGCATAGGCAAAAAAATCCATAGAGTTTTTGGAAGTTAAGGAAAATGTAGTTACCTGATTTTAAAAACATGTTGCAGTAAGCAAAAAGTGATTGACAATAAATATACCTTTTATCCTAAGAGATTTAGAGTTGTTACAATTATTGTTGTTGTTAATATTATAACCTACAAATACAATTCACTATCATATCGTATCACCATATCTCTTAAACAGTTGTTCATTTACGAGCACTAGAGTAGTGAACAGTGTTTCCAACTTCTACTGGGCAACACTTTTAAACTGTCACAAACTTACAATATTAAATACTCTATGATAATTTTTGCAGTGAAGCAATTACTTCTCATTTATTGAAAAACAAATTACCAATTTTATTTTTGTAAATTCAGCAGATACTTTATGAGAGAGTGATGGTAACACAGTTTTTCCTAAGAGAGTTCTGTCTAAACCAATGGCATTTTTTTTAATTTATTATACTAAACATTTTTAAGGAGTAAAAAGTCTGAACCCATTTGCAAATTTTCATGATTTCCATGGTAATTAAACCTCTGGCAGAGAGTGATCAGGGAGCCACAGTTTTACTCCTCCCCTATGATGAAGGACTCTCTAAAAAGTAGCATTATATAGTATAAGTTATAATGTAGTAATTTATTTCATATTAATGCAGTTTGGATTATGATATATTAACATAATAGTTGTATAATGCACTACTGCAAGCAAATACTGTTAAATTATTTGCTAATTTAAGGTGTTCAGATCGTGTTCAAATTACCTAGAAGATGCATTGGAGAACTCGAGAAACACACTACAAAAATTTTAAAAACTATATCTATTTTAAATTTTATGAAACAGTATATAATTATGGAATTCATATAATTATTTACAAATTGATACTCCAAAAAACTACAACTAATAATTGTTCAAGATTTTTCAGTACAATGCTGTGTTCAGACTTCAGAGGGTTTGGATTATCTAGCTCTGTGTAAATTAAACAACTGTCGTTATAGTCAGCATTGATCCACTTTATCAAGCCTTAAAATTTCATAGTCCACATTTAAAAAGTTTTATTAATTGTATTCATATTGTATCTAAATGTAAAATAAGTACACTAGTAAAACATTTTTCTTAATTAAATTCTTGATCCTTAAAATATTTGCATTTCAGATGGCCCAGCTGTTGTAAATTTCAGAAATGAAACTTAAATTTGAATCCAGATAACATATTTCTATTGTAAAAAGTTTGAATGCATAAAATATTTAAATTATCATAGAGTACGTTTTGTAAGTTTCACGTTTTGAGCATATCAATAATTATTACAGATCCATATCTTTATGGTTACCTCTTATAATAAACACTGTATTGTATTTAATACAAACTGTACAAATTCATTCTTTCTTCGAATGTTCAACAACAGTTACATTTATTTATGTTTCAAGTTTCAACTAATTATGTATAAATGTAATATTTTTTCAAAACATTGACTTTTCTGTAGTTCATATAAAACTATTATACATTGTCATACTTTAATTTTTATCTTTTTATATGTAAATAAATATTAAATTATTTTTATATTGACCATTTTTACTAAGTGAACCTGTTTGTTAGTAAAATTCTGTACAAGCCTCACCTCATAAATAAAACTTAAAAAGTGACATCTCTCATTGTTATATTATACTTTCGTGTTTTATTTTGAATACAGAAAATTTTCAGGAGTTTCTATTTCCACAATAGAAGTTCTGTACCAGATTGCATTTATCTGTGTTAAAATTGTAATGCAATGTTTATATAAAAACAAATTTTTGTTCATTTAGAACTTATTTTGGAGCTTGATGGTAAAATATAATAGTTATGAATATAGGAAATAGAAAAATATCTATTGTAAAATACGTTTTCTATTATATTAATGTAATAAAAAAAACTGGTACATAGTCACGTTTGGTTTTGTAATAACGAAAACAAGATTTTTAACAGAAATAACTGCTTTTGTTTCTTTTAGTTCAGTCAATGATGGAAAATGTCATATGAATTAAAACTTTGAAGCCAAATCCCTATTACTTATGTGTTGGATTCGCTCATTTGATTTTACCACCAGGTTCCAGTTCTGTACCACAAACCTAATAAACGTCATGTACAGATGTTAGCTGTTAGCGTAAGTTGAGGATTTGTATAGTAAATCGTAGGTTAACCGGAGCGACAATAATGTTAACACTTGTCATGAAACTTAACTGTTGTAATTTAGTTGAGTACTTAGCCCCGTGAGTGTACGTAATATAGTTCTGTACTTGTAGGATCATTACTGCCACCCTGTCACAAATTATTGTTTGCTTCTATTCCTGTACTTTGTAAATAGGAAATAGCATGTTCGGTTATGTTGTATACATTTTGTACAGTGAATATAACTTATTATTGTTAAGATCATTTTATGATATTTTTTATGGAACTGTATTATTTTTTTGAGTATTATTTTCTAGCATGAACTTATTAACATAACTGTTTTTATGAATTTTTTGCTAACCTTAAATCAAGTTCTTACTGAACTGTGCTTTCCCATAGAAATGAAATTGTAGCATCGAAGTACATATTACTATGTTGTAAGTTGTGAAAATGTACTGATTTTATAATTAAGGCACTATTTTATGAAATCTTCATTTGTATGATAATATAAAATCCATATCTTTTAGAGATTACAACTTATTTACATTATTTGACAATGATATTCTTTGAAAATTTAGAAAATGAATGTGTTGCTTTGTTTTTATTTTGGCTCTATGCATACTGCAGTACCAGTACATTTGGTTCCACGTAGTTCTCTTTTTATAGTACTAATGTCTTGATCAAATTTAAAAAAAGTAACTTGACAACAATTATTATTTGCTATGTTGTATCCTAATGGAAGTGGCATTGTTTTAATACAAAAGACATTTTTAATAACTGATGATGCCCTAACCAGGGAAAGCACATTTGATGTTAAATTATTTTGTGGAAGTAACAAAAATGTCTTTTGTACTAAAACAATTATTTTATCTACTGGATACACCACTGATCAAAATCTCATAAAAAGTAGCCTTTTGGGAGTCATGTATTATTCTAAATTTTGGAAGGAATTCATTCATGTGGGGATATGGGATATTCATCAATGCATGGGGCATGGAAGGGCTTCTGCAAAAAATTAAAGTAATCTAAAATCTTTTTCCTTTTTTAAATTTGTTTTATATTATAATTCAGATTTCCTTTCAAAACATTACAACAACTTTTTTGTAAGCTATAACTTATAATAGACATTAACCTACAAAGTTAGAATACTCACAGCAGAATGGGAATCTGGAACATTTTTGAAAATTAAGGCCTTGCAAATCAATTTAGTTGGCATTTTGTTATTTAAGTATAATTCAGTTTTTTTTTTTTTTTATTGTTTACCACAGTATGGTAGTAAAAAACCGTTAGTCTAGCATATTAATAAACATAACTTATGAACTATATTACTGAGAAGAGTAGACTCTGTTTTATTCTGATTGGTCAGAGAGAATAATAATTAACTTCAAAGCTTTGAAAATGAATTACATGTATATAATTGTAGATACTCTGAAAACCCAAATGTTGATGAAATGCATTTTCACCATGTGGATATTTATAATTCTCTTGTCTAATTGTATTACAATTAGTCACTGTATCGTATTACTAATTGTATCATTTCCATGTTCCTTTGTAAAGGCCCATACTCAGACCGGTTTTTTTCGGACAATTTTACCAGAGCCTCACCACACCTCTACTTGAAGGTGTCGACATCAGTGTCGACAGACAGTGATGGGTCATGACGGAGCCAGCTAAATATTTTTTCTGGAGCCCGCCTTAGTACGGGGCCATGCCTCTGCATTAATTCAATGCAAACAGTTGAAAAAACATTAGTCCAGATTCCCAACAAGGTCGATTGATGGATTATAGAGTAATTAAATTAAATTAATACATTTTAAAAGTTAATAATTCTATTTGTTATTGCATTAAATTTTCAAATTCTGACATAAAATTGTCAAACTTAATACATTTTGTAGTTGTGTTGTTGATATTTTTTCTGAAAATATTTACTTACTTACAGATGTATATATTTCATGGAATATTTGTTTGTTTTTTCCATCTTCAATTAAATCTTTCTTGTGTGATAAACTTGTTACATAAAGTACATCAAATAGTGCCCTTACATAACTGTTTTAGTTATAATTTATAATTAATTACTTAACAGTTTGACCTGCAAGTTGCCTTCCCCTTATTCTTGAGTTTGTCTATATACTTTGTATGGCATGTTATTGTTAGTATACATTTTGTAAAATTTCCCATTAAACTATAGGTTATAATAATACTTATAAAACTTAAATATTGTGTTAATACATATTTTTAACTAAATATATCTTTTGTATTACTTATTTAAACTTATTATTTTATTTTTTTATATATGATTATTTTAAAGCACATTAGAGTCTGGATTGTTCGGCTGTACATTTTATTTAGTTTCATACAACATTTTGAGAACAAATAAAGAAGATTATATACAAATATTTTAAAATTATGTTTTATTTGTTATGTTTTTTTTCTTGCTTAATTATCATGTGAAAGGTCACATAAAACAATAAATTTGAGCCTTTTACATAAATTAAGAAAATTTTGGAATGATCAAATATTTATACTGTGTCTGATACTGCTTCAGTCATACTGTTTGTGATCAAGGATTGCTTAAATTGCTTATTGTGATTTTTGGCTATTCAAATAATATTTAGACTATCATCACTAATTAGTTGCCTGTCACAAAGTTCCAATCAAAAAATGAGCTACTACAATAGTCACTTAAGAAATTCACTGACTTAGGGTCTGGAATATATTGTTATTTTCTTCAAATCTGGCATACATTTTTTCAATTCTACGGAATAAATAGACTACCCAAATCCAACTAATGGAATGAGTGTTAGATAATTTTTGAACTTTTTTTGGGATCTTTTACTCAAATAAAAGCTTTTAGCTGCATTTATGGCAAGGCAAATTTCACATTTGTAAGTCTTTTAACATATTTTTAGCTGAACTGGTTCTTGATTCTACTTATTATTTAAATTAATTAGTCTTTAAAATGGTTGAAAACTGAATGCAGGCATTGAAGATGTCCCATTGATGACTTTTCACTGGTGTAAATAACAAAAGTTTACATTTCCATATACCCACATAGGGTAAAATAAAGTTACTTTTTATGTGAATCTACCTTTTTAAGGAAATATTTTATGTGTTTTGGGGAAACCTCGTATATAAGTGGAGTTGTTTATCGTTTGAAGGTCTTAGTGAGTTTGTTGAGGTCAGCAGTACAAAATTGTGAAAACCCTGAAAAATGCCTTTAAATATCATATCATCCTGATTACATTAAACTGAGGGGGAAAATATTAGTTTTTTTGCAGTACCTTGGAAATTAATGTGGCCTATCTTGTGCTTGAGAGTTTGATTTAGTTACTTCAGCTCTGGGTTCTGCCAAATTAAACTGATTAAAAAAGGGGGTGATGAATATTTTATTTTACCAAGCGAAGTTAGGGGTAAGAAGCGCTTAATAACACTTAACCTGGAGACTAACAGCTTAAGGGTAACTTCTGAGCAACCACCAATGGCTGGGCAAGCGGGCTGTCTAATTAATAGTGAGACTCTATTGTGTTTTTGTTTTTTTTTTTTGTTTTAAACTAACAATTTAGATTGAAGATGGTCTTTACAACTTCTATCATACTATTATTTCTGCCTTACATCTTTATTTCATTGTAAAATATGTCTAAGTATATGACATTTTTAATGCTGCAACTGCTTTGATTTTTTGCAACATAAAACAGAGTTTTTATCATATATATTTGGTTTTAGTTTTGTGTTGCCGGAATTACCATTTAAGTAAATAAAGTAATAAAAATGTTACATTCATTTTAAATAATTCATTATTGTTTATCCCATTTAATTTTAAGATTATCAGAGAACCTCTTCGGAGAGAATTACTTCAAGACAACGCATCCCATGATAAGCTGTAAAAATATTACCAAAAAGTCAATTACTTTTAATTATTTGCTACTTTACTTGAGATCTAACTATTCACATATATATATTTTCGTCCAGGTAGAGCCTACTCTAGCCAACCGTACATGTGATATAGTAAATACTATAGAGCTAAACTAGAGTAGACATTTTGTAAACTCCTTGAACTATGGTTGGTGATTATGTATAAAGTCTGTACTTTAAGTCAATAATTTCCAATCAGTGGGTGACTCTTGCAATGACTAGTCTGATGAATTAAATTATTTTATAAGTGTTTTAATTCCTTTTTTACTTTCAAATGTATCATTAAGAGTGGACTATCATTTTATGAACCAAAGCCTTCCATTTGGTATTATTTAATGCACATTTTTCAATTGTGTTTAGACTTAAATTTTGAAGGAGTTTCAGAAAAATATGTGTTTTTGGATTAGAGATTTCACTATCACTAAAAAGAAAGAAAAGAATTCTTCTTTTTAATGCGGGGGTAAGACCTTAAAGGTTAAAAATGTAATCAATCGACTGAATGTCTCATTTAGATCGATATATATTTTTTTCTATTGTATTGTTTCTTATGAATCTATTATTTATAATAAAGCAACTTGTTTTATTAAAAAAAAAATCTTATATTATATACTGCCATTATAAAATTATTTTCATTTTATTAACTTAAATCTAATAAACCTACCCAATAAGGATTCTAATTTAAAAACATTTTTTTCCCAAGCAAATTTCAGTTAATATACACTGTTTTTCAAATTGGCTCAGATCGTTTAAGTAGTTAATGCAACAAAAGAACAAAAACGTCTAATTTTAATATTCTAAAGTATTAATTAAAAGAAAGTTCGTTCATTTTGTTTTTAAATTGAGATTTAGAGAACATCTAAACAGCAGGTGGCAAGCAATAAAACAGCATTTTCAACACAAACCCTCGCCAGCTGTGGTATGGTATCCTGCCACTGCTGAGTATGATTATCCCTGATGACAGAACACTACATCAGCTTTTTGTTAAGTAACAAGGTTTACCAGTAACTTAGTTCCTACATTGTGCACTATGGTAACTGTATGTTTCATACAAATCTGCTTGATAGTTAAAACATTCACTCCTGACAATATTCAGCTATGTAATACAATTTTCCAACATTACAAACAAATGTATTGTTTGGGAACCCGTGAAGAAGAGTAAGATGTACCTGACTTAAATTGTAGCGAAAAACAAGAAATTCATGTTAAATTACAAGAAAAATAAAGTATTAACAAGTTGCAGCTTGGCAGTGTCAGGAAGAACATTTTTAGTCTATACAACATCTATTTAGTAACAAAACTATATTATAGTACTAAACCAAACTATAAAATAACATGATCATTTGAGGCAATTAAACTTATATAAGATAATTTTTGGTCATGAAACATCTGTTGATTACTGTTGCGGTGGACACACCTGAAAGTCAAGACATTTCTTGAGAGGTTTGTCAAATCTTCACACAAAAACTTACTACCAATGAATCCATAAGAGTATTCAAGTCATCCTTGACAAACTCTTCTATGTATTTCAATCTTCCACATTCAAAAACCAGTTCCTCTCACACCCATTCAAGGAGGCTATAAAATACTCCAAAATCACCCTCTGGCATACTTCTCTTGACTTTGTTTTTGTACAGTAAGCACTGTTTTTCATGTTAGAGTAGAATTACCAAATTATAACCAGGAAACTCTCACTCTTTTACAGAGTTGCTTATAACACAGCAAAATCTCCTCTGTGTATATACTTCTCCTGGTTTGGCATTTTTGTACAGTTAAGCACTGTTTTTAGAGTAAGAGTAGAATTACCAATTTCCAACATGAAACATCTCTCTTACTTCCTCCAAAGAGATTCTAACACACCACAATTTCTAGCTTCACTTATCTCGACTCCAGCTCTACTATTATAAATCACAGTTTATGGAGTAAACACAGAATTACTGTATTTAACACAGTAAGTTATGAATTGTGGCATAATTTGATCATGATACAAAGAATCTTATATTGAGTTTTTGTTGTGCTATTGATGTTCATCTTGGGTATTTATTGAATATATATATATAAAATAATTTCTGAACATAAACTCTATATTGTACTAATCTGTTACAAAAACCTACCATTAATTATGTTTTTAATGGAACATATTAATTGCTATGTACATTAAGTTAATTCTATGAATGAAAATTTCTCTGATTGTAATGATCACTTTCTTCATCGTCAGGTGTTTTTCTTAGACCTAATAAACTTCAAAATGAAAATCATACAAGATTTTCTTCTACTGGAAGTACTCTTATTTTATATTGGATAGGATTTTTTATTGTAGCATTTGTTACAGTAAGTACCAAAGCATTATCTTCCGGATTGTTCTAAGCATTGAACAATGCATTCACTGAAAGGAATGTTTACTTCCAGATGGTTCTTGTACAGCATCGGAAGGAACAGGCTAATTTTCCACTAACTGCACTAATTTGAACAAGACATTGAGTAAAATGATCTATTGCCAATAGTTAACAGGTTTCAATCTCATATTTGATAGACAATAGACAAGTTTCTTTATTGACATATTCTTAAAGAATAGTAATAGAGTCACATATTATTACAAAAAGTTAGCTTATGATGAAACAAAGTCAAGGTTTTTGTAGAGCATTCCACAATTTCCGGCCGATGTAGGATGGTTTTTCTTCAAAGATTGCTGTGCGATGTGGGGGCAGAAGGTAGTTAGTTGCATGACGAGTATTGTATGAGTGGAAGTCTTTCCCTGTTTGAAGACTCAGACTATGAGCATGTAGAATAACTTCTTGAATGTACAGAGCAGTGATAGTCTTTATGCCAAGGGCTTGGAAGGCTTGCCTGCAGCTTTGTTGAGGTTCAAGGTCAGCGAGGATCCTGATGGCTTTTTTCTGTAGGATGAGCACCCTGTTGAGGTTCCCAGCAGAGGACCCACCCCATACAGCGAGCCCATACCTCATGTGCGTTTCTACTAGTGAATAGTAAGCTGTTTTTGCTGTTTCTAAATTTCCAGTCCATTTTATGTGCCGCACAGCGTATATACCTGTGCTGATTTTTTTGCACATGCCATCCACATGCTCTGTCCAGTTTAGACTTCCATCCAGGATGACTCCTAGAAATTTAACGTGGTTTTCAATTTCTACGTCAGGTATTTTTGGAATGTAGTCTTTTCCTTTACTAAAATTAATCTGTATTGTTTTTGATGGGTTTACAGCCAAGTCATTTTTTCTGCAGTATATCAGTGCTTTGCGCAGGGAGTTGCAGGCAGTTGTATGCACTCCTTCTGCTGTAGCATCACTGATCTAGTGCATGTTGACTTCCAACATCTAAGTATTGGACTAAGATGAAAGTTGAATGGCTTATAATATTTATTTTGCAGTTCTCAACATATATTCTTTGTAGCCATAATTCACCAACTATCCTTAATCATGTATAGAGAGGTAAAATTGTTTATTTTCAGACAAAAAATCGAAATAATGGTGTAATAGGATTTTGTTGTTATTGTCAGTTTTGATCAGTATTTTGTTTTTATTTTTAAACAGACAACTCAGCCAAAGTGTTGCAAGAGCTACCCCATCAGCCCCTAAGTTAGACTTAGTAGGGGTTTCCAGTGTTGGTATAAATGTTGTTAACTGATCTAAAATGTACAATAAACCTGCACTGATTACTGTTGAGCTGCTGACTCGGCAACGGGCTGTAAATAATCTGTTGTTGTCTAATGTCAGTCAATAAAGATATTATTTCGATTAGTGTTTTCATTTAATTCCCTATTCTTCTATTAATTAATGCAGTTTTAGTGATTTACAACTTAGTAGTACTGCAGTGCTGTGTCACGAGCAGTTATACATTCTAGAGTGTGTTCTGCAATATGTATATAGTTATTAGTGATGCCATAGAATGTCAGAGGTTACATCAGAGGCAGTTTGCTTAGTGGGATTCTCAAGTACTATCAATCAAGAGAAAAATCATGACCATTAACTTTGTAAGTTTTGTAAATTATACAGTAAAGTTTTTCCTTTGAATGGCAAAACAAAGACACAATTGTAAAACAATTGACATTCTGAGTATCCCAAATGTACTACATGCAATGCTAATGAAACATCAGGCCAATATCACTCAAAATGTGCTTTTATTACATATTCAGATTTCCACCTTCAGGACTTCTTGAATTTTGTTTTCTTGCCCATAAAAGATATAATATAAGAAGTGAGGTGGTATAAAGTTGAATTCGGTTTTAAGAAGAATTTTAAGACCCCTCTAGTAAAAATAATGGTTTTCAGAAAAGTTCCTATTTATATGAATATGTGGGTTTAAGAGGCCACTATGGGCAAATTAACTGACCAAATTTGGCATACGGACTCACTTGCTGGAGGCTTTTTGCCCTAAAGTCTTCAGGAGAGTTTTAACAAAATTTCTTCATTAGTTGAGCACAAATGATTTACATATAGTTCACCAAAATATTATTCCGTAATCAGGCAATTAAGTAACTAAAGGTTAAGTTGACAAATCAAACTAGGGGGTAAATTATACCAGACAGTTAAATTTTACTAAGGTATTAGTTTGACAAAAATATTCATTTACATTAAAAATTAACTATATTAACCTAACTGAGGTATCAAATACAGAGAAAGAAGCCATCCAAGACAAAACACTAATAAATGTTCTAAAGTTGTGTAATTTTTATAAAAATTATATAGTTGAAAGTTGGGGCTACAACGAGGGCCTACTCAAGACTGAGCTTGAATTGTGGCACAACAGCTTCAAGACCCACTCTCTAACGTACCAAAAATCGCAATTGATGTGTTGAATTTATGTGACAAGGATTTATTTCCCAATATCCACACATCGTTGAGTCCCTGTGACTACAAGTACTGCTCAGAGGTCACTCTCTACATTATGTCTGCTAAAGACGTACCTTAGGAATACCATGGCGTGAAACAGTCTGACTGGACTAGCAGCATTGAATATTCGCAGAGAAATTGAAGTGACCAGTTCAGAGGTAGTTTCTGTACTAAATACATCAAATAGACGTCTAGATTTTGTGTTGTAAATCCATAATTCATGCCTATACTTTTGTTCCTATTAAATTTAGATTTTTAAAATCAAAATAGTATTTTTTCTTTCCACAATATTAATATTATAATTATAATGGTATAAATCCCAAACCACTTATTATTCTAGACAACTAACCTTACTCTTTAATGTAACGATTATGTAATACAGTCCTGCAACAGCAACACTACTCATACGAGACATAATTAGTACATTTAATGGTTAAGCCCCCCAAATCAAAAGTCTGGGTACACCGTTGGGACTGTCTAATACATCCAAATAACCTTTTTTTTACATTACGATGAAGATAAAATACTGACTATGAATAACAGTGTAGTTTATATTTTCTGGACACACAATGATGATGCCTTTTGAAGTGGACCAAATATAATTTTAAATTTTTTTAACTCTCTTTGTCTGAGTCATATTATAAGGATTGAATGTGTCATACATTAATACTGAATTTTTGATTTTCAAACATTCAAGCCATTGTATATAAAACATCATATTAATAATTAATTTGTTGAAATAATATTGACAAGTTAAATATTAAAGTTATTCTGTTGTGATTAAACTGATAAACCAAGATGAAAGTAAATGTAAAATACTTATAGGTCAATGTTAAATTTTGAAAGAAAACATTGTAGTTTTGTAAAATATTATATACATTCTACTTAAAATTGATATAATTATTGATATAATAATTCATTGACTATACAATTCAAGTTATAATTTTTGGGAAACTTCACTGATTCAATACCAAGCTTTGTTACTTTTGCTATTAAGTCAATATAATGATGGATCCACCATGTAAAATTCAAATTTTTCATTACACGTGTCTTTGATTTGCTTTATAAACAAGATAGAAGTTAGCCACACCAAGTGTCTTAACAGGTTTTGCTGAGGTTGTTTGCAAAATTTCAAATCCATAGCTAATTTCATTCTCGAGATATCTTGTGAACAGACAATCATATCAAAAAGAGGTTGACACAAAAATTACGCATCATATAACTCATTCTTGTAGAAATTTCATGCAAAATGTAAAGTCTACATATGAAATCTATCTCGACATATTTCTCTTGCCACATGATACATTCAGATTCTTGTTCATTAAATTGGGTTTAATATCAGTGTTTAAATAATAAGCATCTACACACCGAGTCACTATAATTATGTACATGTTGGGTTAGTTATGTTACATGTATGTCAAGTGTGTAGTACGTATGTTCAAATGTGTTTACACATTTATTTATTTTGGTATTTTCACATTGCGATCATGAATACTGATAAGACCAAAATAAAAATATTCGCTAACACTCAGCCAAATCCCACAGTGAGACATTTACTATAATGTAACTCAATGTTTCTCATATACAGGGTGAATACTGATAAGACCAAAGTAAAAATATTCGCTAACACTCAGCCAAATCCCACAGTGAGACATTTACCATAATGTAACTCAATGTTTCTCATATACAGGGTGAATACTGATAAGACCAAAGTAAAAATATTCGCTAACACTCAGCCAAATCCCACAGTGAGACATTTACCATAATGTAACTCAATGTTTCTCATATACAGGGTGAATACTGATAAGACCAAAGTAAAAATATACGCTAACACTCAGCCAAATACCACAGTGAGACATTTACCATAATGTCACTCAATGTTTCTCATATACAGGGTGAATACTGATAAGACCAAAGTAAAAATATTCGCTAACACTCAGCCAAATCCCACAGTGAGACATTTACCATAATGTCACTCAATGTTTCTCATATACAGGGTGAATACTGATAAGATCAAAGTAAAAATATACGCTAACACTCAGCCAAATCCCACAGTGAGACATTTACCATAATGTCACTCAATGTTTCTCATATACAGGGTGAATACTGATAAGACCAAAGTAAAAATATTCGCTAACACTCAGCCAAATCCCACAGTGAGACATTTACCATAATGTCACTCAATGTTTCTCATATACAGGGTGAATACTGATAAGACCAAAGTAAAAATATACGCTAACACTCAGCCAAATCCCACAGTGAGACATTTACCATAATGTAACTCAATGTTTCTCATATACAGGGTGAATACTGATAAGACCAAAGTAAAAATATTCGCTAACACTCAGCCAAATCCCACAGTGAGACATTTACCATAATGTAATTCAATGTTTCTCATATACAGGGTGAATACTGATAAGACCAAAGTAAAAATATTCGCTAACACTCAGCCAAATCCCACAGCGAGACATTTACCATAATGTAACTCAATGTTTCTCATATACAGGGTGAATACTGATAAGACCAAAGTAAAAATATTCGCTAACACTCAGCCAAATCCCACAGCGAGACATTTACCATAATGTCACTCAATGTTTCTCATATACAGGGTGAATACTGATAAGACCAAAGTAAAAATATTCGCTAACACTCAGCCAAATCCCACAGTGAGACATTTACCATAATGTAACTCAATGTTTCTCATATACAGGGTGAATACTGATAAGACCAAAGTAAAAATATTCGCTAAAACTCAGCCAAATCCCACAGTGAGACATTTACCATAATGTCACTCAATGTTTCTCATATACAGGGTGGCCATGACCTAGTATTAAAATTTTTGTGGGTGGTAATACAGCATAAATGTGACAAATACTGAAATTAAAAGTGAATACTGATAAGACCAAAGTAAAAATATTCGCTAACACTCAGCCAAATCCCACAGCGAGACATTTACCATAATGTCACTCAATGTTTCTCATATACAGGGTGAATACTGATAAGACCAAAGTAAAAATATTCACTAACACTCAGCCAAATCCCACAGTGAGACATTTACCATAATGTAATTCAATGTTTCTCATATACAGGGTGAATACTGATAAGACCAAAGTAAAAATATTCGCTAACACTCAGCCAAATCCCACAGCGAGACATTTACCATAATGTAACTCAATGTTTCTCATATACAGGGTGAATACTGATAAGACCAAAGTAAAAATATTCGCTAACACTCAGCCAAATCCCACAGCGAGACATTTACCATAATGTCACTCAATGTTTCTCATATACAGGGTGAATACTGATAAGACCAAAGTAAAAATATTCGCTAACACTCAGCCAAATCCCACAGTGAGACATTTACCATAATGTAACTCAATGTTTCTCATATACAGGGTGAATACTGATAAGACCAAAGTAAAAATATTCGCTAACACTCAGCCAAATCCCACAGTGAGACATTTACCATAATGTCACTCAATGTTTCTCATATACAGGGTGGCCATGACCTAGTATTAAAATTTTTGTGGGTGGTAATACAGCATAAATGTGACAAATACTGAAATTAAAAGTGAATACTGATAAGACCAAAGTAAAAATATTCGCTAACACTCAGCCAAATCCCACAGCGAGACATTTACCATAATGTCACTCAATGTTTCTCATATACAGGGTGAATACTGATAAGACCAAAGTAAAAATATTCGCTAACACTCAGCCAAATCCCACAGTGAGACATTTACCATAATGTCACTCAATGTTTCTCATATTAAATGACCTAGTATTAAAATTTTTGTGGGTGGTAATACAGCATAAATGTGACAAATACTGAAATTAAAAGTTTTTATTACTCACACACATCCAGAGAATTACTTTAATTTTTTAATAAAACGATGAAAATTTTACCAAAATTATAAAATTACTATGAAATTTCTACATATTTCTCGAACTTTATTACTAACATTGTGTTCTACATAAACTAAATTTTGAGTATGCCTTCACAATTCTTTAGATAAAGGGAAGATCCGGACACCCACTAAAATCTACACAAATTGTAAAAATATCTGCAAGAGATTTTATTTCAACATTTTTTTTTATAAATAACCTACTATTAATTACATATTTCATAAACTTTTTGCCTTCTACCAGACTTTGTTATTCATATATTTACTACGTAGTTGAGGATAAAATAAGATTGCCAAAGATTGGTAAGACTTTTTATCGCAACTTACCAGTGATCAGGGCTAAAAGTCTGAAGTACTCAGCTACACTCAGAAAGCATTGTGCTTTGTGTTGCATGTCAACTCTCGCAGTGTGGCATTCTAGGACAAATTCCTTGGCAAACATGAGCATTTTTCATAGTCGATTAAACCACTAAAATAATTAACTATTTTATAAATGAGTTATGTAATTCACGAATACAATTAGTTTATAGATTATTGTGTATCTTTTCTGTATTCTGTTCTGAATCGCAAAAAATTAACACTTTGACTACTGGGCGGCACAGTGTCTAAAATGTTGACACACGCACTACAGAGTGCTCCATTATCATTGGTAGTGAACGTGTTATACAAGCATGTGAACACTACTCTAGTTAGACAATTTATTAGTATATAAGGTTTAAAAACAGTATGGTCTACAATAAGTATTAGGTAGTAATAATTAATAAGGTGATGGAAATTTGATGCTTAGAAAATAAAGTTTATGATAGTGAATATAATTAAAATGCTAATTTTATATAATGTTGAACTGTCTTTTATGCCCCTGACCACCATTGCATTATACCATGAAACCAGTAAAATAAAAACCAATCTACATACATTGGAGTCATTAATGTTTATAACATCGGGCAAATATTAATATCAATATCGGGCAATTTCCCAGAAAATTAAAAATATCCAAAGTAATCCCTATTTTTAAGAAAGGTTGTGCTAAAGATGTTTCATGCTATAGACCGGTTTCAATTCTTTCATTTTCAAAAATATTTGAAAGGCTTGTATATAGCCAACTTCTCAAGTATTTAGAAACAAATAATTTATTAAATAAAGAACAGCATGGGTTTTTGCCAGGGAGGTCCACTTAACTGCTGGGGTGGAATGTATAGAAAATATAATAAATTCAATCAATATTGGAAAAAAAGTTATAGGCATTTTTTTAGACCCATCATGCGCATTTGACAGCGTTTCTCACAACCTTCTAATAACTAAATTAAAAGGACTGGGAGTACAAAAAAAGAGCTTGCTTGGTTTACTTCATACTTGAGCAATAGAAAACAGTATGTACAAATACATATTTTTACAGAATATAATCAGTGCAATAACTATATTCGGAAAGTTGCCTCCAGACAGCAAGTAGTAAAGCACGGGGGTGTGGCAACAAGGGTCAATATTGTGACCTCTACTTTTTGTATGTTATCTTGGAGGAATAGCTAAAAGGACCAATTTCAGTAAACTGTGCTTATATGTGGATGATACAAATTTGATTGTAACAGGAAAATCACAGGAGGAAATTGAAATATAAGCTTTTATAGATTTGGCTAATATTGAACAATTTCTTAATCAACACAATTTGTTACTGAACTCAAAAAAATCAAATTTCATACGATTCTCACCAAAACAAAACAGGCAAAATTTAGAAATATCTATCCCAATTGGCGATAATTACATAGATCAGGAAAATGTTTCAACATTTTTGGGACTAATCATAGATGATAACCTGATTTGGAACCAACACGTGGGATATGTATTAACCAAGATTTCGTCAGGGATTTATGCATTGTGGCGCATGTTGGAATTGTGTGATTTGGATGCCCTCAAAAAGTCAACTTTGCTTTGATTCATTCACACCTAGTATACGGGATATGTATATACGGTGCAACATCCAAGCAAAATCTGGATAAAATATTGATCAAACAAAAAAAAGCAATATTAAGAATCATGCTAAACTTGAATAGATTAGACTCGGTGATATTAAGATCCCTACCATTTATAGTTTATATATAATAGAAGTAATAAAATTTTAAAACTTCATTTTTAACCAAGTACCAATTAAAATGATACAAAAAAAGTTCAAATGGCGTAGCGTCAGAATGACACTAGTTGGTTTCACTTAACACAGAGCCACAGTGAGGGTGTTAACTACATATATTATAGCTAGACATTTATTGTGCAGTAGTTTTAACATGTTGACCGTGGCAGATGCCTTACAGTGTAGATTCAGATTGTACTAATTGGTCTAGCTTAATACAGAGCCACAGTGAGGGTGTTATCTACATGTATTATAGCTAGACATTTATTGTGCAGTAGTTTAACGTTAAAAGCTGCAGATGCCTCACAGCCATTATCAGATTGACCTGAAATCTTTTTCAGGCATACTCTGGAACCCCCTTTTGTAACCAACACTATAAAAAGAATCTAATAAGACCCCAAACAAAGATAATTTTTATCTCTGCCAATGACTACTATCAACCTAATGGAATATTTCATCATTCATAAATGGATTGGACCAGAAGTTTCCTTTTGAATTTTACCTTAACAAAATCTAATTTAAAAAAATTTTAATAATTTTCAGGATCACATAAATAATAGTTTTTAATCAAAAACCGTCTATTCTAAATTATTTGATCATTCTCTTCTTATCAGGTCCTCTTCATTTTTAACTTTTTCAGAAATAATTTTAAGATATTTACATAACTATTGGATCGATCAAGTCTTCTGATTCAAACAATGTCGAATAACTGATAACGCAATTCAATCTTGAGACATTTTGGCCTTGCTATGGAAAGTATTTTCAGTCAACAAACATTTGGACCAGTGTTGATTGGCTGAAGCTTAAATCAATCAGAAATTAATATAGCTTCTGTACCACAGGCTGCCAAGTTTTTGATAAAATGATGCTGTCTTCTTTGTTGAATTTATTTTCACTTTCAATTATTTCTAAGGTTCCTCTTATTATTCTTGGAAATAGTATGGAATGTTTACAAGTACTTTTGTTTTGTCAGAGTCTATTGCATGATTGGTTTTGTAATTGTATTCTGTTATAGCTAATATTTCTGTATCCTGATGTTTTGTGTGTGCCTAATGTAACTAATGCATGTATTATTTCTCCAATGTAGACTGAGCCACAACAACATGGAATTTGGTAGACTCCTAGCTTGCACAGAGTAATCACGTTTTTTACTGATATCAAGCAGTTGTTCAATGTTTGATCCAGCTTGAATACAGCTTTGATATTTTAAAGCTGTACAATATAATGCAACATTTCTTTATACATTATTAGTTTAGGTTAAAATATTGACAACTGACATGTTACCTTTAGCCATACTGAAAACTATAAACTTAAGTGAAGATGTTTTAATATATAAATAAATTGTGTCTCCTTAATATTCTCTCAATTTTATCAGATGCTCCTTGGCTGTAAGGAAATAAGCTAGTTTTGGACATCTTAAATTTTGATGTTTATCTAAATGTGTGGCAAATTCTGCACCTAGCTTTTGTACTTTGTTTTTGAAATCTGTGTTCTATTGTACCCCTTCTCCTGAATGTTCTCTTCTCTGTATTCTAGATTGTAATTACCCCATTTTTATTAACCAAATTTAAGACGTTGAGTAATTTTTATAATTGTCAGAGTTTACTCAATATGGTTCTAATAGTTTTCTGTAGTATACTCATAATTGCTGTTTCCATCATTCACTGCTAGATAGCATACAACTACAACGTTTCAAGTGAAACAGATTTTAGGGTTGGATGAAATATCTTCTCACAGACAGAACATAATCAAAGCCACTATCAAAATCTAATTTCTAATACAATAGGAATTGGAGAGGAAACAAATTAGTCAACCATCTTAACTCACAATATTCTGATATATATTTCAGAAATATACTAAATAAGTACTAAACATACACATTGACAAGTAAAAAATTATGTTTCACTTTTGCAAGGAAATCATATTTTTGTTTGTAACAAATTAACTTTCATGCATATTAAAATGCTCATATGCAACATATTTTATATAAAAAGAACGGCGGGTATATTTAAATGGAAATTCTCTTAACATATTTTTTAATGTGTGTCTATGCAAATGTTTATCTTGTCAACAAATTAAACTAAACAAATGATATAAAAATGATTGTAGAATGATAAAAGTGTAAATACATCAATGAGTATTGATAATGGTGTTGCTTAACAATAACAATGATAAAAAGCGAACCACTGACATCAGTACCTTATGGTGCATCATTAATGTGGCTCAGTTTTTGCCATTAGTTGTCAAAAACAGCAGAAACAATACAGACTGATTGCAGCACAAGAAATCTACTTTTCACAATTCATGGAAGAATCGATGCGAGCGACAATTGAGTAGAGTTTAATGTTAACATAAACAATAAAGAATACTATACTACAAGCACATGAAGAACACAATAGTTTTATCTATTACATTAATTAGCTAAAAAGGGCAATTTAAATTTCCTACTACAAAATATTCTTACAACAAACTTTTATATTGCATTGCTACAACAAAAAGGGCAACTTTTGGAGATCATACCTTGCAGCGAATAGAAAAATTAAAAATACTTTTGTACTTAGGGGATTTACAAATTGATAAAGTATAATAGAAGAATTTCACTTGATGAGGCCTTTAGCTCTGAACATATCGCGCATGAGGTTCTTCAGATATTTGATCTCCCGACGCACCTCCACCAGTTCAGACTTGAGCCCCTCATTTCTTTGCTGTAAATCCTTCTCCTCGCCCAGTATCTCCTCGATCTCCTGCTTTTTCTTCAGCCGATACCTGGTTGCAGCGTTCTTGTTCTGCTCCTTCTTCCGCAGACGCTTCTCCTCAGGTGGAGTTCTTGCATAGGGTTTGCTCACCCGTCTTCGTTTGGACACCTTAAGGTCAGGACTAGAGCATGATGGTAGTGTCCACTCAGGGTCACTATAGCCACTCTCTGATGATGGGCTTGCCACTGACTCACTCTCCTCATGAAGACTTGAGCAAGAAGTGTCTGCAGGTGACTCAACCAAGCTCTCCACTCTCATCCTCACCAGCTCATCTAGTTCATGAGGCTGCATCTCCTGGAGCATGGTGAACACTAACTCCGCTTCCCTTGGACTCTCTGGCGGAGTCAGTGTGTTGTGGTGTTGAGGTGCGCTGAGGTAGTCAAACTCCTGCATCAGCACTGGTGTCTGATCCATCTGTAAGCTGGGTGAGGGGATCTGGTATTGTAGCGGATTGGCAGGGAGAACTGTCTGAGGCTGTTGTTTGATGGAGATAGCTTCGATTCCCATGTTGTTTACCGGAGTTGGTTGCTTTATTGGGACCATGTTCAGATTGCAGTTGTTAATTGGGGCAGGTTTCAGTCCAAGCATGTCCAAACTGTTGATGGAAGGGGCAGTGGGCTTCAGTCCCATGACATCCATGTTCATCAGCTGTGGAGGGGGAGGTAGATCATCGAAAATGGGAAGATCTATCTTCTCTTCCAGCCAATCAGGGAAAGGTTCTTCTGCACAGAAAAAAAACAATATATGAAATCACCTAATAAGGAATAAGTAATATAATTTATATTTTATTAAATCATTATTAGTTTGCCATTTAGTTTAATTGTTAGCAAACTGCCCATAAGGAAAATGAGTTTCTACTGCAGTCTCTAGTAGCAACAGCAAGCCTGGAAAGGTACACAGATTTTAGCTCTAAAACAAATTTTCAATTTTTCTAAGGACTTCATAAATGTATATGAGGGTGTGTGAAAACATATACAAGTGTAATAATATTCTACAGGGCAAATACTGTATTTTTAATAGGTACCTATTAAAAATACAGTACCACACACACAATCTTCCTATGTGAATTATATTGGATAAGTTAAATAAGTGGAACAGTTGAATAAACAAGAGAGGTTTGGGGAATTTTGAAACTTAAAATATTGCAATAAATAATAATAATGAAAATATAGAAATTTGTTATAACATTTCTTAACATTAACCGTCCAAGTGTATACCAGAATTTCTGAAATATCCTCCGTTTTTCATGGGTTTTGCAAACAGTTTTAGAAAAATCTACAATAAATATAATTTAGATTTTGTATATTAAGTGTTATATACTATTTTTTTGTGAATAAATGTAGAAAAGACTACATAAGAGAAAATTTTGTAATAAATTTAAATTTTTTTAATATGTATTAAATTGTCACTTTGATGCATAACAAAATTTTACAAAAATTATCCACATGTTGTTAAAATATTATATATAGGCAAAATTTTGAATAGCATATTTGTAGAAAATGTTAATGTTATGAATAAGAAAAGGCGCAAATTGGAAATTTTTGAATAGATTTTATTCTCTGTTAGCACAAGCTAAGTAAAGAAATACAACAATGAAAATTATGTTTTTCCATCAAGTGTTTTATATATATTTTATACACACACACACACACACACACACACACACACACACACATATATATATATATATATATATATACTGTATGCAGAAAATAAATGCGCAGAGGCTTCTTTAAACAATAGAAGAAAAAGACTTCACATAAATCCTTTAATACTTTGACTATATTGTCATTTTCAAAAAGGATAAAAAAGTGTATATAATCTAAGAATTAAAAGTAAACATATACATTTTTAGAATCAGCTGAAATGTTCTATTCTGATTCTAAAAGATGTATGGAATCAATTTTTCAATAAAAGAATATTCATATATCTTTTTACGGGTTCTAAAATTGTTAATTTAAATTCTTTTAAGTAACGCTTTTTGTCAAAGTCTTCATATGTTAGTCAAATAATACCTCTATGCCAAATTTAAAATAGCCTACTTCTTTGTTTGAAGTTTTTGACGATAGAAGGATTGTGAAGGAAACAGGACTATTCCTTCATAGCCAACTTGTAACAAATTCTATCCTGAATTTCAGAATTGTGTAATAAAACATGGATTTTTTAGTAAAATTATTATTTTTCCAAACAACAAAACACTCACAGAAACAACTGAAATTAATTACATTAAATTTTTCAAAAAAATATATGTTGCCTCAATAACAACTACTGAAACCATCAACCACCAAATGTGTTAGGCAAATTATTTTACATAATAATGATAATTTTAAAACGGTTTCTATCTCTAACTTGATAGCTCTGAAACTCACAGACATTTAAACTGGCACATCCAACGATTTGTGTTTCAGGATAAAGACCGTCAATTATATCTCAAGAATACTTGTCTTTCTTAGGTAGGATTGCCTATGATGCCTATTTTATACTGTGAATAAATAAATGTGAAATTACCAATAACAAAATTGTAATAGACATTGACAGAGTGTGATTTTACAACCAAATGGTTATGCAAAAACCATAGTGAAAATATGTTAAGGAGACAACCAAACAAAAATATCCCTGATCCTCGAAGACAAGTGAAGTATTCATAGTAAGAATAATAAAAATTATCAAGTGATCTGTCTGCTTTTTAATTCCTTTTGAAAAAAGCTCAGAATATTGGTGCTGAATCTTCTTGCACCTATTCGTATACGAAAATTTTCCAATACCGATAACTATCAGTGTTGGAATGAGCGCATGGCCTCTACTGACGCCATTCCCCACACTAACAGTGCATTAGCTGATAGCCCAACACTAACACAGCCATTGACACAGATTACTCCACTGATATCACACTCCACTTTTACATTTCTCTCATTAGCACATTTCCCCTATGTAGATGATACAGGATGTATGATTGTACAACAGGCATAACATGAAAAGTGTTCATCACTCTTCATATGACATTAGAAATAACTGATGTTAGAATGTTAATTTTAAAGAAAAATATACAGCAAAATAAAAAATACATTTTTATTCTTTTTACTTAACGCTTTAGATGAATCAAAGGTATTCATTAATATATTATACTCTTTAAACAGTTTTGACACAATTATTATTGTAAAAAAAGTAATTAGCTACAATCACAAGTTATAAGCAGAAATACTGCATATCCAACTAGGAGCTGAATGTTTTTAATGCCCTTAAAACTTGACCAAAATACATACAAAGCAAATATTAGAACAAGTTACTATGTGTAAAAATATGTAACAACATGCATGCGTGTGCATGTGTGTGCGTGTGTGTGTGTGAGAGAGAGAAAGAGAGAGATACGGGCAGTTCAGTGTTGCTAAACCAGCCATCAGATACCGGTAGACCAATGAAATGTAGTTCACCTTGTAAAGGAAGGACACATTCACACATATTGACGGTCTTTAGTTTTTTCTTAGATATCCTTCCAAAGGTTTGTCACAACAGCTAATTGATGATCCCAAGTTAATACTATTAAGTTGTATTTGATTATACTTATTTCCTCACTGAATTAAGTACAATCTGCTCGAGCTGAAATTCCTGGCTAAATCATGTTGATGAGGCCTTTTAGAGTTTCACGACAAAACATCACCATTAAAGCCTATCTTCTTACTCAACTGTTGACGTCTTCAGGAAAGCAAAAAGATAACACAAATATAATACGAGGTATGACAAGCTATTGTAAAGACATAATGTCAACGTTTTTCCACAATTCGGATTTTTAGAATCCTATGGATACTGTTGACGTTTAATGCGAGAAAATTGCACTTTTCCTCAAATCTGCTATTAATCGTTGAGGTTAATCATATTTTAAAAATCCAATAACATCAAAAATATTATTGATAAAAATTTATTATTTATTACATAAGCTAAATAATTTTTTCTTTTTAAATTGTGGTTAAAAAGGAATTGTTAGTTTAAAATTTTTTAAATTTTAAATAACACCCTATTTTTATTGTTATATTCTGTTATAGTGCACTTTGCAATTTCTAGAGTAAATGTTTTGTATCTTGGGTATACATATACATTTCCTACAATTTAAGGTTCGAATACTACTAGATTAGGTATAAATACTACCTCTCAGAAATATCTCTTAGCATTTTAAATACATAATATTTTTTTTCTATACTTATATTAACAAAATAAAGTGATACTTAAACCAAAATTGTCTTATAATTGAAATAGCTAATAATAAAAAAATCCAATTAATGTATTTACGTTTTTAATTAATTATAATCTTATAATCATAAAATGATAAAACATTTAATGACAAATCTTGAACTACCTTGATTCATTCTACTGAACTGCGTGCTATTATAAAATTAATATAAGTTGTTACTGTAAGGACAAATATTATTACAATGAACTTTTCTAGAAGATTAGCCAATAGATAAAGTTAGGCCAGTGTAATTTAGTCACTCATATTGTAAATGCCTAAATATATCACAATAGGCCCATATTTATAGCATGACCTGTTTCTCCAATGACTGAAAGATTGACAGGTGTGAAGAAATCTCCAGAACTCTAGAGACAGCTACCATCACATTTCAAATGTGTTTATTTTGGGATTCACACGATCCTGGTATTTTGTAATGAAGGGAATCATGAGTTTGTACAAGGATCTCAACATGCAATCTGTCTATGCTCCTAGTGTTTTGACCTAATGTAGTTGTATAAACAAACTTGAAATCTGTGCACTTCTAGGAATATAATTTTTTGTGTGCAATAGTTGAATTTTAACACAGTTTGCTTATCCCTAGAAATAGTATGAATTATAGTGTGATAACTTATAATCTCCCATCAAGTGCGAAATATGTGTTTGGAGTGTGTAAAGCCTCAAAACTCTTGCCACTAGATTCAACTTTTGTTGGTCTGTCATCTGATTTGGGATCTACCTCATGGACAGTTTCCGATATCCGAGGGTTTTTGTGATGGTTTCGTGTAGCAGAGATCTAGAGATTTGCGGAAATATCACAGATCCATACAGCCAATCTGCGATTGTTAAGGAGTGCATTTTCAATTTTTTCCCAGAATTTTGTCCTTCACAATTGAAGATTTCCGCTCCTCTGATCATCATGTACAGACGTAAGCCCACTTTTTTACTCATCACACCTCTTAACACACTTGTACGATTCATAGTTTTATCACCATATGCAATTTTTACCTCATTATGAACCTCAACTGGAGGTTTTCTCTAACCAAATGGGATAACGGATGACACCGGGTATTTTGCACTTAGTGGGATAGACACAAAACATATTTTCGCATTGACTGTTCTCGATATACTGACAAGGCAGTGTAGCCAACATGTAAAAATAAAATCTCATAGACCATGACAGCCTCAGTACAGTTACTTTCTGAATATGCTTCGTATATTATACCTTATTAATGCCACAGTATAGGGTTATTGTTTAAAATTAGTATAAAAATTAAACTAAATCCCTTGTTTAAACATTTGTTGTATTGTAGGTACATGTTTTGGCATTGAGCCATCTTTAGTGTATAATTAACTTTTTTGTAAAAATGTGATGTAATGTAATATTTTATGCCATTCAAATCTTAATGATTTTGAATAAAGTGATTGATTCTCTTTCTCTCTCTCTTTCTACGGAAATTCCATGTACACTCTGTACATTGTATAAATAAATATATTTGACTTCTTTCACAGTTTGTGGTGACTTGTTTGAAAATGATGTATTAAACCAATTTTTGAGATGAATTAATTCTTAATGTTTAATGAGGGATTAATCTTAAAACTGAACTAATAGTTTAAAAGTTGAGCAATAAACACTTAAAATGCGTAATTGAGTGGATACAGATGGCCAGATATTTATAATGATAAAAATATCAAAATCTGGGTATTTATAAATGTATTTATGGGTATTAATCAAAGTTTTTATGGATCATTTCTAGATACCATGCTAAACTAACCCACTCGCTGATAGACTGTTCTGTATGAGTAATCCAATGTTTTATAGGTAATTCCTAGAGACCACGCTAAACTAACCCATTCTCTGATAGACTGTTCTGTACAAGTAATCAAAGTTTTGCTGATGATCAATCAATAAAACAAAACTAGAATCAGACCAGGAAAGAGGAATAGTAGTTGTTATAATACAAGGAGCAAAATATTAGTTCAATGTCAAATCTTAACAATAGAACGTTCTAGTCAACAGCAAGGAGAAAGTGACCCAAGGAAAACCAGATAAGCCGGTTTCATTGAAGCAGATTCACTTCCTCAAATATTCTATTTATCTTTTTGTTTTGTTTATATTTTCCAGATCAATTTCATAAAATCTATAAAAATGTATGTACTGAATGAGTGTAGAAGTATACTTCAATGAACTACTGTACTTCAGAAATTAATACATTAATTTTTGAAGATAATAAAACAGTGTCTACCTTATGTTGAAGCAATGTTTAATACATATAATTTTAATTACTATATATTATCTTGTAAAATTGAATACTTTAGGTTTTTTTAGAAAAAAATGTTTTGGTTTCCATTTATAATACATCATGACACATTCTTCAATAAATCAATACATAAATATAAAAGTTCTGTGAGCAACTGATGTAAAATACTTTATATAGTGTTTGTACCAATGATTATGATTTGTAATTCAATGTATCTAATTTAAACTGTTTAGGTTATATTACCATAATCTTTCATCCATGTTTTATTAGGACCCACCTTAGTATTTAACTTAAAACAAAATATTCTTACTTATCTTAATAGGCAGCCATTTTGAAATTTTTTCAACTTCACATAAAACATGACAGATACTGTAAAAATGTAAAACACTTGGTATATTGTTTGTTAGAATCAAATTAATATTTCCCTCTTTTTTGAGTTGACATTAACTTATATTAATTGCTGGCCTTTTCTGGTTAAATTTCTGGATTTCATAGTATTAGCTTACATGATTTCTTTTAAGTTTTACATATATACAATATATAAAATGGCTATCCTTTTTAAAACTATGATTGTTTTATTATATGATTAGGCTCCTAAAACAAAATTATGTAAAATCTATGTGGGTTTTATTTGTACATTAGAATTTAGTCAAAAAGACAAGCAGACTCCAATTAATAAGGCATTTCGACACAAATACTCATATTACACTGAGATGTCAGCTAGCCAACATTCTCAAAATCCTAACTGTCAGTATTTGCTACTATACCGGCGTACAATAATCAGCAACTTTTATAAAACTGTTATGTGTACCACTCCCTTAACAAACATTTTTAAACCCTGAGAACTTGGTATACTGATAGAGGAATTTCATCAACTTGAATATTAAGCCCATAGAAATACTTGCTTCAATACTGTGAGCCTTATGACTTGGTTTTCCTAAACTTTAGAGATCTAATATTTTAACTTATAAAATAACCTAGTGGTTTTCTCTTTAACTAACTGTAATCTAATGTTGTCATATTGACACATTCCATTAACCATCATAGTTCTCTCGTTTAGTTCTACATTGCGGTCAATGATGTTGACACCAATATCTTCTCCTTAGATCAGAACATTGATGGAGTATATTTTTTTCTTTTATTCCCTTCCAATAAGTAATTGTTTATTATGGTAGAATTAACAATTACTTAAAGTGTAATTAAATATTTATTATTTAAAAGCATGTTTAAGAATAATGCTCAACGTTAACTGAAAGAATTCAATAACAATTTGTTTTTTAAAGCTAGGTATCTTTAACAATTTATGGAATCTATATATATATATATATATATATATATATATATATATATATATATATATATATATATATATTCTTCCATTGAATATAGTATCTTGCTACAAAATAAAACTTAAGATTTAAGGTTATGATAACTTAAAAAATTTCAATAAATTGTGTAATTTTGATGAAAATGAAACAGTTAAAGAACAATTTGTATATATATATATACAATATATATATATATATATATATATATATATATATAAGTGAATCATCTCTGTTGCATAATGTGTGTACAGGTTTATATATGGATAATAACTAAATTTTATTAAAAATGATAAAAGAGATAGGTTGTTTAGGTTTATAATTGAAAAAAAAAACAACTGTAACATAAATTTGGGTGGGAGATAACTGAACAACAGCGATATGACTTACAAATTAAGATTACTTAATATCACCTTAATACAGCCCAATATTATATTTTAATTATTTTCACACACACACACACATATTCATTCTGAATCCTCTCTCAAACGCATATTGTCATGTGACAGACAATGGTATTGTACATTTCTTGATTTTATAAATTTTTTTATTATTATTTGTCGAGTAATTTATAAAAGTTTGTTACAAGTATTTTAAATAATTGTTTTAATTTATACAGGAAGATTAATTCTGAATTTGAATTTACACCAAACAGCAGATACAGTAATATAGAGCTATATGCAGGGTTGTACATATGTAAAAGGAGAGATTCATGGGAATGTCGTTTTTGAATGCATTCATCTTGTATTTTACATAACTATAACATACACTTCTTTATTTTGTAATCGAGATGATTAGAAATGGAATGAAAAACCACAAAAATCAATTTAACATCCCAAGAGAAAAAGTATCCCATAAAAAGCTCTACATTGAGAAAAAAACCCAGTGATCTATAAAAATTCCCATCCCTGAATGATTAAAACAAGCTAACTAAAAAACTTTCCGATAAAAAGCTAGGCACGTTTGCCGATAATTATATCTAAATGGTACGGTTAGCCATGAACTATGACCACCCATAGTCTGTCAGCTGCTCCATGTTTTGAGGTTAATCGTTTTGTCTGTACAAAGCAGCATCTGTTCCCAGATAACAGTAATTTTTTTCAGTTTTACTTAACCCAGACCAATAAAATATTCCACAACGTAAGCACTCAGGAAAACCTTTCTAAATTTAGGTGTATAAAATGTATTTGTTTCAATATTTTATTCTCTTTATGTTACATAAATACATGTGCAGAATTTTTAAATCATTGAAGTAAACTTTGCTACAAGATTTAATAGTTTTTTGGGAAAAATTATAGGAATAAACCACACATTAAAACATTTATGTGCATTTCCAACTACAGAGAACAAAACTAAATGTTTTTTTGTTCATATTTATCTCTTATTTATTTTTAAAATTTAAAAATCACTTCCAAAAATATTCAAAAAGAATTAATTAACAATTCAACAAAAACTCCTGTGTTGCTAATAATAATAAAGGTAACAGGATTATCACAAATATTTTTCATTACTCAATGATAAAACAAAAATCAAGTTCACCCAAGGAAGAGATTACATTAGAGATCTTGAAACAGTATTAAGGTTTTTTTTTGTACCCCCAAACAAAGGTAAGTGGTGTTTGAAAAAATCTTGTTACCTTCATAAAACTTTGACAAGTTAGCCAAAAACAAAATTTAATCATAATACCATACTGGTTTTGATAAGTATATTAAAACCAGCCACTTAGTAATTTAATTTTCAAGTTAAATTGCTATAATATGAGACATATTAAGGACATGACATTTTTAAATGCATTTATATAATTTAATATTTACTTATTTTGATATGATTTCCTCAAATTAGACTTGTTTTGAAATGACTTCTTAAAACATAATTTTGTATGCTAACTGTGTAATGCTATGACACAAGACTTACAATATTCTAAATTACCTATATTTTTCAGTTATAACATTATTTAGAAATTACTTGGCTTTTACATATATTTTTAAAATTTGTATTTAAGTATTTTGTATTTTTCTTTTAACTCATCATAATAGGAATTGTATTGGTTTTATTACAGCTATTATATGACATGTATTTTAATAGAAAACCATGAGCAATAAAACATACCAAAATATGGTGGTGAGACCATTTCCGGAACAATGTACATGTCAACGGGACGGTAGAAGGACTCTTGACAACCGATGGCAAACATAACACACACAATTGTCCACAAGAAACGTCACAGTTACAACTATAGTCTTTAAAAATTAGGATTTCAGACTTTCAAAATTAGGTGGGATTGGTAACTGTCTTGACAAACAATCAAATGTTCACCTTCTTTTCACCAATTTTTGCGAATTGAAGATAATCAAATGGTTCCACATGAAAAGGTAGTTCGCCTTCATGCTATATTGTTGACACATTTGAGAACATCTAGCAGACTTAAGGAGCCCCAGAGTCACCAGCTGATCGCACTCAGAGGACAGACGCTCACATACTGAGCAACACTGGTCACTGCTACTGGACTCTCTCCCCACCACGGCCCACACTACTACTCACAGTCAGCTTCTGACCCACTTCATTTTAATACTTCACAAACTATTTAAAATTTCAATGTTGCCTTTGATGACGGATATTTAGAACTAATCAACCTTGATGGAGTGCGTCTTGGTCTAAAAGAGACCTTCAATGTCTAATTATTTTGAGGATCTTTTTATTTTAACTATAAAAATAAAATATTACAATAATCTGTTGTACTAAACAAAATTAGTTTATTAGGAAACAATAAAACCCAACGACAGACAGATCTGGTGTATTTTTACAACTACATCTAACTTTTCATCTAACTTCAACAAAAGCATGATACATTTTTTAATAATTGTCCATCCATTCACAATTAATAAAGCTTCTAGATTAACCATTTTTATATGATTAACAGTTTCTCCTAATTTATTGTTTTATTTTACTTTTCATTTAAAAATTATTATATAGTATCAAATATTTTTCTACTCATTTAAGAAATATTTTTAATAATAATAGTTATCCATTCATAAATTTTATTCTGTAGTTGGGTAAATCATTATGATTTAATTAGACATTTTCAAACAAACGGACAGACTCTGTACATACTATGATAGAAAATATGTCAAAGTTATCTTTCATAAGAATATTTTGTGTTCATCACTTAAATCATTTTGCTAAGTCAATAGTTCTGTATATTAATTTCATGTGTAGTCAATTTTGTTCATAAAACATCATTTTTAATATAATGTAAGTATATATATCTTCTGAAAAATTATGTAAAAATGTCAACTTTCACCAATTTACAGGAACAAATTAGTGACTCTTATTTCTATTATATTTTCTTTGTAATATTGCCTGCCACTATAGAGTAAGATTACTGCTACTTGTAGGGGGTAAACAGTTTCACAAACTAAGTTACGTACTCCTTTTATAGCTTTATCACATTAAACAGCCATTTAAGTCAAAACAAAATCAGCAATAATTACAGATCCTTATACAGCATAAATTGTGAGACAATATTAATCTTACTCGTCTTTCTAATTTCGTTTTGAAGTTGAGCAATAAGTAAAGTGTTGAACCATAGCTTTTCTATTTTAAATTCTCTTCAAAGATAAGTAACTCCTGTGTATGGCCTATTTGTTGCAGGAGTAACTTGAAGGAGCAAGTGTACATTAAAAAATTCATTATTATGAGGATTTGAAGACTATATGAAGATTTTAGTTATTCTTGTTTATTAAAGAGGAACAATTTCAGATTCCACAGCATTACTTTCCATTCCATTGTGTGTGTGTGTGTGTGTGTGTGTGTGTGTGTGTGTGTGTGTGTGTGCGCGCGCGCGCGCATGCTCACACGTGTTTTAATTTACTTCTAATATGTAAATTCTACTTTAATGTATTCTAAGTAATAACGTTTTTAAACACTGGGACTGAACTTTGAGAAGAATTACTAAAGAATACGTATTACAGATCCCAAATATGGCCTCTCTGAAAAAGTTGCTCTATGGACTCACTGATATGACCCTATGGTATTTTTATCCAAAAGATAAGTAATAATTCAATTGGGCCAAAGGGACATGAACTGTCATGAAAGCTTAGCATTAGCAGGAGTTTATCTACTAAATCATCTACATCTGAAACGTTAATATGTTTTTTATGCTGTTAATCTTAGTTGTGACACTCCCGTTTTGGTTTGTTCTAGTACGAGAAATAAATATAATTGACTTGATACAAGCTCCATTACAAACATCACTTTCTGAGCTGTCAACTGACATCAATTTTTCAAAATGTAGAATGGACAAATGACTCAATTAGCTATTTACAGAATCGCATTTATTTTAAACTGAACAATTTCAGTCCAACAAAGTTGCTGTGTCCAATAAATCTTGTTGCTTTGTAATTTTATAAGTTTTCTGATAATTATTTAGTGTTGTATTTTATGTACTATTACATATAATAAAGTAGTGGCTTGTATGGAATGTGTAAAACAAATTTGTAAAAAAAAAAAAAAAATAGTATTGTTCAGGCTACTAAATATGTGGTGACAATCTACTGTCCATTTTTAAATATTCTGTGCCCTTTTGAATTTTTAGACATGAGATCAGTTTACATTATCAATTAACTAAATGATATTTAGAAACTTTTACCTATCTTAGATTCTTAATATTCAAAGATAAAGTATATTTTTTAATATATTTGGATATTATTTTATCACATTATTAATATCCATAGCATACTATAATAACTATTTATATAAAACACATGACGAATGCCATGGTATATTTATTTTTTATAATTTAAATAAGCCTTAAGCAACATCCTAAATCAGTAAGTGATTTAAAAATAAAATGACTGCCACTGCTAGTAAAAAGTCACTGTACTACTGCGTGTGTAGCAGATATGAGATGAACTAAATGGCATTCACCATAGTAAACTATAAATAAGGCAATTACAGAATACAGAGCATTTCTTTTCAAGAATTTTGTATATAACTGACTTTACTTATTTTTGGGCTGCTGAGAGAGAAATTGTAAGTCTGATTATGTAATAAACATTTTTTAAATAATATTTTGAAAAGAAGAAGGAATTATATCTTATGTAAATGTTTTTTTTTACATAATAATAGTATATTTTACAAAACGGCTTTATTTGACAGCTTATTTGTGCCAACTGACCTAGTACATTATATATACATGCAAACTGGGACTGATTAGGTTAAATAATATAAACAATATCATACAACTTTTTTTATTTTAAATAGTACTTTCAAATTATACATGTAGGATAAGTAAAATTCTAAAATTACGCTTGGTTAAAAATTATCCGTGATAGTAAATAGTATTAACATAAATAAAACTAAGGTTTAAGCCACTTCACTTCAGATTTTAGCTACCTAAAAACATTTTCTGTATTAAAATTACATTTTCTTGTAAATAAGTTAAATTTGATTTTAAAAATCTATGTATTAAATGTGCATTTATGTCATTTGAAATATAATAGAAATATTTTGGAATACAGTTTTAAAATGAATAAAACAATATCATCTATGAAATTCCATAGGGGTGTTATGTAGTATGGTTTTACAATTTACAATATCGTTTAATATTATCAAGACTATTAAACCATCTCAATACTAACAACCTTCTTCCCCAAGAACAACATGGCTTTATGGGAGGTAAATCTACATCAACTGGACTGACAAGCATTGTTGAATATTTAATAAAAGCAATAGACAAAGGAGATACAACAACTGCTATTTTCTTGGATTTTACAAAAGCTTTTGACTGCTTAAGCCATGACATGCTAGTGAAAAAGTTGAAGGCTAGGGGAGTGGTAGGGAAAACTGCTGACTGGTTTACGAGCTACCTAACGGACAGAATGCAAACGGTAGAAATAAGAAGCACAACACAAGGAGTGACAACAAAAACTACCTCGACACCACTGCCAGTCAGTAGAGGAGTCCCACAAGGCTCAGTTTTGGGCCCCATACTGTATATAATTTTTGTTAGTGACTTCCCTGACTACCTCAGAGAATACTGCTCTATGCTATTGTATGCTGACGATACAGTACTCCTGTCACAAAACAAAAAGCCCACCAGACTGGAAATAGACTCATATATAGCTATTAATATGGCAATAGAATATTGTCAAGCCAACAGCACTAAAACTCAGCAACTAATACTTGGACGAAGCAAAGGAGAAGTTTTGGAACTACCAGAGGCTGAAAGAATGCAAAATGTAAAGTACCTTGGACTAGTCATAGACGAAACTCTCTCCTGGAATGACCAAATAGAACAGCTATGTGGAAAACTCAGTACATCATTGTATGTGCTAAGGAGATTAAAACAAGTTGGTAGTCCAGAAATAATTAAATGTTCATACTACGCTCTCTTTGAAAGCCACATGAGATATGGTATAGCCATCTGGGGCAGCTCCTCGAAAACGAACACTAACAGAATCATGGTGCTGCAAAAGAAAGCAATCCGCATAATGTCAGGATTAGGACCAATAGATTCATGCAGGGAAGCTTTTAAAAACTTAAATATTCTAACAGTTGCCCTATTCATATTAGAAGTAACTGTCCATACCAGTCAACAAAACATACCAAGAAGAGGAGATGTACATTCACACAACACAAGAGCAGCAAACAATTACTCACTTTCCTCTCATAGATTGACTCTATTTGAGAAGCAACCTACTGATACGGGCGCCATATTCCTGAACATACTACCACCTGAAGTTAAAAATCATACTGCAGACAAACAGCAATTCAGAAGGGAACTAACCAGATGGCTCCAAGAACGTCCCTTCTACTCAATTGAAGAATTTCTTAACTGGAGAACTGATAACTTATTTACACTTACACAACCATCGTAAACTTTATTACATGTAAACTTTATGACACCATTCTAATCTTGAAGATTATGAATAAAGAATTTTGTCTATTGTCTATTTATTTTGTTTGGTTTGGATGGTCGTTGGCCCTGATCAATATGATCTCTGTTGTGTTTATTATAACAATCCATTTCTGTTTGTTTTATACGTCTTTGTCAAGGTTATTGTAGTAAATTGAGATTTAAGTGGTATTTAATGTTTAGGCAAACCTTTTGCGGGTAAGAATAGGTTAACTGATGCAGTTTTACTTTAAACTCACATTTATTATGAGATGGCCATTAAACACAATATGTTTGATTTTAATCAATGAAAAGGTTAAGTTTGGGCAGATCTCTAGTAATGAAAATTCACAGTAATGTCTCTGTCTAAAGGGTACCAACAGTTGGTGTAAATAAATGTTGTGCATGATTAGGGCCTTAATGGTTCAATTTCATTTCTTGTTGAGCACTAAATTCTATGACCAGAGGTGATGACCACAAGGATATGTGAATGTCACTAAGGTGTGTGATTTGGAACTACTTCCTGCCCTTGAAGGCAAAACTTAATGAAAAAGGGCACCAAAATCATAAATCAATGCGTCCTTAACTCAATAGCATGCTATGATGTGTTTTGCGACAGAAATAGTAATATCACAATAATACTGCAATGAGACATTCTCGCCACGAAACTTGATTACGTAGTTGTACTGTTATCACTAGGTAGCTAAAATAAACAGGCTGTGAATTAGTTTTGGTTGGCATAATTGTGTAAAATATTACTTTCTCTTTTATTATAGCAGTTTGCTATTTTAATGATTGCAAGAACACTCGCAGCTGTATTCAGTGTAGTGTAAAATGGCATGTTTCCACAGCAATGAAAGATAAATATTGTTCAGATGAAATTATTGAGCTAGATATGTGATTGTTAATAATAAAAATAAAAACAAAAGTGTAATGCAATGCTTTAGTGTATTTACAAAGTTTAGTCTTGATAGAAATAAACCTTGGCACATATGGTGGCGAGGACGTAAGACAGTCAGCACAGACTCATTACAAGAACTGGCCATGACAAATGCTCCCAACACCATTGACTTTTTACAGCAGGCCACATTAAGATTTGCTAGTTATATAACAGGCTGTGGAGTTAGGTCAGTTGATAGATTTTAATTTGTCTTTTTCCTCATCGAAAATTCAGTTCAAATAAAAGATGTAGTCAGTTCAGTTGCCGTATAACAATAAAATTAAAGATAATGATACAAATTTAATAACATATGTTTGAAAATTAACATTGATAATAGTTTAAAATCACAATTTATAAAATTATTTGTAAATTTTCCTAAAAACTGTGCTGTATTGTGTACATTTAAGTTTACTACATAAACATACTGACAATAAACGGTGGCATACGTGTTAAACATGTACAAAAAGATATGTAACCAGGTTATAATTTTAATTAATAGTAATAAGAAAGGGTCTCATTAAAAATTTATCTGTGCCAAAAGAGGTCTGGTTGTGACTAAGAATACAGTATTTTTATAAAAAAACAATAATTTAAATATAGATTTTATTCTCAGATTCTTTCAATTGAAGCTGCTTTAACATACAGTACAACCTCGTTAAGTCGGACCCCTTTATGTCAGATCTCCGGGGGTAACCCGGACCAGTTCAGGAAAATTTTTAATTAGCTTTCCCTCGTCTGCACAGACTGCTAAGCGTGAGACGGATGTTTGTTTATCAGTAGACTGTAGAACTCAATAATTAAATGTATTGCAACTTATTGTAATGAAGATGCTGATAACAGGGAGGTTACTGACAAAAAAACCACAAAAATATTGTAGTTATAAGCCATGCAGAAGCAGCATCTCATTTGGGCAAGTTAATGGTTTATTTTGAGCAACAAAAGAGACAATACCAACCGAGCTTCACATGTTGAAAAAGATGCGTGACCACACAGCATGGAAACGGCATTCAAAGCTGACGCAACTCAAACTAACAAACTTCTTTCAGAAAAATGAAATTGTATATTATGTATACTTTATCGCGATATTTATTTTAAGTGTTTTTCTGCAATAAACAAATATTGCATTTTTGTTCATATTGTTTTTTATTTTTTCAATATTCTCCATTTAACCTGATTTTCTTTATGTTGAATCAGCCACAGTCCAGGCTAGTCCGACTTGACAAGGTTGCACTGTACTATTAAACCTATTAAGGTAGTTACTGTTAAAAGATCCAGTACTGACTGATTTAGGCAAAAAATTAAGGTGTATGGTTAAACTTACATAACAAAACTACCTCATTAACTCTTGGAAGTAAAACAATCAAGCTTAACAATTTTTACCACCAAATTTTACTGTTTAAAGCTCAATTTTTAGAATAACAGGGAACTAATCTCAACATTCAAATTTGTAAAGTTTGTGTCCAGACAATAAAAAATATAAGTCCTATTTGTATATAGTGTTTGTTGAAGTCAGAAAAACCACAAAAATCATAATCCTAATGATCACCTATCCCTCGCTATATAGCCTGACCCTATGATATCTCCTTTGTCTCACATAAGGGAATGGGTTGGAATGTCTCAACTAATTTAAAACTAAATATTTTACCAAATCCAAAGTTACTAATAATTAACAATTAACAACAATTTTTGCTGTATACCTTTTCTACTTCATTATTCATAACACATAAAACCAAACAATTTACCCAGCAAATTAGTTTCACAACTTAGTTTGGGATGAATTTGATTTTTAAAGGAAGTAAGCCAACAACATGGAATCAAAAGAAACACAGAAACACCCTAACTACTATAATGGTATGGAACTACATAAGCTGTACAAGACTAAATTGTTGTTCGAATATGCTAGACTTGTTCCTACATTAATAATGTAAGTAGGAAGTAGCATTCCATCGGATTTCCGACGATTTTGTTGTTTGTGTGGTGGCAGCCATTGGTTTTATGATTAAACTATTCACTTTTAACTCATAAATTAATGTTTATAATTAAATTCATGGCGAGATTCTGAACTTTCATTTCGTATAAATAAAAAATAACTGTCCTTTCTTTGTTTGTCTATTAATAATAGAAGAATAATTACAATAATTTGTAAAAATCATGATTCATGGCTATTGACCAATGCATTGACTAATTCAGTAACATTAAAAATTCTGTATGCGTTATAATTTTTTTGAGTAACTTAAAAGTTGCAACAACAATAAAATATCCATTTCTGGAGCAACTATGTGTTTTTATGTAAGAGTTATAGTTTCTATGCAACAGACTGTTTTTAATTGTCTTTAAAGGAAAAATTAGATTTTCAAAATTATATCTTTATTTGAAAAATTAGATTTTGACGAATATTATTCTATTTATACAACAGATATAAAAGTTTTTGTAATGTTATTTATACTACACGAAAGCCTAAGATCTTTACTCTTGTTTGACTAACTTTGTAATAAATGTCAGTAAGCAAACATCATGACACAGTAGTTTCAAAAGCAGCATTTTGTTGGTTATTACATTACCTGAAGCGAGAACTCCATAGTGCAAGTTATTTATTATTTGGTGCAACTGTTGGCGTGATAAACAGTAGTAATATATCACTTTCTATTATTATAACACGTAATTTGAAGTGTGAAATAAATTGTTTAATGTATATTTAAATTAAGCATAAATATAATACTAATTACATTTATGCTTAATTTTATTTTATTTATACCAGATAGCCTAAGAGTAATTGTGAAATGACCTAAAAGTTTGAGTTTGCAAGTTTGGCACATGTCATATTATCATATTAAATTGATGCTCTCTTCATTTCCTATATAAAAATAAGTTCTTTATAAGCAATACACACAATTTAGAATTTTCTACAGATTTTAAAAATAAAAGTGGCATTTTTATATCTTTTTAATATTTCAATCTATATCAACATAGAACAAACTTGTATGAGCATGTAAAAAAGTGTTTATAGAAAAAAAAAAACATTAAAATCTTTTATATATCTTGGAATTAGACCATTTTAACACTTGAAAAACAGGATTTTTCTTCGTTTTAAACAGAGACAAAAAATCTATTTCAATAATTTTTTGTGCCAGATTCAAAATCAACAGAATATAACAGACTGAAAGAATATACAGGGTGTTTCTGAAAAAAGGTGCCCATAAGTCAGGGCGTGATTCCTCACATCAAAATAAGAAAAAAAAGGTCTAATTAACATAGGTCCGAAAATGCTTGGTTACCAAGTTATACAGGGTGAAAGATTTTCGTCTGAATTTCAGTTCCCCTGCTGCAACGAAGCCCTACGGGTATTTGTTGGCTGTTAATTAAGATGTACAATTTAGCGTACTTTATGTAAAATGAACTAAAAAATTGAATAAAACCGTTTCCAGACCTGTAAGCTACAGTAATTTTTAAGATATGTGACGAAATACGCGAAACTTGGTCCCGAAAAAACAAGTTACATTTAGGTTTGAAGCAGATTTTACTATGTTTAAATGTACAATAAACACAAAATATTTTTTCACGGTACTTGTAGAAAAATTTAATTTCGAAGAGAAAGATGTAAAAATAAATCTATAATAGACAAACGCAAACTTTAAAAAATAATCCTTAATTTACATACAAAACGCATGAAAAATAGACAAAATCTGTTAAGCTCTCTACAAATGTAATATTGAAATTAAAACAGCTGTTTTATTAAAACAAATTAATGAGTTACTATTATTTTTTATCAAGTAAAATTATTTTTAACAATCAAACATTATCATACATAAAAAAGTTATCTGAATTATCATTCAACAAAAAAGTTACACTTGTCCCTAAAAAAACTAACCACGTCACAGTAGATGTTCAAAATGTTTCCCCTCATTCAAAATACAAGCATCCAGCCGTCTTCTCATAGACTGCCGAACTCTTTCGAAGATCCCAGGTGTCTCACGTATCCTTTGAATCCCGTTAAAACAATCCTTATTCGCAACTCTTCTATGGTATCCACAGGCGAGTCGTAGACAAGCGTCTTTAAATGTCCCCATAAGAAAAAGTCTAGAGGATTGAGGTCAGGTGACCTTGCAGGCCATGTTACTGGGCTCCTCGACCAATCCATCTGTTTGGATATGCTTCATTTAAAAATTCTCTTACTTGTAATGTGTAATGAGCTGGAGCTCAATCCTGCATGAACCACATGTTGTTTGCGTGTGTATAGTGGCACATCTTCGAGTAACTCATTCAGATTAGTCGTCAAGAAATGTAAATAATTTTCACCATTGAGCGTATCAGGTAAAAAAACTAATAAAAATTTTATCACCCAGAATAGCAGCCCATACGTTTATATAAAACTGAATATTGGTGACGTTCTCTGAAATAGCACGTGGATTTTCAATTGCCCACATGTGAGTATTGTGGGTGTTAAGAATAGCCATTCTTGAAAATTTTTGCTTCATCAGTAAAGATAATGTAATTTAAAAAATGTGGATTTCTGCACCTTTGGATAAGCCATTGGCATAGCTGAACACGAGGAAAGTAATCTCGAGGCAAAAGAGCCTGGACCTTTGATAGTGATAAGAATGCAACTGCTGCTCGTGTAAAATCTTCCAGACAATTGAATTACTAACACCGAAATCCAAGGCTAGTTCTCTAGTACTTCTTCCAGGATGATTCTCTATTTCGTCCAACACGCCCTCCCTCCAATTCAGCTGTACACGTTGTACGTGGCCGTCCTGATCTACCAACTTTTCCAGATTTAAAGGTTCCCGTCTCGCTTAGCCTTCTATGAATGGAAGAAAACATTTTATGAGTCGGTAACTGTCCTATGAGGAAAATGTTCCTGATAGAGTCGTCTAGCCTGATTTTTTGTCTATTTTTCATGCGTTTTGGTATGTAATTAAGGATTATTTTTTTTAAAGTTTGCGTTTGTCTATTATAGACTTATTTTACATCTTTCTCTTCGAAATTAAATTTTCTACAAGTACCGTGAAAAAATATTTTGTGTTTTATTGTACATTTAACATAGTAAATCTGCTTCAAACCTAAATGTAACTTGTTTTTTCGGGACCAAGTTTCGCGTATTTCGTCACATATCTTAAAAATTACTGTAGCTACAGGTCTGGAAACGGTTTTATTCAATTTTTTAGTTCATTTTTCATTTTACATAAAGTAACGCTAAATTGTACATCTTAATTAACAGCCAACAAATACCCGTAGGGCTTCGTTGCAGCAGGGGAACTGAAATTCAGACGAAATCTTTCACCCTGTATAACTTGGTAACTAAGCATTTTCGGACCTATGTTAATTAGACCTTTTTTCTTATTTTTGATGTGAGGAATCACGCCCTGACTTATGGGCACCTTTTTTCAGAACACCCTGTATAACCCTCTAGGGTTTTAGCATAATATTTACAATCTATAATGAACACAAATAAATCACAACAGTTCACAAAAGCAAATATCGGCTACCGCCCAGGGAAATTCTAATTTCTACTTCTAAGATTAAATACAGTAATTTAATTAATAATTGCTAAAAATATGTTTTCATTACTTTCGTTTTTATTGTGATAAGTTTTAAAATGGTATAATCATAGTTTTTTTAAATAAGCTATGAGTACGCCAGATCACATGTTGTGTACAGGCTTCACTGAAGTCACGTACAAAATTTCAAATCTAGAGCTCATTTCAATGTTCTACGGACAGACAGAAAAGAAATTTTGCCAGTCTACTGAATGATAGGATTCAATGGCACTCAGCCAAATCCCATGGATGGATATGCACCATTCTCATCATAGGTAGGTCAAAAATCTCATGCAAAAATTAAAATTTACAGATAAAATTTTTATCACGATATATTGCAGATAGTTTGACAATGCAAAATTATTAGTATTGCCTATGTAAAAATGAAGGTAATTGTAAAATTAGTCCATAGCTCAGTTTTTTCTTGAGATATCCAGTGTAAAATTGAAATACAGGTAGATACGCAGGTAGAAAAGGAGTTTTGTCAGATCCTTTAGTGATAGATAACCAAAATATACAAAATTTCATATTTAGAGCTTAATTCATTCTCAGATATCTGGATTTGACTTTCCTAATGTTCAGCCAAATCCCATGAAGTGACATGCACGATCCTTCAACTACAAAGAGTAAAATTAGTCAATATTGAGAACATCTTGTCTATATACAAATAAACTCATACAATACAGTATTGAAGGACCTGACAGAACAGGTTAAAAGTCGTACCGACCAAATCAGTAAAATAACCTCAATACATGTGTTACCACAAGTTGAAATAACAAGTGACTGTACCCAGTTTGTTTACGGTCATAAATTTGTTTAATCTATGATTTTCTCGTTGACATCATGGTTACCTACAAGACCAATGTAAAAATCTTCATGAAGTGATATGCACTATCATCGAACTCAATATTGCATATACAGAAATGAAGCTTAATGTAAAATTTCAACTCTATAGGTCAATCCGTTCTTAAGATAATGGGAAGACAAACAGAATTGAAATTTATCCAGCCTGTCGAGTGATAGACTTCACAAATGATGAGCCAACAAAATTGCAAGTAAACTATGACACTATTTTAACACCACAGTGTTTGAATGTTGAAATATATTCCAAGAGATAACTTATTCATTCACAAATAAAATCACTTCTAACATTGCTTCTTGTTTTATTTTTCTAATTATGAAATAACTTGGATCAGAAATAAAAACACAACAATCAAAGGCAGATATTGATTGAGAGTTACGTTCAAGTCCAAAAAGAAACAGTGATGAGTGAAAGTTTGTTTAATTAATATAAAAGATACTATTTGAACAAAGGGGAAAAGCTCAAAAAACAGAATTCTTAAAAAATTAAAATTATATAGGTCTATTTATGAACTAATCACTCAAATCTTGGTATATTTGAATTACTCATTAATATAGTTCACCCCTTCATCCTAGCACAGACGCAACACTGTCTACACTGTACTGTAGTTGCATTACATACTTTGAAGGAACCATTATTTGAAGAGACGAACATATTTAGTTGATCCTAACCAAGCTGCTTTTGGGTGGTATTTAAATAATTCTTTAAATATTACATGGTATGTATTTTTTTTTTAGAAATTGTATTCATTATAGTTTTAAAAACCACTAATATTGTTCCTATACAATTGATAGCAAAAATTATGATGAAATTAAGAAGTACAAACCACCTTTAACACTTTGGTTTTTTATTCGTAGTATGTATATTCATTTCAAATTCAGAAAATTCATCTTTAGGTACTAGGTTAAGGCAAATAAGTGATTTATAATTCTTAACTGTATTTAACACTCTTGGAGGGTATACTAGTATTAATAAAATGTTCTTATAACATTATAATTTTTGCATCACTGTCCATTTTGATTGCTTAGTAACTACAGTGGACAGAGTAAAGATTGACATTAGATAATTTATAATTTAACAACAAATTTTACAATTTAGAACAATTATTATTAGATTCACCAACATTATTGTTGTATGTTATTGATCATAACATATAACAATAGACATAAAATGGACATATTGTAGTACAGTATCCCGGGCATTGACATCTTTTCTAGACATACAATTTTTTTATTTCTTTAAATTGTACTTTAGTATACTGGTACTCAAGTTCAACCACTAGATCAATGTTATAAATGTCAGTTTTCAACAAATTTTTCTTTGAGTTTTAATTAAAACTAGATACAACTTAAGGATCTCTTTTTCTGCCTGCTTTAGAGAAGCATATTTAACTTTCAACCTAAAGTAACCAACATTGATTTTTAATTTATTGCCTTTTCTTTCAGGTGTATCCTGGCTTACTAATGCACTATGTAATATTAAATATTCATTTATATCCACAATAGCTAATTTTACTGATCTATAACTCCTAGCAATGCATTTTTTACTCTAAAATTCACTTAAAACCTATATTTCATTTAGCTTTTTATATTCTACTTCTATACTTGACACTTCTGGATTTAAAAAATACCTCCTAACAAATAATATTTATTTTAATTTATTTCTTAAATCAGCAAACAGTTTTAAACCTGATTTAACTGTGGCTAATGTACTCAAATGAGGCATTATAACACTTGCTGTCAAGTTGAACTTAAGTATTTTATTTGATTTTTATCACCAAATTAAATTACTCCAAATACTGAAACTGATAAATATATTACCTATGTGTTCCTAATGAATAACAAATTATTTTATTGGCCAATGAAAAGTCTTAGTTTTTTTCACTTTCTAGTTTAGTTTAGTTTTTTCAAATGACTCAAAATAGGCCGCTAGCATAAGAAAATGAATTGGTAAGTTCCAGAGTTAAATATGCTTTATTCACTCAAATGTTGTTATTTTGTTCACCACTCAATTAATAAATACATTGTCCACTCCTTCATCTTATCACAGATGAAACACTCTCTCTACACAGTACTGCAGTTGCATTATATATTTTGAAGGAACCATTATATTAATAGAATGTTATTTATTATTTACTTGGTCATCCTAACCACTGTGTAATATTTAAATAGTTTTATAATGATGGTTACAACTTTTTTGAAGTTGTATTCAATTACAATTTAAAAACAACTAGTAATGTGACAATACATACAACTGATAGTAAAATTATAGGCTACACTAATGAAAAAATTAAATGTTCTTATAACTTTATAATTTCTTCATCACTATAAACTTTGATTGCTTAGTAATTACAATGAACGGTTAGGGTATTAGAGAATATATGATTTAAAAACCATATTTTACAGTTTAGAATAATTTTTGTCACACTCACTTCTGGTCACGACATCTAACAATAGACATAAACTAAACATAGAGTAGTATAGTATCTCGGGCATTGATAGATTTTCTAGACATAAACTGTACATTTTTTCTTTATTTATGTTGTACTTTATTTTGTAGATGTAATGATGAATATTAGAAAAAGAAGTAACATTGTAATGATATCAAAGCATATAAGTACAAATTAATTACAGAACTTAAAAATATTTCAATTTGGTATTTTAGTTTACTGCATAATGATTTTCTTAGGTTACTGCAATTTCTTTTTAAAACATTTATTTTAAAATAGAAACTATATTTAAAGATCAGTTTTGCTTTAGATAAAAATAATGTTCTGATAAAGATTCATTAAATCTGATTTATAGACCAATTAAAGTAATAAATACTACAACATGCTGAGTTGTACCAAAATAAAAAGAACAAATCTAAGTAAAAGAAGACGCTGAGAAGTGCTGTTAATGTTTACAATGTATCCTCACCCATGAATCCGATCCATAAACCTTCTACACCCCCCTAACACAGGAAATCTCAACCCAACCTCAGGTTCACCCTTCTGACTCAACCTGTAATACTGTAAGCCCTGAGTCTCCTGAATCATTAACACCATCCACAGCTCTGACGCTGACCACTAACCTCATTGCAGCCTCATCACCCAACAGCCCCTTCTGGCAGTTATTGTAGCTTTACACCACACCAAACTCTGGATTTAAACTCCCCACTGATAGCTCAAAGAAGTCCAATTTAGACTTTCAAAATGTTTCATTAAAAAGTAAATCTGAGCATAAATCTACAAATATTCTTTCAATTTTTCACCAAAACATTCAGCACCTCGAATCGCGAAAAGAATCATTAGATATCATTTTAGATCTAATTAAACCGAATATTATTGTATGAGACCGAGCACAATATGAAACCGAATGAATTACAAACATTTTATCTGGAAAGCTTTTCTATTACATCTGAGTACAGTCGTACCACCACCACTGGAGGCGGGTGTGGTCATCCTGTCGGAGAGGAGTTTAAATTCAAAGGCTCTTAGACTTGAAAAGATTGAAGAGTTGACAGAAGATAAACTTTTTGAATGTTGTGTGGCTAAATATAAAATAAATAAAATATCTTTTGTTCTAGTGGGAATTTTACAGGAAGCCACAGTTTACAAACTCTCGAATTTTTAAATAGGTTAGACAAATTATTTGAAACCTTAGCTGGTCTTAAGGATGTAAAAAAACAGTGTAATAGCCGGAGATTTTAATCTCAATGTTCTAAACACTTCATCTGAAATTCAAAAAATTTAAGAATATTCTTAAAAGGCATAATTTTTATTACTTAGTAAGATTTTTCCAACAAGAGTTACTTCAAATTCATCTACTGCTATAGATAATATTGTTACAAATTTTGATAAGTCTCTAACACAGGTGACTGGTATTGTAACTGCACTGTCAGATCATGATGGACAAATTTTTGAACTCAATCTACCAGTTGTGAATGGTCTTGAAAAAAAATTTGAATATGTAGAGTTTAGGGACTTTTCGAAAAATAATATGAGTGTTTTTTAAGAATGTCTTGTCCAATGAAAATTGGTTGACAATGTATTTAGCTGATGTAGATAAAAAGTTTGAGGTATTTTAACAGTATTTTTCAATACAACTTTAACTTAATTTTTCCTAAAAAAAAAGTAAAAAAATTCTTGGTAAAAGTAAATGCAGCTGGATTAGTGACAAATTGATTATGGAACAGAAGGATATTGTTGAGCTTACAAAACAAGCTAAACGTAGTGGTAGTGAAGATTTCATGAAATATTGTAAATTGAAAACCAAAGATTACAAAACTAAGCTAGTTAATGCAAAAAAAACCTTTTATGACAGGACAATTTAGAAACTCAGATAATATCAGTAAGAAAACATGGCAAATTATAAATAAAGAGATTGGAAAAAGTTCTAATGTCCTAAAGGGTTCTATAAATTGTATAAAAAATGATAATGATGTAATAATATCAGACCCTTTAAGCATCTCAAATTGTTTTCAATAACTATTTCATAGATGTAATTAGGAGATTTAATCCAAAATACAGCTAAGGAACCACAGTCCGCAAGTCATTTCAGGTGCAAATGTTCTAGATCAAAAATCTTATACAAAACCCTTTTCGGTGTAATCCGGTAGATGAAAAGGAATTAGATAGAATTAATTTCATCATTAAAAAAATAAATCATCGTCGGGCCATGACGAAGTTCCGCTGAAACTAATTAAGTATGTTGGTAAGTCCTTGTTGAAAGCCTTTAGTTCATTTAATTAACTCGTCGCTTATAACTGGAAATTTCCCCTGAAGTTTTAAAAGTGTCTAGAGTAATACCAATTTTTAAGAAGGGAGAAAAAATTTAAAATGAATAATTATCGTCCGGTATCGGTTTTTTACCTTCTTTGTCAAAAATTTATGAGCGAGTTATGTACAGTCGATTAGTAGATCATCTAAAAAACAATGATTTATTTGATAGGCAGCAGCATGGATTCCGTAAAGGTAAATCCATTACTTCAGCTCTGCTAGAATTTACGGAAACTATAATAGATTCTATAGACAAGGGGACAAGTCCATAGGGGTTTTCACATGGGACTCCTGTCAAAAGCATTTGACAGTATTTCTCACCAAGTCCTTCTTGACAAACTTAAAGTCATGGGTTTATCAAACCTTTCTCTAAACTGGTTTAGATCATAACCTCTCGGACAGATCCCAGTATGTTGAGATTACGTCAAAACAAAATACTCTAGTAGTAAAACATAAATCTAGCACACTAAAAAATCAAGCATGGAGTACCTCAGGGTTCTATTTTGGGACCATTGCTGTTTTTATGCTACATCCAAGGAATGCCCTCAATCTTAAACAACATTAATGGTACAAAAAGTAATTTGATCTTATATGCTGATGATTCTAACTTTAATTGTGACTGCTAAAAACTTATGAAAATCTGGAAATAGCCTGTAAAGAACAATTAAAAAACCATTCAAACTTATTTTTCAAAGAAATAGTCTATTTTTTAAATGGCTGCAAGACTAATCAAATGATATTTTTCCACTGTACAAAGTAAAGATATTTTAGAAATACCAATTTCAGTTAAACAAACTAAAATTGAAAAAAATTAATAGTATCAAATTCTTAGGACTTAATGTGGACAATAATCTTAGCTGGGATGGTCACATAAAATATTTAGCGAGCAAAATTTCATCAGGGCTCTACATCTTGAGGCGCATGGTCTTTACTGTGTAGCACTGAGACATTAAAGTCAATCTACTATGCACACGTGCATTCTCATTTAGCTTACGGGTTGGCCATTTATGGTGGAACATCTAAAAAAAAAATCTAGGACACAATATTGATACTTCAAAAAAAAGCACTAAGAACAATTCTAAATTTAGAAGAGAGAATCTCGGTAAAAGAAAAAATTTTCCACTTTAGAAATCCCAACAATATATGATCAATACATTTTAGAGTGCATTTATGTGTGTAGGAAGTAATCTTGACAAACTAGATACGCGTAGTAATATTCATTCTTATCACACTAGACACCGAAACAACCTAGATTTACCCCAACACAAACTTAGTTTCTACAAAAAGAAAAGCCACTTATATGGGCATTAAATTTTTAAATCACCTGCCGACAAATATAAAGAGCAAAATCTATGAAAAGGGCTTCCGGTGTTTTTTTAAAGAAATATTTGCTGCAACGCCCCTGCTACTCATTGGAAGAGTTTTTTTCCTAAATCCCAATAAAATATTTATATTTGAGATGCTTTTTGTAAAATAATAGGACTTAGTATAATCTTAACTCAGAAATGTCATTTTTTATTTATTTGATTTAAAATAGGCTAACTAAATTGTAGTTTAGGTTAAATACATAATTTATGTACTATTCTACATATATGACACTATTCTTGTATGTATGTACAAACTGAATAAAGAATTGAGAATTGAGAATTGAGAATTGGCTTGCTATTAATCCAAGCCAGTTTATATTGGCATAGAAATAAATATTATGCAGCATAAGGGACTTAAAGGAACTAACTTTTCAGTGATGTCACCTTATATGTGTTTTAATAATATAATTAAACAACTTAAGTACTCTAACCCCCTTGTAACCGTATTATCAAATAATGTTTTTTCTAAACACTAATATAACTGAGTTCAAATCAAATCCGATGTAAAAGAAGCTTATGTTAATTTGTTCAGGAGTTTTTAAATACAATTTAAAATTATTGTTCTGTCTCAAACTACTATTTAACTTACTCGTGCTATTAATCACAACCAAAATGTGAGACTGTGTAGAAATTTATGTCTAGAAGGTCTAAAGTTCCAAGCAGTTCAGGATTGACTATGTTTTTCAGATAATTCATACATCTTACTAAAAGATTTTATTATCACTTTATGTATATAAATAAAAGTTATATTGATATTTGATGGTTAAGAAAATATGGTACTATAAATAAGTGCTTTTTAGGGGATATAAGGATATCAAGTATAATTTTTTTTAATTTGAAAGTTACACATTCAAAAAACTTGTTATATATTCTAAAATTAAAAAGGGGTTTTCTATTAGGAAACCTGTTTTGTATATTTTTTTTTTTAATTTTCTGTTACTAAAATGTCATCTGTTCCAGTAGCGGAGGTTTTTGTGATTCTAATATTGTAACTAAATTATGACTGATAGATTGGTATCATCACTGACTGGGTTTAATTGTTTGTCACATTGGTGGTTACTGGTAGTGCTATGCTTTATACCCCTTGCTTTATACACTGCCTCACCTGCCTGTGTATACATCCCATTCACGCCATGGAATATTCATGGAAATTCGTTGTAAATAATATTTCCATATTATTCGTAGAAATCTGAATGGACATTTTTTTTTCGTTGGTATATGTGTATAAGTTCTTATGTTTCTATTGTTATTATGGTCTCTAGTTTTCATAAAGATTAAGTTTTTGAGACTATTAATCAATAACTTATTAAACTGTTTATATTTGTGATAACTTTAAGTATTGTTGTATTATTTATTTAAGTAGGTTAGTGACGTGGCAATATTGCTCAATTTTAATTACTTTGTCAACGCTTTTGTAAGCCTGAACAACAATAAAAATATTCTTATTCCTTATATGAACTATATCTTTTCTATTAAGAGAAATCATACACCCCATGGAATATTCTTTATGTGAACAATATCTTTTCTAGTTAAGGAATCTTGTTATCTGTCATTTTCTGTAAAATTATTCACAATGTAATGTTTAGAAACTATTCTATAGAATTAAGTTTTATATAAAAAGTTATTTACCCTTTCTTATAAAATGAATCTCCTTTCAATACTTTTCATAAGTTCTAATACAAAAAGCATACTAATAAGCATTATCTTTAAACAAAATTGCATTCAAGTTCTTCTGGTAATTAAAAAAACATCAGTGTTATTTTATTCCGGTTATTTACATTTTGGGTGAAAATTAAATTATCTCATAACGTGGTGTAGAAGAAGCAACTTGCTGATTCTATTTTGAACTGGATAAATTTCATTTAAGTGATTATAGCTAACTAAACAATTCAGTTCCATTTGTAGAAAATTATTTATTTATTTACTAATATTTTGGTTAAATAGAAGTTTTAATTCCAATAACAGTGCTTCTTTATCTTTTAAAGTTTTAGTGCTTGAAAAGTGTAATATTAACAAAAATTGGATTAAAAATATTTTCATGAGTCTTTTTAAAAATACATCAAAGTTATTTTTATTTAAAATCATGCAATTTTCTTAAACTATATTTAGTTTTAAATACAAAATTTTCAAAAGCTACTGTTGAATATAAGTATATTACCCCCTGGAGCTTCAACTCATGTATATAATGTAGAGATTTCAAATTTTTATATTCAACCATTTTTATTTAGGCCTGATTACAAATTTGCCTACTAAATTTTGTACACTAAATTCATATAATTTCATGTAGAGTGATCAAAATAATTTTGTATGCTCTTTTTGCATCCAGGAAAGTTATCTTAAAGTGCTATGAATTTAACATAAAAATAATTTGCAAATCCAAAATTGATTGCACCACCTTTAAGGAGTATATATTACACATTGAAGTTAACATGTTAAAGCTTTGTGGTAATTCTGAAATTTCTCAAGAACATTACAAACATTGGTTGGTTCAATTGATTATTTTTATGTCTTATTCATTATTTGTCCTTCATCATTACCTTTGAAGCCCTAACAGATTTGCAAAATTAACAAGCTCTTATTGCTTGGGGCTTAACTGATTGTCTTACTACTTCTCAATATGATATGTTTACACCAGATTCTTCACAATTTTGCTTTGATAATACAAACTACTTAGTATGTATTAAATCTTAAGTCCTAAATCGTACTTTATTAACACTTTGTATCCTGAGCCCGAGTATAGGTCGGGTCGTGTTATTTAATTGTATTATTTAGCTCAGTCATCTTATTTTTGGATTCAAACATTTTGATTATGTTCATTGGTTGTCTAAGTTCTTATTTGTTGGTTTTGAGATCCCTGGGTCACGTTTTAGTAATGAAATACGTATATTTATCGTCGTACTACAAGCGAGTCTAGACAGCTGATCGTAGGCGCCGCGGCTGATCATCGGTACTGTCAGTTTGCTTTGTAGTGTTTCACGTTGTGTGTTGTTGTGAGTCTTAGTGATGTCTTACTAAGTTTTCTACAAATCTTGCTGACAAATACTGAAGCAAATGTTATTATAATGTATTATAAATATGAATTTAACTGTTTGTAAATAATCAGAACTTTAGTTTCTTACTGAATGAAGTAAAGGCAAATGCAAGCAATGTGAGGTTATCCGTGTGTTTTGTTTTCTATTTATACTAGCTTTGTTCTTTCTTCTCGACTTTCCGTTGATTTTATTTTATATTATTTACTTATTATTTTCGAGTTATAATATGGGTGATGAAATCAAAAGTGATGCAATTCGCGATCTTTTGTTTGACTGCGAGTCAGAAAGTGACGATGATTTTGATACACACCTGGGACCAAATAATGATTTTATGAACGATCTAAACGAAAATTTGCGAGATCCTGTATTTGATTCAGACCATTGTGCTTTAAAAATTACCACTCTAAGGCGAATTACCTAAACTAACAAGCTATGTAGCAAAAACTTTTTTTGTATTTTTTACACAACATTCAATATTATGTAATAATTTTATTTTGAAAATAACTTTATATTTGTATACATTTAAAAAAGTATGTATCTCTATCTTTAAAAAGATATACAGTATGAGTTTATAACATAATTACTGTAATAACACAGAATTTTTTAAAAGCATCATAAAACCCCCAGGGAGCCACGCCGAAACATGTATTAAGGGCCCAGGGTACAAAGTGTTAAAATGTTATGTGAAAGTCTTCATTACAGTTCACTTTTGTATAAAGCACCCTGTCCCTCTGTCAATGAAATAGTTGTGCTTGTTGAATATTGATACTATATATTTGTATGGTTCATCTATGTTCCTGGAACTTTTGTATAAACCTTCTCTTTTCTTTTTCAGTTAACTTTAAAACAAGTATATTCTAAACACATTTAAAAGGTTGGTCTAATTATGTACAACATTTCCTTTAAAATTGTGCCTGCTGAATAATAACACTACTTATTTGTATTTTAATCAACTACCCATTTATATTTTTATCAAAGAGTTTCATCCCAAGGTTTAATACTTACTTCAAAGGAGCTGACCGAATTTAAAAGCCTCCCAAAGACACACCATAAAATATACTAGGAAATTACAAATTGGACCAAGAATACCAAAATTCTGGACAAGTATAAAAAGATTGCTATCTGCCTGTAGTTTGTTATTTGCATTGATATGCATTATTCACTCACGGTTTAAGTTATAATAATGTAATTTTGGATGGCTATCTACTTGCCTCATTAATAACTCACTTTTGGCTTAATAGTTTTAAGTATACTTCCAACGGTTTCCAAGCAGTGACTGTATGAAAACTTAAATTTTATATTTAAAAAAAATAAATAAAAAACATCAAAACAGATTACTGTTAACTTACTAAATTGTTACAAATCAAGTGGAATATAACTAAAGAATTAAATATTACTAATCTTGAACAGCCATATTCATCAATAGTATTTGTATAGGATTCACAATACTTTAAGAAGTAAAGATATTATTTAAAATACGTACTGCTAGTACTGATAAAATAATAACAAATCTTGCCTCTAAAACGATATTAAGGACAACATATCAGAAAAGAATCGCCATTATAACTAAATGTTTAAAATAGTTACATACAATAACATAGTATAAGAGTCTATATGCAATTATTTTATAGATAATGCATTTAAGACAAAAAATATTTCTTCTTCTGGAAGTGTTTTAAATGTTAATGCTTCTAATATGAAAAGCTCCAGCAACAAGAATCTGATACAATTTCATAAAGCTCCCAAGCATAAGAAAAATCACAACCTTATTATTAAACTTAAATGTTGGAATGAAATATATATGGTATTGTATGAAGTCTTGTACAGTAAGTACAATATTATTTTATTTTTTACTTATTATTACAAGTGTTGTCTCTAAAATTTGTATGTTAATGTATGTTTTGATAAAATATAATATGAACATCCTTATAGTCATGGTGTTGTTGAACTTGTATTATTTATTTTTCACATCTTACTAATCTTTTAGTTATACTAATATAAACCACTTTTTTAACAAATAAAACAGAAATTGTGTTATCAAAACTTTTTTGAACTCCATATTATTTGAGTTGGTTTCATCTAAGAAGGAAAATGGACAATTTCTTGTAATACTGACTGAAACATTTCAATTCAAAACATCCTCCAAGAGAAGACAGCCTATCTTCTTAACATTCCTTTTTATAATCTTAGAAATTTAGAAGAGACTTAGAATTGTTCGAAGAATAATTCCAATTTAAAATACATTATTTTTTTAACTTTTCACTTGTTGATTACATAAGCTAAAATTGATATATAGTAGCAAACCATACTGTATTGAGAGAACCTCTCCACCAACTCACAGAATATTCCATTGATAAGTTTTTCAAAATTACTCTTTTTACATCACCATAGTTAACTCAATTGCTTAAATCTAGAAGGAGAACAGGGTTTCGGACAAATATCTTTTTAAATAGCGCTATCTAAAATATTTTCTGATAGTAAAATATTTAAAAAGATTTACTTAAATAATCTTCTCATAAAAATCCAACAACCACGCTGACTTTGTCACACATACTAAACCTACTGTAAAAATGTGTAAGTCAGCAATTGAAAATCACCTGAGGCTAAATTTTCAACAAATATACAAACAAAAAACAAAACAAGAACAAAACCATAAGCATGTTAGTTATCAAAGACTGAACAGCCTTATATAATAACTTAATAGCCACAGTAAAGTTGAATGAGCCAAGAATCGACTGATGGCATATGACTGAACAGTCTGACCACTTAACACAAACTACATGGAGACTGAACAGCCTCATCAACTAAGTTCTAATACATGCAAACAACTTGAGACATTGGATTGAAAAATCCAGCCCCACATGACAGACCATGTTAGGACTCATCCAACTTTCTCCTCAATGATAGCTTGTCTTTTTGTTCCCTAAATATACGTTTTATGTTACTGTTTTCAACAGCTACAAAATGTTTCACACATGCATAATCCAGCTTATGGTTAGAATGGTTTTTGAATGGTTACACTATCATGTTAACTACGTTAAATGAAGTCTTATCATTAATTTGAAAGTGTGATGAGTTCTTGAACCGTCCAGGCTCACACATAATCTGTCACCACAATAGAAAAACTGTGATTTTACAAATTTCAAGTGTTTCTGATTTCTGAGAAATCATATATGTTAAATTAACAAAATTGTGAAAAATTACGCATTTAAATCTTTACACGAAAATAGAAAAACACAATAAATTTCAGCTATTTGGAAAAGATATTTGAATCCTTTTTGAATGAAAACAACAAAGCGTTTAATACATTTATTTGGAAAACTCAATGAAAAGAACAAAATACAATACTGATACAGAAATAATAGTTACACAGTTTTTCACAGATCAATGAATCGTTTGACAGTGGTAAGGAGTCATACCTCGGCTGGGGTAGGCGCGACTGTAGGATAGAGAATAACGGCTAAACCGTTTCTGGTGATGGTGTCGATGGCATCGGTGGACAGGGCTGGGTTGCTTGTTCCTCATTGGACCCGACTGCGGCACTGCTTGCATCATCCTTAGCCGGCTCTCTGCTTCACAGAGCTTATATACCCAAAGATAGCTGCTTATCACAGCAGGTCACCCTCCCTTATCAGTCACTCCACTCCACTCCATCACAACATCATCAAGGTCAGCCACATTACTCTTGTCTCCTCTTTGTCTATAATTTAATTCTTCAGAACTGTATCATTGGATTTCCAGTTTGAGAAAAATCTTATCGTTTTCATTGAGCTCATTGAGCAACACAACTAGACTGACTAAAATGGGCAAATGTTTCTAAAAAAAGCTCATCACACATTTTGCAGGTCTTCACTACATTGTTCTTGTCACTTGACATTCACTTTTAATCTTTTTCCAATAAAACATAACCTTTAGCCATAATAATAAATCTTTATTCACATATTCCTCATAGAGCAGAAATGATTTGGTCCTAAATATTTTTGATCCTTATCATGCAGTAATACAGTGTTGAACTTATGTTGCATTCTAGCAGTTTTGTACATCTTCACTATTTCGTTCCTGTCACTTGGTGTTCAATTAATTTTTATTTCCAATATAAACATAACCATTATTCATAAATCTTTTGTTATATATTCGTCGGGGGCAGAGATGAGTCGGCTTAACCTAAATATCTGTGATCTAGTTATGAAATAACGGATTCTTGAATATATATCAGATTCATACAATTACTGTAAATTGCCAGAATTTAAAATTCATAGTTGCTATCATTGAACTCCTCTGGATTGTAGTATAAGTGATTCAATAATCACTGGTACATGGATACTGTGGAAACGATGAGTTTTGGTTTTATCAGGAAGAGTGTTCCAGTATTTGGCACTGATGTATTTTAAATACGAGGCATTGACGTCATACCAGAGACGGGTCATAAGTATGAACATAATCAATGACATACTTGCCAAGTGTGTCACACCTTTCAACATCTTTTAATATTTGTACGTAGTAGTAATAGTAGTAGTTTATGAATTCTTGTTTTTCCTTCTTTATATATTTTCAAAATAAAACCTTGATACAACAAAATATTTACCATTTGAGAACACCCTCCATGTGAAAGAACATTTATTTCTCATTCGCTTAGTTTACTAGTATTTGAAAACACACTCCGATAGTAAATCAAGTGAGAAGAAGACTGCTTACTAAACTGAACATAGGAGAACGAATACAACTGAACAAATTACTTAAATAAATTCTTTATAGACATTGCTAAACAAATAAGAAACACTGATGGCCAACAAGCATACAATTTTACTAATAGAAAACAGGAAAATGCCACTACTACAGCTAGTACCAACTATCAACCAAGACAAGCCGAAATTAATTAGGATCCTGATGACAGAAACCTGAGCTGGGTATGGAGAAATCTTGTCTAGGATATTTGAAGTTATATGAGGATGAAAACCCCCTAGTTGATATTGCCAACAAATCTCTTTACTCCAGAATCTTTCCATCGGTGTTAAAGCTAGCTTAAGTATACTGTACATTTAATCAAGATTATACAACACAAGCACTAAACTATAGAACAATTTCACTCATTTCATCTTTTTCTAAAGTAATAAAAAATAGTATGAATACGCTTATTGAACATCTCTCCAACTCACCAACCACTGAACCCTAACCAGCATGGCTGATTAAATGGAAAATCAACAATTGTAGCCTTTATTAATCCAACAAACTTCTTCATAGGTCAACTTGAAGAATGTAAGACTTGTACAGCAATTCTGTTAGATTGCAGCAAAACTTTTCACTGTCTTTCATATGAACAACTCCTGGAGAAATCAACAATTGGCGTATAAGCCACTTCTAAAACATGGTTTACCAGCTATTTGCCAGGACAAGCCAATTGGTTGGAACAAACTACAAAAGCTAAAGCAAAATAGAAAAAATTAAATCAGTTCTCAAATTGATCTCTTCTAATTCCTTAAGAATCTTTGCAAAGTCCTTTGCATTTTTTCCATTCACAGATAACTGTCCAACTATATGCAGACTACAGTAAAGAACTTATGTATACTGATACAGTATTACTGGTAGGACAGAAAAGCAATAAAGTCCTGGAGGTGGACATCTATATAGCTCTAAATATGGTTATTCAATATTGCCATGGAAATAAATGTGCCATCAATGAAAGGAAAATGATAGAACTAATCTTAAGAAAACACAAAGGAACAACACCAAGACTACCTGAATAGCAAGAAGTAAAGTTCACCAAATACTGGGGTGTAACAGTACATGACAACCTACAAGCATACTGATGAAAAACCAAAGCTACACCAGATATATGTAATGCATTTGTAAAGTTTGCCAGTACATAAGCATACTGATGAAAAACCAATGCTACACCAGATATATGTAATGCATTTGTAAACATTAGCCAGTAGATAAGCATATTGATGAAAAACCAATGCTACACCAGATATATGTAGTGCATTTGTAAACGTTAGCCAGTAGATAAGCATATTGATGAAAAACCAATGCTACACCAGATATATGTAATGCATTTGTAAACGTTAGCCAATAGATAAGCATATTGATGAAAAACCAATGCTACACCAGATATATGTAGTGCATTTGTAAACGTTAGCCAGTAGATAAGCATATTGATGAAAAACCAATGCTACACCAGATATATGTAGTGCATTTGTAAACGTTAGCCAGTAGATAAGCATATTGATGAAAAACCAATGCTACACCAGATATATGTAATGCATTTGTAAACGTTAGCCAATAGATAAGCATATTGATGAAAAACCAAAGCTACACCAGATATATGTAATGCATTTGTAAACGTTAGCCAGTAGATAAGCATATTGATGAAAAACCAATGCTACACCAGATATATGTAATGTATTTGTAAAGTTTGCCAGTACATAAGCATACTGATGAAAAACCAAAGCTACACCAGATATATGTAATGCATTTGTAAACATTAGCCAGTAGATAAGCATATTGATGAAAAACCAAAGCTACACCAGATATATGTAATGTATTTGTAAACGTTTGCCAGTACATAAGCATAGTGATGAAAAACCAAAGCTACACCAGATATATGTAATGTATTTGTACATCGGAAAGATATGTACTACATTATTGGTGGAGTGAAAAAGTAACACTTTTGGACACAGCCTTAAAAACTGGCTACAAAACCAAACATTCTAGTCAATAAAATAATTTTGTGGATGGAAGTCCCAAAACAACCAAAACCAAGGCAATGCAAACTATTTTGGGTTTCGAACAGATCTTTTTAAGTTAAATTCATAGCCTTTTCAGTTAACTTACTTAGACACAGAAAAAGTAGACATTTTTAATTAAAATTTAGTATAAATAAATTACATGTAACTCCCTAAAGAACTGACATGCATACTATGAATGTTTTAGAATTTTTAGTTGCTGCCATTTTTATTTGGGCCCGATTAAAAAATTGCCTACATTTCTTACTTTAAATGCTTGTAATTTCGTATGTAGTGGTAAAACAATTTCCAAACCAAAATCGATTCCATTTTAGTATTGTATTTACTGGTGCCATTACTGAACTTGAAGATGTAAATAAAGATATTTGAATTTGACTATGCCAATATTTTTAACTGAATTAACAAATATGTGTGAGAAGTGTTTTCAATATATTTTTTGTAAACACCACTTGAAAATAAGATTTTGTTTGATGAGGAATATCCCTATGGTTTGAATTCTTTGGGTTTATACTATTACCTTTTTTACATGCTTATAGGCTTTATATGCCATTGATTTAGGATTTTACGATGAAAGCGATATACGAAAAGCAAGACGACATTAGTTTTCTACGCATGCATTTCTGCTGAAACACAATAATAGAAAATGTTGTATCCTTTAAACTATGGAAAAGTACAAATTTACAATTAGAATATATATACGAGCCATTTTAGGCTGCTAAGTTCAAAGTGAACAGATGAAAAACCCAATTAGTATATCAGTATTTTTCACTTAGAACAAAGGATAGTTGGGTTTTTGTGAAGAACCGTCTACATGTAAATTAAGTGGTTTATCAGGTAATGTCTAGAGAAAACGAGTCGCATTTGAGAGCACTTTACTGCTATAAATATAGTATTGACTCAATCACACTGATAACAACGCTAATGTTGATTTATCAAAAACTGTATCAAACAAAAACTCGTAACAATAAATCTGCACTGATAAATCTGCCCTGCACTGCTCATTAGAATTTAGATCAGTAATAATTTGTAATGTTATCACTTGTAGGTCACATTACATTGAGATGTTTACTTCAATAATTAGTAAAAAAAATAATAAATGGGTCTACAACACAGTGCCTCGTGGCATCCCAAACGGCGTAGCTGTTGACCTTGTTTTCAAGTGGTGCCATATGATCATGTAGTACTCTCCTCTCATTTTGTTACCAGGTGTTTTATTATCGCTTATCTTTAAGTGTTTAAGCCTCTCTTGCTTTGACGTGTTACCTTTATAACAAAATTGTGCTAAAACCTTATCTTGGGTGTGTTGGTAAATCATATTGATATTACATATAGGTTTGATAAAAATTGCAAGTTGTAACCACTCTCCGTATAGCAATATAAAAAATTCCTTCATATATTTCTCACATCATGAACAAGCTCAATACTCATACTCCACAACTTTCAAAACTACAATAGAGACTTGTAAATATGATAACTAATATAATTCCTGTTGAATTTAGTAAAACACAATAATAGAAAATGTTGTATCCTTTAAACGATGGAAAAGTACAAATTATCCCTACAAGAACAAGTTATCCGTAGAACAAGTGTGTAGTTGCACTTATGTATTTTACAGTTTTGTATGTCTTAGATGAATAAAGTCAGCTTGACCTAAATTTTGTCTTGATAAACTTCTTTTAACCATATCTACCTTGAGTATTTTTAAGAATGAATACTAAAATTCAATATAAAAATTTGTTAAATAGATCATTTTCCTGAGAAGTTAAACCATGTTTAAAGCTCTTGGGTTTTCTTACAAAACTATCAGATCGGATAAAAATATACCAATTTGCCACATACTACAGTAATTTCATTATACAACTGTGGTAGCAACATATGGTCCCAATCCACCTCTTATTTTTTTCTTTTGCATGTTAACAGTCCTCAATTAGCTAGTCTCAATTTGCTTTGTTTTGTATGGTTTATTTTTTACTGCACCCTTACATCTTCAATGATACAATTAATTCTTTTCACAAATTATATATCAAACTACACACAATTATTTTGTAGTTTAAATTTTGTTTAAATTCTTTTGTATGATAACAAAACTTTACTCAAATATATACAAACAAATTTTCCCTCATTTACGTTTTAAATTTTATATAAGATTATACAAACTTTTTAATAACACACATTTCTGATAGAAGAGTTATTTTATATGATATTACTACAACACAAAACAAAGTAATAGTATGCTGACAGAGAATAAAATAAAAGCCATAGTCAATTTTCAATTATATACAGGAATGGATACAACAATTTGCATGTTATAAACGTCAGTGCAATACTAGGGACATAAAAATACCATTAACAAAATAAATGTTGAAGAGCCAACAAGAATAGATTTACAACCGATTAAGAAAATCCACAGGAAAATAAATTCTCATGATGCTTAGAAGTCGGTGACCTAATGAAGATAACCTTTCTTAGATAACTTGTGCCCTCCCCTTTTATGAAAACGTAGTTGCGCAAGCAATGAAATTTGCACCCTTGCTAAATCAGAAAATGAATAACTGATTAGCTGGTCTGGTTAGAAATGTTTTAAAAAGGCAATAGATTACAGCTTAATACATTATTGGTCAATCTTAATATTGTATAACTAAAAAATATTTCTATATCAAATACAAACTAATGATGAACTTCAGAAAACCTGATTTAAGTAATTTGAGAGTTTTCTGTGCTAGTAGCCATTTTCATTTTAGTCCTATAAAAACAATGTTAAAGGCTAATACAACTTATATGTTCTTACTTTTGTCATAGCATACTTAATAACATTCAAAAGTTGTGCAGCTTTTTTAATTTTTATTGATTATTCAGAAAGAATGCCAAAATTTTACTTTGTCACTCAAATATTAAAAAGTACGCAAGTTATGAGATAAACTCAAAAATGTTTGGACGACATTTCGAACATGAAACATGTCTTGTAATTTTACATTATGAACCTAAACTAATGTCTTCTTGCTTTTTCAGATGTAAATAAATAAAATGAATAAATAAAAAAAAATAAATGAATAAATGAAATAAATAAGATCTAAATAAATGGCATATAAAGCCTATAAGCATGTAAAAAAGTTAGCAGTTAAACTTCCTATAGGGATATTTTTCATCAAACAAAAGTTCAAAATTATTGATTTTATTGGGTAAAACTCAAGGTTGTTTCCATTGAGCTGAATCCTAAGTTTACTTGGGAATGGTGTTGAAATATCTCATTGCAGTCAAGGCAATCAAATACATTTGATGAAAAAATTTTCTTCCACAAATGGTCTATTTTCCTAGTATACAAATTTTAATTATGGTGTTTTTGGATTCCCACAATTTTGTTCCATTGCTTAGTTTGAAAGTAATCTAACAGCCCATTCTATCCCACTAATATTATAAATGCGAAAGTTCGAATGTTTGGAGGTTTGTCCTCGAATCACGCTGAAACTGCTATACGGATTGTGCTGAAATTTGGAACAGGTATAGCTTTTGGTCTGAATTAACATTTAGAGTGCTTTTTACCACCCATAACACATTCATTTCCTCAAATAAAGTCGAATTCAAATTGAAAAATTAGTTTGTTTAAATTTGAATGTTATGATAAGAACGAAACGTATTTGGACAGCTGTTGACAGCTATAGTTCGACAAACTTTCTGAAACATCTGTTTACATTTGAATGTTATCAATAATAAGTAAACAGTGCTTGATCGGTAGTGTAATGCAGATAGTAAATAAAACATTAATATATAAATTTTACTCCAGTTTGCGCCAGTGACGAATTAATGCATTAAATACTGGTTATAAAACTAACCTTAATGAACAAAGTTATGAATATTGTCACATAAGTTAATTTAAACTATTGTGCTTCCTTGACATTATGATATTACATTTTAACAATGGCTTACGGAAAAACAGGGAAATGAATACTAACATACCTTAACGATTCATTCTTTCCCTGGCTACAGTCCAAAAAACAAGTGTAACGCAAAACTTTAATAACGATAACTTGTAATCTGTTACTAATTTGAACCTAACATGTACCTTAGTATATTTAAGAGAATATATAGAATATTTGATTTTATTCTCATATTATGTCAATATAACAACTTTTATGCATTATTAAATTCATTTTTGTAAAAAAAACTTAAAAAATGTTTGAGTGTTTTTCATAACACATCTACTGCAGTAAACTCAAATCACCTAAAGACAACAAAATCTAAAATTTAAAAAAAAGTCACTTTTTAGGGTATTCTTACTGAGAAAAAACCCACTAATCAAAGGGTTACAAGACCAAATGAAAATGAACATAAAACATAATAAAAATAACAAATCATTGGGACTGTAAACCCTGTCATGTTTAATTAGTTTTATAATGTTACCAGCCCCGTGGCTACATTATAACCCGTGGCTTCGCACGCAACTTTTAGAACCGAAGTCCTTATAAAAAGCAATTATGATGTAATATGATTTGAGTCCTACAAACATTTTAAAACGTAAGTAGGCATACATCAGGTAGATATTATTTATGTTTGTGGTAAATAGTATCAGAGTTTAACTTATTTATTATATCATGTTTGGCACGTGTAGGAGCATTTCTGGTTCTAATTAATTATATACATAACGTCACAGCTGAATCTGCCTTGTAATCCCGATCAAGAAAACACAAATCTCGGATCACACAGGTCTCAGAAACTCACTGTTGGTCAAAAAGAGTATATTTCCTGTCCTTGTCATATATTTCAGGTCTAAGATATTTCCAGTACTATTATAGTAGAGTTTGCCTTGTTGTTCTGACGAAGAAAAAATATATATACTTACATAGGACTGAGATGCCTACTTCGGTTAAAAAGTGCCTACTTAAGACCGTTTAAATTCACTTACCTACTATGTCACAGGTTAGCTTGCCATATTGCCTCGATTAAAATACTATATACGTTCAATTATATAGTTCTCGGAAATCTATTTTGGTCAAAATCGTGTTGGAATAGTTGAGTTTGCTAGGACTTAAAAGCTTATTATGACTTAGGAGGAAGTCCTACCTACTTCTTATGTACTTTCGGTATAAGAGGGAAATTCTTATTAAGGTTTTGCAACTTTCCAAAATAATCGTTATTAAAGTTTTGCGTTACACATGTTTTTTGGACTGTAGCCAGGGAAAGAATGAATCGTAAGGTATGTTAGTATTTATTTCATTCTTTGTTCATTAACCCTTCGACGCACCGCGACGTACGCTGTACGCATCGCGCAGTCCGATCTTATAACGAATACATTTAGGTTATTTTCTGTGTAATACATTCGAGTTATACATCGTTGGAAAGACGATGAAATGAACTATCGGTGTATCGATACCTATGTATCGAAAGCCGTTCAACATGTAGTTTATAGTAGACGAAAAACATCGATCAAGGTGGCGCTTGCTGTCAGCTGTTTCTAACTACGCAATTGACTGTGAAACGACTTTGTCTGCTGGCATGACGATGTTATTGTTTGTGTTTAGCTGTTTATTTGTTTGGTTATGTTTGATATTGTAGTAGAATATAATAAGAATATCAGGGGTGTGGACCTTAGAGATCAAATGCTAGAGAACTATCTACTGGAAAGGAAAAGAGGTACTAAATGGTACATGAAAGTCTTCAAGCGTATGCTAAACATTACAATTCTGAACTCATACATCATTTGTAAGTCAAAACACAACAATATTGATCACTTAACATTTAGATTAGGCCTAGTAAAAGAAATGTTGGAAAGATTTCAACAAGAGGTACCAAGAACAGTTTAAGGCAGACCATCCACTGAGCCTCCACCAATGCGCTTAACTGAAAGACATTTTATTGAAAAGATTCCACCAACTGGGAAAAAAGCAAAGCCTCAAAGGAGATGTGTGGTTTGCTACAAACATGGCAGAAGAAGGGACACAATCTACTGGTGTCCCCAATGTGAGGCTGGCCTATGCCTAGTGGGCTGCTTCAAGACATATCACACAGTTGCAAATTTCTAATACAAGTACAGCAAATAACTTCCAGTAAACATGTCTTAAAAAATTTTGTAATGGTATTTTGTACATGTTTGTATGGGTATATTTATATTTTAGCAATATAATCACTTTTACAAGTATAGGCTTAACAGAAAATCATTTAATGTATGTATAGGTAATGTTGTCACAAAACTGTGAAAAACAAGAAATTAAGTGGGCCACTTAGGGGGTGTTCAGTTCAAATTAAATAGTGCGTTGAAGGGTTAAGGTTAGTTTTATAACAGTATTTAATGCATTAATTCGTCACTGGCACAATCTGGAGTAAAATTTATATATTAATGTTTTATTTACTATCTGCATTACACTACCGATCAAGCACTGTTTACTTATTATTGATAAAATTCAAATGTAAACAGATGTTTCAGAAAGTTTTTCGAACTATAGCTGTCAACAACAGTCAAAATACGTTTCGTTCTTATCATAACATTCAAATGTAAACAAACTAATTTTTCAATTTGAATTCGACTTTATTTAGTGACTTGAATGTGTTATGGGTGGTAAAAAGCACTCTAAATGTTAATTCAGACCAAAAGCTATACCTGTTCCGAATTTCTGCACAATCCGTATAGCAGTTTCAGCGTGATTCGAGGACAAACCTCCAAACATCCAAACATTCAAACTTTCGCATTTATAATATTAGTGGGATAACATATATTATAATAAAACCAATATTTAAAATTGCGGAACTGTTTTATTAATTATATAAGGTTACAATACTAAAATACTTTATATGTTAAAACTTTAAAACTACTTATTAGATCAAACAAAAAAATTAATAAGTGAATTTTTCAAAATGTTTTTATTTTCCAATAAAATCATCATATCAGAGTTAATGTCATTTACAGATTATAAGTTACTCAGCATTTTTGTTTCTTAAAAATACAAATTCTAGGGAAAATGAATGAGATAAATGGCTCAGAATATAACACTTATAATGCAAAAACCAAGGCCTAATTCAGTACAAGAAAATATTACCTCCTGCAGATAAGAGGGAGTAATAATCTCAAACATGTAAGAATATCAAGCTAACACAAGGAGAACTTATCAAAGCAGGTTTAATCCTCAGATAATGGCCTTGTCTGTTTTATCACCACACATGTACAGCATGAACACGTGACTACAGGGCAAACATTCCAGAATACTTTTGGTTTATACTTTACGTACTAGAAACACTTTAAAATTCAACAATTAAAGCACGACATAATATGGAGAAAACAAAATGTTTCCACAACATATTTAGTTTATTCTATGCATTATTAACTAAAACCCTCCAAAATATCAGGATTGGCCAGTTTATGGAAAGAAGCAAATGAACCTCAACAATACAACATTCAATGTTATTTTTAATGATAGAATATTGTACATTGTTGTTAACCCTTTTAATAGTTTTGATATACCCATTACATATTTCAAGTTACACATAACATAGCTATGGTGGGAATCATTGAGTCAACGCGAATATTGAGTTTAGCTCCAGTTCATCTTCCTCTTAGTGCAGCGTCTGAAATATGGTACTGTTTTGAGTTTCTACGTCATAGATTATTTTTTGGATTTCTTCAGACGAACATGTCTCCAGATTTCAGGAGTCAAATTTGCGACAGCATCAGATTTCAGATGCTGCACATAAGAGGAAAGTGGACTGGCGCAAACATTCATACATTTCAAGTTATTACAATTATATGATTAGCTTTAGATGTGTAATATAGAGTTTTGAGTGTGTGTAGTAAACCGTGTCTTCAGTCAGTGTTTGTGTTTAGTCTACACAGGCATTGAAAATTAGATGAAGAGGTATTCTCACTGTCTAATCAGGTGTACTGATTCGGTGCACTACAATGTTCAGACACGACCTCAAACCACTGCAGAGTAACCGATATTTCTAAACTTAACAAAGTTATTTTGGGGAGGGTTGATACAATATGAATTGCTGAGTTCACCCCCATTCATCTTCTGCTTGGTGACGCATCTTTAATCTGATACTGTCGCAGACTTGACTCCTGGTATCTGGCAGATTCCAGGAACATGTGAGCATTTGTGAGTGTTTGTTGTTGGAAAAAACAAAATATGTAACTTTATTTAAGGATAAAACTGACAAAAATAAGCAATTTGAAACAACACTGTGAGTAGAAAATTTTAATTGTAGGTGTGTACCTTTATTCACAATACCCATGATAGAACATTTAATCACATTAATGATGCCCAAACACACCAATACGTACTACACTGTATATACTAACTTCTTCAAAAACACTGGGCACAGCAAAAACTGATGTGTCACTTACATCTGGGCAACCTTATGGATGTCCAGGAGCTGCACATCACTAACCGTAAATGTCGAGATTCTGGGGTGCAAGAGTAATTCAATAGGTCTAGTCTACTGCGGGACATGACTGTTGGAGTTGGTGGGGTTCATTCCCTAAGTATCAGAGGTTCTTGCTAGCCTCAACAAGGGTGTGCCACCCTTGCTTTGACTGGAGAGGCTGGTTCAGAGCTGGCCTCCCCTTCTTCCGGGGAACATGATGTTGAGATTAGTGCCCTAATTCTTCCTCGTGGATCTCTATAGGCGGCCCCTACCCCCTAACCTTACCCATCCTGTCACTCCGGAAACAGCGCTAAGATCCTAAGTGCAATTTATAAGCTTTTTGTCCTAAGAGAACCAAAAATCCTCTTCAAACATATTTACTATCCAATCATATTTTATTACGTAAAGCCACACTCTACGAGTCACATAATCTCTTCCTCAGGTAAATGGTTGAAAAAATTAAATAGTCTCCTTGAGCACCAACATCCTATTATTACCTACCAGCATGTTCAAATCCCTCCAAAAAATGCCTGTGTCCTATATTTATAAAATATCTGTTATTTATGTAATAAGAAAACATATTTTTGCTTCTATAATCTACATATATAGTTGGATTAAGACTTTATGCATAATATCTGAAGGCCAATTATTAGAATTCTTTTTTCAATAATTTTGCTGTGTGTTAGATACCAGGTAAGTTGTGGGTTTCCATACTACTCTTCCGCTATTTTTATTTCTATTATAATAGCCAAACTAATTTTATTTTTAAAAGCTGCAAAAAATGTTGTGTTCATATAATTACAATTGATAGTAATTTGTACAATTACAATTTATATTCTTGCAATGTTAGTTTGACATTTCTCATGTTGGTTTTTTATCAAAAATAAAACACATTTGTTTTTTAATAACATAATCACTAATGCCCACATGTACAGTACTACACACACTCAGGCTTTCAGCATTACACAACTAAGATCTCTGTCATCGGACTTAATACTCTTGAGTACTTCGATGAAGAGTGCAATATGTTCACAATTACTTTGTTAATTACTGTTACATTATACTGTTTTTTAGACTGATATTTAGTATTAGCATGATTTTACTGTCATTTGCCTTTATAAAAATAAGGTATATGAACCTATATAACATTATACCAAATCTAATCTGCATTTTGGCCTCAAAATACGCAAACACATTAAAAATTAAATTTTGTAATGTTATGATACATAATTTAAGGTACATGAATAAAACTTACCACCGCGATAAAAGGTACAACTTAAACTAATTTGTTACAAACATGTGTATAAAAAGACTGGTTGGTGGTAACACATTTATTTACCTATTTGGATTGGTATACAAACGTACCACACATCACAATTTTGGATTGTGATAAATGTTTTTATGCTTGTGTTTGTGTTAATCAGTACAAAATTGCTTATGAAGCCTCAGGTAAATGCTAATAATAACATAATTAATTAGGAAAGTTTAAATTTTCATCTAAATTAACCCTTGGAGCACTATTAGGACTAGTAATACGTTACGAAATACTTGTGTTTTGTTAATAAAATAGTTCTTGCTTTCATAATCTTCTGACTTTGTTAAAACAGTACCTTCAATCTGGACTCTTCCTCAAGTAAATAACTAACCTTGCACATAACAACAATCTAGGTTATAATGAAAAAATCACACCAAAGCATTGAGACTCATTTAAGTCCGAAATCACAAAGAACATGTCGTGTGTCAACTCCATGTAAACTATCTCTATAAAACATGCACTTAATAAAAAACACTAAATATTGAAACCAAACTAAAGAATAAAGATCACAAGTCTGCACTTAACAACCAACCACTGAAAACTGACTAGAACAAGCCAATAGTAAATGGTGATAGCCACAGAAGAAACAAGATTATTTATTAATTAGCCTTTTTTATTATTGGTCCATTCTAGAAGAACTTCTCAAAACTATAATGTAATTCAACATTATATTCACAGGTTTCCTTTAAGTTAATTTTTTAGAATTGGTAACCAAAGGAGTCTAATTTTGATTAGTGGTATACTGATCGGTTGGTCCACTAATTTGAAGCCTCAATTAATTTTCTTTTAAAGAAATGGACTTACTAATGTATTTAGTTACCTTAATACAATGATCTTTGGACCAACAATGACGTGCAATTCTTTTTACTTTCCTGTTAGCGCCTTTCTCATGTTTTCTTTGTGTTTGAATGGTATTTTTCTTATCTATGTATTCCCTGCTAAAACTACATTTTATATTATAAGCACAGTTTTTGTAATCCTGTGCACCATATTTTTGTTTCATTTTTACAAGAATTTGTCTAATAGTGATGTGTGTTATAAACGTACTTCTGATGTTGCACTTAGGCAGAATGAATAACCCCAGTCTGTAAAAATTAAGTATAAACAAAACAGAAGAATCTGAAAGAATAAATTAGTAAAAACTTATTTTAACGCCTACCTTCTTTGACCTGCTCATCTAGGTCTCGTAACAGCTTGGAGGCATGCTCGGCACGGGACACCTTGACCTCATCAGTTAGTTCCACTTCCACTACTACATTGTCGCTCCCACCGAACCAGTAGTCCTGCTCAAGATGAAAGAGCGGACTCTCCGGCTCCTGCTTCCATGAATTGATGCTTGACGCTGACATCGTATTTGGTGTTGTTTACTAAATTTTCTTGTGCTATACTTGTCGTCTCTGCGACGTCGTTTTGTTGAACACTCGCCATATTGGCTCTGTGAACATTAAAGTGTAATTTAGTTATGAAGCTGAAAGGCAGTAAACTATGTTATTACTACTTCATCACATATTCCTTAATTTTTATTTCTTCCATCCACTAAAGGATAAAAGCATACAAAGAATTTCAATAGCTAGTGTGCTTTTATATGTTTCCACTGGCAGCACAAGAATCAAGTACAGGTTATAAAAAGCTAAATATAAATAATTGTTTAAATATTTTGAAATTGTTTAGCCCTAGAACTCACAAAATATTTATATCTTGTGTTTTAGGTCTATTTACTCATTACCTAATCACATATAGGGAGTGTTTTGAAAAAGTGTTTTTATAGGTGAATATTTAATACATATATTCATGTCAAAATATGTTGCATTATATAAACAAAGAATAAACATAAATGTGTCTAATATTGTTCTTTTTCACTTATACAATAAAGTTGAAATCAGCATAGAGAAATGAGAAAGGGAGTTTTTGTTTTGCTGTTACAGCCAACACAGCAAACAGAAAAAGTTTTAGAGAGGCTGTTGTATGGTCTAAGGGTTAAAGTTATTTTGGGTTGATTAGAGATGCCATACAATCAAATCCTGCCTGTGACAGGATCAATCATCAAGGACCATCAAAACTCTCAACCTTGCATTGTCTTGTTTCCTTACCCTCATCTTTTATCTATGAAATACTCACTGAGTCCCATTGGCATGACTAAAATGAAACTAAAAATAATGTAACATTATGTAAACGATCTTAATTTCCATTTGATACTAGTTTACAATACCAAATATAGTCAGAACTATCTTAACAATTCAGGGTGCCCACGCTTCTGAAAATGTGAAATTCCATGACTTTTCCGGGTTTTCCAGACTGGTTTAAGTAAATATCAAGGTCTTTGGGGAGCCTGTTTTGGCATTATGACATGCGGATATATAACTGTATTGTAACTGAGACAAGCCCTGTCACACCGCTTAAATCTCCAAATAATAAATAAACTTAAGATTTGAGACAAATAAGGTTTATTTATGCTAAAACTTCAACATAAAGTGAAATACAATCATTTAATCTGCACGAAACATTTTTATTACCACCTAAAATAACAGTCTTGGCATGATAATACAATAATATTCTTTGGGAATTACAATTTGTCAAAAAAAAACCCTAAAATGCTAAAGTTATTTTATATCTAATGAAGAAATTAAGACAACCGTTTCTTGCATAATTTGACTACCTACTCTTTAATTGCGTTTTTAAATTTTCAATTTCTTCAGCCTCTTGTTATTTTCCCATAACTATCTTAACTCTTTTTTGTTTTGTCCTGGTTTCCTTCGTATCAGCGGCTGTCACATTTGCCTTCTTTTGGTCTGCGAGATATTCTTAAAACCGGCTCCGGGCCTGACAACATATCATGATCATCTTCTTATCAATGTTGATATTATTTACTCCACCAGCTCTCTTGATCCCATCATAAACGAGGTGCTGGGAAATAAACAACCTCTCTAGAAGGTTGTCATCTAAGATTTTGTTTATTAATTGAGAAACCTCGCTCTAAAAAAGTATTTCCATGACTTAAAATTAGAATCTTCTTGAGTAAGCTTTAACCCTCCTGTTGATGACTATATTACCTGTAAATGATAAGGCCGTTTTTTATTTTTTGTATACATATAAAAAAGTGTTTTTTACTTATACAAAATTTTTTTAAGTCATGCTTATTGTATATAAAAATTTTCATAAAAAAATGTTGAAAATTACTATAAAATAATAAACATTCTCGCTTTAAGTATGAAAAGTGTGGCTGCTTTAATAAGAAAAAAGGATTTTTGGAAAAATAAACTCATATCACTTTCACACACTCTGATTTCTTAGAAAACACTATACACAGTTTTCAAATAGCTACTACGTAGAAAATTCTACACTTAACAAGAATATATTTACTTATACTTCAAAAGAAGTAATGCTAAGAAAGTAATGCTAGAAAAACGAACTATGTACACGGTAGTCAAAACTGGTGTCTGATGAGCTGCTGATGAAAGCTTTCCTTTTTCTTCCCAATTATCAACATAACCTTGTCTTGGTCTAGGCCTATGTGGGGTTCAATGTCTGTTACTTGGTCCAGGAACATTTTCAATTTCCTGATCAGAAGGGTCTAAGTTATCAAAATCAGGAATATATTCCTCACCGCTTCCAGAGAAGTCTTCCAATGCAGGATAATCCTCAGGAAAGTTCTCAGCTTCAATGTCACTTTGAACACCTACATTACTCTCATCACTCAAGTCCTCGTCAATAATTTCCCTTATGTCATTGGATAGTGAATAATAAAGGAGATTACTCATTTTAATTAAAAAATGTCAGTATAAATAAAAGATAACCTCACAAAAATAATACTGCAAGACGAAACGTTAACAATGCCAACTCGTCGTCAGTCGTCACTACTACGCAATAGCAGTCAGCTGACAATCGCTGTTTTCAAAGCTGTTTCTTTGTATTCTCATGTACGATAATCAACTAAACACAGACAATGGAGGAAAGCTTGGAATGTAAACAAACGATGGATACGTGAAATATCCCAACTGAGCCGATTTTACAAACAGCTGTTTTGAACAACATGTCAATGCCTATCATTCATAATGGATGTTAGAACGTCGACGCATCAACAGCTATCACATGGAGGGTTAAATTTGCCGGAGACATTGTTTTCCAAGAGAAATCTCTTCCAGAAATTGTCTGTGCGCTCTGAGCGCTCGTAAGCTTTAAAGAGAGTTTTTTAATGTTCCCTACTAACCATCGATTTCATCTCTTTCAGGATTAGGTCGCTTGCGTTTGCCTTGATCCAATTGCTCTTATCCAATATTTCAAGAGCACTTTACAGTCTCTTGAGAGCAGTGTCGGTTTTGTGACCCAGGAGGGATGGGTCACAAAGTATTACAGCTAGGCACAGGTCACTTTTCAGCGGAGACTTGTGCATATTGCTTTCAGAAAGTCTACACACTCTGACTTAAGCTTAAGTATCTCTTGCTTATCACATTTCACTTTCTTTACTTCAGCTTTCACGCCAAAACTAAACTCAAAGTTTTTGGTTCAAACAAGATGTTTTTGTTTTTATAATTTACTTTGATTGGAGAGAAAACCTCGGAGAGAGCATTTTTTTTTTTTTAAACATACTTAACAAGTCATGTAACAGAACTGACAAATCGGTGTACAAAAATGGCACCAATGACTCATCGTGTAGGTACTTCAGTAAACAATGGTTCTACAAGACGATAGATGTAACTGAAAAATGCTAGTTTAGCAGTCAATAACTTATCATCTAATGTCTTAGTAATAACCTTATGCTATGAGTATCAGGTGGTTTGGGAGCACCAGGGTCCTTCTCCAAATGGGTCTTGTATTCATTCAAGTGAGGCACCATTTTGATACCTCTTTCTGCACCACACTCTCCACTAAGCAACCACCTCATGGCAAAAACTTTGAGGGGCATGATGTGTGACTCTGTTACTTCTACATAACATCCCCTCCTGGCAGGAACATTAAAAAAAAACTGTAGAGATTCCACTTAGCCCCATCCTTGGCTCCTGATTTGAATACTTTAGTGCAATATCCATTTGAAGTGTCTGGCTAACTTTATTCATGCTTTCGTCGAACATAGCAACAAAGGCAGATGATTCCTGGACTTCCTTTTCCAGTAGTTCTATAAAATCCTAAGTAATACCAAAGTTTACCAAATAACTTTAGTATATATAATTTTAGTACGCTCAAGTGAAATTTTTCCTGTGATTAGACTGTCCGGAAACATCGACTTACACTTTGGATGCAGCTCCTGCTAGCAGAAAAACCAGCCTAAACAGCTGCCATGAAATTTTCCATGACCGACTTTTTAATTTCAATTACTTTACATGACCTTTTTTATTTCCATGACTTTCCAGGAATTCCAGAAGCGTAACCACCCTGAATTTATAATTTTACTTTCAAGAATTTTTGTGTTATAAACAATAAATAATTAATTAATACAAAAAATTATAATTGTACATGTATTACAATAATGTACCAGTACTCCGAGCTAGAGAACCAGGAGGAAATCTGAGGTTCCAACGGCTACTGTTGATGTTTTAAATCATAATTTATAACTAACAAAGTTTCAATTAAAACAAAATCAAATCCAATCCAATGGAAACTGATGCCTAGTCAGTGTTTTCATGTAGAGTAAAATAAGGAAAGTAAAGTTGATTGTGGACTCTTAACAATTGCTCAGTGAAGCCAACAGATTGATACTGACTGACTCATGCTCAAAGAGAATGGTTGAGGAAAACCCTCAAGATGCGTTATCTGCAGCTACCTGTTCCTTGTGAATCTGGTGCACAAAGCACCATATTATTCTATGTAATTTTGTCTTAAGTTATTTATGTTTTTACTATGTTTGATCACATTGAAGTTAATACTGTAAATTGGAGAATAGAATTAATCTTGGCTCCAGAATAATAAGCAGCCACCACCATACTCAAATCATCCATAATAATTATAATTATATAAATTACCAAAACCAAAATTTTAATTGGAATTATGTTGCAGGTATTTCAAATTATAGTATAGTATAGTTCAATTCTTATATTTAAATACAAGTAATATTTGTAAAGAAATAGTTGATAGTTTTAAAATAAGAATTATGAATAAAAAACTATAAAGACTAGGTGTATTTACTAAATGTAACAAAGCATTGTAACTTTCAGTTACTTTCTACTATTTTAGAGGATGAACTTGTCTGACATCTTGTGATACAATTAATGCATGTTTATTTCCATTGTACTTTCGGCCAATAATAAAATACCACACAAATGATTTTACTTTGTTTGAATTAATTTTGAACAATATTATTCTATGCATTAAAAAGTGCTTGCAATAATTATTTGTCCTCACATAGAATGTTTTTGTATTCAATAGTTTAGAAATTATTCTAATCGACAATTTTGTACACATTTTCGATTGTGGTGGTGGCCGCTTAATATAATGCAGCCTTAATGTTTTCTGTTTTTACTTCGCTTTTAAAGCATTTTCATTTTGAAAAAAACTGAAATAGTGAAATGGCAAAGTATGTGATAAAGTAAACATTTATCCTAACCCTGGCAGCTGAAATTTGCTAGTCTGATAATCGGACTCAGCTTTCTAAATCAATATTAATAAATGATATTGCATTATTACACCCATTGATATAGTTTAATAAATAGATATTAATTTAAATAATAGCTTGAGTCACTGCACCAACATTAACACATTTTAAGACTGTAAAAATTACCTATATTTGATAAGTGACTTTGTTTAAATAAAAATGTTAGTTAACTTTTGAAAAACTAGCCAAATTAGCATTGAAACCCTGGGTTTCTTTGTTTCAATGTGTTTGTTTTGTTATGATTTCTGTATTATTTAAATGAGATTATCACTATTACTTATCCTAATTGTTTGACGATAATGGTTTCTTTATTATTTATTATGTTGTGTCAATATATACAAGGTGTTTGAAAAGTCTGGGTACAGCTTAATATTTTACAAACCATAGCAGATAACATCTATAAACTTTGCACAGTGTCATATGGCCTTGTAAACTATTTTTACTTGCTATTACCATGACATGCCAACTATGGGGGGACGGCCCACAGAGGAAAACATGGAAATCTTAAATTAAAGCATGGGTCGAGTGATACCTCATTTTAAAGAGCTCACTTAGTAGAGTTGAATGCCTCAAACCGCATCTCAAAAGGTTTATCCAATCAGAAATGGCGGGTTGTTTTAGGTACACATTGTGAAGTATATTATGCGCTGCCATTTCTGACTGGATCGTCGTATTCTGATGCGGTAGGCGGCGTTTCACTGTACTAACCGATATGTTTTATAATTAAAATTTTTGTTGTTACTTTTTATAAATACTAATCAGTGAAACCATTCCTCTGTGGGCCGTCCCCCCATGGTTGGCATGCCATGGTAATAGCAAGGAAAAATAGTTTACAAGGCCATATGACACTGTGCAAAGTTTATAGATGTTATCTGCTATGGTTTGTAAAATATTAAGCCGTACCCAGACTTTTCAAACACCTTGTATATATATATATATATATATATATATATATATATATATATATATAAAATTAAGTTAATCCTTTGAATTTCAAACCTATAACTTTTAATTAGTATTTTTAATTAGTATAGTATGTTTATATTGATTGACAGGGTTGCAGTATAATAAGCAGCCACCACAACAAACAAATCAATTATCAATCAGAAATTGTTGTTAATACAACAGTATATCAAACAACAACCCCAAAGAATTATTAATTTAAGGTTAAAAACACTAATTTATTGAACTAAAAGTTGGTGTAGTGCATGTTATTGTGAGAAAACGTAACTTCATAAAAATAAAAACACTAACACTAAGAACTTAAAAATTTAAAAAAAATGGTACGTAGGTCAATTTTGACTATTGTTGTAATACTTCAAACTTTCAATGTATTTTTTTTCTTGATAAACCACTCATAAATGTTATTATTTTGGTTCAAATACAATCCTAAAAACATCTAATGTATAACAAAATTAAACCGTAAGAAAAAAACATATAACTCTTTATATACATATTTATAAAACCCAAAATACATTTACAAAGTCCGATTCAGATCCTGACTCCTCTGCTCTTCTCCTCCTCTCACTAACAATCATCTAAGCGTCACTAATCTCTTCATCTAAACAGTGCCTAATTGTACTAGAACGGCTAAGTTCACTCATAATAAAACATAAACTAGTATTGCAAATGATTTACAACGGGCAAGACAGTAAACAAACATGTGCAGAGAACAATAACAGCAAACCAAAGCAAGAGCTGAACGCAACAGTAAAGGTGCGGGCACGGTGGAAATCAGCTGATTGTTACATCCCACTACATTCCAAATATCAATTCCAGTAATACTGGACGGTGGAAAGGGCATTTCTTCCTCTTTCGTACTATATAAATAACCAGCTTATCCCATATCTCGTTATAGTTGTTATATGACGCTAACTAAGGATTGCACTGTGCGACTCTATCAGTACAGACGGGTCTAATTGAGTCGCACCTTGCGATCTTATCAGATGGAGGGTTAAACATTTTAAACAACACTTAACTACAGGCAAAAGTACACATATGATTCGATACCAAGTACTGTCTTCCAATACCAAGTAAGAATTGAAACAAGAGTATCGATACCAAATGTACTTGGTATCGAAACAAAAGTATCGATACTTTACTTGTATTGGAACAACCATATGAACTAGTTGTTGACATTGGAGAAACATTTTAAGGAACTAATCACTAGTTGTTTGATAGATCCATTACCTTACAGTGAGTTAATGTGCAATTTGTACATTATGCTACAATTTTAATCTAGATCTCTAATTTCTTAATTTTGCATCTCTTCAAGAAACAAAATTGTTGAAAACTTAGAAGTAGATTGAAAAAACTCAGATCTTGGGCAGTTTTAAAGCAAGTTAATGCAGACATAACCAAATTCATTGTGCAAATTCTTATATAACCTAAGTCATTGGGCAAGAATTAATGTTTGGGTATCAATTTACAAAATCGTGACCATGGAAAGGTATGTTAATTTTTTTTTCCTGAAAACTACAATTTTTCCTGAAAACAATAGTGAAAAAAAAATTCGTCGGCAACGAAAATCAAAGGAGTTACGATTTTTTGAAATCCTCTGAAAACTCTGTTTTTGACAGTACCTCTGGCAATTTTACTGAAATGATGACGTTAATCCTGTCAACGATGCCTGCCCGCTGCGCAGTGCTGCGCACTGCTTGCTCTTTTAGAAAAAAAATTAACTCGAGCTTGCAAAAGTCGAATCCCAGATCACGTGATGCCCCTGATCCTTAACCCTCCAAGTGTTGTTCGACAAAATTTTGTCGGTTATTTTCCATACTTAATGCAATAATGGCCGAAAGGCATCAATATAATACAATGATATACTTTCCCCCCAGTTTATATGCACCTGTGATAATAATACTTGGCTATAAATGCCCAACCCATGAAAAAAAGTCCATTTTTCATGGTCACGGTATTGTAAATAAATACCATTCAATAAGCCATTCTCTGTTGACTTCTACTCCAGAGATGAGTGGAAATCGCAAGATAACATCCCAACAATAAGAAAGAGCTTTGTCTGGTACACGGATGGCTCGCTTATTAAGGGTAGAACTGGATATGGAGTGTTTAGTCAATCCCCTAGAACTGCCCTTAGCGGCAGTTTGGGTCGGAACTGCTCCATATTTCAAGCCGAAATCTATGGTATCCTAGCCTGTGCCAACCTAGGCCTCACCAGAAGGTACCAGGAAATGAACATCTGTATAATGTCAGACAGTCAGGCAGCTCTTAAAGCTCTTGACTCCAACAGCATTTCATCCAAGCTTGTGTGGGAGTGCTTTAACACTCTCTGCAAGCTTGGATCACGCAACTGTGTGCGTCTTGGTTGGGTACCGGGCCACACAGGCATAGGTGGCAACGAATGCGCCGACAGGCTTGCCAAAAGCGGAGCAAGCATGCCATACACCGGTCCAGAACCGAGTTGTGGTATAAGCAAGTCAGCCGCTTATCAAAGTATAAACAAATGGTCCAGGAAGACACACCGCTTGCGGTGGCAGAGTCACCAAGGACAAGCACTCGGCAAAAGACTGCTTGCCGATTCTAGCTCCGGATTCACCAGATGGCTGATGGGGCTGGGGAGGGATCGGGTTAAGCAAGTGATTGCCTTGATCACTGGACACGGCCACTTCAGGAAACACCTAAACACTCTAGGTTTACGAAATGAGGACTCGGAGTGTAGACTCTGCAATAAGTCTGAAGAGACTGCAAAACACATAATACTGGACTGTGAGAGACTGGGAGCAAGGAGAAGGGCTCTTTTCGGTGATAAACAACCAGGCGACGAACCAGATGCTAGTATCGGGGAAAAGCTTCTTAGCCTAATTAAGGGCACGAAGATAGGCTTACCCCTCTAACATCAAAGGGGCACACAATAAGCTCAGGTTGACGTGTGAGGATCTAGGAATCCACCCCAATATCCCAAAGGAAAAAAAAAAAAAATAAAAAAAATAAATAAATACCAATGTTTGGTATTGAACCTACTCTACTCTCCTTTCCAATAATGTTTACCTCCTTCCCACCACACCACCAATTATGCCTAATGTTTATATTTTTCTAAAACTATGTTGGTAAAATCGTCTGTCAAACTGAAAGTAGGTCCTAGAAAGCTTCAGTCATTGACCTTTCAAGCCAATTAATATTGCACAACCTGACAATTTTGATAACTTTTGTTGTATTGCTTACAAAACCTGGTTGTCTTTGAGTAATAATGATAAAGACGGTAAATATTATGAAAAACAGTCATACATATGGGCAAATGAGAAAAAACGTGGATGGGTTAGCAAAGATTAACCTTGAAGAATAATGTCTTATATCTACAAACAATATTTTATAAATCAAACTAATAACTAAATTACTTACTCCATTTTTATTCGTTACTGTGGCACACGGCCGCGCGCGGGTTTAAAAACGCCTAGAACCCCATATTATCGTGGAACAAACACAGGTAAATAATACAATATCTGCTGTTGTTGACACATGGGGATAGAGTAGCAGAAAGAGAAAATTTTTGTGTAGGTACAAATCATATTAATCCGCCAACATGCCTTTGAATTAAATAAACTTTTTTTTAAATAATATTGCTTTTAATTATTTTAAATAAGTACTATAATTCTTTTCAGTTCACTAATAACTGCAACGTTAATATTTTACATTCAACATCAAATCTTAAATACAGAACTATTTTTTTACGTTTGACATTGCATCAGATAGACGACAGAAGTGGTCAGTGACGTCATACAAATAATCAAAGTTTCAGTTCAAGCGGGCTTTCAAATAGGACTGTTATACAACCTATTATTACAAATTAAGAATCTATAGTTTGCCACATGTTTCTCAAAATACAGTGGCATGGGATTTAAAAATTACTTCTACTTGACTTCAATACAGTCTTCAAGAGAGTATAATCCTTTGTTTATTTAAAGAGCATGTCTCTTAGATATGTTATTTAGTATACCTACTCCCATTGTTAATGCATTAAAATTTATATTTTTCTTCCTCAAAAATGTTTAAATTAAAAGCCACAAAACAGCTTTAGACAGTTTTAAATAATTTGTATTAGATTTATTTATGTATTTTATGGTATAAACCATTTTACGTATTTTGTACACTTTAACAGTCTGGCAATAAAATGAATAACAAATATCAGATGGTGAAGTAATTAATTAATTAGAATAAAGAGATAATTTAGAAAAATAATTAACAATAACAATATAGGCTAAGAAAATATTGCATAATAACCTTTGTAAGTTATAACACTCACCTGCAGTATAGTAAGCAATCACCACTACATCAAATCAGTATACCAAATTATCGATTAGAAATGCCTATACTATTGAATACAAAAAACATTCTAATTATAAATATCTACAATTAATTATTACCAGCTCTTTTTAATGTATTGATGTATAGATCCAAATTAATTCATTCAATTGAAGTAAATTCATTTGTATGTTATTTGAGTAATGGTCAGTAGTACAATGCTGATGTACATGTATTACTTGTGTCACAAGCTTTTAGACACATTTATTCTTAAAAATAGAATAGTAAAATAGTAACTAAATATTAAACTACTTTGTTCAATTTTGTAAATACATATAGCTTAGATAGTTTTTTTATTCATCATTAAATTATTACTTTTTTATATATAAAACTAGCTGAAGTATACTGTAATTTGAAATAACTGTAACATAACTCGATTCAAAATTTTGGTTTTGGTACTTTAAATAATCATGAATATCGATGATTCGATTGTGGTGGTGGCTGCTTATTGTACTACAGCGGAACATTGAATACTTTTTTTTATACAAAATTTAACAATAATTTAACATAACAAAATACAACATAATAAACAAAAAATACAACAAAATATAACATAATAAAATAAAGAATTACAAGAAATATTGTGTATATTAATTCAAACAAAAAATAACTTCTTTATTTAAATGTTTGAATCCAAAACATTACTTCAGATACTTAGAACAAAATTGTAGGAAAACATTTAAACTCTACTCAATGACTCTAAAATAATGTCAAAAAAACTTATCCACATATATAGTTTAAACTTAATTGTGATACAAGACAACTTGGCTAATTTAGATGAGGTATATCAAAGAATTTGTATACGTAACAAGTAATAAATATAATAGATTACAATAATAAAATAACAATTACGATACAAATAATGTGTAATAGTCATGTACACATTTAAAAATTATGAATTTTAGTTATAAATTCAAATAGGTTTTATTTAAAAGTCAAAGTGGAGGAATATTGAATTATATTTCAAAATTTTTACACTTTATACACAGATACAATGGGCTAGCATGTCTTTTCTAAGAAAAATATCTTTGGGATTAGCTTATGACAAGGATTATGCTATTGCTCTTTGGATCATTGTATTATTTTGTGTTGAAACAATGCTTGGATTTAAATATTACTTTTTATTTTTCTTCAGATGTAGGCTCTGTCGAATTTTCTCATCATTCATTTTACAACCACTAAAACTCGCATAATATACCACATCTGGACCAAAACCTGAAGACTTTCTTCTTGAACTCACCTTTCCACTTATATTACAGTCCACCATTTTGATAGAATTCAAATATACAGAAAGTAGCAAGAAAAGATTTTAATCTTTCCATGAGATAATATCATACTGAAATCTTTAAAACACAAAAAAAGTGGAAAAGGTGGTGGTTTATTTTTAAGTTTTACCTACAAATTTGTATATTAGTTCCTAAAACAGTAAATTTTGTTGTTTTTTTTTCAAAAAAACCTGTGTAAAAATATGAGTAAAAATCAATATTCCAATAAGAAACTCTTTATTGAATGTAAATTATAAACCATTAGTAATATCTCATATTTATATTTTTAATCATTCATTGGCATTGAGATAGTAAAATGAAACTTTCTGGAGTTAAGCACTTTGAATTTGAGACAAGTTACTATTTGTAACATAGTTTTAAACTTTATCCTCTTGTTTAAAGCGGAGCCATAGATGCGTGGGCTGGCTGCCAACAACTTTTTCCTTTTATCAGTTAACTTTAAAACAATAAATTGTGTTTGTGAAATTTGTGAAGAGTTTTAACAGACCTAAAGCTACACGGGGCTCATACTGATGTTTGCAAAATGTAAATAGTGTCAGCATTGTGTATCATGAAGCTTCTCGTTGGCTCACCAAGTCTTGACAGAATTTTCTCCTGTATTTTATAGCTCCTTAACTTTTTGTTGTATCCTACAAGCTTTCTTGTACTCTACTGAAATCTTGTTCCTGCTAGAAGTATTAAAACTAATTTGCCTAGCTTTAGTCCACTCTTTGTTAACCTTCTATTCCACTAAGGTATGTTCCTCTCAAAGATGGTTTACTTATAGGTCAGTTTTCTTCAAACTCCTTTTGGTAGTTTCCTCTTCAAACCTTTCCTATTTCTGTATTTTATTATTTTTGTTAGAGACATCCCAAACAATAAATAGATTTATAGAGACAGTAGTGGGTACAGGGTTTTTATGGACATGTCAAAAAAAGGCATTAACACATGAAAGAAATTAAGATATGTTGGAGTAAAACGCAGAACTTTTGACTTACCAATCTTATCTTATGGTAGGAAACAATTTATTGAGAACCAACAACGGTAAATTCAATCACTGCTATTACAGAATATGGAATACCTCAAAGATACATTTTAATGATAGTTTGGTTTTAGTTCTCTTCTATTTTTAGTGTGCATTACAGATTTGCCATAAATGACTGAATAACTAAATGCATATACTGATGGTATAAATCTGAGAAAGACTGACAATCCCCAAGAGTCCTACAAACATATATAATATTTGTGCATCATCAATTCAATTCAATGTCCAAAATGCAGCATTTAATGTTTAACTTTAAATTAGGCATATATAATTAATACAAATTTATATGTACTTAATTTAACCTATACTACTATACTAACCAGTGTGGGCTTTTTATAACCCCCTCCCCAGACTTATTCCCTCTCCAAAGCCAAGTCCTAAATATGCCTCATAGAAATTATGTTACTATAAGCAATCTTGCTCCAGTATTTCCCAGCAATCACAAAAACTTTCCTTTTTATATACACTTGTCCTATAATCCCTACTGTGTCATTATACAGCCCTGGCATACTCCAATTAGAAGAAATTATATACATTCCTCATAAAAGCACAATATATATTTTAACAATATTTTATGAATTAGGACATCCCACAGGAGACAAAAAAAATAAAAATTTCTTAGGGTTCATTAAAACTATTCTTTTATTTTTCATCTGTTTATTTTCATTAAAACAAAATCTATATAAGTGGAAATATTATTTTATTGTCATTGTATGAGAATATTAAATTTCAAACTATATATATATTCATGGACAATGTTGCAAGTAACGGCGGTTACAATGTTGTTCTTGGGACATAACACTGAATAAAAAGGGATTGATAAATAGTGTGATTTAGTTTTTAAATACAGCCTTTATTAACAAAAACATGTTGTGAAAGTTACAGACCATCAATAATATTAAAAAAATAATTAGATTAACATGCAAAAAATGTAAACATTGTTAAATTTGTAACTTTAATGTCTTCCTGCAACATTTTCTTGAGGCATGTATTTGCATATACCATCATTTTTTTATTTGCCACTTGACTGAGAGTGAATCATCTTACAAAGGTGGAAAATCATAAACTCTCAGAGGACTTCTTCTGTTCCTTGGTCAATTTATTTTTATGGAAATATTATAAGCCTATTATAAGTCCTTGATTATATAAGGCTTATTATATTAGATAGGCTGATTATATAATATATATATATATATATATATATATATATATATATATATATATATATATATATATATGTATATATATATATATATATATATATACACACATACATAAAAAGGCTATATCTTTATGGGTAACAACATTTAAATTGGCAGTTATGTACCCCTGTAATCCAACAAAGTTTAATTGTATGTTTTTTTATTACAATGAATGTTTACCGATTGTCTAAAGTTTAGCCACAATTAGACAGACTCCTTAAACTGCAGTGAGGGACAAATAAATTTTAAAGAAATAATATTGTAAGCCTACTAAGACAAGGTTTTTTTAATTCTATAGCTATTGTTAGTTAATATGTACCATAAGAACCAATAGTGCCATACCATAGTATTGTTGTTGTAGTACTATTACATAGACAATAGACAGTAGACAATATGCTTTATTAACAATGTCATCAAGACATGTTATAGAGTGAAACAGTTTTTACAAATGAATTCTATTATTAAATGAGAGGTCTAATTAAGATTCTTCATTCCATGAGAAGAACTCATCAAGTGTATAGTATGTGTGGTCTTGCAGCCAACACCGTAGGTTTCTCTTTATGGATCCCGGGTTGTCTTTCAGATGATCTGGTAGCTTGTTAAAGAGTTTCATTCCAGAATATTATGATGGTTTTTTTTGTCAAACAATGCTGTTCTATGGACTGCTTGCCTAGTGTAATGGCAGTGTTGATCTCTTTGTTTTGGAGGATCCTTACTTATGCAAAAGTATGGTTTCTATGATGTAAATGGATGTTATTGTCAATATTATCCACTTTTTGAAAATGTTTCTGCATTCTAGGTCCTATTCCAGCCATTAACCTTATTGCTTTTTTCTGCATTACCAGAACTCTGAGAACTCTGTGGAGATTGCCACCTGAAGAAGCAACCCAGACTGCTATTCCATAACGGAGGTGGCTTTTGAATAATGCGTTATATGCTATACTCGTGGCTTCATGAGTACTAGTTGTCTTGGTTCTCTTTAATACAAACAACGCTGAGTTAAGCTTCAGGCAGAGACTATTTATATGGATTCTCCAGCACATGTTCTTGTCAAGTATTATGCCAATATGTTTGACTTCATCAGCTTCTTGGATATTGGGTAGTACAGTTAAAAGCGCATTTTTACTGCCTAAAGTCATTTGTTTTGTTTTTTCTCGTTGAGAACGAGGTCGTTTTTCATTGTATATTCTTGAGCAATGTTGAAAGCTATGTATGTGTTAATTTCCAGTTGTTCAGTATTTCTATTTGATGCAAGCAGAACTGTGCCATCTGCGTTTATGATCATTTGACAATATTCCCTCAAGTGTTGTGGAAAGTCATTTATAAATAAAATAAACAAAACGGGTCTAAGGACCAAGCCTTGTGGAACTCCTCTTCTCGCTGGTAGGGGGTGAGATTGTACTGATTGTGTGCCATTGGTTGTTTCCCTCAGTTCCACTATTTGCTTTCGTCCTTAGAGATAGCTTTCAAACCAATTGAGTGCTGTTTGTCGGATACCAATGTTTTGAAGTTTAGTCAATATGACTTTATGTCCAAGGCAATCAAAGGCTTTACTGAGATCAAGGTATAAGCTGGTGATGGTGTTGCTTATCTCGATATTGTCAGTTGTATATCCAGCTAGGTCCATAATTGCAGTTGTGGTAGATTTTTCAGAGATGAATCCATGCTACTTGTCAGTTAGTATTTGGTTCTGTCTCAGATACTGAGTCTAATAAGAATTACATTTCAATAAGTTTTGAGACTGATGGGAGAAGAGAGATTGGTCTGTAATTGGCAATGTTTTGAGGGTCGCCTTGTTTAAATTTTGGATAAATTTTGGCTATTGTTTATTTGGATTGGAAAATGCCTTTCTGAATGGACAAATTTGTAATTTTTCAAGGGTGTTATGAATATTCATGAGCACAACGTTTGAGTATCTTTGATGAAATTTCATCTACTCCAGAAGAAGATAAGCTCCTTAGAGACCTTACAATTTTGTACATTTCATCAGCTGTATGTAGTTGATTCCAAAGTTGTTAGTTTCTCTTAGAACTCCTTGGACATGTTGAGTAGTTGGGACTGAATCATTGTTTATGTTATTTATTTTAAGCGTCTCTTCAGCTATGTTTGCAAAGTACTCATTAAATCAATTAGCTATTCTTCCAGTATCTGTCAACAGTTCTCCGTCATGATGTATTTTCTATTTTAGTAGTAGTTTCAGATCTTCCTTTGCCTCTCATTGTTTATGGTGTTCCAAATAGCTTTGGATTTATTATCTGACTGGTGTATGTATGTAGTATTGGCCTCCTGTCTTGACTGTTTAAGTGTTTGATTATATGTTTTCTTAAGTTAGCTGGCAGCCCATTTGTCATCAGCATTTTGAGTAAAGAAAAACTTATCTTGTGTTTTCAGGAATTCTTCTTTAAGGATAGACATTTCTCTTGTATTAGTAAACATTTTTCCCTTTTTTGCTTAGCACGAGATCTTACCTTGGGGCATGTCCAGTCAAGTGCATACTGGAGAGATGCGCCTAAGTGTAAATATGCTTTGTGTACCTCATTTGAATTAATAACGGAGTCCCAAGTTTCCATAGCCAGTCGGTTCTTTAAGTTGAGGAGATTATTATGTGTAAGCCTTCTTTGTGAATTATACGTATATGTTTCCTATGGTCTCTTTTGGCATTTCAAGTGTACAGTATTGTCCAGTGTGGTCTGATAGCCCAATGTTAGTTACTTCTACACTTATCATGTCTTAATCCAGATGCATACTATGTATATTGAGAATATAGAGATTTCAGTGATTCTGGTAGGTGGGAGGTCTAATCCCTGGATGTTATATTCCCTTAGTAGTACATTAAATGCACTGCGTTCTCTTGATATTTCATCAAGATTATCAATATTATCATTTCCCATAACAAGTTTTCTTATCACCCAACGGTACTTTGTCCAGAGCATCAGACAGAACTGGAAGTACACTGTCAAAATTTGATCCTGGTGGTCGGTACACTCCAAGTAAGTACGTATAAGCACTTGTTCTTGGTCATTCTTATTTTTATAGCTGATACTTCATAAGTCATTTTAATACTATATTTTCTAACCCTAAGCTTTCGGTTTCATGGAAATCTTGTTTATGTTTATATATAGCGACTCCTCCTTTAATGTGTTCACTTCTGCCATTAGCACTGATTAGTGTGTAGTCAGCTATTCTGGCTTGATTTATTGTGCTCATTTTTAGACCATGTTCTGTCAGTGTTATAAAATCTGGATTTGTATTGTGCAGCAGGTGTTCTAGCCGCTCATTTTGCTTGCCATTCTATCCATATTTTGGTGGAAGAAAATGAGCCCTGATTTTGCTTTGAGTTTTGTTATGGATGGTGGTTTATTGAGCTCACATGGTCTAAAAAAGGGTTGGACCGATGTATTTCTACTTCAGCTGTTGTTTGGTAGTGGTCAAGTACGGTAAGGGGAGTCTTCACTGATTTAGCTGGTGAATAGCAGAGGCCATGTCATGTGTACTGTGCAATGTGGTTGGCTTGTTCAGGAAATTTTGATTGACTTTTATAAAAATCTATGTTTTTCATGAAGAATTCCTAAAAATTATCGTTGTCTGGGTGTTAGGTTGGACGTAGTTTGAGAGGTATTGTTACCCACAGCATATTTAGCAGTCTGTAAAGAGATGCTAAAGTAATTGGTTTTGTTCCTAACCGATGATGTGTTAGTTTTCTTTAGCTTTTTGTCTACTGGATTGGCTGGTTCCAGGGGTTGATCTGATATGTTTTGTCATGGTATTTGTTTCAGGAGTATTTAGTTTTTGTCTACAGGTTTGGCTGATTTCTGAGGTAGTGTTTATGTCTCTATCTGCTATCAGGTTCTGAAGATCTGAGTGGTCATACAGTTTACAATTGATTTGTCCATCTCTAACTTAGTTGCAATCTGTCAAAGTGGTTTGCAGCTTTTGTCTACAGGTTTCGCTGATTTATGAGGTAGTGTTTATGTCTCTATCTGCTATCAGGTTCTGAAGATCTGAGTGGTCATACAGTTTACAATTGATTTGTCCATCTCTAACTTTGTTGCAATCTCTCAAAGTGGTTTACAGTTTTTGTTTACAGGTTTAGCTGGTTCCTGAAATCAGGGGTTGGTTGCAATCTTTCAAAGTGGTTTGTTGTTTTTGTGTACAGGTTTGGCTTGTACCTGAAGTCAGGGATGGGTTACTCTCTGTCAAATTTTTCAGTTTTTTATTACTGGATTGACTTTCACCTGAAGTCAATGTTTGGAATGGCTCTGTCATCGGTAGTGTCAGTGTGTTTTCTAGTTTTTCACTAAATGTTAAACTGGATCTTGAGATCAAAGAATTAGTAGCTATTTCCATTCATTCATATTAGTACTATTGATAAGTAAGTTTTATTATGCACACAATCTCAAAATACTTGGGTTGCAATGTTGTTCTTCTTACTTTTTATGGTGAAAGTTTGCCAGAAATAGGAAGCTTTTCCTTTTTGATAAATACAGAGTTTTGCATTCTTGCCTGTTTCTATGGTTATCTTTCCGGTTGGACTCTTTAACTTTTCTTTTCCTATCAGTATTCATCCTTTTTCCATCAACTAGTGAAAGATTAACACCTGACTTGATTGACATCTGGTCACTAGCGTCATTGTTCTGACTGTGCTGACCAGTTTCCCGCTCATTAATCCAGCTGTCAGTTGTGCATATCTGAATATTTTTTAAAAGATTTGAAATGTATTTACTCAACAGAATAATACATTTCTTAAAGCTTACATTTGTATGGATGTTTAAGTATATCAACTACAAATTTGAAATGAAAATGAAAATGAAATGAAATGAAATGAAAAATGTCTTTATTGAATACAACGTAAAACATATTCAATTGGCGAGGTTAGGACTATTAAGTCCTCTCTTACACCTAACCATAAATTAATAAACTCTACTATTACTGTAAAACAAGAGCCACAATACAGTTTACATTACTATTTTACAATCGAAAATTATAATCTCTATTTATATAAAGTAATAAAATGAAACAAAGGTTTTCTATGAAACTAAAAATAAATACATAGAATAAAACTTACAAGGAAGTTAACAGACATTCATCCATCACCATTCATACAAAGCCATCGTCCCATACCCTATGCCACGATATCGTCAACCCGATGAGGTCCAAAACAGATGGTCCCTAAGCACCCCCCGAAACCGTTCCCGACTACGAATACCTCTAATATGATCCGGGAGATTATTCCAAAGTCGACAAGCAGAGACTGTGAATGATTTACTGTAAATAGAGGATCTATGAACAGGAGTAGATAACAGAGAGGCTCCACGTCGAGTATTCCAATTACTTGTTTCAGAAATGAAAGAAAAACAAATTTGAACAGCACATTACTTATAAAAGGATCATATGAGTAATGTCAAGGATTCCAATGATGTATTATGCCTGCCTGTGGTTTGTATTTTGATTCATCATTCACATCAAGTTAAAATAAGGTACTTTGCCAAAGGTTAGTAATATCCAGCAGTATAACAGATGGAATAAAATGCACTTGTCTTTGAAAGACTCATATGCTCTCATATGAAGAAACCTTTCATATGCTGGAACGGATTTTTTAATAACCAATAACCATCTGAAAATAATAATGGTTACAACAAAATCATGATCTGGTATGATGAAAAATAAGATATTTGTGTCAAAAGGGTGATATTTATGTAGGTATAGTAAATTAATATGTTTACTTTTAATACTTTATATGCATGGTTAAAAGGTATAAGGCTGTTCCCATATAACCTGAATTAGTTGTCATCTAAGATGAACATTATGGTATTCAATTTTTATACTCGTGTTAGCAATTTATTAAATTACACTTAAGTTTTATTAATAAACTTGAACTCATATTAATAGTGTACTTAATAATAATGCCATTTGTCATTTTATAAAGTTTTAAATTTAAAGTTTTAAGGGTTCTAAGCGTGTCAAAATATGTCATTTTTAAAACCCTAAGTAGGCTGAAGCTCATAAATTAGTGAATTTAAAAGAAAATTAGCAAGAGGAAAACATTTTTATATGTTGTTTTATATTTAAAATTGCAAAAAAAAATGTAGAGTGCTCCATGGGAAATTTTAAAGTTATTGAAATACCAAGATCATGCAAATGTTGAATTTAGCTCTTTTTCACCTTCCACTTATGCAGTGTTTGAACAATGTTTGAACAGTGTTTGAAACTGGAATATGTGTCCATCTGAAGAGATCCAAAAAAAGTTGGCAACAATTAAGATCAAAAACGAACTTTTTGCATCGTTTTGACATTAGAGAAACCTAGACTACAAAAGAAGTATGTCTGGTTACCCAGCACCCATCCAGTGTAATTTAGATGATGAGGTATTCTCATTGTCGCATCAGGTTCACATCTGAGTGAACTACCTAAATTTGGGAAAATTCAGCCTGTAAGTATGATACATATCAAAAACTATGTTGATGTCTACCTCAATTTCACGAAGAGGCTGACTTACCATTTTTACAACATCGCTTAGACCATACACTATCTTGAAGTTTGACACACAAGTGCCAATGGCATAACAAGACAAAAGCATTTCCATGAAGGTCAACCACCCATAGGAGTTGAAATAGGGTTGCAACCCCTAAAAGATCTATATATTTATTTTCGAATCTCCAATGGCCTAGAATTATCAAATTTGACACGTGCCTTAAGCTCTGAAAAGACAAAGTAAACATTTTGAATAAGAATAACCACCCATATAGGCTAAAATTGGATCGAAATCTCTAGAAAAACTATATTTTGTTTTACAAATTTCCATTAGCCAAAAAAGGTGAAATTTGAGACGCATCATGTCTTATTGTGCTTTCAACAGACTACCATCACCTGAAATAACTTAGGAAGGAAGTAGCATACATTGGCCGGAAGTATTAGTTTTTGACCGACGTAGACTTTTCAGACGAACGTAATATGTATTATACTTTCTTGATCATGACAAGACAAACGATACTAAGGCTCTGGAAAATACGAGTACCTTACACAAACACTATTGGTTGAAGTAGGTACTTTTTGAATTTTTGGGATAGTTATTGTTTCCAAAAGTCGTGTTATATAGCCTGTATAAACATTTGACGACCTTGAGTTTGCCTGGAAATATGCCCGGCACCAATAAACGACGGGAAGAATGTTAGGACTTAGTTTATTGCTTTTTTGTTCTGCGGAATTGGGGACTAAGCCGGTCAGTGTCACGCTTGTGATGGAGGAGGGGGAGTGAAAGATGTAGATTTATAACATCTATCTTTAAGTTTTTAGAATCACAACATGGCAACACCTTGGTGAAATATAATATAGTGCCTCTAAATATTCGTCTAAACAAATATTTATCCCAAAATCAAATGAAAGAACAATAACACACATAGAAACGACATAGAATACACCATAAGGTGTCTCTTCGTAAGTAAATCCTCCGAGAGCCACAAGGGTAAACAAGCCTGACCAATTACAAGATCAGTAATGTTTTGAACTAACTGTATCCAGCATTGCAGAGGAGTTGATCGTAGTTTTGAAGATAAATAACTATAATAGCGTTCACTCCGCATTTAATTATTTATCACCATATAATATACAGTTCGAGGACTTCAGCTGCGCGCGTGACCTTGAGTGTGTGGTGATAGGTTGGAGGGGTGGCGGGGTAGCATTATGCGCTGCGTCCCGAAAACATTTCCTGTGACCCATAGTTAAAACCCTGCTTTCAGGAATTGTATTGACCCAAATAACTTATCACACTTGCTAAAATCAGTCTGTTTTGTGACAGTGCTGATTGTGGTGGAATTAAATAATAAGAGAATACCAAATAATAGCATTAATAGGACTTATCCTTGTTTTTCAGTTGTTATAGTGTAGTTTAACGTGTTTTTATAAATAGCGTATTTGTCAATACTAATCTGCAAATCGAAATCGTGAGTTTAAAGTCGTTAATTAAAGAGATTGTTGCGCCTTCATCTCAGCGGCTAGCACGTAAACGCAACCCGCCACACAGATAGCGTTTATTTGTTGAAAGGGTAGCCTATTAGGGCCCTAGGGGCACAGCTAAATTCCTCCAATGGTACATATGGCTGAATTATTTCACTTTTCAACAGAGCGCATATTGCCAGGAATGTTTCTATACCTGTGCAACCCGTGCCCCACATGAGGTGCCTGTTGGGAGAGATGCGCTAAATTAAACATAGAAATACGTTATAAAATGTGTTTAAATTAACACATACATCCATAACGAGGGTCGATACCATTGCATTTAATATGATTAATGGATATTTGGAATGCTATTGAGATGGAATCGTCTCTGGTTGCTGGTCCCAAGATGTAGAGAGTTAGGATCCCTCTACTATTTACATCTTGGCAAGTAGTGAGTAAGGGTGAAAGGCACTAGGGCCCATTGAGCATATTTATCAAAAGAAATGTTGATGTTTTGTTCAGCGGGAACACCATGTCTAAGAAATTCGTGTTCTTGGAAAGTTCAGGAAAGGGTCCATCTCCATATCTGCTCTTTTGATTCATGTAAACCTATTGATATGAAAGGGGCAGTAAATCTAACACCAAGTATTTCGTTATAACTTATTAGTGACGATGGTTGATAACAAACTCAAATTGGATTTTTCACATCTGCCAGCATTAGGCTATGTGTTGCACGGATGTGATACAATCAGCAATCAGTTGTGGTCGTGAATATGCCGATGTGTAAGTTCAAGTGTTCCTGAGTCAACTAGATTGATAAAACTAAAACTGTCACGAAAAGAGATGCTATATTCACAATAACAAGGCAAGTGGACAATATTTAATTGTATAAGTTGTTATTGTATTGTTTCTTGTTTAACTCGACATAGTATGTAATTTAATTTTAAAACATCCTTTTACAAACTATTTTTGTGTTTACTCACTTTCAATAGGTTTATTCCATTTCCAGAAACAAAATGAATTTTCATTACAATAAGGTATTGTGCACCTGTAACTTGTCGTAATTTTAATTCCTTTTTTTCAATAATTGTAAAATTGTTAATTTATTATTATTATTTATTTATTATTTCAATTTAATTTTTTACTTGTTTTAGTTAAAACGAGTATCCATAGTTTGTTGATTATAAAATAAAAAATATTTTAAGTTTTAAAAGGCTGGATTTTGACTCAATATTCCATTGGGAGTAGACTAGCATAAAACACAAAGTAAAACAATCGTTGAATAAATATTCGCATAGTTAAAACAACCCACCAGGTCGCGCTTCGATGAAGCTTGGTTATTATATGATTAATATTATGTACAAATTAAGCATTATTACATTCAAGTACAATAAATAATAAGTACGTTATATCAACAATGTTTATTGCTTACATGTTTGCATATAAATTAATTTTATCACCCAGGTATGAAAATATTAATCCTTACTCGAAGCAATTACGTTATTCTAAATTATATCTGAATTACAATTCAGTTTAGCGTTATTTGGTGCACAGTATTTTTAGTTAGTTTGTGTTTTGCTAATATAAATAAATTATATGATTTACCAACACGTGAGCATGCAACATACAACTGGCCGTGAGTAGACATGGATTTTCTAAACCTAAACCGCAAACGTACATTGTCTGGCCTCAACATTTCTTATTGGTCATAGCAAATACCAATGGAACAGGGAATTGAATCCTCTTTTAAAGTTATTGTGGTATATGATGGTATCATTAGGATACTTGGCTACAGGACATCTTCCCCTTTAAATCTTCCATTAAAAATGGTCCTTTTAAAGAACGCAGCCAGGAAAAAGAATTGGGGAGTCCAGACAACTGATATTTTCCTGTAGTAGACAGAGAATAAAGATCCCATTTTGTTCCTTAAAATGTTCTTGGCCCGTCTCTGTGTTGAGAACGATCTTTCAGCAGTACATGTCAGTAATAATGAAATATTAAAATAATAATAATAGTTTACTAAAAACGTTATTGAAAATTTGGGAGGTCCGGACCCCTTAGACCCCCTCGCTGGCTACGTCCCTAATCCTTTTGATGACCAAACTTGTGCCGTTGCATAGTCAGTTACTCGCGGCTTTGCACGTGTATGAGCACTTCTGGTTCGAGTGAATTATATTTCCATCTCCAATGTGGAGTTTGCCTTGTTCCCGCGATAAAGAAAATTTGTAAAAAAGTATATATTTTTGACCATTGTAATTTATTCTGGACTTAACATTTTTTTATTCCATAATTGATTTTGCCTGGTTTCTCAATAAAGAATATATATATATATATATATATATATATATATATATACATACATACATACATACATAAGTAGGACAGAGAAGCCTACATTAGTCAAGGTTCTTAAAGAAACAGGCCCATGTTTTGGAGAGAGGGGGGCCAAGTAACGAATAGCCTACGTTTCTTGGGAAACATATCTTCGTAGATGATGAATTTTTAGGCCTAATATCGTGTACTTAATTCTTAGTATTTGTACCATATATCTCAGTAAGTTTATAAATATTTTAATCAAACTAGTTTGTAACAATTTTATTATACATGCAATTAGAACTTTGTTCTAAAAATAATAGATTTTACTAATCTATTATAACTTACTAATTATTACTAATTATTTTTACTAACTATTTTACTAATTATTATAACTTACTTAAATATTTAAACTTTAAATAAATAGGCCTAGTAGTTAAAGTCTAAACTACAAAGTAAAAAAGAATATTGTATGTATTCATATTTATAATTTATTAAAATATATTAAAATATTCGAGACTGATATGTTGGATAATAACAATACAACCACATAGTACTTGAAATTTTTCAATATTTTACCAGTCGGCTAAGACTTTAAATTACACTCCTAAAATTTAGAAAACAAATTCACTTGAAGAATACATTTTCATAGGGTAATATATAACATAAATAAACTGTTGCATAAGGTCTATTCTTGGGAATCTCTATTTCTTTTGTATTTTTGTTAAATGTTGTATCAAAATTGAAATACCGCTAATTTTTAAACTTTAAAAGCATTTTCATAATATTATAACTGTATGTAATTATAATATGAAATATCAAAATGTTGATATTTAATATAAAAAACAGTTTGGATAGTTATTTCTTTATGATTTTTAGTTACAACACAAACAGGACAAACCATTTAAGATATGATGTTTTAAGGTACCTAGGCATTCCCCAGGCGAATTCTTATTTCTGAATTTTAGTAAGTATAGTACATAGTTTGAATATAAAGAAGTACAACTAAGATACGGTACTAAAATAATGAGTAATAAGATGTTAAATTTCGGTTCCATAAGTTATAAATAAAAATACATACAATTTTTACTTTGTAGTTTGGACATAAAGTGAACTATTAAGGTTCAGCTGCAAAGAATTTGAAGAAATAGGAACAACATGATGCTGGCACGAACAGTTGTTGCCGTTGGAGCTGCCACAAACTCCCTAAACAGGTCACAGAAAATCACATTAACCAAGACATTAAAATTACAGGTTAGACATACGCAAACACAATTTTTCATTTAGAACAAATTAAAAGCAAGACTTTACGATTGATTACTTAAAATTTACAACATGCAATATTATCTTAGCGTTTCCAAAGCATATCACACATAGAGTTAAACATTTTCATTTCTGTCTGTCAGTCTGTACGATTTCGAAAGCGAACTAACTGACTTTAAATTTGAAATTTGGCCTGAAGCTTCATTTCTATACAAGAAAGGCTGAGTTCGATGATGTTGCATATCAATCAATGGAATTTGGCTGTGCGGCAGCAAATATTTTTACAATGGATGGCAACAAGATGATATCTATTATTTGATCTGTAGAAGGTTATAGGATACTTTTTATCCCTTTCCCGATTCAGGATTCCGCCCCACTGGTTACAGAAATACCCGTAAGAAATGCATTGCAGCAAACATATGTTATTAAGTGAAAGAGTCTTTTCAAATTTTTAATCAGCTGTTCTTTGTAAACATATATAATGCGACAAAAAATATATTTATATATAATTTAATTACTACACTTATAGTTTTAAAGCATAGAGTAAGCTTAAGAGAAACGACAAATTTTGTTTAAAACTGTTTCTGCAATCACTGTTAAACATAGACTTTACTATCCAGATAATACAATTCAAATTTGACGTAAAAATTCACCTTTAACTGCAATATTTATTTAATATAAACCATGCTCATGCTTGATCAGAAGAGCAATGCAGATATCATAATTACTATCTTACGTTGGCTACAAATATAAAGAATGTTATAAAATCAACCTTAGTTTTTTTTTTTTTGACAGAAGTATCAGGAATGTGGTACATACCTTCATAATGCGCCCAAGAAGCTCACGAAGGAACGACTATCAATTATCTCAGCAATGTTTAGAATGTGATAGAAAATGAATAAGTGAATATAGTGTACTGTTTTCAACGGGAAATTGCGTGCGAAGCCGCGGGAAACTTATTGAAATGCGCAGCGAAGCGCGCCGGGTCCGCTAGTATCTGAATAAATAAACTTGTAAACAAGCAGAGTAAAATCATACGAGATTGTACACGTGTAGAAAACACGATATAGTTTAGTCAATTATGTATAAGTGACAAGTTTGGTTTCAGCGCACTCAGCGTTGCAAGTAGACTCATCCAAATGATACAACCAAACTCAATGAACAAAAATAGAAATGTATCATATTGCAGAAACTTCAAGAAAAATAATCTGTGGCCTTAAAACGTTGCATAACCTTTCATTTACACATAGACAAGAATAACTTGATGGTCTAACCATGGAATATTGCTGGAGGTTTGTAGCCTATCACTAAGACTTCTGACAATTTCTCTTTTTTTTGGGGAGGGGGGGATGTAACAATGTCTTCTGTATGATGCCTGCCTGTCTGCCCGTAGGACACAGTTATAGACAATGAAATGAGTTATAAATTTGAAACTTTTCGTGCAACCTCATAGAAGCCTGCTATGCGACAAGTAGTGTAGCGTAATCCTACCTTGTTATGTACAGCTAACTATTCTATTACGATAAATTAAATACATACACGGCTCTCGTGGCAAATACAAGCTAATTTTGTGTCTGCCGAAGTAATATCACTTTAACCGAAGGTGTTGATTAGTTCAGCAACGAAAAAAATAATACCGAACCTGTTACTATGATTGTTGTATCGTAACTATTCAAACACTGTCCTGATATAAGGCAAAAGAGCTGTCCGATCATTAGGATTGTGACCGCACTTGCGCGATCCCATGGGTCGACAGCGGTCACATCCCTCCAGAAACATTGTAGTACTCTAGCATTCAAATTACGAATTATTCCTATAATTAGAAAGCTGGAAGGAAGTTATGCCTGTTGAAACCATGTGGAGGAATAGAAAAGCATGCGCGTGATGTTTTCAGAGTTCTTGTTCTTGGAAGGAATAAGTACAGAATAGAAACTTTTTTAAGTTATGAACACAATATTGGTGAAAGTTCGAGTGACAGGTTATTGGCCCCAATAGCTAGGGATGAACAGAGTTTTCCGGCAGATGGCCACAGATAGAAGATTTGTTGGACTATAGAAAGATTGTCTGACGGAGAACCGCTATATCAGGGGATGGACAATGGTGACTTGGTCTACACCGAGCCGCTTGGAGAACACAGCTACTCAGACTACCTGGAAGGTGGTTCTGTCAACGCTCGAAGGCTCTCATACCAGGAACATGGGTTCGAATGTCTTTTTGGTACGGCATTTCGACCTTCAACAAACAGTCGTCTGACTATGGATATACATAAGTTTATTCACAATATCTGTGACGGTAACTAACTACCCTCGCTATGTTACTAGTTTTAACTGTTTTCATAACATCTTAGAATGTATCTATTTCCTCCAAAGTACGTATTTCATTCATTTGAAGACGTTAAAGTATGCCGTTATCCATTTATTCAAGTTTTACATGAAAACTAAAGAATAAACATTCAATTACAGCCTTAATAACTATGAAACATTATATTGTAACATTAAATGACAATATGACAGTAAAAACAAAACATCATAAATTAAAAATTAATAATAAAAAACGTTTAACTTCTTACATCTAAACAAAGGAATGTACAAATGCTTGACAATTGCTTGACAATTACTGTGAACTGCCAAATATTTTAGATTATTTAGATGCAAAGTGACAAAATATCTAAAACAAAATACAGGGTGTAACAAAAAGGTTGGGCTGGCTATACACTTTCAGATTCTGTGTCATTCTAAGCTAAAAATGAAGAATAATTATTTTCCAATTGCCACTTCATTTAGCAGCTATAGCCATTTTGTTTTTTTATTAAACCATTTTTATCTTTGTTGTTATTTTAACGATTGTTGCAAAATTTGGTACACGGGTCCATATCTAAAGGCATTGCATTAGAAAAAGTATTTTTTAATTAGTTTTAATATTTTCAAAATGGTGGCCATTTAATTTTTGTTTTATACAATATGTAATAACCACCGCAATGGATACACAACACTTCAAATACTGTAGTCCTAAGGCGTGATATTGCATAGCTGCAGTAACGACACATTTATATGTCGGTAAATAATTATTAAGTTGTAAAGCCATACGACGCGCGACGTCTTCCGTCTCGACGTCTTTGTTCTTCTAATCGGTAGGTATTCTCGTTGCTCGTCATTTCGGTAGCTACACGTTGTGCCGCACGCTGCCGCAAATCTTGTAGACGTTGAAACATCTAAATCATGAGATTTTCTGTTCGTATAATGTTAGTTAATGTTTGCAGGCATTTTAATTTAGCAATACATGTGGGATGAAGTATATGGAATAGATAAATAGATTTAATTTTAAAAGGAGTGAAATTATTCATCAACTTATAATATTACAACCAAAATTTCTTTTCGGCTTGAACCTTCGTTAATTTATACAAACATTTTTATTTTTACTCTCTGTAATTTCTGATGAAACATCAGCTGTCAGGATTGGCTTACTCTTGCTATGATACGTCAGATGACATTTACTATAGAATGCAAGCAAAGAAATAAAAAAAATAAATAAATGTTTACTTTGTAGTAGTTTTTATTGCTTGAAAACACGGATAAAACTAGGTTTTGTAAATATGAAACCTAGCTAGATCGATATATCGCCCTCTAGTCTCACGCTGTTAATGATGCCACTACTTCTCATTCGCTTAACCCACAAGTAACTTTGTCTCTTAATGCTATAATCTCTCTAGCTGTAACATAGTTAAAAGCATACTCCTTTTTACATTGTTATTTTTCCTTTCAGAACCGAAACTACTTGAGATAAAGCCAACAGTTAAATACAAAACCATTTTGTCTGTATTATCTTTAATTTGGTGAAATGCAAGTTATATCGTTGTACTTAATATATTGTAATTATTAACATCTTTAAAGTTTCAAAATATTAATAATTTTTTATCGTCGAATTTTGGTAGAAACTGAACTTTTTTAATTATTTTTTTTTTGGAAGCTTAGGTTTGTAACTATTTCGGATAACCATTTAGAGTTTCATAAGTTATTTAATAAAGTAACAATATAAGACCTGTTGTTATATTGTTCACACACCCTATGCATTTACTGCAAGATAAATTAAAAACATTTGTTTAGTTATCAATGCCAAGAGACTTTTAAAATGAGGTACCACATGCCCCACTTTTAATTTAAACATTTCCCAAAAACACTCCCCCACCTCTTAAAGAATTTTTTGGAAGTTCAAAATAGTTTTATCGAAATCTTTGGCCTCAAAATAGGGGGGGGGGAGTTGAAACAGAGTTTCTAATTTCATTGGTTACACCGCTACCTACAATCGGTGGCCCAGGTGGTCTGGTTCACCTTGTATTACATCTTATGGTGGATTAGATAGAAGTTGATACCGTTTTGTTCAGATATCCGTATCTTCTGTAAACATAATATGCCTCAAGAGTTATTTTCTCGAGCTGTGGCCATTACAGAGAATATAATCTTATATTTCAAACTAGTAATGAAAACTATTATTTGTTTAAAATGTTGGGGTAAAATTAGTAATGTATTTTAATTATATTGTATTTTTTGTAAATTTGTCAGAATGGGAAGATTAACATTATTTTTAATCTTTATTTTTGCAACTATTGCTTTTTTTCTTTAAGATGTTCAAAAGTTAGTGTTATAGCCCAGAAACTTTGATTATATCGAACGGTGAGTGGTTTCATTGAATTTAGTAAGGAAGTGTAATAAATAATATACCTTAGATGTGCCATTTTAAACCAGTGTTGCGCTTATGGAGGTTTTTCCACAAATGCTGCTCAACTGTGCTGCGCTATGGAAATAATTCTTCGAAAATATGAGTTTTTTTTAGGTTTATTGTGATTTAAACACTAAAGTAATTAGCTATTTCATGTTCTTTGATTCTTAAACAAAATTACATGCTTTGATATGATATGTAGGCATAATGGTTTTGAAACATGACTTGACTTAGCAATAAATTAACTTAATACATATAGTATAATTTACTTTAATTATTGGCAATAATAATAAGTAATAGGATGACGTAATCTCGCGCTTATAAGATTAAGAATAGGCTATGACACTGGACATAATTCAAATAATATTTTTTCTATATCGTCACATTGTCCTTCCCACTTTTGAGCTGCCACTGTATCATTTCATGAAAGCAGCACAAACACAAATCGTTTTACAATTATTGGATTCATTAACGTTGATAACAAAAGTGTTATATCACTTTAAATTCTGTAAAGATTAAATTGATAAAAAACTTATGATATCACAGAGGCAAAAGGAAGTTTTATTATACTAGAAGTATATTACATTATATATATATATATATATATATATATATATATATATATATATATATATATTATAAAATGCACAACGACTGGTTTTTCTTGAAGATATTAATTGTTGATTCCATACAAAACAATTTTATTAATCCTGTGTTAAAATTAGAATGCTATCCGCTAATTGCAAGTTTCAGAGGAATAAAAGTTTTGGGTAAAAACAAAAAAAATCTGTATTGTTTTCATTCTTACAGTTAAAAAACTATTATTAACGCTTGAAATAACATTTGACACGTATGTACCATTAGCATTTGTCACCTATTTAGCTCGCTTAACTCTCCCCACTGCACCAGACCCGTAATCCCGCGAATTCAAATATAAATCCTACCAAGCCCTACTACATTCGTTATCGTAAGTAAACGTTTTCAATTTTCAACCCATATTTTATGTCTCGGTATACAATACTTACGAAGAGTGTTGAATTCAAAAGTGGTTTTACACGAACTCTAATGACTGGTTATAAAAACATACAATAAACTGTTGTAAGAGTACCTACTCGTGTAAAACCCTAATACTAATTTTATGTTTTACAACTTCAATATAATGAAAGTTGACGATAAAAGTACATGGGTCTTTGATTATAATAAAAATGTAATAAAATATATTAGCTTGATTCAATAAGAATAAAACTAAGATTTTTTAAATTAATCAAAATATTCTAGCTTTTCGTACCTAATTGTTTGAACGCTTCAAAGATTAACTATTGAAGATATAGTATAGCTTGTTGTAAAATATTGTAATGTTTGAGTCACTAAACATGATTTTTTAAATAGTTTAAAGATATAATTAGTTAAAAAGTGTTAGAGTGAATTTAAATGTTGTTAACGATAAACACAATACAAAATTTAGGGTTAGGATGATAATTTATTGTGATGACACTTTTCTCAGTGAAAACTAATTTAAAACAGATAACTACGTTTTATGTTTGAACCCCCCATATTTTTATTCCAAAAAGTAACAAATACTACGATATTGCTTTATTATGTGTTAGTAATAACTTAAGCTTTATGTGTTTATGAAGCCATAAAAATGTCAATAAATGTACAAGTAAATAAGTTATCTCCGATTATAAATTAAACTCGTTTAATATCATAATACTATTTTTCATTGTTTTAAAATTCATCAAATTGTAAAAAAATTAGGCTATTACTAAAAGTTTAGAGCTTTCCGAGTATACTAAGATTTTATCGCAAAATTTGAATTATTATTTGTTAATGATCACTTATGTCCTAATTCGTTTCAAAATACGTTTGTATTTTGAAACGTCAGCTCCCAATAGTAGCGGAGATTTGTTTATTGTGGGTTTTCACGAGATTTTAAGATTGACTATGGAGGCATGAAAAAATATCGTCTAGAACGTAAATGTAGGATTTTATTGGAAATTGTCCGTTATATTTTGACACTTCTTGTAATAAACATTGTTTTTAACAGTTCTTCGGCATTTTAAAAGATTAAACTACTCACATATTATATTTCAAGTCTTAGCCCCCAATATTTACGAAGGTTACGTATGAGTTAATACGAGCATTTTAAAGATTTCTCGCAATTAGTTATCTCTCAAGTAACGTGTAAAAACTTGTCTTGAACGTATCAACAGGAATGGGAATTTTACTATTTTAATAAACCTGAATATGACATGCAGTTTAATTAAAAATATAAAGGTTTTTGACGATTTCCTTACTTAGACTGCACAGTTTTCAACCTCGTTTCTTAGCGAGCACCTAAGACGTAGGACAAACATGTGTACAAGGTTCCAAGTAAATCCGCTCTGTAGTTCCTAAGATCCTGTGATGAATCCGTTAATAGTATTTAGCTTTGATTTATATTGTAGACATAGATGAATCTAGGATTACCAAATTGTGGAAAGGGGGGTGGTGGGTTACTACTACAAATTTTCCGTACTTCCCACTCAAATTGGGGTACAGGAGCACTCACCCGGAATATGTTTATTCTAATTATATACTCTGAAAACGACTAAAACTCTAGCGAAAATTTAACCTTTTAGAGACCGTCCGATAACACAAAAGAGTTTAAGGAAATCAATGCTATATTACAGTGAATAATATAAGCACGAGGAAAATGGCTATATTTTAGGAACTACAACACATCCTCCACCTTTTACCTATAATTTATACACTACAAATGGGCTTCTAGGATACATATTATATTTTACTTGAAAATATGGGCGTGTATTTGATTGCATAATACGTATTTTACATTTCAATGTTTTTTTTTTTATTTCAATCCTTGCCTACCCTGGTAAAATATATTGGGATATAAATCGACATGCATTTTTGTACAGGTCATATTTACTGTTGATACTACTACACAAATTTTGAGACATGAAATTAGTAATTGTTTGTTTTTTTACCGCCGGTGAGCGATTGATGTCCACTGCGTGCATTGCGCATAGACGCGACAGACGCTCGGCGATGAACAAATATATACATAGAAAATATGAACTTCAAGTTAAACATTTTATTTTATTTCCATCGGCAGTGCCACTATAAATATAACAAATAGTTCACAACAATGATTAGATACAGTGAGCATAACAGTGTAGACGAAAATAATAAATGGACATACAACACTAACAAGTAAATATATAATAACAGTAATATACGATCGATATTACAGAGCCATAGAATTTAAATGGACAAAGAAAACAAGGCGAACAGTCATGCAACATAGAAGCTTTTTATGGGCACAGACGTGATTGTTATAGGGAGACAAGCCTTAACCTTAGTCTTAAATATTTAAATGTTATTTACAAAGCACGATATTTCATTACGTCGGCTATCTAATTTGTTGTTTTCGTAGAAAAATTCTGACAAAACACGTTACAGCGTCGGCAAATAACTAGCGTAATAATTAATGAACATACACGAATATAAATCAACGAAATATAAATATGTTGTTTGTCGCTAATTTGAATGTCATCATAACAAAGACTCTAATGCCATATCAGATATTTTATTTTGGATACAGTTTCAGACAACTATTGCAGGCATTGACCTGAGATCTGACAGGGAGGCACGATATAGACATGTTAATCTTTCACATAGCAAATTAGCCTTTCATTTGGCAGTTTATTATAAAATTCCATAAAAATTAAAACTGATAACACTGACATAAAAATTGGAACACAGTGTTCAATGAAACAGATCTTGGACAGTTCATCAATTTATACAGATACTTTTGGAGACAATTCAAACGAAGCGCTCCTTTTAATTCACTAAACAATATCAGTTTATAAGAAGACAATGTTGTTAAATCATAAAATAACAGAAAAAACCTCAAGATATCCATATTTTACAGACCACTAGTCCATCAGAATTAAATAATTATTATAAATTAAAGAAGTTTATAACATAAAACTTATTGCTACTGTAAATTTCAACCATGCAAGGTTCTTGTTTTTTGCCAGTGGCAAACTTTGAGGGCAACCAGGAAAGTTATTATGGACTTAAATTTAGAATCTTCGTCATCTAAAGTGTGATGGGTGAATTAAAGCCCAGCGGGTTTATGCCATATGGTCTCCAAGAAATTTCTATAGTTTTAAATACTAACTTTATCGACAACTCTGGAACATTAAAATCTAAATAAATTTTATTTCAGTTAACAGGCCAGTCTTACCACGGTTCAATCTAAATCTTTAAACTTTCCTATTATTAATGTATTTAATACAATTTTACTTCCGAAAAATCCAGTTATTTGGATTTCTGGGAGTATTCATTTTTCTTACAACTAATTTTTTTCCTCACTAGTCAAACAATATGTTTTTGAGCTATCCCCTTACTTGACCGTTTTTTTCAAATCATCCAACACCCTGGGTATTTTCCCAACTGATTTGAAAATTATAAAGATATCCTAACTCTAAAAATTAAAAAAAATGGTATCTTTAAAGTTTGAGGCAGATACCGATTACTCCAATTTTTTTTATTATTTGCGAAAATTGTACCTTTCCGCATAAAGTAAAATCTGCTGTGCATCACTGTATTACAGTAAATTACTTAAGTTACTGTACTGTTAGTAAAATACTGTAAAGCAATAACTTAATTAACTTAGGTTGAATCGAATAGACATAATTTTACTTAAAACGATTTTAATCAATCTTTGATTCAACAAAGGCGTTTGGCATCGTCGACCACTAGACTCTCATGGTGGCTTAAGATGGAATGTTTGAGTCTAGGCTGAGATATGGCCTAGTTTTCTGGAGATTTTGATCTTCAAAGATTCTATATATTCTTTGGTCCACGTGGACTTGCTGGTCGTCTAGGGCATAGAACCGCGAGAGAGTTTTATAGAATATTTTCCGTCAGATACCTAGTATCTCCTCCTAATTTATCATTGCATTGATTTTGTTCTAAATAATTTGTATAACATTCAAGAACTTAGCTCCAGAAATAAATAATAAAATTGAAAAATTGAAGATACACACTTATAAAATGTCTAATCTTTACATTTGCTACAAATGCTTATAAATGTTAAATTGTTTAACTCTTCTAAATTATGACTTTGTCTGGTCGGAAAGGCATTTTACTGTTTGCATGAATTTCTCGAGTTTATTTTAATATAAGCTTAATATTTCGACTACTTACTAGAAATATTTTGTACTACTATTCTACTTTACTATAAAGTTTTTTTTATAACTTTTAGAGCGTAAAATAAAACATTAAAAAACGAACTAAAAGTTTGATATTACTTGAAAGACCTCGATATTTCTTTACTTTGGCTGTAGACGTATTATTGTTGTGAACATTTGATTAAAATAGGTTATACATTAAATTAAATTCGTTATTGCATAACTTCCGGTATATCAGAGGAAAGTTCATTACTTTATTTTTATATATAGGTTAACTATAAAACACGTTTTGATACGCATCTATTTTGTAACAGTAACATTGAGTAAAATTTAATCACTTTTAATAATTAAAATATTTTAAAATAGTAAAATCACCAAACTACAGGTTTACAATGTATATATTTTTCTTACGTCTACCACGTACAGTAGTCGGTATTCATTAATAACAAAAGTCACTAATACAAGACTAACGCCAACAACGAAAGCGATGAAAGCTATGTTAAGACTTTTACAAATTAGCCTTTCAAAAGGATGACCGGTAGGTATGTTTTCATCCCTTTACTCGGTGTCTCTCTCGCCCGAAGCGAGGGAAGTGTGAAATCGACAGTGGCTGTATAATATTTGTCAATCACTACGGGGCGCAGACGGGCTTGTTCCTAAAAATTACTAAGCACGAGTGTTGTGTTTTATTGTATATGTCAGATGTTATTGTTAAAATATTAACAAAATTAAAATAAAAACACTGAACGATGATGCATGCTTCGGTCACGAGTGTATTCTCAGTTTAACACAAGTTAAAATATCCTTGAATATTCTTATCAATGGTGGTTTACAAACCCCCTGGATACGCCTTTGATTGTAGATAATGTGACAATAGACTAGGAACACAGTGACATGTTTGGATTTTTATAAGCCTATTGATGTGGCAATATCATCATTCATAATTCTTGTGCTTCTTGAGACAACAATAAAAATGTATAATCTATACCTGATAAGTTTAAATATAATAATATTCATTTATGAAAGTTATGATCGATGTTTGAAATTATACTGATAATGTATAGAATGTTTCCATAATTTGTTAGTCTATTAATTTTTTGAATAATTAAGTTAGCTTACTGAACCGGTATGAGAACAATGTTGAGACACCAGCTCTTTGAGTGTGACAAAGGTGGTGAAACGACCGCCAACAAAATAGGTAGAGCCTATTGGGTGGTGGTGAGGAAACCTACCACTTATACCCCTCCAGGTTCCTTCTTAAAAGGCTCTTGGAAACCGAACCCCGTCAGTCGGCCGTTTGTCTGTGATCTTACACGGTCAAATTTGACTAGTGCCATATTTTGTGTTTTAATTATGTAATGTTTGTTATGTAACAATTGAATAACGTTGTAATACAAAGGGTGTAAGACACTATTGCGTTCTTAAAATTGACCTAAGTTGTAATTAGTGAAAACTTGTCCGAGTTTTATAGAGTCCATGAGTGAAAAACCTACTACTCATCTTGTGTGTGGATACCTTCCAGGGTCGAATATATTTAAAGGTTAGTAAGTATATGTTTAACGTTTACCCGTCTAATTTATATGCAAAAAGAAATATTTGAATGTGCCCTAATAATACAATAAATTGTTTAACATCGTATATTTTATGAAGAAATTACATTTTGACTGGGGATCAATGTATCTTCCATCGTCAATAACAAACTTAAAACCAAGTATTTTAACTGGTATTAAACTAGATAATTTTTTAAATAAACATATTTCACATTTAAAATAAATAACTCTGTGTAGGTACTTTGCTTCGAATGTATGAAGACTAAAGTACAATACCATGTGTAATTTCCAGAAAGAGATAACTGAAAGAAGATGATACAATATTTTTGTAAATAATAGATAATACATGCATCCTGAAAGTAAAAACAAAATGGTACCTGTGGTGAATTAAAACAATTCTTAACTAACTGTGAATTGATTAATATTACAATGTAATACATAGTCAACCAAATATCCCATAAAAACTAAACTCAAAGTTAATGTAAGGATAATTTAATACAAAACACCCAAATACAGTAAGATGAAAAAAATGTAAAGTTGTAGGTAGGACATTAGGTACGGACGGCACTGGGTAAGAGATAGGACGTGTTTCAAATTTGATTTTTACTCTCGTAAGGATTGCCATGTAACGAATAAATGCAAAGAGAGCTTAAAATCCTCATTGTGTCTACGTGAATGTTTTATCATGCTGTTAGGTACAATATAGAATAACTAATTAAATTGTTTTCCTAAGTAGGCTGAATTGAAAATTCAGTTTCACCTATACATTTAATAAACAGCAAATGAATATTTTACAGATTTTGTTTTCTATTATCTGGTATGAAAAATTAGAAAACACTTAGGAAAATCAAGATTGACACATCTTCAAAACTGAAAAAGCTCGGTTTTGTTTTGTATTATTAACAACATAAAAATTTTAAGAACTATTATTATTATTAAAATGCTTATTCAAATAGTTATTACTTATAACTTTCAACGTATTATGAAAACAGGTTGAACATATTTTAGTAAAAAATATAAATCTTTGAAATATGTTTGCTCTATTTACTACATTACATTACATTTTTTAGTTCTACGATAGGCTAGGTTGGAAATCAACTTCAACAGTATTCGTTTTTACACATAAATGGGATTCTCATGATGTATGGGCCAATTAATATTAACTTATTAATACATCGTCAAATCTAGGCTAGTTTGCTAACATACATTTTAAACAGTGCAATGCTGTCAATAAAATACCTAATTGGGTAATTTCTGCCATAAAAGTAATATTGACTACAGTTGGAAATAATAAAAGCATTAAACAGTTAATTTGGCGCCTTGGCCTTGCATTTCCACGTCCAGGGAAACTCGTAGCTTCTCAGATCAATGAACTCGGAAACATCCTGCCAAAGACCACCACATTCCAATTATACCAACTGGAAAAGTAAAATTGTGCATTTGTTTTCGAGCCACGTTGGTTTTACTCGGTTTTAAACGTTTCTTTGGTTTTCGTGTGATATTAATAGGTAATTAGGTAAGTTGACATATTACATTTTACCAATTAATTACCCGAGTAATACTTAGTATATGTGTATTTATCAGTATTATTTGTAGACTATACAGTATAAAGTACTGATATATTGGTATTTTCGATCTTCCAAGCTATGAAAATTGCATCAATATTATTTTTTAATTAATTCAAATTATTAGACACGTAAGGAGGCATATTTTACTTATTCATTTTTTTGCATGCAATTGTTATTCTGAGCTATTTGAAATTTTATTTGGTTTTGTATGTAATAATAGTGCAAAAATATCTAAATATTACATTATTGGTTAGTAAAATTTCAAAAATATACTTGTAGCAAATTTGTATATTTTGATGTAGTTATACATTGAATTTGAGATATATGCGAATCCAGCTGATAACAAGACGTTTTGTAATTGGAGGGAAATTTTAGCACTGGTAGTGAATAGCCATTTTGTGTGAAACTGAAACTTGTGTTTCTGTTGAATCGTTAAGGTTAAGTGAGAGTGTAGTATATTTAAATTATAATCACGTTTGCATAAATTTTCAATATATTTGAAGTGAACCAGCGTTCTTGTTGTCAAAGGTATGATAACTATTTTAAATATCTTTTTTTATCCCTTTAGGAATTGTTTTGAAACGTTTTTGGCATAGCCCTAGGAATGCAACTACTGAGGGGAAGAACGTCTAGGTCCAAGGTTGCAATAGTTATTGTTTGAAGACATTTCTTTAATCGTGAGTTAGTGTGCGTAACTTTTATGTTTGTTGTTATTCCATTTAACATTAATATGTTGTTGCTAAAGAGTTCAGTATACTATGATCTATCTAAAGTCTCATTATGCTTAACTTTGTTTTTCCTCCATTGTGCCTTGGGCTATTTTATGAGGTTGTAAAACTTAATATTATAAATAAGCTCTAACAACCTCAAAATTGTTTGTAACAAATGTTCAATTTAAAATATAACAAAAAATAGAAGAGCTGTCTTTAGCAGGTATTAGTATCATAATTAAAAGTTTTTAACCTCCAAGATACTGTGTAGCCTATGGGTAGCGAAAAGGGAGGTAAATCATACATTATGAATGTAATAATATTTTATTTTAAATAGTACTTAGTTTATGTCATTAGCTAATAATTCACAAGCCAAATTTAATGCGAGTACTAAACATCAATTTAGGTAATTTAACTTACAATAATGTTTTTTAAAATACAACTAGGCCTATTGTGATTTTTTTATTTTATTTTTATTTTATTTTCACTTCCAACGGCAAATCCATTATACAATTTCCATATCTTAATCTAAATAACTTAAACATACAAATAATAAATATAAAAAACTTACCAGGCTACGATTTACAATAAGAAATTAAATACATTGATATTAATATATATTGATCTGAACTCTATGCGCAAAAATGATCACTGATTTACTAGAAAACTCCGGTTCTGACAAAATGCTCAAGCATATAATCAACTGGTCATAATAGACCAATAATATATTCAATAATTTTATAAGTTTTGTCACAACCAATCAGTTACTATACAATTTATATATTGTGATGAGCCTAAGTTACACGTTAATGGAAACTGTTATAATATATATTAAATTTTAGTACTGTATTACTAAGAAATTATTATTTAGACCTTCTCATTAAAATTAATTATTTCTAATCATAACTACTTAAGTGATTTTTTACACAAATGTGCTAACAGCAATTGATCTTTATGGTTTTATGCTTCAAACATCCCTTGCACATTGCAATAATATTTAGTTAAGTAGGCATTGACTGTAATAAGCAAATAATGTGAGCTAAACATTCTTTTGAAGATGAGGGGGTGTATATTTCGTTTAGGAACATACAATGATTTGCACTAAAGATTGTTCAGAACTCGTTCTATAGTAATGTTTTAATGTTTAATGCACAGGAAACATTTAAGCTAGAATGGGGAACATAAAATACTGTAAGGCTGTTACAGCGGGAAGAGGAATTTATGGTGGTTGGTTAAACAAATATAATTTACTTTAGCCATGTTAACTAAAATAATCTAAAATCACTTTTAAATAACAATTTCCGGTACTTTGGGATTATACCGACCACACCAGTATGAAGAACACAAAAATAGAAATTTATAGAAACAAACATGATAGAACGAAAAAACAACTCTTCAATTACAAAATTACAAACTTACAAGCATTTCCAGGTATTGTGATCGGTATTGTTGTCGCTGTTATCTTATCTTTCTCGAGAATCCTGATTACGGCAGGCCGCGCGGCATCACGTGATTTGCACGGTACATAATTGCCTTTCCATTTCAATTCAATTTATATTTCTGATTAGCCCCTCTAGAATTTGATATTTTACTGATAGGTACTATCTCGAGGGATGTTTTTCTTTCGTTTCGACATCATCAGCGCGGGGCAGCACCGAAGGTGCTGTCGAAGCCCGCGCTGATGGCCGGAGGCACTCGCATTGGGTGGCGGAATGTGATCAAGAATAAAAACAAGTTTTGAGTGTTTTTTTTAATAAAGAGTTTAGTTTGGTAAATGTTTGTTTTTGTTAAATTTTTGTGTTTGGAGAAATGTAGAGGTAAAACACGAAAGTACAACAAAGCGATGCACCAGCTGAACGGGCGGCGAGGCTCTGCAATCACGTTATCTACTAGACGCTCGACTTTGACCTCTGTCTGAGGATGGGGAGGGGTTTGCGATAAGACAATTCCTGTTTTATACTGACGAAATAGTCTTCTACGCTAATCTAGTAATCAGTAGAAGCAAAATGTTAAATAACGATTCATGTCTGGGTGTGGTCGGTATAATCCCAAAGTACCCAATTTCCTATAATAGTATACTTGGATTTTCAGAAATAATTTTTACTGAAAAACCATAGCCTATATTGCAAACAATTTATTAACATATTCTAAATTAGTTATGTCTCAATTAGTTAATTGATTTAGGGGACCGTAGGAATTGAGGTGTTTGGGTGGAGGAATTGACAAATTAAGGAGGTGATAACAGGGTTACCAGAATTAAGACATTAAGAAAGGACAGAGAGTTTGAGCTGGGAAAATAGATTTTCAAACTTTGCAGAGGATAATTTGAGAGTTTTCATTACTCTCATCTTAGGTTTTTCGTCAATATGTCTTGAATAATTTATTCTATCCCTATGATGAAGTTTATTTTTCATTTTCTCTATTATTTTGATGAGAGAAGCAGCCAATACTTATTATTTTATTGTTATTATTGAACGGTTCAATGTATTACCCAACTTCGATATTATATAACAATGTACACTATAAGAATAATTATCATACATTAAGAAAACTAATACATTACAATTCTTAATTACATGAATTTAATAACAACATTAAAAATATCAATACTATCTTAGGCCTATGCCTACTTATCAGAGAAACTTTACAATATTTATAGCCAACCTGGATAGCAGTGAGCTACTGCTTTTTTGTAAAGTGGAGGAGAGGATTCTCCCCATTAGTTTTACCAGGAGCCAAACTCACATCTTGAAGCCACTTGAAACAAATCTTGTTACTTTAAAGAGAAATTATCTCATAATTTCCTCACATTCATTGCCATTTTCGAATGCTCCAAAAGTTAGTCAATAAACAATTCTATCTGTTTATTGTTAATATTAAATATTATTGCAATTACTAATTTGAAATCGTATTAAGTTTAATAAACAGTAATACTGAACTAATCATTGAACATTCAATAAAACGACCAAATAACGAGTGTAGACCACTTATTATTAAATCTACCCTATTTTGGTCTTGTTTGCCATTGCGCAACTTCATTGGACATCTGAGTGTTGATTTAATTTTTTAATTTCCTGATAAGTGACATTACTCTGGCCTTCTCTTTTGTGGTTTTTGGTGTAGATTAGTTTGATATTTTACTGTGTGTATAATATATGTGCAAGTTCTATATAAATTAATAAAATCATTATGTCTGATTGGACAGAAAAGATATCCTAACATAGAAAAAATACCATTCAAACACAGTAAACAAGGACAGAAAAGATATCCTAACATAGAAAAAATACCATTCAAACACAGTAAACATAAATTTTTCAGTATTGCACTTTTTTAATTAGTCTATAATATTCAATGCCCTAATCTTTGGATATTTTTGACTACAGAAGATAATTTCTCCTGTGTTTGGATGATAAATTAATTCCATGATTTAAATTATATTTCTCAAAATAAAATATTACGTGTATGTGATGTTTAATTATACTGTATACAGGTTTTCCAAAGACTTGTTAGTCTGTTCGTGAAACTGAAAATGTACAACTGGAACACAACAAAGGGAAAGAGCTCAGTAGGCCTGTAAAGGATGATAAGGCACCAGACATTTTGGCTGCGGTTCAGCTCAAACCATGCAACTCATCTAGAAGAGTGGCTTCCGAAGCAGAAATTTGCCAACGATCAGTACTCAGGATCCTTAACCCTGAAACTGACCATCATTTTTCCCCCAAAATGGCAGGCACCTATCGCCATTTTGGAAGGGGGTTTTAAAATGTTTATTACTGCTCATCTATTTTTCAAGATACAGACATTTAAATATATCAGTGTTTTAAGAAATAAATGTACTTTACAACAAAATAATTAAATATTTAATCATTTGAATTTTACTTTTTAAAATAAATTAAATGACATGTAAAAAAGTAATAATGAATTTTTCCCCAATTTATAGCTTCCTCACAGCCAATGTAAAATTTATATTAATAAATCCAAAATATACAAAAGTTTTTTTCATATATTTAAATCACAAATTATCCAAAAAAATATTTTAGTAAAAGAATTCTTTTGGTACTTTTAAAATATATATTTATAAAAAACTACAAAATTTGCAAAAATATCTTATTGCATTATTTTTTTATGTAATTATGATAGTTTGGATTCTATTAGATCAATTCATTTATTAACATGTAATTATGTCTTGAAGAAAAAAGTATTTATAGAAGTTTATGTTAGCCTATATAACTTTTACACTAAACATTAAAATAAACTCCAAACCTTTTTTAGGTATCAATTTTGTTTTAATTCAAAAATTATTTATAAGTATATAGAAAATACATCTATTCAAGTTTACAAAAATGTACAACAATTTTTTTATCTTTATTATTTTCAAAGTCAGTAGAATTAGGCACGATTAATTCACTAGGCCTTGGTTTTTCCAAGTCAGATAAAACTTCATCCATACCTACCAAACTACGATTGTCTTTTTATTTACTACGCAGTACATTCTTATTGCAACTACTGTTCAAATTAACACCCTTTGAGAAAAGTACGATAAACTATTTACTCAACATTTAAAATATTGTACTTATATTAACATAGGCTAACCTGTAATTCCACAAAGATTCAATCAATTTACACAAACTTCCACATTTTCACTTCACTTACTTATAAAACATTACACAAACATTATTTATACACTCTAAACAATTTAAAATATAAAGATACAGATAATAAATCAACACTAGTATTAACAATGGTGTAATAACAACCGAGAAATCACTATGGCAACCAGACAATGCGTAATTCTTATCTACTGAGTCCGTGATTGTGTACCAGAACAAAAACAAAACACTAGTTCAACGTCTTTAGTGACGATACTGTTGCTTAGAGAAGTTCTTCTTTGTTTTGATATGACTTTAACAACTTCCAGACGATAACGTAAAAAAGAAATAAAATCAACTTTAAAGAAGGTATTTTCAACGCATTAGGCATTTTGGGATTTTACAAAACATAACCTTTTCAAACAACTATTGTATAAACATATATTTGCTTACAGGCTATTGTAATGATGTTCTTGAAAGCCAAGACTATACTCTTTTCAATAATAACACACACGATCGTGTAGAACGTTAACTCTTGACGGAGAATTTTGACAAACATACAGTAATTTTTGCGTGTTCAGAAATGACGTGAACATATCGCAATCGGAAATGTGAATCTCCAATTTTAAAATTCTTTAATGATAAATTTATAAGTGTAGAATTTTTTTAAGGTATAATATGAAATCTTGGATCTTTATCTTTAAATTTACGTATGTTTTAGTTCAAATAAAGAAAAAATAGACTTGTTATGAGAGATCATATTACAACATAGTTAATGCATCGAAAATAGCTAAGTGCCATTTGAAAATGTGGTTAATACTTCGATAATCGCTTAAAGTCAGTTGCAGGGTTAAGGGCGATAAAATGCACAGATACCAGATTTCACTACATCAAGAACTACATGGATATGACTGCCTCCTAAGAATGAAATTTTGTTTGTGGGCCTATGGTAAAATGCAAGAACATGAATATTTTTGTGCACGGTTTTATGGTGCGGTGAAGCAAACTTGTGGATCATTGGAGAGGTAAATCATCACAACATGAGATTCTGAGCTTTTGATCTCACTAGATGCGAGAGATAGATAACCAAAAATATTGGACCCTCAACACTTTATGGTAATTAATGGTATACTGCTTTATTAATGGTAACCAAATTGTAGGTCGATTTTTTTTAAGGACACTTGGATGGAAATATGTAACACAACTGGTCCTCATCAATTACTTGCCTAATTGTTGAATGTTCCCAAACAAACTATCCTAGAAGTGTATTTCATGCACAGTGGAGCGCCAGCCCACTACTCCGAAGTGAAAATTAGTATTTTTTACACCATTTCTTAACTATCCAAGATAAAGCCAAACTTTAAATGACAAAATTTTAGTTTTTAACAAAGCTATTGATAGGTGTGATGAAAGTATAGCTTGCTATTTGAATTTTTTAAGTTTTGCAAGTTTGAAATATCGTAGATTTAATATATTTAAAAAACATTGAAAATTTGCTGAAAAGTGACAACTGTAATATATTTTCAGGAAGCGTGCTTTTTTTGGTAACTTTGCATAAAAATTTAGATTTGCTAAAAATGTTACTATGAGGAAACAGTAAAACCTATTGAAACCTAACAGCTTTCACATTTTGAACTACTCTATATACAATAAACGAAATAAATTAAAACTTTTTTCCAAAATTATCAGTGAATAGAGTCCTCTAAAATGAGGTATGGCTTAACCTACCTTTTTACATTTGAAAATATTTAAAAACTACCTTTATGTATTCAAAAGTTCCATTAGGGATATTTTTGGGCTTGAAAAATTATTTTCCCAAATTCTTTGGGATCATAATATGGGAAGAAATAAGATATGTTTCTCGGATCAGCCGCTATACATCGCAGACGGGTGGTCTATCTCATCCTGTATTCCTATAGCAGCACTGGTCACACTGATAACTGGAGTCATTTGTGATTAGACCCTCTGAATTTGTATTTTAATTGTTAGATACACATAGGCTTTTTTTGTTAATTGCCAGCAGTACTGGCTGCATCATAGTTATTTAGCTGCTCCCCCATTGGTAGACAGATAGTCAAGGCGCCAGCTTATGTTATGTAAGCACTGAAAGAGGTATAGAATTTAACTTTTGATTATTGTATAGGTGTAATCAATGAATGTAAAAAACATGTCATCGCCTTCAAGGGTGGTTAAAAGAAGAGTGGGGGGTTGAAGTTGTGAAAAACCCTATTGATAATTTATCATATCTCACTTATTCTTTATGTAGTGATATTTTCTGTTTTAACCTGTTGGGGAGTACTGACGGCTATAATCTTCATCCTACCTAGTGTATACTAGAGTAAGCAAAATTATCCTTAATGAACTCCAGGGAGTAAAGAAAAAATTTTTGTTGTTTTCATTCAAAATGTATTGAAACCTTACAAAATATCATAATAATGCATTTTTTGGATCTACAACTTTATAAATTCATACATTTTGTTTTTTTTTTTAGAATTTTACAAACGTATGATAGTGTTTAAAACACGGGTACACACAAAGTGCTACTTCACATTTTGTGCACTTATAAGCAGTTTCTTTCCTTTAAGCTCACCCCGTGTTGTATTTGAACACACAAAGCAGCGTTTTAGCTTCCTTCGGCCATTTTCCCTTACTGGTAGTGGGCGGGGAAAATGGCGACCTGACAAGCGTAGCGGCTGCTGGTCCGCCCAACGGACGCGTCACAGCTGTGGCCTCTTCTCTTGGTGCAACATGTGCTTCCAGTATCTGACTGATATCGTTAATTCGGAAGTCCATGATGTGAACCTTGGCATTTGGGTTTTTTGATTCCATGTATAGCCTATAAATGGACATGGCACGAGAAAATGACAGAACATTTGGCGGCAAATCTGTGATTATGTATTCCGTTACTAGGAGCCAGCACCGTACAGCAATAATTACTTTGAACATTTCACAGTCGAAATAGTATGTAAGAACGCCACTAGAGTGCATAAACAGTTGCAATATTGATTGTTTTAGCAACCCCGGCATGGACGGTCATAACCGTCAATACTCTTTTGGGATCAAACGGCTATAACCGTCTGTACTCTTTTGGAACAACTTTCAGCTACTCCTCAACAGGTTAAATTGTTTGTAATAATACTACCAAAATTTGATGGCCAGTAAAAGTTTTTGATAAACTCAACGGTTATCATGTAAAAATTCAAAATGTAATTAAAGTGATTTGCATCCCATTAATATATTTATTTATTGATAAATATATTCTTACTCAATATAAAATTAATCTACAAAAGTAATATTATGTTTTACTTAAGTTATAAGAAGCATTTGCTTCATGTAACGCTATGCACGACGCTCTTGTAATGCTCTTGTCCTCTTTGGTTTACTAAGGTTTCAGGACGATGTGTTACTTCAATCTGAGCAACCTTATGAATGTCCAGGAGCAGCACATCATTAACCGCAAATGTTGAGATTCTGGGACACAATCATTTAATAGATCTGTTGCAATTCAATGTAGTCTATTGCAGGAGATGACTGTTGGAGTTGGTGGAGTTCACTCCCTTTTAAGTGTCAAAGGTTCTTGCTAGTCTAGACATAAAGATGTGACACCCTCTGCGTACTTTGACTGAAGAGCTGGTTTGCTGGTTAAGAGCTCGCTTCTCCTTCTTCCGAGGGAACATGACTTGGGATTAGTGCCCTAAATTCTTCCTTATGGATCTCGACAGGTGGCGGCCCCTATCCCCAACCTCACCCATAAAAAATATCACTCCGGAAGCAATGCAAAGATCCTTATAGGGCTACCTGCAATTTCCAAGCTTCTTGTTCTAAGAGAAAAACAACAAAAAACTAACCATATTTAGAGTATACTCTCATAAGGTCCTCGAAAGTCAAGTAAGGAGTTATAGAGATATCAGCCAGCTCAAAGGTCTCACGCTATTGAAAGTTTATCATAACTGGAGTGTTAGTCCTATAAGGATCTTTGTGCTGCTTCTGGATAACAAAAAACAACAAAGTTCCATAACAGTTATTAATGGTTATGTTGTTTCCTGTTCTTTAGAATAATTTTAAAATCCAAATGCTACCATTTTATATTATACTAGCAGTTACCCGCGGCTTCACACGCATTTTCCTGTTGAACACTCCTGAGATAATCGTTAGTCACTCAAAGCTATTCCAATCTCCTTATCCATGTTTGATTTAAGTTTAAAGAACAGTGTTTTGGAGTCCTGAAGTCGTAAAGTGAAACAGTTTTTATAAGATTCGTATTCCGTCCAACAATCCATGATAATTTATTGAAGTGCTCTGACGATTTCAGTAACAATAAGAGTTAGCCTTTTTATCCCAATGACAAAAGTGTATCGTCCAACTAAAAAGTTGCTGCGGTTAATATGAGTCTGTTCTGGTCGTTTAAATTCACCCCCGGTGTAATCTATATACAGTTCCACAATTGATGTATGCTGTTGCACCAACCAAAACAATGGTCTCATATGTTGGTTTCGGAATTTAACTTAGATTAAATTTTGGTGATTAAGTGATTTTGATATTTTTACTGATCAATAAATATGTATAAGGGGTATATGCTTCTAGTATAAGGGCAAGAGTGTGTTATCCCCATTTACTTTTCAATAACTACAGTAAAAATGCCAGATACTATGTTAAAGGAGCTAACCAGATTCGATTACTTTATGTGCAAACATTCTCAGCTTTATTTAATGAGGTAGTTTTTATAACAGTGTATAAATAGCATTTCCATGGCATTAGATAGATTATTGATCATTGGTGCAATCAAAATTTAAAATTAGATAATAAGTTCGTCTCTGCAATCTGCATTACACTACTGATCAAGCAGTTTACAGTAATTTAATAGTTACTAAAATTTCAATGTAAACAAATGTTTCTGCCTCTTTGATGAATTTCAGCTGAAAGTGTTAACAGCTGAAAGTATCAGTTCACTTTGTATTACGTGTTGTAGCGCAATCTGCCGGATCCAATATAGAACACTCTAACATCAACAACAATTTATAAATAAAAAATGAATTAAATAAACTATTTAAATATTTAAATCGGACCAAATCATAAATCTAAACCATTCTCGAATCCCCCTCAGCCCCACACACACAAAATTTCATCAAAATCGGTCCAGTCGTTTAGGAGGAGTTCAGTCACATACACACAAACACAAGAAATATATATATAAAGATTATTTCAAACAAAAACAAGAATAAAAAACTATAATTTAACTATCAGGTTTATTAATACTGTTTGGACACTCATTGTACTCATAGTGTGTACAATGTACATTTTAGTATCAGTGTTAATAGTGAGTAAAAATTTACCATACCATAAACATTCGGACAAGCTAATGCATGTTGAGGTTTTTTTTCTCTTTTTCATCTAAAACTTCTGTTGAACTGTCATTGCAAATAGAGATTTAAATAAATGTTGCCTCTATTTGGAGAAGATAAGTAAACAAAGACTAGCAGTGATAAGAGTTATTTGAGAGATTTTAAAAAGCAAACAAATGATTGGCTATCAGTTAGTTCCCTTCTTAATCTTTGTGGAGTTGAACTCTGATTGTTCTATTTTCACAATCTCAATATACATAACATTAAGACTGAGTGAGGAGAATATGTGTGATAGAGGGAGGACATTACCTTTAACATTTAGAGATATTATTAGGTGTATGAAACCCCTCCCTCTCCATATCCTCTAGAGCTGTTTTATGTTAATTATTTCTTAAGCCATATCCTACCATATAGAGTACATATTTTTAGTACGGGTGAATAATGAATAAGTACATTACAAATCACACGGTAAAACTGTGATAGTCTAAAAGGAACATGCTAAACTCGCCTAATTAAGAGATTAAGATTTTACTTGTTTAAGTAATCTGAAAACATCAAAACACACTTATAGGGAGCATTAGTATTACTACCATATTTTAGTAACAATGTAATGGTTATCAGAACTCCCTTCCAGTGCTCTTTTTGAATTACTTCCTTATTTTTAATAGTACAAAGTAATACAGTAAATTAATTATTCCAATGTCAGTCATCTCAGTCTAAAATTACTACTGTTTTGGATTATATCAAAGATTATCTGGTGTGTCATATGCGTTTTATGAAGTAGTATTCAAAGGTAACTGATATTTACATTTTTAATTATCTTGTATTTGACTGTGAATAAATGGAATTGGATTTTTGTGTTTGTACATTTTATAAATTATTTGTGCATATTACCATAGATGTATTGTATAATCTAGCATAATGTTATTTGCTAGTTTTTGTTCATGGTCCATAATTAAAAAAAAATATTACCCATTTATTATATTGGGCACTTTACAGCTAGTATAAGAGATTTGTTGCATCTACTTCAGTAGAGAATCAAATTTTTACTGTTAATAAGATGTTGCGTGACAAAGTTGTCTATGGTTGATTTAATTTGTGTGGTTAGCAAGTGAAATCCCATAGTAATAACCCACACACACACGGTAATACTAGTTACATAGTTACTTGATAAAAAATGTGGGTTTTTTCAGTGTAATTGAAACTTTTATGTACTGAGCAGATTATTGAATTACTGTTCTATTTAAGTTGTGTTGCGTGATTACAAAAAGGATTTGATGTTTTATCAAATATAACTTAAAGTATAATATTGCTACTTAAACTTTTGACAGTTTTTAGTAGCAATAGAAGTGGGGTACGGTAGCCTAAGCTAAGATTCAAGTGACCAACCAACCTAATAATATAGTACTTTAATAGCAAGCAGGCAGTATTGACTTTGTGTCTCCAACAGTTGGGTCAACTATACTATGCTAGAGTTAACAAGTTTGGATTGAAACTACCGCGAATGTGTATTAAATTCTCAGTCTGTATATGGTCAAATGCAACTCGCTGTGTTAAAATAGCGTAGTTCTAAAACTGCATTACTTCTTACTTTATCTTACATCAATGTTTATTTCCACGCAAACTAACATAGCTGTGTATAGTTATTCAATTGTAATGTATTAATAAATGGATCTATTTAAATTACTAAATAATAGGATATTTTAACACTGTTTTTGAATTTATTGACAAAGAATTCCTATCGTTCATATACGACCACAGTAGATTATATAAATAATATATGTTATAAGTTGACTACCTTTAAAATCGTAGTTGCTGAGGTATACAAAAATATTAATAATATCTCATGTAAATAAATTAAAATAAATATACATTTTTGAAAAAAACCAGGGAAATTAATAGTTAATTTTCTTTTATTTTCTGTTGACAGAAACAAGATTTACTCCAGAAGACCTCTGTTGAGTGCACCGAGTGGAAAAGAAGAGAACATTGGACTAAAGTATGTTCTTCAGTGCTTCTCGGGAACAGATGTGTGCATTTTGAACTTTATAGCTATTTTTGTGAACTTTAGTATTTAGTAATTTAAAGTTTAATTTACCAAAATTCCGGTCCCTGTAGCAAAAGTGGAGGGTGCCCATTCCGGCAAGTCGAGGGAGGGGAAGATGACCAAGCAGAGCCGTGGCAATGCTAGTCGGGCCCCTCGAATAAGGGGCCCAGAGCGAAATAATGTGGCAGCTAAAGGCGTTTATAATAATGCTTCATTCATGCACTCTGCCACATCCCTGGTCGGGAACACGGTCCAGATACAAACACAGAACGGTTCCATGTATGAAGGAATATTCAAAACATTCTCGACACAATTTGATGTTGTTTTAGAGGTAGCACACAAAGTGAATCCATTGGATCCAGCACAGATCAATGTTGAAAATGTAGTTGACACTTTAATTTTTAAGCCCAATGATATTATTATTATGGAAGCAATAAATGTTGATCTAGAATATGCGACAAGGGACACATTTCAAACTGACACCGCTATCAGTAAGTTCAATGGACAAATTGGTGAAAAAGAGCTGGAACCATGGGAGGAATCCACAAGCAATGGAGATGATTACGATTTGAATGGTGCGACAGTGAACGGTTGGGATGTCAACGATATGTTCAAAAAGAATGAGCAAGCTTATGGTGTAACTTCTACTTTTGACCAATCGCTGCAAGGTTATACTGTACCTTTACAAAAACAAGATACCAAAGAGTTTAAGGAAGCCGAGGCAAAAGCTGCACAGATCGCAAATGAAATAGAAAATAACCCAAATTACAAAGCGAGAATTGAATTAGAGAATGGAGATGAAGAAGAAAGGTTTGCAGCAGTCTCCCGACCAATGGACACGACTAATGATGCAAGTAAACCATATATGCCACCTGCCAAAAGGAAACACCAACAGGCTGGGAAGTTTGTAAGAAGCAATCCCCCATCACAGCCTGTAATGTCACAGCCTCCTGTAAAACCCCCTCATTCATCTTCACTTCCAAAATCACCGTTGTCTCAACATAATCCTCCACCATTCCAGCAACAACCTCCCCCTCAACCACCAGCACCAATGCGTCAACCCCCGCCAAACAAACCTCTAGTTCAATCTCCTGTAACTACAGTTCCCTCCCCGGTATCATATCCAACAAACCAGCAGCCCTTACCTCAGCGTGAGCAACGGATCAACAGACAGATGGATCAGCAGATTTCAAAATCACAGAAGCCTCCACCTGGATTGAGAACAGGCAGAGGGTATCCGCCACCAGACAATAACAGCAATATTGCTCCAAGGTATCAGACTAATGGAGATGCAGAAATGAGGAGTAGTCCTGCAACTACACCTTCAGACTCTAAACCACCACTGCCCATGCCCCACAGCACTCACGTGAGACCTCCAGGCCCTCCCATACCACACCCACAGGTTGTAGAACATCCTCTTCCTCCCAATTCACCCCAAGTGCTCTGCCACCCCCCACCATTCACAATGACTGCCCAACCTCCCATGATGCAACCTGTAGTAGAACAACGGAAATCCCCAGTTACTGATCAGCCTCCTCCTACCAATCACCGCAAACCACCTAGACCTCGTGATGACACTCTAACTGAGTTGAAAAAATTTGGCAGTGACTTTAAACTGGCTGATGTTAATACAGATGATAACAAAATGCATACAATTGTGGTGCTAAATGAACCAGAACAAGTTATGACAGAAAATAAGGAACAGAATAATGAAGTGGATAAAGTGTCTTCGACATTGAAAAAATCTACACTCAATCCTAATGCTAAAGAGTTTAAACCTTTCACTCCTCGTTCTCCGAGTACACCTACTCCTTCAAGGCCACACACACCGCAGACTCCCAATTATGGGCCGAGTCCAGCTCTGCCAAACATGGTGGTGCCGGCAACCTACGTGGTAACTGGCCAACCGACCTTCAATGCTACACCAAACCAGGGTCATCGCTACCGCAAGGTACCAATGCCTGTTTCACATCGCCCAGACCTATCACAGCAGATGCAAGTGGCTGCCGCCACTGGACAACCACTTCTCGCCCCCGTTCCCATGGGCACGCACTTCACCGTGCCTTACACTCCGCAGCGCCACCTCGCCCCCCAGTCCTACCAGCAGATGATGATGCACATGATGGCTCAGCAAGGTGGTGGAATAGTGCCTTTAGTCCCCACTTCTATCAACTACCACCACGAGTCGCCTACCCAGCAAGGCCCGCAACTGCAATACATGAGTCCCGCAGGGATGGCTCCTCCGCATCCTCATCATCTTCACCCGCACGCTCATCCAGCACCCAACACGGCCCCTTCTCCTGGGCAGACTTCTGGCTACCCTCCGTCTCCTGCCAGCAACTATCCACAGCCCTTGCCTCCACCACCGCACCCGCCTAACGCTCCACCCACTCATGCCTACCCCATCATGTGTCTGCCCACCCAGCCTGCTCCTAACGGACCCCATACTCCTCACCACATGATGGCGGCAGCGCAGCAGTACATCCATCATCACCATCAACACCCACAAGACGTCAACCAGCAGCCTCCATCCCACATTCAGGTCCTTGTTCCACACAACCAATGATGAGAGAAATAGCGCTGCAATTAGTAAATACTCATAGATCGTAAATGCTGGAATTTTCAGTTTTTATTGAGATCTTGCTGCATGGCTTCAAACCCAACCCCCTGTTACATTGAGGTAAAAAATTTATCAGAATTGGCAACGATTTATAAAGTGAATTCCCAAGTGATATTTACAAATGAATGACGTCACATCAAGTGAATGTAGAAAATTAACTGTGGAAGTTAAAATTAATTAAAAAGAGCCTAACTTAAAAACTACATTTACATAATGACAAAAACACAAGAATCCAAGCAAAAGCAAGTCTTTTATTTTTTATCAGAAAAGGCTATATATATATTTATTTAAAATGTTGCTTTATCATGTAACAAACAACAATTATATGTCGAGATCTGCAAAGTTCTTTTAAAGTTGAAAAATAGTTTATATTCTGATGAGTAAATAACATTTTAAACTTTAACTTATTAGAAATAAATAATGATTTATATTCAGCCTCAAAGCCATAAAATCTAGTGTGGAATTTGTTGTAATTACTAAAGATTTATGAAATATAACTTGGGAATAAATACAACAGTATTAAGTTAGGCCATGTTACCATCCACAGGGACATTGTCCATTCTTTAGTTTGTATCTTGTTGAGGTCAAACAACGATTATGTGTATTGTACTCTTATTACAAGAAGAAGCAATAAATGGTGTAAAATTTTTTTAAAGTTAAAAAGTTATTTTTTCAAAAGGCATTGTCTGAATATTCTTAATATAATGCATTGCCTTTATATTAGCTTGACAATCATTTCAAAATGTTTTATTGGCAAAGAATTGATGCCATGCAATAAATAAAATAATTCATCATCTCTGTTAAAACAAAATGGCTCTTATATAAGCAAAGTTGTATTAAAATTCACATACTCTTCCTTTTTTATTACTTGAATGCAGCTGAATTAAAACCAGAGATGGTTGATGTCATTTTGACAAAATTGTAATGAATTCCCTCTCCTTTACCCCCTCAAAAGCAAAACAACAACAAATAATCTAAGTTGTATTTATATATCCTTAAAATTATTTTTCTTGTAGTTTTGTTATCTTCTGTGGTTGTTATAATATTTTTACTGTACTTTGTATTATTTTGTTTGTAATTACTTTCAAAAAATTTTTAGTAAATTTTGATAATTAAATGAATTAATAAAATGTTGGTAACTGTAAACACATATATACATGCTTACATAAGCTAACAACCGTCAAGATATATGATGGATTTGTTGTAATAAAACATAATTTAATCAATGATTTTAAATTTATTATTTCATTATTGTTAACTTCAACACTATTGTTTAATGTTAAAAAAAGAAACAGTAAAACCTATTTATTATGTATAGTTTTTGTATTAAATAATTTCAGCAGAATTGTATTTTCAGTAATCAGGACGTTTTCACTGAACTTTTATTTTGCTGAAATGTGTTTTGAAATACATTAATTCAAAGTCAAATTTAGCATGTATATTTTGTAAAAGGTTTTGTAATTGAAAGTATAATATTAAAGTTAATCTTGAAATAAAATTTAAAAACCATTGTTAAAAGACAGTGTTTACTTTATTATAATTACTAAGCCAAGTAAAATATTTAATACCGTTTTTATACAGAGTTACAACTAATTTGAATTAATTCTTTAGGGAACATAACACTCTAAGATTGATCAAATATCCAAGTTAAGTAATAAATAAAATATTGTCTTTATATACATTAATGTTTTACAGAAACTGTAGTTTTTACAAATTCACTTAATTTGAATAGATAACAAAATCCATAATTTGGGTCTTAAATTAAATTAAATTTTTAGAGCTGTTGCACTTTTCCACTATTTAATATGAGTCTTTATATATTTAACTAAACTATCTTACTTTTTGTTAGACTCAAATAGGTATATAATAAATAATTGTTATACAGACATAGGCTATTGTGCATTTGATATGTTTAAAAATACTAACTGGGGATTAATTTCCATTAAGCTTATGAGAATTCAATAACCGAGCATATACAACAAGTCATGGTGGTTAATGTCTATAATGAGACTAGAAATATTTCTTGTTGACTGGAAAACTGGCTATTATGTGATAGTTAAACTGCATAAACTTCTCTGTCTTCTTAAGTAAGGCTTATTTTATATATATGTTTGTGATAAAAGTAGACTAGATATTTGTAAAAGCTATAAGCAACCAAGTTTTGACATTTTTTACTTTGCGCAGTTACCAAAAATGTCTCTTTCAAACATTCTGGTCACTAAATTTCTGATTACAGTTATTTTTGTAAGCTTTGTACAAACTCCATTCAGTAGGCTTTATTTTTTATTTCCTGCAGTTATGTAACATAAACTTTTGAAGGGCCTACGTAATATTCTGCAGAACATTATAATACCATTATATTTATTGTCAATTAGTGTACAAGTATATAAATACAATAATACTATCGTTCGTTATTGCGAGGTGTGATGTTTCAGACATTACTAAGAGAATTTTACAAACAATGAAACAAAAAATTAAATACACATTGAATATGAAGTGAGCACATTGTACGGTACAGGTATATAAGTGTTTGGTCCTCCGTGTAAACATACCAGTATTGGTAACAGGTAATACAGCCATATTATGTTGGTGATACATTTTGATAAATAATTTTAGATACATTGTTAATTTATACATACAATTTATGTATATATCATCTCGAGCATATACCTACATGAGTCCACTTTGACATGAATAACTAACTTGATTTCAAGAATAAATTCATATTTATTAAAATTTTGTCACCATGAATTGAAACTTACACATTTTACTTAGCTGCAGTAAAAAGATTTTTATTGACTTAAACAGATTGAAAACGTTCAGATAAACTTAGGGAGTTTTCAAAAACTTGTAATATTGAGCTTTTTAATGTTTTGTTAATTTATTTATTACATATTAAGAACCGCCATTTTATATTTGTGTTATGTGGTAAATTTTTGTGAATCTACAATAATGCATAGTTACTTGCTATATATATAATGTTTTATAACCTTTTCATGTTTCTTTTCTTTATTGTTTTGTATTGTTTGTTACCTTTTTTTACATAACTGTATTCCATAGTGGTATTCTTAATAAGCTGAACAGTGAAAGTGCAACAGCTTAAATAAATAAAACAATTCAATCTGTAAAACTTAACGTTATTGTTTAATGGAATAGCATAAAGTTTTAAGCTTATATTTTTAAGATGTGAATCCATTGATTTATTAAGTTAAATTAATACAATAATGTTACAATGCCAGTTAAAAAACCATAACATCATGGTTAACAAACCACATACACATACATGATATTGTCTTTTTAATCTTGGAAATTATTATATAAAATGTATTTTTACTTACTATAAAAACTGTATTGATAGTGCAAAGTTTATTTCAGGCTTTGTTTAACCAAATCCCTGTTTTGACCTTGCATTGTTATTTTTCTTGTATTAAATATAAAAATATTTAAAGTTGTTGTTTTGTAATCGTTGTTTCATTTCTTGTACCTGTTTTGTTTTTGAAACTATTTTCATTCAATGGATATTTATGTATTAATTTAATATTAACATTGAAATTTCAAAGTATAATTACTAGCAATGAGGTGAGTAAAGGAACCCAAAATGGATGTAGAAGAATTTGTGGGCAGTTTCCTTCTTGTGACATTGCCAGATGTTTCCACAAGTTACTAGCTTTTCACAAACACCAAGGTGTTTATGAATTAGTCTGTTATATAAGTTGTATTGTTTCTATTGTTAAATTAAATTCTGTAACTGCTTCATTGCTGTGTTATGTACAGAGAGGAAATGTTCTTTTGAAGTACTAATTCAAACTGATCTAACAGCTAACAGATCATTGCCATTGCCATGAATGTGCATTAGCTACTTCAAAATCCTATGCATCTTCTCATGTCCAGTGCTTTTCTATCTTGTCAGTTTAGTGTTATTCTTAGAAGACATAGTAACTGAATAGAGAGTTGTTCTTTAGGCCAACAGAATTAAGATCCGATTATACTCTCCATATTAAGCATATTAAAATCTCTACATCTATTATTTAACAATTTAAATTTTATTTTAAAATTATGTTGTTTTTTAAAACTAAAAATATGAATTCTTTTTTTCATAATAATTCTTTTGTGAAAGGAACTGATTTTTGCTAAATACAATGTAATATCAATGTTAACAAAAGATTTCCAATAGTGCTGTCATAAGAAACATGTGAAAACAAGTTTCAGGACATAAACTGAACTTACATTATCTTTAATATTGAAATTGGTCACCTTTTGAAAAATGTCACTAATGATTAAAATGGTAGCTACCTGCCATTTACGTATTAAGTTTGAATCAACTTTGGGTTTTTAAATATATTTCTATCCTGCCCATGGAATATTTAACGCTACTGGATACTTGTGGCCTTTAATTGGGTTTATGGGAATATAGCAAGAAACCTGTCTTTTTTACAGGTAATCTAGGTGTAGAGGTATTCTTTTTGTCTCATCAATTTCAGACGCTGCACTAAAAGGTAGGTGAATTAGAGAAAACACATCGCATTGAATCAATCTTTCCTACCATATCTTATGCTATGTACGAAAAACTGGTCACTCCACGGTGCTTTGGGATCGTACTGCTTAGAACATTGTACTGCACTCAATTGTGCACCTGATCAGAATATCTCTTCACATATTATACTATATTTTGTTGTGTAGGTGTCTGATATTGAATGATGTAAAGAGTTCGTTTTGAACTTCATCAACTTTTTTTTAGATATTTTCAGACAAACATGACTCAAGAATTCCAGGTGTCAAATCTGTGACGGCACAGATTTCAGACACTGCACCAAGAGAAGGGTGAATTGGAGCAAACAACATTCACATTGAATCAACCCTTCCAACCATAGCTTACGTTATCTTAAGTTTTGTTATAAAAGCATTCAAATCTTCCATTTTAGTGTTAGTGGTAAGATACTATGAATTTAGATCCTGTATATTGTGTTAGCCAGCTTGTTGGAGGATCTAACATAATAGATGATATTAAAGAGCCAATGAATTTATAAATTTCTTACTATTAAGCATATAAATGAGTCAATAGACTTAACAATAATTAACTCTTACCTCTCCTTTACCATTACTTCTGACCAAGTCTAAAAACTGGTTTAGTTCTTAATTGGGTAAAATTATTACGTACCACAAGTATATATAAGAGGGGAGGGGGTTCATGCACTAGTAGTTTGTTTTAAGCTAGAAAACATTTGTGAGGCCTTCAAAGGCTCAACAATTTCACAAGGAAAGATTCCTTAGCCTCTTGTTTGTGGAGGGTATTTTATACCTACTAAACCTCTCCGTGTGTTAGCTCTCTCCAAAATAATTTACTTTATACATCACTGATTAATACTGACAGAACCACAAGGTCTCCACTGTCTTAACACCAACTGCCGTTATGTACCCATCAATCATGACGGATATTACAGTAAACCAGTGGCTTTATCAAATCTATTCTGTTCAAAATTTAAAACATTTTATAATGAAATGTATTTCACTAAAAGAGCTGTTGTGATATTGTGAAAAAATAAATACAAATTTAATCAGTATTTCCACATTAAACCTGTATTTTCTTGAAGTGTACAGTATTAAAACAATTATATATCTTGTGGTGACACAAGACCTAGTGTATGAAGAACCAGCAGTTTAAGGTAAACCAAATCACCACCAATGACTAGATAGACATACTGCATCTAAGAATTAGTATTGCTCAGTAATCACCCATACAAGAGCATTCACAAACATTTTAGTTTTTTACCTAATGATGGTCACTATATCCACTAAACGGACACATTATCATATGCAAGATAAAATTAAAGTGAATCCCTATTAAGAGATTAATAAGTTTACTATCTTGAAGGAAGTTTCATTACACTATTGAAACTTTTTAACACAACTAGAAAGAATGTCGATCAATTGATCTAGTTAGGATGATGGGAGCAATTGTTCGCAGATGATGTTAGGATGATGTATCCAAATGGATATATCATATTAATCCAGGAACTGAGAGCCAATTTGGACTTTATAAGAACACAACTTGGCTTTTTGCAAACTCAATTGAGTAATACAAAAAATCAATCATAGTTTTGGGGAGGGTATTGAAACGATTAAAAATGTTGAATAAATGTTTCTCGGATTGTTTTTTTGTTGGTTGTGAAACTGTATACATAGATGTGCATTAGTGTTATTACCTGTATTACTAAAGTAATTTACAACCTTACTAGTAAATACTAAGAAATTACGACTTTTTAAACACATTCTACGTAAACTCATCATTAGCACTGATTTCAGTGTAAAATCCTCTTAATTCCTCTGGGACATATGGCATCACTGCCATTAGGTCTGCCTTTTTCTCCTCTTTTATTGATAGAGGTGTTAATACAATCTTGAAACTTTTGAGTTGTGAGACAACGAGGTTCCTTGTAACTCTTGTGTTTTTAGCAAGGAAATGACTGGTCCATAATGGCAGACCATTGTGGGATGGTCTTGCTTCTAGAGTACATAATTACTGAAAACCACAGGTAATGTGTGATCTGACAATTTCTCATGCTTTGTGAATATTTGACAATTCTTTAAAAACTACAGTGGACATCATTTATATAAAAAATTTATTTTGTGTTGATGCGGTTAATTTTACTCATTTTAAACAATTTGTTTTGTCTCAATTATACAAAATGATGTATTCCTTATTTTGGGTTAAAAAATGGGCCTCTGTTTTGGTAATAAACACGTTTATATTTTTATTATAACTTGAGGGGAGTCAGTAGGTCCTATCTCGCCCATGACATTTTGAACATGTTAATGACCCATTTTCTCTGAAACTATTTTTGGTACGATCATTTCCAAATTTTAACCATTTACTTTCATGACTATATTACAGATATAGATGAGGAAATTTAAGCAGGTTTGTACTTTTTTGAAATAATAATTATTTTACTACATATCTAAAATATTTTTAAAAGTAATTTTGATACATAAATATTTTAAAAAATCCCCCTTTTAAAAGTTGTATCTATACTGCATGCATAATCACACAAAATTTCATTTAGATATATTATTATTAGTCTATGAGATAATGAGTCATTTATGTTAAAAATTAATATTCTTTTGTAGCTCTTTGGAAAACAGTACAAATTTATTTTAGATGCCTAATACATACCAGGAGCATAGAAAGGCTTCTCCGAGTCTTCTTCAGCTAAAAAATCCTCTTTCAGCTTTCTCTTTGCAACTAATTTCTTCTATTTAGATTCTTTTTGAACGTCTTCAGTAGTTATTTTTCACACTTGCAAAACGTCACGGTTTATAATTATTTCTGCACAAACCTTGCTAACAAACAACCCCAACTTGTCAAGTACCATACTCCTCAAAACTTTGTTTATTAAAACAAAAAAACTGCATCATAGACACCTATGTTAAATGTTTTTAGCGGAACAAGTTTGTAAAAATTTTCGCTAAGCCTACGCGCTTAAATACTTTGAAGATTAGGTTCTGACCACAAGATTTACAACACAAAACTATTGATAAAGGAAACAAATTGTTCTAAATTAATTATGTCAAGGAACAAGTTATTTTATGAGGGGAACTTTGAGTATAAAGAAGAAATGTCAGTTTTTATTTCGATAAACTCATTTTTATAGTTTGGCTTGGTGAGAGTAGATTATTCATCTTGGCTGGATGAACTGGGGTTGGGATGAATAAGCACACCCATGAGTTTACTCTAACCAAAATGTTTCCTCTTTTAAAAAACCCTTTTCGGTTTTTCCATTGTCACTGGGTAAAAACGTAAAGGTGCATGTCAATATTCAATACCGTTTGTAAATAAACAATGAATAGATGAACAAATAAACAATTCTCTAGACATATACAAGAAAACAAGTCTTCTGTCTAATCATCTGTCTTGACTGTCAAAGCCTTAAAACTTATGGAAACAAAAAAACATTACTAAGTGTAGTGTGCGCTAAAACGAATTTTTCCACACTGGCCCAGGGCCAATATTGTACTTTTCTGCATGACATAATATTGTTGAAAAAATATTAAATACTTTCTGATAAAATTTTAGCATAAACCTTCTATTAAATTAAATCTAAGAATTTAAAGAATAATTTCCAATAAAAAAATAAAAATAAATTATTTTTTTATATTTGCCTACCAACCCCCCCCCCCCTAAGTTGTACAAGATTCAAAGCTAAAGCTCTAGATTTTGGAAAACCTAAAGCTTGGTTTATTTAGTTAAGTTAGATTATTACCAGAACAAGTATTATTTTTAAATTTATGCATGGATGCATTTTTTTATTTATAGTTTTGAAAAATACTTGTCTTCAAATATATCTGTATGTTTCAATAATCATGCTAAACTATGTTAAATTTCATTTTTAAAATACTATTTAATTTGGTAAATTTTTCCAAATGGTATGATCTATGATATAACAAGGGCGATTGGGCAAGAAAATATCCCTGGCATCATGACCTTGTGGTTCTATTGTGACTTAATCCTGATTTCTACACAACCCAGGTCACCTTGAGGCTCTTGATAAATCTAAAGATGTCCTTAGGAGAGTCCTACCTCAACAGGTTCTAGAAAAGATATGGCAAGGTATATTTCCAACTATTCACAACAATTTTGCAACAGATGATGTTTATAGCAGTCTTCAGACTCCTTGAAGAAGTGACATATATGTCCATATCAAGAGATATCTTAAAAAGGTGGTAGTTAATTGGGCAATGTTCAGTCAACAGATTGGAGAATAATCTGGTGTCTGGTCTTCCGAGTTCAGAGCTTCACTGTCTACCGATAAACGATCCTTGACAACTTTCATTTGTTTCAAACATCAGAGGCTTTTACAGTAGCCACCCATTTCATGACAGTATTTATGACTTGATGTATGCCACGAAAGGGTTCCGGGCTTACGAGCTGTGAATTGGCTCTAGTTATCGCCTCTCTGCTGTCTCATTCCTTGCAATTGCTCAGTACCCACATCAGAGTAATGCCTTTTGGGTCTCCAGGGCTTGGGTACCATTAGACAGTCCCATACCAATTTGAATACATAAGCACAGCTGCTGAGAGATCTCAGTGCATGTTTGACTATCTGTTAGAATATAGATGTTCTGATAGTGGTCCTATAAAATAACTAATTGTTTTACAAAAGTCACCTAGAAAAATTAAAATAATCTGTTAAATTCAAGAGTGTAATATTACAAAAAATTTGTAAGAGCATTTTTGTAGCCTAAATAAGACATATATAGGGCTTACCCGGAAACAGCACATAAAAATAGAAGTACAGTTAGGGTGGGAAACAGTGTGGGCCACGAGGGGACCACTATATTAAGAAGTAATACTATATTCCATCATCCTGGCATGGATCATTAACCCTTTACAGGTCAGAAGTTATTTTTTTGATTTTGCATTAGTGGTCCATGGCAGAGGTGGATTTAGAGATTTGCCGCCCCTGGGATAGCCACAATTTACCGCCCTTCCCCCTCCCCCCCACCAACATTGGTACCGTGATGGGTCAACACGATGTCGACGGCAGCAAGGCAGTCACGGTAAGCTTGTAATAAAACTCAAACAAAATAGGTTGAATTGTCAACATTTAAGTTATGCTTCTTATAGTTGCAGTTATTGTTTTTACCATAAAATATGAGATGTCACAACGTTTATCAACTGGAAAATTACTAAAAAACCATATCATACTTCATTAATGTTGGGATTATGAAATAAATGGAATATATTAAGCGAATGATTGTTTAAACAATTCCAATTACAAATTGTTATGTTTAAAGATTTTTTACAAGTAATTTTTTCACATATTTTGAACTTTTAGAGTAATTTATTTTTTACTTTTTTACCAAAATTTGCTGCCCCCTAAATTCTGCTGTCCTGGGCTTTAGCCCATTCAACCCATAAGTAAATCCAGCCCTGGTCCTTGGTCAGTAAAGTAACTACCCTAAAATTACTGTGGGGGGCAACTCATTTTTGTTTGTCTGCTATTTTGGACATAAAAACTTTACAATTAGGTCAGTTTCGGTAAGCAATGTCAATAATTTGACCACTGACTGTTTAGGTCCAGTGTCACATATTGATCACTTAATTATGATAAACAATAAGTCATGTGCCTTATGATAAAAATATTCAATTCATTATCAAAGCACAAATATTATTAAGTTGTTGATAGGCCCAGGAGTAGATGCAGCGGAAGCACTCTTGCAATTCACATTACACTTTGTCACTTTATACTGTCTCAAAATCAACATCACAGTTTCATTCTTTTAAAATCAACAACAGAAGCCTTCGACTGGTAGGTATCATTACAAACACCTTATAATGGATGATACTTATGTTACATGTGTGTGCGTGTGTGTATATACAGGGTGACCATTAAGTCTTAGGACGACCTTATAACTTTTAAACGACAAGAGATATCATAACCAAATTTTTGTTTACCGTTACTGGAAATTGTAAGCTACTTTTCTGTGTACATGGTGGTCGTATTTTCACCTTTGGGGGACGGCCCGTCGGGGGTTATAAGAAAATCTTTAATGACAGCCTATGTTGAGTTATACATCATTTTAAAGGTCTAGTTGAACTGAAAACAATGCCGCAAACCGGGACTTCAAAAGGTTGATCCAGTCGGAAGAAAAATCGCTGTTCAAAGTTTAAAATATGTTTAATACCATTATTACATAACAAATAACTAATACTGTAGCTGTTAGAAGTTAAGGGAAATACTTAGTGAACTCATTTAAAATTAGATGTTCAAAATGTTTTCCTTTCGGCCGTCTGACAATGTGCTAACCGGTTATAAATGCCGGCTACTGCATTTTGTAAGTATTCTCGTAGAATGCGTTGAGCTTCATGTGATATCCTATGTCTGAGTTCGTTCAGATCTGTAGGCTGAGTTCGATACACTTTTGTCCTTGATGTAGCCCAATAGGAAGTAGTCAAGCGGAGTTAGGTCAGGGGAGGGAACGAGCCGGCCACTCAATCGCACCACGTCTTCCAATCCACCAGTGTGGGAATCTAAGTATTGCCTTACCTGAACACCATAGTGTGGCGGTGCTCCGTCTTGATGGAAAAATCATGTTTGGAAGTCAGCGCCCAGAGTAGCTTGTAAAGCAGGAAATATCTCATTTTGGAGCGTATCATGATACTTGTTGGCATTTAATTTCCATCGATGAAAAATGGTCCTATAATTGAATTACGTACGATACCTGCCCATACGTTTAATTTTTGGGGATTTTTCTGTGTGACACTAACTCATCCAGTGTGGGTTAACATTATCCCAATACCGGCAGTTATGCCTGTTTAACATGGCCATGCAACATTAAAGTCGACTCAATATAATACCGTCTAAAAGTATTGGGTTTTGGTCAATTTTATTCATCATAATTTCACTGAATTCCATCCGGGCGATCAAAAACATCTTCGCTTAGTTAGATTTTGAATGAAAGACTGTCTTCGTCTGTCACAGTACTTGGTCGTCAAAATCTGGCTCGATCCTTAACACTACCAGTGTCTACAAAGCGAGGAACTGTGTACTGTGGTGCGTATTTAGAAATAGGAGCTCTATCAGGAAAAGTAGCATTGAATAAATGTGTTACTTCTGCAAACGGTCTTACATTATAACCCCAGTCGCGTATCATTAAAAGTGTAATTCTTTCACGCTCACTAAGCAACATCTCTTAAAACTTATAACTTGCAGTAACAGGATATGGCTGCAAAAAATACTGTAGCTTAAGTGAAACTTATAAGAGAACTGATAGACAGATAACAGCCATTATGGGGAAGTCCAGTGGATGGGAAACCTTGACCTAGAGGCACTGCTTTCACTTTTCATTGTACTTCTTAATGCAGCAGGTTTTTTCTGATTAAACGTAGCACATTGTCAGACAACCGAAAGGAAACATTTTGAACATCTACTTTTAAATGAGTTCACTAAGTATTCCCCTTAACTTCTAACAGCTACAGAATTAGTTATTTCTTATGTATAATGGTATTAAACATTTTTAAACTTTGAAACAGCGATTTTCTTCCGACTGGGTGAACCTTTTGAAGTCCGGTTTGCGGCATTGTTTTCAGTTCAACTAGACCTTTAAAATGATGTACAACTCAACATAGGCTGTCATTAAAGATTTTCTTATAACCCCCGACGGGCCGTCCCCCAAAGGTGAAATACGACCACCATGTACACAGAAAAGTAGCTTACAATTTTCCAGTAACGGTATACAAAATTTGGTTATGATATCTCTTGTCGTTTAAAAGTTATAAGGTCGTCCTAAGACTTAATGGTCACCCTGTATGTGTATATAATGTATATACGAATGCTTTATTCTAGTTCTTTCAGACCTTAACTGTAAAATTGAGATAGACCCTGGCAACCTTAAAGGCTTTTGGTGTCACGAACATTTACAATACTTTATTCTGATTTAAAATTCTGTCTTATTAAATACTTATGATTCTACAATCACTTACATTCTCCATAGGTTTCAGACTCTAAAATTAGAAATAAGAAATCCAAGCCAAAAAATATTGTTAATGTAAATTTAAATCATTAAATAGTTAGTTTATAAATTGATTTAGTTACTATGGAATAAATCAGCCATAATTATAACATTTATAAAAAAGCTGACTGCTGTAAACCATTAGAAAGTGAATAATTTTATTAGTCCATTTATATTGACTACTGTTATATAATAGCCAAATCAAACTGTAATAGATTTAAGTTTGTTATTTGTGTAATGGCTCTGTACAGTTATTCATGGATAATTAAGATGCCAATGGAGTGATAAAGGTACTTCTCCCCTTTGACTATTTTATATATATATATATATATATATATATATATATATATATATAATATATAATATATATGGAGTGATAAAGGTACTTGTCCCCTTTGACTATTATATATATATATAATATCTTAATTATCCATGAATAACTGTATATTACACACACACATATATATATATATATATATATATATATATATTTAATTATCATTTTACTAATTTAACGAATTATACTAATTTTGTCGAAAATAAAAATATTTATTTAATATGTTGACTGCGACAAAAACCTTCGACTAGCATTGAAGGAGTTAACTAATATATCAAAATCATTGCATTAGCTTTAAACTTGCTCTAAAAATTAAAATATTAAACCAACACCTTGTAAATGTACCAAGAAAACATGAATAACACTTAGTAATAATAGTTGTGTAACTAAAAAAAATTACTTTAAAACCAAATAATGGAAAAACAAATTAGACTATTGCAAGACTTCTCATCTTTTACTTCCAATGATACCAAGCAAAACACTCCTTATAAATCACTTTGTTTTTCTTTACAAATAATTGTAGTTCATTTTAATTTTTATGTGCCTTATCTTGCAGAGTGCCTCATACAGAATTTTATAGGTAAGAATTCTCCTACGTTATCAAATAAAAATATTAATTCTTAAAAGTCTACCTGAAATATTTTTCTTTAACAGTCACATTTATATCTATATTTGTTAGTTAGCCCAGGTTTATATTTATTATTCTCTTACCAGTATTCATCTAAACATTAGGAGGGATAGTTTTATGTTATCCACTGTATTAGAATTTTGTTGTACATAATTATACATAACATAAGAGTTCATAATTGCAGCGTCAAGTAAATAACAATATATTTTTTATAAATGATCTGGATTTTTGAGAATTAAGTAGGCAGCAAGAATGTGATCAAAATGATCAACTCCTTCCATATACTATTGTAATCTGTTACAATAATATGATAAGATTACAGCAGTTTGCACTGTATGTCGGCAGGTCAAAACTTTCAAAGTGCCATATCTACAGGTATTTTAGAACCTTGTGTTTAGTCGAATTTTAAAGAATCAAACATATTAATGATCAACTTTCTTGTATATTTGTCCAGTTACGAATAAATAAAGTAAAAGATATTAAATAATTATAAAAAAAATTAAATATGAAAAATTAATGATACCAAGTCTTTGGGTAGTTATGTCAAATATGGCAAATTGGAGTATGGCCATAAAACATTTTCAATAACTTTTTTCCTGGAATATTTTAGGGCTTCTGACCTATTTATAAATAATTATTAATAGGTAGTTACTATTGATGTTTTTTTAATATGCAATCCCTCAAATACAATATTATACTTTTCTTAAAAATTGTATTTAAAAAACCTAAAACATTAAAGGTAGTTAATGTCAAATTAATAAAATAATTTTCCTACAATACTAACAAAACGATATTAAATCCCTTCAAATGAAAATATAATTTCAAAACCGAAAAACGCATTAAGATTGTTTGTTAACTTACTTTTATTGAGAAAATAATTTACATTTGATGATAAACAAGAAACTGATTTGTCCAAGACCTCCTGTGAGAAGTCAGTGGTCACTTCCTTAACCACTTGTTCCTTTGCATGGAGACATAAAATATACATTTTCAGGCCTCCTATTGGTTCAAAGGGTCACTGGTGATAATAAGGTTTGTGTGTTGGTCAACACCACCATGCAACATTGAACTGTATGTTAAGTGGTTAGTTTATTGGCCATCGACAATTAACAAACAATCACTGTTTTCAATGCTATCCACCCAGATCACTTTTTTATAGGTGGTTAGTTATATAACAACTGACCTATAAAGGGTTTGGCCCACAGTAAAAAGTGACAAAATAACGTAAAAAAAATTGTAGCAAAGAAATTATGTGAGGCAACAGTTCAAAATACATTCACTAGTAACATAAAACATATCTCGATTCATTTTAAATGTATAATATACTGTATAAAGGTGTAATATTACCTGAATCTGAAAAATCAGTTTACACATACATCTTAAAACAAACTATTTGAAAGCAAGATATTTGAAAAACTGTTTTTTATGAGAATACTGCAAATTTGAATAAAAACAACCAGCACTCAGATGAACAATTTGGGTTCAGGAAGGGCAAATATACGGTAGACACAGTAGACATGATTGTTGAGGGATTAGAATGTTGGAATTCCACTCAAAGTATTTCTCGACTTATTTAAGTTTTGTTTCTTTTTGTGTTGACTGTACTGACCATAATATACTGCTTGACAAACTGGAATCACATGACATTCGAGGAGTTCCTAACAAATGGTTGAGCTCATTTCTCAGCCACAGAACACAAAAAGTCCAAATTTAAAACCAATTTTCCAATTCAATAAATCTGAGCTATGGAGTCGCTCAGAGGTCCATTCTCAGTTCAGTCCTCCTTTGATCTAAGCCAATGACATAGAGAGGGTCATCACTAGTGCATGGGCAACTCGTGCAGTATGCTGATGATACAACTCTCTGTTTCAGGTCAAAAAACACAATCAAATTTGGAACTCAAATCTTTTGTAAATCTCAAAAATTGTGTCTAAAAATTTAAGCTCTAACAATCTCACAACAAATTTAATAAAATAAAATGTTTTGAATTTATCCTTGCGCCCTACAGACTCAGTGTGGCCGTGTCGCAATGTTGGCAGACTCCATGCTAGAAAAGGTCTATTCAATAAAATTCCTTGGAATACATTTGGATCAATAGTTGGCATGGAATGATCACATCAATGCTGTTTGTTCCAAGCTATCCTCAGGCATTTGTCTTTAGGTCATTGGCTAAATACTGCCTAATTCAGGTGCTGATGATGGTGTATTCTGGCCTCATTTATTCACATCTCTCTTACGGAGTAGTGCTTTGGGGAGCATGAGCAAATACAGACTTCATGAGGGCATTCCAACTTCAGAAAAAAGCTGTTTCAATTATTGCAAAATTAAAACCCAGAGAGTTGTACAAAGAAGCTTTTAAAATTCTGCAACTGTTGGCATCCCCTGTATCCTGCCTATACATCTTGAAAACCACAGTTTTGTATTTCTAAAGCACCTACAGCCATAACACAATACATAAACATGTTATAAAACCGGTACAGCATAGACTAACTTTGTTCCCATCGGTATGTGGGGCAAAAAGTTTACAATAAGTTACCTATGCATCTTCTAGATATAATTTGCCCAAGTAAATTCAGAAAAAATCTACATCAGTGGCTTGAGCAAAGGGCATTCTAATCTTTAACAGAATTTTTAGAGTATCAATAAGAAAATGTTCTATAGTTAATATAATTAATAGACTAATATGTTCCATTGTTTTATTTATTGTTTGTATTTGACACATTTTAATTCATTTTCTATTGTATTATTTAACTTAACAAACAAAACTGAATGTACAGTCCTTAACATAATTTTTAATGTATCATATATTATAATTGTTGTTTCATTTATTATACTTATTGTTATTTGATTTTAATCTATATTTTAAGGATTTCAATGTAGTTTAGTCTTTCAAGTTTCATGACAAATCAATAAATCATAAAATTATGATGTAATGTGATGCTTATGAAAAAAGTGAACATGTTTAGTCCTGAATGAAAACTTTAGAGTCATAGCCTAGAGTATTAAATTCTTCTACAGATAGGATGTTATAAATTATAGAAATAAGTCTTTAGGGACAAAGAAGACTGGGCTTAGTAAGTGAAAAAAGACAATAAAACTTCAGATTTTGTCCATAGACCATGAAGTACATTGTAGTAAAGAATAGTGCATTTCACTATTGTTTACTCATATTTGTAGCCTTTTCAAATATCCTTCAAGCTGAAATTAATAGCTATCTTGAGTTACACTTCAAGATTAAAACTCTTAAATATTGATTCTTTAAAGTTATATACAGCTACTAGTATTTGATAGCCCATCTTCAGCCTGATTACCACAATTAGTGACATGCCAAATCCTTTGTCAATGGTATTTAATGACATGCTTAAATGTGGGATTATTCACTGATATTCAGTTTATCTGTCCCACTACTCATCAATGTTGTGGAAGTGTTTACCAAATTCAGTTTCTGATCTTAATCCTGGAATTCCAAGGCTTAATCTGGTAGATGACGGGTCCTACATTTTAACTTTGCATTCATGCACGGTATGTCTATTCACCTTCACCACTCCTCTATCTTTTATTGCCTCCCAGACAAGTATTGTGTGAATTGTGAATTCTGTGTGTGTTTTGTTGCCTCAATAGTAACTGCGTAGTCTCATAGGCACTGGTAAGAGTGGTGTCTATGAACTTCTATGCTTTTTACGTTGCAAATAAGATTTCAAGTGATAATAAGCCACTTTCTAAACATGATATTTGCCATACAGATTAAAAAGCAAGAAAATCCTGGTTGGAGGCCTGGATAAAGTACATATTTCTAGATCAATGTCCTTGTGCCAGTCTATTGCCTGGATCCTTCTATGAGGCATTTTTGATATTCAGCTTGAACCTGAACAACCTCAGGAGTAAAACATTTTAGAATTCCATCCACCCATGAAGCATCACATGACAAGATTTTTCTGCTAGTGATGCTCTAAAGTTATGTGTGATGACCATCAAGAACAGTCATGCTTTGAATGAGTTTAATAGGAATAAACTGGCCCAAACGAAAACGAATGAGTTCAGCAGGCATCCATTGGCTCAAACTATGACAATTACATGTCAAATATATTGTGAAAGTTTATATTGATTAGTGTATTAATCACCTTTATATATAATTATAAAGTTATTACTTTTTTTGGCTGTAGTGTCAAGAGACTAAGCAATGGAATTAATGGTTATTTTCTAAAATTTGGGATCTCTTGTGTCTGCATTCTATAGCACTGGAACCCAATACACCGTCTGGTATAAATTTTAGTTACAGAATCAAAAATATGTTCTGTTATCATCAATATGGAGTAATACTACAACACATTTAATGAACTATGTGGTAAAGAACGCAGTTTCCAACTAGTTTCCCGTTTGAGACTGTACACTAACAGTAAACAGTGCCCAACTAGTGTCCTGTTTGAGACTGTACACTAACAGTACGTGGTGCCCATCTAGTTTTCAGTTTGAGACTATACACCAAAAGCAGTGGCCAACCAGTTTCCCGTTTGAGACTGTACACTAACAGTAAACAGTGCCCAACTAGTTTCCTGTTTGAGACTGTACACTAACAGTACTCATCTGTTTTCAGTTTGAGACTATACACCAAAAGCAGTGGCCAACCAGTTTCCCGTTTGAGACTGTACACTAACAGTAATCAGTGCCAACTAGTTTCACTGTATACCAATAGTAAGCAGTGCCCAACTAGTTTACGGTTTGAGACTATACACTAACAGTACGTTGTGCCCAACTAGTTTCCTGTTTGAGACTGTACACTAACAGTAATCAGTGCCCAACTAGTTTCCTGCTTGAGACTGTATACCAATAGTAATCAGTGCCCAACTAGTTTCCTGCTTGGGACTGTATACCAATAGTAAGCAGTGCCCAACTAGTTTCCTGCTTAGGACTGTATACCAATAGTTAGCAGTGCCCAACCAGTTTCCTGTTTGAGACTGTACACCAACAGTAGCAGTGCCCAACTAGTTTCCTGTTTGAGACTGTACACTAACAGTAATCAGTGCCCAACTAGTTTCCTGCTTGGGACTGTATACCAATAGTAAGCAGTGCCCAACTAGTTTCCTGTTTGAGGACTGTACACTAACCAATAGTTACAGTGCCCAACTAGTTTCCTGTTTGCAAGACTGTACACTAACAGTACGCTGTGCCCAACTAGTTTCCTGTTTGAGACTGTACACTAACAGTAATCAGTGCCCAACTAGGTTTCCTGTTTGGGACTGTACACTAACAGTAATCAGTGCCCAACCAGTTTCCTGTTTGAGACTGTACACTAACAATAAACATTGCCCAACTAGGTTCCTGTTTGGGACTGTACACTAACAGTAATCAGTGGCCAAGTAGTTTCCTGTTTAAGACTGTACACTAACAAATTTATATCTATAAGACTGTCTGGGAACAGAGGAGGAAAAATTACAAGAGAAATGGCAATGAAATTTTAATTGTTTTTTTAAGACCAGCTACAAGAACTGTATAGAGATAAATTGACAATAAAACATAAGTTTATGGCAGCAGACTTATATAATGCACTTGCTTGGTCGGTCACGAACCATTCAATACAGAGAGCACAATGATTACAGTATGGTATTGTAGGAACAGTAACTACATTATTGATAATATTTATTATTTTTTATTTCCTATCAAAGGTTCTATACAGTTAAAATCTATTCCTTACAATCTGGTGTCCAAATGGAGGCAAAATATCTGTCTTCTCAGTTAATATAACATTTAGTACCATATTTTATGAAAACAAACATAAGTCCTATCAATTCTTGATATATATCAAATTATTGCAGATTTGGTAACAACATTTAAGTTTATATTAAATATTTTCCAAAAAAATCAATTGATAACAAATCCACTGTTGTAATAAATCTTTTGCATCTTTTATAAAACATCTTTAATAAAAACAGCATATTTTGCCATATTGTGAGAACTACAAACTCTGATCTAAAAATTGTGTCATGTAAAGATATTATACAAAATTAAAACTCAAAGGTTTTGTTCCCAAACTATTATATTTTCACTTTTGTATTTAAGTAATCTATAAATTAGAGAAAACTAGATTTTAAAGTTTCATAGACAGCAAAATCCAGCAGAAAAAACTCGAAAAGATTTTGTTCTACATAAGAGGAATGTAGAATACAGCATCTGATCAAGCACATTGCATTAAATTACCTATAAATATAATTAACTAATTGAAAACACAAATTAACATTTAAAATAACAATGTTTTCAGTAATGATTTTATTTAAAATTGATACTTGTCAATTGAAATATTGTAAATGTATATAACACAAGGAACTGAATATTTTGTTACCACAATGTTACACGAACTTGTTGTGATTTACATACTGACATATGAGGGTTCTTGCCATGATGAGGTTTAATGAAATACAAATAAGAATATTTTATTTTTAATAATCACCCATGATAGAATATAACACCGGCGCATACAAAGGGTGGCTAACTTATTAGATGCTGCATAGTAATGTTTCAATGCCCTTCTGGTGTACAACAATCAGTTATATCTATATTACTCAGGAGGGCATAAATTTTTGACAATTTTCACAGACTTTTAGCATAGTTCTGAGATTAAAGTGTGATGATATGGTGGAGAGTGAGAAGATGTGGACGTCTGTGGTAGAGAGAAAAGGCAATTTTACAATTTACAATGCATGGATGAGTAATTCTCAATGACAACAAATAGAAATAAATGTAAACAAGTTTAGAAACAAGATTCCATGTGAAAGATAATAGAAAACTTTTTCAATACATAAGCTATCCCTGAGACCAGGCGGTCTGAGTAAAGGTTAGAATGACAGGCAATGAATAATTTTTTAATGGATTCAATATCATCAAATAACACCCTACACTTAGAATACAGTGTTCTCAATGTGTTTGAATTTTGGATGCCTGGAGAAATTAAAGGGTTCTCTAAGGTTGTCATATCAACTTAGAACCATAAAACGAGACAATATTTCAATGTTTCATTTATTGAATACTTATAAATTATATGCTATGTCTGTGTATTCCAGATCTTTGACACTGTGTGTAGACTAGTTCGCATTTATCTCCAGGTCATTCATGGGCTATGAAGGATAAAAACTGATCTGTTATTGTCTAACGGAACTCTAGTTATGGGACGAAATTGTTCCATATAAAATTGTATTGATTAAAGCAGTTTGGAATGTACAAAACTTCAAATTGCTATTTTATTTTGATTTGTCCAAATTTAGGAGATAATTTTTAATTCATGATGATGTATCAGCTATGATTATAAAAGCAAGTATGTAATTAAGAATGTTTTAAAACATTTTCTCTTCAATCCAATAATAGATATATCTGAATTTTAAAATTGCATTGGAATTAAAAGCATGTAACTTGATGTAAACCTTTTAATTTCATATAAACCAAGTTGAATTTTATATATATTTATAACTGTTGTGGAAATTCATAATAAAGATTATGATTATTTTATACAATGTTGAATTAGAGTTATGGTTCGAATATCAAAATGATTTCAAGGCAACAATGGAAATCAAAACCACAATAATTTGATAATTTCAAAATTTAGGAATACTGGAGGATTATTTTAATATTGATTCTAGATACACGAATAAAAACACATGTGTTCTCTCGAGATCAAATCTAAAAAGAATACTAACATTTAAAAAATTAAAACTAAATGAATATTTATGTATGGTAAATTAAATGTAATATATAAATCAATTGTATATACAACAATAACACACTTTAGTAACTTTATCAAAATGAGAACAAAACATCTCAACAATGCGCTCTGTAATACTAAATCTAGAGGAGGGAGAAACAGTAAGCTGGCAGAGCAATTAACAAAGTATAGTAACATTTTAGTGGCATTGTGAATGATTAATGTACTATATTATTATTATTATGTAAAAGTAACTAATAATAAAATCTTTGAAAATAATTAATTCTATAGGCTGAGTTTTGGTTTTTATTCTGAGGGTTGAACACCTGCCTCTGGAAAGAAAATTTCAAAACTAGAAGTAGAGGTGAGCATCATTATTTATATAAATTAATGTGTTCATTGTTAGTGTTTGATAAATACATTTCAAAATTATATTGAGGTTATTTCATACAAACAATTTGGACATAACTGAAAATCAAGATTCTTAAATGTTACAAGTTTGAAAAGCATAAATTGTGTTTAGAAAGTGTCTAATGAACTTTGAAATGAGATATATTTATACCTACCATAGAAATTAGATTAACATGATTTGATTTATTTTTCATATTGTTCAAAACGTCAGTCCACGAAGGACTATTTGTAACACAAAGCCTTTATTTCAATTACTTCCCTTAACACACTCATGCTGAAAGCGATCTTCAGCATCATGGTATGATGTATCAAAGACTTGCACATCCATCTGTGTCAAAGACAATGTTTTATGCGTTGACGTTTTCCACAATTTACGATGCCATCTATAGTTCTGCTGCTGCTACAAATCAGTTTAGGTTATCATGGCAGTTCATACTTTAGTTTGGACCAGTTTGTTTGTAGTTTTATTTATTTACTGTATACTGAGTTCAGATGAAGGTGAAAACTTGTAACAAATTTACGATTAGTGAAATAGAGATTGTTACATTGGTTCTGATGTGGGATCAGAGGATTGTTACAATAGTCATGACAGTTAACCTATAGTATTAAAAAAAACCACTAAATTGTCAATATTGCCAGATCAAATTAGAATCTATGTTCTGAAAACAACTACAACTATGTATACTAATTATTATCATCAACTAAAATCTAGCCGATGTGTTAAGTGTTTTACTACATATCACGCATTTAACTGAAATATTAATCCCAATAAATTTGTTATCTATGTGTTAATGAATTAAACAACTAAAAAGAGGTATTAAAATTAAAGAAAGGTTACAGATGAATTTTATTAAGCATAAAAATTAATAGTAGTTGGTATCGACAATCATCTAGATACATTAGTTCAAATACTAATGATATCTGGAAATAGACAGATTATGAAATAAAAGATGTATAAATGTACTGACTATGTCTTTAGTTTTAGACTAATATAACTTTTATGTGTATTTGACTGGTATTTTGGATTTATACAATCTTTTTAGTCAGTACATGCTATTAATTGAAAATATCACCAATGACCTTGTAAAATCAATCATATTGACAAATATATTACCGATTAACACTCCAAAGGTTTAAGGAGTCTGAATGAACCTTTACAAATTAACCAAAATAGGCGTGAGCACAAAATAATAGATGACCAGATCTAGGATTAAAGCATATTCATAACTATTCAATTTGTATAAAAGCACATCACTAAATATATGTGCACATGATAAAACATGATGGACTGTTTGGATAGTTTTAGGGTCAAAACATACAAGAAGAAATATTTTAATACTTTAGTGTATCATTGAACACATTTTAATTGATTTTAGAAACAGGAGACACTATTGTTGTTAACCCTTTAAAGAAGAGCAGACTAGTTATAGCCCTCACAGTGCGTTATCGAAGTAGATGTGCAGGATACCTCTCCACTTTTTGTTTAAATACATTCACAATTCATGTCAAAATAAAAAAGTTAAATTTTCTATGTGTCATTTTATTGTCAATTCTTTTACAAATACTTTATGTTGGAAGTGTTAAAAGCCACTTCTATTTTTTCATGACGTAACACCTGTCAAATTTATTCAATATCTTGCTCTAGCTATTACAATGAATGTAACAAATTTTTTTAGCTTTTATATCAAATTTTGATTTCTAGCACCAATCGGAATGTGGAAAACGCCAATCGGCATAATCTTGCTTGTTAGCCACAATGAAAAAATTAAATAAACAGAAAAATAAGATTAAAAATATTTGTACCCAATCAAATAATTATTAAATTGTGTTATGTTTTAGACATATTTATTGTGAATAATATAATATAAATAACTAATGTATGTTTTATTTATACTTAATTTAAACATTCATAAATATTGTATTTTTCTTATTTTTACCTTTGTCTTCTTCAGCATGCCTTTCAAAAATTAGATATTTCTAAAGTATGAAAAATTAGTACCAGAAAAATGTTGATTGCCCCAAAAGGACTAAAGCTAACAGACAATAATTATAACTGTTTGAAACCTGTACTATTTTAAATAACATGTAATAGAACTAAGCAACCTGCTTTAATGTTCAAAAAGTTCTGCTGGAATCCATGATTCAAATGTACATCATTTCAATAATTACATCCAAACAACACTGACTACACCATCAGTGTTGAAGATTAAATGAGAGGTAAAATGTTTACATATTTCAAAGGTCTGATAGTAATTATACATCATTTTATGAAATAAATAAAATATTCCATGCTTTGCCAGCTTACAAATATGGCAGGATATAAAATGGCCACCAGAGTATGAATAATTCTCATCACAACATCAGTCTGTCCGTTAACCATGGCACATTTAAGCTTACAACTACAGAGATTTTAATATTCTGTCCTATTCATTTTTTAAATTATATCTTCAAGGGCATGACGGTACACATTCAATTTTGTCTCAGTCTCCATTCATTTTCTGTTCATTCCTAATAACAGTACAACAAAAACAAGAGGATTGACGGATTCTACACTTTTAATGAATTTAAGTCAATGAATCTGTTGGTTAAATTTTAGTGAACAATTGCTTTTTTAATTGCAGTACAATTATGTAATAGAGGACTGAGTAATGACAAGCATACAAATTTAAAATAAAATTTTCATTCTGGTGTTATAAAAGACAGAGTAACATATAGACAGTAAAGATGGCAAAGGATGTATTTAAAGGAGGATATTAGAGTATAAACATGACAGAAGATGGAGAAGTAGGACAAGGGACAAGTGAAGTATGAGACCCTCTAAACCTGTATTGTGATTGGAGGATAGGTCAGAGAAAGAGTATAAGAAAAGAGAAGATGCTGGAGAAGACCTAAGCAGCGTGCCGGGACCTGTATCATGATAAAGTCGGATGTCTCACTTTATTACATTTTCCTGTGATACAATTTCTCTATAGAGATCACAGTGAAAGGAAAGCTCAGTGAAGTTAAGATACACAACATTTATTTTAACATTTGCTATTTTTAGAAATCGTAAATGGAGTTAACTAGAGAATATAAGCAGTTGATCCCCATATTAAATATTACAGAGTATACCTTGCTCAACAGCAGTCCTCTGCTGGGGAAAGAGAGGGGTGGTTTCCATCCTTAATCTAAGTTAATCCAGGTATAAATGACCACTTATACTTTGCTCTAAGAATAAACAAGACCTGGTCTTGAAATTCATAAACTATTTCTTTGTATATAATTCTTTGCAGCAATTCTTTACAGAAGACACCAATATATTTCTCCATTAAATTTTTAACAAAGAATTTTTGTTTTGTAATTTTTAACAAACATTTATTGAAGACAAAGGTTTTAACTTCATAAGATAAATAAATTTAATTGCATCTAGGTAACTATTCTTGAGATTTGAAGAGGTTTTTTAAAAAAATGAGAGGTTTTACAACTAGGCGGAGATCCAATACAGAACAATACACTTATGAACTTTACACCATCAAGGGAAAATATACACTTTCCAGAAGTGAATATAATAATGACATAATAAAGACAAAAAAGTCTTATATGGGGAAAGAATATAAAAAAATATAATTGAAAAGATAAGGTATTGGAAAAATTAATCCACTTTACGCAAACAGTTACAAGCCGACAATTTATACTAGATATAACTCACAATAATTGGTTTTTACTAAGGTTGTTCCTATGTGGATATCTATAAGCCCCCAAGAAAACCTCCATTATTAAAATCATGACCCTATCCCTGTAATAACATTGTGTACATTTTAGTAGTATCTAGTACTAGGTGCTCGATTCAGTCTTCGGTACCTCATGCCTGATTGTAAGCTTAATATTATTTCCAAAGTAATAAATTCATTCATGTATTTCATCCCCTCACATGTAAAATAAAAAAATCCTTTTGCCACTTTTCATAACAAAAATACGTTCGGAGATGAAATTTCTTTAAACTATCCATAATGTCTAAAAAAGCCATTATTATACATACAAAACTCCAGTGCCAAAAACACTCAACCAAGCACCAATATTTGTTAGATAAAAATATATCACAACTTTACAACATCCTAACACTCTGGTGGCCGAGACAGAACCTACATCAACAACTAACTAACTAACTTACTTTTACAAACTTAACGTAACACAATCGTAACATTGAGTATAGTACCGACGATAGTACTCTAGGCGGGGAACTAAGTACAACATGGAAATAACTGGTAAAAGAGGGATTTCAACATTAAAAAGTGATAACTAAATATCTCATTGGAAAATGAATTAACCCTTTTAAAACCAAAGTCCAATCTATCAGGTCCTGGTCCATAGTAATGCGAAAAAGACTAGGACTTCATCTCTCAGATTCTTTATTCATTTCAATTTTGTTAAATATTAGAAACGATGAATGACATTTCCCTACATTTTAGCAACATATTTTTTATATTATGATGAAGTTTCTGTTGCGAACACAGTTATAAACTAGAAGGTTTCTTACATTATGTAGGCCTAAGAGTAATTTATTGTAGCTGCAAATAGTTTTTATTAACATTATATAATTTTTAATCTTGATTGTTATATAAATTTTATCAAATTGACTGTGGCAAATATATTAGGACATGCTAGTGAGAATATTCATGATCACCCAGTATAGAGCCACAGTGAAGATGTTAAAATTACCGATTTATATACTAAAAACAGAACATCAGTTTTTAATAACAAATGTTTGTAACCAATTATAAATTTTTTGGTAACTAATTATTTTTTTTATTGAGCATAACATTTTTAGTTCATTAGCTAACGATTATAAAGTGTCTTCAACAGTAACATTATTAAAAGAAATATATAGTTAAATCAATTTTAATATTTATCTATAAAGCTATATCTACATGACTCTTTAAATTATGTAATCTTTAAATATAAAATATCTTGACAATCAAATTTGTCCAAACTTATGCGCTATAAAATTTTTAACACATTATTAAAATACCTACTATAAAAGGAATTGAAGCAGTTTTTCATAATACTGTAAAATCATGTGAAATAGCTCGGTATTTTAAGCTATGAAGGCACTCAAACTATCTGGTCTTTTAAGAATGGTGTCTGAATTTTCAGTCTGGTCTTAAAAGGGTTAAATACATTGTCTTCACGAAACTTAATTCAAACTTTACAATGAGGTCAAATAATATTAAATAGCATAGGAATGTTTTAAATGTTTGAAAAGTAAAATTGAACTTCAATAATTAATTAAGAGGATGAGCCTTTCCTGTCAAAAACAAGTACCAAGAGCAATGAAGGAATATTTTTTTAATGTTAAAACAATTCTAAAATACACATAAAAGTGTACTACATAATTGGTTCAGAAGTGCATTTCAAATAAAAATATATATAAAAGGATAATTTTAAGACATATACATCCACATGTAAGATTACACGGTAAAATATTTATTTTTACCTCCCCTCCCCTTTGCATAAAACAAATAAAACTTTAGAACTTTATACACAGCTTTCAAAAGAGTCAAGAAAATGCACAGTTTTGTAATGATTTAAAGCTGATTATAAGGCTTTAATGCTTAAATGATTGTAAAGCTGGATTAACAAAAATAAGCTTTACAAAATTAAACAAGAATGATGTATTTGGTTCATTAATATTTAAAAATTATTTTATTATAACTTTGATTTTTAGTCGAGGAATGGCTTTTTAAAATTACAATTGTTTCTAACTCTACATCAAACACAAATAATTTGACACCACTTCCACAAAACAGCCAAAGTTATTATTAGAAAATGAAATGTTCAATAATGGGATGGTATTAAATTATTATCAAATCAAATGTTAAACTAACAGAACATCCTTGAAAACAATTTTGAAGACGAAGTGAACTGTAAAATGCGCCTTGATGCATAGTATTGCATTTAATTTATCCTCAATATATCCTATAAATCACTACTTATTCTTTGATAAAGTATATTTAAAAGGGGACATTCAGGATTCTATTTATTCAAACAATTGTTAACTGAGAAACTTTAGATTACTACTGGGGTTTAGTTACAAATCTAGAAATGAAATCAATGTCCTTAACTTAAACATGAACGCTGAGTAATGCAATAATTAATTCAGGCAAATGTATCAAACCTGGTTTGGATTGCAAAATGAGCAAGGGTGTCCCCTACTTGCCTTTATACTAAAACAAATCAATTGATGTTGCTGTGTTTTAAAACTGTTACTTTATATGAGATTAAAATAATTAAAGATTGTATGAAAAAGTTGTAATTTTTAAAATTAGTATAGAAATTAAAAACATAATGAATAAAACATATTTTAAAATACCTGAATTTTTGTGAAAAATGGAAAATTATAAAATATTTTACTCTAGTTTCCTAATTAGTGTAATCTCAAAAAGGTAAATTTGTGCTGAAAATGTTACTTTATCCTCAAAAACCAAACGGCAGTAATGCAGTCAGAATCTGCAAATATTTCTTTTCTTTTCTTTTTTTCATTTGCTTACATTGGCAAAGATGTTGACGTGATAAAAATTTGAAATGCACTTGGAGATATTTTTAGAGAAAGAAAATTACATAGTATGAAACAAAAACTTAAGCATGTTTATCCATTTGGTAACATAGGCATGTGAAATCCCACTAACAGGTATGAAACATTCTTCATTCTTACATTCTTACATTAACACCGCCAGACTAATAATATCAAAACTAAAATAGTATTTTGAGCTTTGTACAAGTAGTTTACGTTTAGGTAAAACAGTAACAGTCTAAAACTTGAATTTACAATAAAATATGGAGAATTATGTACAAGGGTAATATTATTTTGTTGTCTCTAAAACATAGACATTCTAGTGAACATAACATTTAGGTATGTGTGTGGTGGCAATGTAATTGCACTATATTGGTAATGGTTGTAATTAGCACTATAACAAAACAATAAAATTCATAGTAAACTTATAAAAGAATTGAATATTACACAGTAAAACAAAGTAGAACAACATACTGCACTTGAATATTAGTTTTTGTTTTGCGGGATTTTGTATCAGTTTAAATAATTTCCTTCCCTCAAAACTCATTAAATTTTATGGTTACATAACAATAACAAAGCATTTAATTAGGTTTTCAAAACAGTCTATACCAATGTACTTATCAGTTCACAGAAAAAATAAAACACAAAATCTTTTCCACAGCACGATCTTGTAGCCAGGTGTAGTACTACCACTGAAAGAGCTAGCAAAATACTAGCAAGGTCTGTTCTTTTTACTAAGCTCAGTATAAAGTTACGTTTTGGACAGTCTTTGCAATTGAACGCTGTGTGGGCGATTCATTACCGTGAGACAAAGGGCGCACCAGTGAACTGTTGCTTATTTTTTGTGAACCCATCTAATAACCGTAAACTCATAATGAAATTTTTTACTCACAAAAAATAATTTAACAATGTTCTAAAGCCAGTTAAGGCACTTTGAATCTTGAGAATAAACTGACAAATAATACCTCTCCCTCGATCTAATTATATCTTACGAATATCTAAGCAAAGGGGTCATCGCTTCAATTACTAAGTAACTAAAGACAAGCCAATGAACTTCAAAGGCAGCTTTAAAATTACCTATAAAAAAATAGTCAACACAATGTTTTGCAACTCAGCACCTGAGTGGTGATATGCACTCTAAATAGATAAGACATGCCCATCATGATTCAACTTTCAAAAATTATATATCAACTGTGACAAAAAAAAACTAGGATAGTATTTTATTATTCTCCAATATTAGAATACAACTCCATTTTAAAGAGATACATTTTTATTATTTTTAATGATACTGCTGCACTTTTATCCTACATACTTGTAAACAACCAACTTATCTTATATTTTGGATCATCCCCTAAAAAATTTACTAGACTCTAATGCAGCAAAAATTAATATTTTTCAATACTAAATGAAATAATGTGTATTAACATTACCTCTTGATGTACTGACTTGAACTGTCATTTATCAATGAAATATGGGTAAATTAATAAAATAAAAATATTACACTATTTTCATTTAAATTCTATTTCTAATGTTGTTCTCCTTTTGTCAGATGCATATCTTAAATCTTATAGATGAGAATTAACTAAAACAAAATAACAAGTAATAATAACTTTTTTAAATGCACTAACTCAACCAACCATTTAACACAAGAATAATATTATTGCACATCTCGGAAACATAAAACTTTACAAAGAAAAACAAAACATCTACCACCACACACTAACAAGTTTAAACATTTAAAAATAGTTATTTATAACTAAAACAACTTTAAAATATTGGCAAGGATATAAAACTCGAATAAAACTATTTTGATTCACTTAGAGTGAATTATTATATAAAACAAAATAGTATACCTTCTGTTAAAGCTATAAATGTGTCCTTGATTCTGAAAGTGAACAAACCCTGTGTCATTGTCTTTACCTTACGCTAAAATACTACGGACAGTCGATACAGACATTTACGTATTTATGAAAGCGTCGTCGCCCCAACCCCACAGGCACTAACTTATTTTAAAGTAAACCATTTAAAATATGGTATCATCTTTATCACACTTTCTTATATTGCTCGAGGTGCACCAGCACCCTATTATTCTAACACTACCTCCTCACATGAGTCCTTCGTTTGATTACTTTCGATGAGTTTTTTCCAGTGATGGTCTGTTTATACAACTGTAGTAAAATAAACATAGAAAGCTCATTGAACGCTAGTGGAACTCCTGAATAATTACAAATTATTTTACACTTGAAAATTAATTCATTTCATCTTTTCAAAAGTTTCACCTGAAGTGGTAAAACAGCACTTTAATATTACATTATTTGTTAGATCTTTCAGACCAAATTAACAATTGAAATTGAGGACATTGGAGTGCGTAATCCAAAAATGTGTGTTGAAAACATATATTATAGATTGATTTTCTTGGAATTTTTTAAACAAATGGTGCCACGAGCTAAATATAATGTTTTAAAAGGTCTTTAAATTTCTTTACTTAGTACTGCTTTATACCGATAGTGAAATTTATTAAGACCTTATGATGATGGAACTCAAGTAAAAAGTTACATATTAGTTATTTCAACAGGCCAGCACTGGAAAGCATCGAAAGACTTGATATCGGGGTCAGTTATTAGTCATTGGACGACAGTAGGAGTAGGGGGTAGGGAAGGAGGAGGCTTAAAGTCCTGCAGCTGAGGGGAAGGGGTGTACTGGTGGTTGAACATGGGCGCGGTCGTGTAACACTGTGGAAAGTAAAGCTCAGGCTTCACTACCGTATTAACAGTAATGTTCGGAGAGGACACGCGATGCTTAACCTCGACTCTACGTTTGCTCGCGTGAGGATTCATGTGATTCTCAATATGTCTCTTAACTTCCTGATCTGTTGCGAACCGCCGCCTGCAGTTGGGCATCGGACAGCAGAAAGGTCGGTCACCCTGATGTGTCCTCGTATGCTGGTCAAGGATTGCTTTCTGCCGAAAGTCCTTCCCGCACTGGGAACATTTGTACGGTTTCTCACCCGTGTGGATACGGACATGTTGGTTAAGGATGGTGCGCTGCCGGAAGTTACGACCGCAGTAGACGCATGTGTAGGGCTTCTCGTTGGTGTGGATACGCAGGTGTTGTGTTAGGTGAGATTGTTGCCTGAACCGCTTGCCACACTCCCCACACGGGTAGGGCCGAGATTCTATGTGGATACACCCGTGCTGCAGCAGTGTCGACTTCTGCTTGAACTCTTTTTGGCAGATGGGGCAGCGTACATACAACGGCATGCCAGCACTCCGACCATGCTGAATTACATCAGGAAGCATCTTCCCTTGGCCAAACACCCCATGTGTCATCCCTAAAAACAAGAATAAAAAAAGTTTTAACTACAAAATAACGTAAACCATGACTTTTAAATATTCATAAACAAACTAATATTGAAAATTAATTTTCCACCAAGGACATTTTCTTACCTTTAGCATCCTTGAAGTATGCTGGAAACTGCCCATCAGGGGAAAAACACTGGATATCACTGTTCTCGTAGCCTTGCTCTTTCTCTGATGGGAACGGCATGTCTTGTGGCCACAGCTGCCCGTTCTTGTACACCAGGTGTGGACTGACATCTAAACATGACGGATCATTCTAAACCAAACATAGAAACTTGTTAACCAATATTTTTAAGGTAAAATGAGAGGCTGTCTTTCTTTTTAACCTTACTCTGCTCATTTCCAAACATTGCAAATGCTCAGAAGACATTTAGAAAGCAGATTAAGGCAGATGACATTGAGCTAACCATTATACTCACCCTTACCGCACAATATTTTTGAGGTTCATTTTTTTAGCACATGTTGGAGAAACTATAACCTTAATATTGTCAGGAAGTTTGGTGCTAAACTTCAACCCCATATGTGAAGGAAGACGTTTGCTAACTCTAAACCAATGCTTGGTAACTCTAGAGCATTCCTGAGCCTGTGCCTGTAGTTGTGAAAATTACTATCATAGACCATTTCACATCAAGATCAATTACATCGTGAGATCAATGACAGAAAAAAAATCCAGAATGAGGGTAAATATTTGTTTATTGAGAAAATAACTTTCTCACAGTTTACAGATCTTAACGTTTATACAAGAAAACTGAACAATCCATTTTCCTTCAATCCAACAAATGTAGTTCAACTGTTTGAAAGCTTTTCCTGTGAATTGTTGCCTTTGGTTGCCCAGTGTGATCCAGAAAGGTTTCTACCTGAACACTAGGCACAGTAAACATCAGTCTAATTCAGTGCCGAAATTTGCGGTTGGAGAGAGGTGGGCTCCTTCGGTGTCAGAGGTTGTTTAGAAAGCAGATGTGGTAATCAATTAAATATTTAGATCACAAAAAAATCCTCCTCATTTTCTATTTCACAAGATAAATTATTTAAGGTTTGTAGATATTATTCCTTTGCATTTTTACAAAATCAATGGATTTAGTAAATGAAAACTTATATATGCTAAAGTAACCTGTTACAAATTAAATACATTTCAATAATCAATTTTTGGTGGTATATACAATTTAAAGAGGATTCCATATTTATATAAAACTGTCCCGTTTCACACTATTTAAATGGAAAAAATGTTTTCGTACTATAGTGAAATCATTATAAAGAGATATTCCAGACCCAATGTGCTGACGATTACATAATGATATATGAACAGTTCTTAAAAGGCTGATTCAGTTGGTGTGTGATGGGCAAGAAAAAAACTCATTATAAAAATAAATAAATATCAAAGTCTGCTTTAGCTGTTACAAACTGGATCCAGTCACTAGAATGAATCATAACATAGTGTACTATGTACTAAAATAGGTTTATTTAAAAAATACACAGATGGGTCAAATTTAAACGGGACTGATTTCCACAAATTTTAGAAGGAAGATCAATCTAGAAGTAGTTTATAAGCAGGTAGTCTGTATCTTTATGTAGGGGTAGAACCGACTGAAACTCTCTAAAATTCCCTTTATTATGAAAACAAGTAAAAAAAAAATAAAAATGCCTCTAGTGAGCAGCAATGGATTACAATCAAGTTATTGACCAAGCAAGAGGTCCAAAGAGGATTCAAGTGAAAATTTTATGGAAATTACAGGCACAGTCCAGGACCAATACTTTATCAGGAACTTGCGTGTTTGCTTGGCGTAAAGAATTTTCAGGAGGATGAGAAAAGATCAAGAATGAGAGATACAATCGCATTTTAAAGTGTTATCCAGATTTTTGTCCCATGTCTGTAAATAAGGATCACAAGTGATTACATGGAGGTTTTGCATAAACTCTTTAATTAATTCCAGCAAGAAGTTGTTGTCTTTCTCAGTCCCATCATCATCTATGATGAAACTTGGGTGCACCATTACATGCCTGATTCAAAACAGGGATTATGGATTGGAGGGAGAGGGGTGAAGAATGGCAATGCTGAAAGCAAAAGTGCGGTTGTTGGTATCAAAGGTAATGACCATTTTTTAGTGTGCTTTCTACGTTGTTTTTATACACAATTAATGTAAATTGTCTATCAATGCATAATATTATTATGATGTACTATATGACGTGATATTGTCATTTGAAGATAGAAGAAGAATTGACAAGTATCATTCTTTTGCACTACAGCGCCAGACCTCAAAATGCGACAAACGCCCAAGGCAAAATTGGTTGCATTTGAATGGGAAATCTTGGATCATCAACTTATAATCCTAATTTGTCACAATAAGAGTTAATCTTTTTGGATCCCCAACACAACAACTAAATTGTGGAAACGTTTGTTTGCAATTGCTAAAAGAATAACAAAAAATTTTTTATATTGATGGAAAGAGAAATGTTCCAATCTGATAAGAAAAATGTATTTCTAAAGAAGGGACCATGTAGAAGAATAGCATATATTTGTAAATTTAACAACACAAAGTTAGAATTTTTATAGAACTATGTATTTGATATAACCTTGTAGAGTGAAGTTATTGTTACTTATACATTTTGTTCTCACTGGTATATAATAATATTGTTTATATTTTGAGCACTGGTTTACTGACAATCATAATTCATAGATAAGATTTAGATTACTCTAACTGGTAAAAATATTTGTATATTGTTTACCAATCATAAAAAAATTTACTACATCCATTCCTGTTTCGCTTTGACTCAATAAATAGACTTTCGATACCTGATGCTTTGAGGGTGAGACATTGATGTCCTTTATGAACTGGTCACTAATTTGTTATTTAGCGATTCCATAACTTTGCAAAGGTTCAAATGAAAGTCAATGAAATGTTATTTCACTTGATAAACTTTGGAGTGAATTGGTGTTTTTGTGTTTTATTTACATGTTCATTTTAAAATTTACGCAATTGTCTACCATATGTGTAAATGTAAATAAATGGTGAAAATTTGCTTTTATAATGTCCAAAACAATATCGGATGCTTACGTAAACGGCAAAACTTTGATTAATAAGTGAGTTAGGTGCCATGGACATTTGAAGAATGTTCGAAATGTAAGTATTACATTGTTTTGATATTGCTCCAATGTTACTGTCATCCCAAAGTGTATGGAAATAGTTTTGTTGATTAACTGTGTCATAGTAACACTAATTGTTTGCTTTTAAGAGTTTAACAACTGCAGAAGGTAAATATCCTAAAGTACATAAAAATATTCACGACACTTGCCTTTTATGCTAAAAAAAATATTCTCACCATATATATGTGGAGCATTTTACACTGAAAACACAACATTTTCAATTAAAAATAAATATATTTATCTGTTCCAATACATTCTAAAACTATAGGCCAGCTGATTATGATGTTGCACCATGACAATGCTCGTGCTGCCAATGGCACTCAAAGACTAGCAGAGGGGTGCAGTTCAATTACCAGCCTTACATCCTAGATCTAGCACTGGCAATTTATAATTATAAAGTGTGGATAGGTGATAAGACTTTGAGAGCGACGGAGAGCTCCCCTTCCCCCTCCACAAATAAACCTCTGGTGTTGTATCTATCATCACTGTAATGACAGCACGTGTTTTGTTAAGGTTATAATAATTTGCTCAGTTAAAAAAAATAGGCACCAACAAACATTTGTAGAAATTGTGTTTAAAGTAGTTTAACACAGTGACTGTGCCAGACGCCTTACACTGCAAATCTCAAGACACCAGTCAAGATTACTCAGTATACAGCCGCAGCGAAGGTGTCAAAGTATGTTCTTTCATGAAAAACTAAAATTGGCTTGATAAGATGTTTATATGTTATTAAAGAAGTATTAAAATGATTGTATTGCTTGCTTTTAAGGTCTGCTTTATTTATTGTATTAATCTGTTTTGTACTGATTTAGGTGGTAAATATTGGGTAGAATTTGTAAAATGTACAAAATATTTTTAATGTGTTCCTTCCTTGAAAAAAAATTAAAATACATTCAAATATAATGTAATAATGTATGTATATCTGTTGTAACAATATTTTTTATTATTTTTTTTTAAGTTATAATACTTAAAGATTTTAGTAGTTTAAACTTAAAAGACCAGTATTCAGACGGTAAGGGATTATTGTTCACTAAATAGGCCCTTGGTAAATAACATCTCAATATTTTTATATCATATAAAATCAACAGTAAACAATTCAAAAACTTCATATAAGTTCTCGATAAGTCTGAAAAAGCTTTAAGCACACTCTCATAAAATAGATAAAAAAAGCTTTCAGTGACTTGAGTTAAAATTTCCAGGAATTGTTCACTAACAAAACCTCATCACGATTTGTTACTAATTCAAAATTCACAGTTGACACTTAATTGGAAGTATATACATGTTCCTGCATTTATTTTCTTCAGGATATTTCCTACCAATGGCATATTCAATCTTAAGTTTCACTATGATACAATTTTGATTACAAAATCCTGAATTAATTTTTTACTATCAACCTTTATTGATATTTTATACATCAGAATGATTACTTTGAAGTAGATAAATAAAAGAAAAGGTGAACAGTTTTACTACATATGATTTTACAACATTCGAATTGAGTACAGGAGCAGAGAACTAATACAATGTTGTATGATTGGTTGATCTTGTAAAAAATAACAATTAAACAAAAAAAAAAAATTTTTTTTTATTAAAAAAATTTACCGGGAAATGGTGTTTAAAATAATTAATATTTATTATTTAGTGGTTTGTAATCATGAACATTTAGGACATAGAAAGTTCAAGAAGCTTAAACGAGTATCTAAATGCAGTTATCTGAAAAAATGTAATAATAATATAAAATAGAATACATTGTTAGTGACAGAATATTAAAGAAATTAAAGTAATTTGGAATGATACAACATATTTAACCCTCAAAGTGTCTGCTTCAGTTTTTTAAAAAAACATTAGTAATTTTAGGAACTATCCTGAGTTATTAAAAAATGTACAAAAATATAAAATTGATGGTATAAACTTTTAGCATATCTTTTTTCCAAAACTACTGTAGAATCACAAATTATACTTGTTAAAAATGCTTATTTACTTTAGTGGTAATATAAGAAGTTTGCAATTTTCATTCCTATACAAAAGACGATAGGACAAATTATGCTGTTTAGTTGTGAATCCCAAAGTATACTGGTTTATGCAGTTGTATATACATAAGAAATCTACAAAATTATACAACACGAAGTATTGCCACGCAACAAAATTGCTGTACAAGATTGAAGAAAAATGGCAAGCAATAATACTAATAATAATTATTATTTAATTATCTGGAGACAGGCTATTAGGAAATCAAAGACATACAAATGTATAGACTGCCTCTAGCTTTCTAATATGTGCCTTTGACTGGTTTATGGATTTAAAACGACTTTTATAGCCACTAATTACACATTACTCCGTGAAAATATCACCGGCGGCCCTGTAAAAAATAATATCACTGATTAACAGTAAGAGGGTTAGGGTTAAGATTATAGAATGTAGATATGACATTTGTAGCCTTTAGAAGTGATATACGTTGGAGACACTTTGTTCCTCTGTAGTAAGTCAGTGGAAGTTGAACCAGCACCTTGGACAATACCACTTCGCAATCAACTTCTTTTTGCGTACTAATTAAATTTCTAACCCTACATTTAAAATATAAACAGCTATAATCTTTAAACACTTTTAAAGAACCAAAAATTGAATTTATTACCTAAGACCTTAATTTATTGAACCATGCATGTATGCTGACTACAGATAAATTTATAACCAATTATGTATTAGGATTTCATTTTAGAATAAATTATTTAAACAGGTTTCATGTCAACATTTGTATGACTTTTACTGAGATTTAAATTAAATAAAAATTTGAGTATATGTTTGCGTTTTTCATTGATGCCTTAAGGTATAACAAATCGACCCTAAGAGACACTACCCTGAGATCAACTTCTCACTAATGATGAGTTTATAAAACAATCTTTAGTACCACATGAACACTTGAAACAGCTCACTGCTACACAATACAAGCTTTTTACTTCTGCACAATGTAAGCATCAGAGCCGTAGTATACTGTTATGAAAATTATGTAAATAATTTACTAAAATTATTGAAAAAGCCTTTACATATATATATATATTTTTGTATTGATATATATACAAAATCAATACATTAAGTGCTATAAGGTGTAATTTCAAAAGTAAATTTTAAGTATCGAAAAAAAGATTTCATTATTTTTAATCTACTATAGATAGATGATGATATACTTAAACTTAATGCAAATTTTCAATTTTTGGAAAAAAGTTAACATATAAAGTTGTGTTGAAATAAAGTTCCTCTACATTTTACGCAATTAACAATTCTCAAATAATTTTTGATTAATTATTAAACCTGAAGTTATTTTTATGATTTAAAAAATGATCCTTCTTCCAAAAATTAGGAAGGAGAGAGAGAATTTAAATAGAATGAATAACTCTTTAGATTACAGATCTTATGCAAATACCAGTAAAATTAAATTCTAATCACTTTAAAATTAATGGTTAGTTGATTTTTTCATTTTGTTGCTGTGTATGTCTTCCTTTTACACGAGAATCTACCACTTTTTAAAATTCCTAAAATGTGTGACTGGCGAATGGCTGGATAACTGCATTGTGTCATGTTTTGGCTTATTCAGTTTTACAGTAATAAAATTATTTAACTCTTTGATGAGTGCATATTGCATTATGTCAGCTGTGCCTGAGTGCTGACCAATTTTATATTTGATACAGTAACAAACTTCCTACAATTACGTGTCAAACTCTTGTGCGTAAAATAGATAGATAGTTCACCAGAACTAAGATTTGCACAGCAGAATTACCAAGATAACAGAACATTTCCAAAATAACTGTTATATGTCAAAACCTGTGAAAATATTAGTTTTCAGTACTACCATAAGACAAATACTCTAGTGTCTAATGGTAAATGTTATGTGCACTAATCTGCCTATCCTTAGGTGCTTTTGCCAACAGTGTAACATTTTGTATCCTGGACCTATAATACAAGTCTGTGTGGCTTCCTGGGGTTTAATTATAATAATTAAATTTTCTTCATAATCCAGTCGTTAACAGTATACAAGATTTTAAAACAAGTTACGTAAGTATATTTTATGAACTGTTTGATACATTATTACAATATGAAAATAATATTATAAGGCTACAAAATATAATACGTGAGTGTTACGGCAGTGAACAAGTGACTACCGCTAAAAGCCAGACCGTGTAGTTAGTTAGCTGTAGCAATGTTTCCGTAAGCAGGTCGGAAAATTATTACATTTTATCAAATAAATTGTATTATTTTGGAAACTTACCTACATAACAGAGTCAATGATGTATGTATTATAACGCTAACTGCTTGCTTTCCATTTGAAATTGACTACACTCTAATGTTTTAAATAGTAAACACTAACTCTTGCTGTAGGCATGTATGGTAGGTGATACCACAGGGGAAATTATTTGTAGATCGGAAATTAGGGATGGTTTGAGAATAGGTTGTATTGGAATTGAGTTTCCTGTGTGACCTAATGATGTCACTACTTGGAGTTTAGAAATTGAGGATGGTTTGAGGTTAGATTATATTCAAATTGAGTTACCAGTGTCAACTAATGATGGCATTATTTAGAGTTTAGAAATTGATGATGGTTTGAGGGTTGTAGTAAAACTGAGTTTCCTTTGTCACTTGCTGTCTACACTAACCCCTATTATGACATTGAAGGGAGTTCAGAAACTAAGGATGGTTTGAAGTTAGGTTGTAGTGGAACTGAATTTCCTTTGTTAACATGTCTACGATAATCTCTCTGATGACATACAGCCTTATTACATGCCACGTTTGAAAACTTTTTTCGGGTTACCAATGGGATGAAGATCTTATTGGTCACTATTCTAATAAGGACACCTGTAAAGAAACAGTAATTTTAGCTAAAAAAAAAACACCTACATCTGTACTACCCCATTAGATTCATCTTCCATTCATATTACCTCCGAAATTCATAGTATGTAGTTATAATACGTTTGAAGTTAATAGTTGTCAATTATTATAATTCACAATGGTGCCATCAATTCTGTAGCTACTTGAAATCATACAGTCCAGTTTCACAAAAAGTATAAATAAATAAAAAATAAAATGTAACACGTTTATAAAGGTGTATTGAGACTTTTTTTATGATTCTTGCAAATTTTGTTGATATTCCAAACTTGTTTTCACTAAAAGAAGTAAGTGATAAATTGTATAATTACTTGTAAGAATTTGATACATTGTACCGTCACAAAATCGATGAATATTGATAATTTAAAATGATTACATTAAATTAATTTAATATGTAAGTGATTGCCTTTGTGACATTTTTGACATAAATAAGCACAAAGTGAGTTATAAAGTACATTTATTTAAAATGGTAAACCTTTTGAAAGTGTGAAAAGAATTGAAACAAAGTGCGTTTATAAAATAATAATGCCTCAAATTTATAAAACAGTGTAACTACTTAAGAAGACTAATTAAAAATGTAAAGCACCTTTTGCAAATTCACAATAGATTAACTCATCTGCCTCAAAGACAAGTTAAAAACATAGTAACTTCTTAATAGATAAAAATAACAATATCTTATTTGAATATATGATCAATTAATAATGAAGTAAACATTACTCTCCTCTCACACCATTCAGGTACTAAGTATCTATTACACCCTCTACCATACTTTTACTTTGGTAATGAAGGTATCTAATACAGCCTATACTTTCTCTGGACATAATTTTATATAAATATTTACCATTTTATGGCTAAATTCAAAGCATGAGTTTTCAAGAGAAATAATCACCAAAAATTAATAACAATATGTAAAACTATAATTGCTCAGTGCTGTTTATATGAGCTAAGATCTCAAAGATTTTGACCAATAAATCCTCCGCGTTGTGACAGAGCAGGAAAGCGAGGGAGGGGAAGCTAATCGTCAAGGGTTGGCTCGCCTTGGTGAGTGCGGACGTGCTGATTCAGAATGGCTTTCTGCCGGAAGCGCTTGCCGCACTCGGGACATCCAAAGGGCTTCTCACCCGAATGGATGCGAAGATGCTGGTTGAGGATCGCCCGCTGCCGGAAGGTTCGCTCACAGTAGACACATGCAAAAGGCTTCTCGTTGGCGTGTATCCTGAGGTGTTGCGTGAGGTGGGACTGTTGTCGGAACCGTTTGCCGCACTCTGTACAACCATAAGGCCGTGAGTCCGTGTGGATCCGTTCATGCTGTAGGAGCGTTGATTTCTGCTTGAAGTCTTTCCCGCACGTCAGACACTTGAAGAGTCTCAGTTCAGACTTTGCCAGTTTTCCGTTCATGGATGCCTGTTGGTTGATGAGATCTGGCATGTTGGCAAAGTCACTGGTGGCTTCAACAGCATTCAGAGGAGTCAACATAACCCCTGGCTGCTTGAGATATGACATGAAACTTCCCGGACTGAGCATGTGTGGTCTTGAGTAGTACTGGGACATGTCCGTCTGCATTGGAAAACATTGTCTGTCAGGCTCCAAGAGGCCGTTGGGTGAGTGATCTTGCTGCGTTTGCTGCACCGTTTGTTGAGGCTGTTGTGGCTGCACAACTAACTGCTGGACTGCCAATTGTTGTGCTTGCACCGCTTGCTGCTGTACTTGCACCGCTTGCTGCTGTACTTGTACCGATTGTTGCTGTACTTGTACTGATTGTTGCTGGACCTGCACCGTTTGCTGTTGCTGAGGTAATGGTGTTTGCTGCATCTGCTGGGGCTGCTGAGTCTGTTGCTGTTGAGGTTGTACAATCTGTTGTTGGACAACAGACTGGTTGACCTCATCTTCTTGTTGTGCAGTGCCATTTACTGAAACAAAGCCAACATACCTGTTGTAAAGTTTAGTTTTAGTCAAGTGTGATAATTCCTGCATTTTTGTATATTTTACTTTACTTATAATATGAAATTATGGAACATTGTAAAAATAAACATTATCTATTAATATTTATAACCAAAGAGATTATAAAATTATAAAAAACAAAAATGCTCTAATTGGGGTCCATTAAGTAAACATATTAACCTGAAACTCAATGTTCTCGTTTACAAAAGCTGCAAATAAATGCTATAAAAAACTTTGAAATTTTAAATTAAATATTGAGGAATTACTCAAAATTGGATGATTTGAAAGCATTGACTTGAACAGACCTTGTAATGTTAGAGAGCTCTGTTGATGATGTTCTGGGTAGGGGGAAGCTACAGGAGAGATGAGAGAGGGTTGTTCCTGAGGGGTCTCCAAAGACACAGGTGGGCTCCCAGAGCTGGAAGAACCCTGCTGGATGTAATCCTGTGGAGGTCCTCCCCACTGCATGGCTCCTTGCAGCTGCATGCCCCCGCCACGCTCCACCCCATCCTTGTACAGCACGTAAGGCGTTCCAGTATCTGCAAAAGAACATTTAATTGGAGGATGCGTGAATTATAAAGGACACTTTTGTCTACGGCTCATCCTGCTTCATTATTAACCTAAATCTAACAGTTAATTTGACAATTACTAGTGTGGTGAACATTGTTTTGCTAATGACACATATTACGTATCTTCAAAAATGTATAGATATATATAGTACTTTATACAACATTTTTCATTTTTTAATCCATAAGAAATTGATATTAAAAAAGTAAAGGTATAGAATAGAATAGAATAGAATAATTTATTGGCCACAAGATATTTCACACAAATACATAGGCAGGTCAGTATAATTTATAATTGTACTTCACTAGTTAAAGAAGTCATTGTCAGTCCATTGACTCAATAAAAACTCACTTATTGAATAAAATGCATTATTTAACAAGAAATAATTATATAATTTTGATTTAAAAGAACAGTCTTTTAATTTTTTCATTTCCATAGGCAATTATATACAACTTACAATATTTTTGGTATAACTTAATCTTCTTTAGCAAGTTTATTAAATGCCTGAAAGACAACCTTAAGTATATCTCTGACTTCAACAAGATAACTGAAAAGCTCCCATGGTATGAGCGCTACTATGAATGAATGAATGAATGAATATTTATTTATTTCCTCTCTCATAGTTACAAAGATCTCAACATACATGCAAAAACAGGAAATGATCTCCACATGGGCATAGCCTGTGTGTGGAGATCGAGAGACGCGATCAGCAGCATGAATATGTACTCATCAACATAAAAAGTAATGTAAATCTTCGTATGCTCGTAATATAAGAAAAAAAACAAACATTTCATAGCTACAACAAAGCAAGTGTTTGACAATAAGATTACAACCAGATAACAACCGCAGAAATGATAATATGATAATGGATGATTCATAAATGATAACAAGAATATAAACTGAATTTATCCAAAATACGAGATATCGGTTAATTAGGAGGCTTGGAACCTCTCACACACTTATACACTCACGCCACACATAACCATCATAATCTCTCTCTCTCTCATCATCTCTCTCTCTCTCTCTCTCTCTCTCTCTCTCTCTCTCTCTCCCTCCCCCCTCTCTATCCCCCCCTGCTCCCCTTTTACTTTTATCTCCCCCTTCCTGTCCCTATATTTACCACGATCAAAAGACACTCTATCAACACTCAATCCTACACAGTTACAACATCATGACACCAACCCACTGTCCAATGCTAGCGATGAACGAACATAGGTTCAACAATTATGCTAATGTGCATACAAAGAAGTTATAAAATATTTCTAACTCAACTTTATCTATGTTTAGTAGCCATGAGGTTACTTTCTTTTTATAAGTGACGGATTTGTAAACACTTGGTAACTTAAGACAATCTGGTAATTTAGGAAAAAATTATATTTGCAATGTAGTGTGAATTTGTGCAATTGATGGACTTCTCTAATTTTTGGGGCAATAATCCCAGAGGACACTGCCAATCTGGTCGAGTAGCTATGGCTTACTTGATTAAAAATATTACTGTAGTTTTTGAACATGTACATTATAATATTTCTAACATATAAATGTCTAACGTTAAAAACCTTAAATTCATCAAATAACAAATCTGAAGGATAAAGACGATTTTTTTTTTCAAGCAGCTTTAATAATTGCTTTTTGGACGATTTCAAATGGTAACAGCGAGCTCTTAAATGTCCACCCACCCCAAGCAATAATTCCGTACTGCAGAATAGACTGTACGAATGCGTAATAAACCATTTTTAGTAAATCAAATGTTAATATATTACAAAGTTTTTTTAAAAATAAAAATGTGTTTCCTCAACTTACTTCTTATATATTGGATATGAGCTGTCCATTTCAACCGATTATCAAAAAAATACTCCTAAATACTTGTACTCAGATACACGCTCTACACATTCACATGACATACAGCCAGCCACTCCGCCACAAGTGTGAAGCCTCAGGTGTAAATTGTCCCGGATCATGACCCGTCTGAAGTGCCACTGCCATGCCACTTTGTTTTTTTGACGTTGATAGTGAGTCCATTTTTGGTCAAACCAGCGCTTTACAGTGTTTAGACCACGCTCAGCCGCCGCCCCATACACCTCTAGCCAGCTGGACCCCTCGAAACACAGAGCTGTGTCATCCGCGTATAAAAAATATTTTACCAATTTGCCATATTTATTTTACCTAAATTGTTCATATATATCAAGAATAATATAGGACCTAAAGTACTTCCTTGAATTACACCGTACTGTATGGTCTTCCTCGAACTCAGCTCCCCCTGAAATTGTGACCACCCTGACTTCTGTCTCGGAAGTAGTCTTTAAAACCAGTTCAAGGTTGTATTGTGAGCCCCCAAGAAATTTAGTTTCTTAATTAATAAGTTCTGATTAATTGTGTCAAACGCTTTAGCCAAATCAATAAATACCAATAGAGCCTTCCTGTTTTTGCCCACAGCATCATGTAACTCTTTAGTCAACAAATATAAAGCATCATTCAAATTCCTATCGCTCCTAAATCCAAATTGGTTTTGATAAATTATATTGTTGATTTTTAAATAATTCACAAGTTGGTTCTTAAACACATTTCTCTAAGATTTTTGCTAGTACACTAGATAAAGTAATAGGTCTATAGCTTACACACTCGTGTTTCGGACCCCCCTTAAAAAATTGGAATAACTTTACCCACTTTGAAAACATTCGGATAAATCCCTTTTTAAAATACTACAGTTAAAAATATGTAACAGTGGTTTTATTAGTTTGGTAATATTGTCTTTGACGATCCTAGCGGGAATCCCGTCAATCCCCGGAGCGGAGCCCCCCCCTGAGTTCGGTGACACTCCGAAAAATATCATCCTGAGTGAGGGGAACCAGCCTGAGGGCCGAATCAACTGCGAAGTCACCATCATCAATAACAAGCTATACAAAAATGCTTTGCAAGACTTGTAACCATACATCGATATTCCACTAAAGACTTTCTTATCCTATGGTTAATGTTAAACCAAACGATCATATAAGCAGAAAGATAATTTTCAATACTAGGTATATGTAGACTATAACAGATAATCATCTGAGGTTGACAATGACACATGAAACTATCTGCAGTTTTATAGACTATAAAGGACTGCCGTTTTAAATCTGTTGAATCGAACCATATGAAAAAGATTAAATTATGATATAATCAACTCATTTGCTGATATAAAACTCACATGCAAAGTAAACAACTTTGATCTTGTAACAATAACCTTTTGTAGATTTAATAGTGAATATTTTGTTCTTTCTGAAGTATTAGTTTACATATTTAATATTAAAGCAAATTTTAAAATAATATACTGTACTAAAACCCTTCCAACACTACAAGTCTCCTAGTGGGGAGGATGGGATTTCCCCTGCTCTTCTCCAACAGGGGCATCCTTGCTGGATGCCTTTAGGTCAAGTTTTGCCCTCAACAAAACCCCCAACATTGATGGGGTGGGGGCCATTGTAATTCCTAAAGCTAGCCCCAACTCCTTGAATCTAAATCTTATTGTTCCATTAGTTTAACGTCTTTTGTATTAAAATCAATGGAAAATATTATTGAAAGGTAAATTTGGAGTAGAGTTCTTGTTAAATATCCTCTACATCCTGAACAGTGTGTCTATCAACCCGGAAAGTCCACAACTCAGGCCCTCAGTAGCTTGGTTCCCACAATTGAGAGGCTATTGGTGAACAAATAAGCATTTATTTGTGCAATTTTTAATATAGACAGTGCCTTTGATCTACACCTCTGTAGGCTCAATGTATGGAGTGGCATTTAGGAAGGCATAGACCTGCTCACTCTTTGGTGAATCAGGTCAATGCTGTCCAGAAATGGGTAGGCTCCTTGGCAAGTATGTTACTGTGAATGCAGTTAAAAATTGTCCTCAGGGAGGAGTCTAATCACCTCTTCTGTGGCGCCTGGTTGTCGATGATCTACTGACTATACTCAGCAAGAAGGCTTTGAAGTACAGAGCTATACAGATGACCTTGTAATTATAGTTAGAAGTAAACATGAAGATGTATCAGTCAAACTCAAACACAAAACCTTTAATCTGATATGGAAGTGGTGCGCTGAGGAGGGGCTGATTGTCCACACAGATCAGTTTCAAAGATGGACCAATAAGAAACTAAGGGTAGGTCTGGAGACAAAGAACCAAACTTCCAAGGCCCTGGGTTTCTTCCTGACTGTCTTTCAAACAGAAATGATTGCAATACATCTGTGTTCATAGATCAGATTAACTAGGAAACCGAAAGGTGCTAAGATTTCTGGAGCTGCACCTTTTGTGTTCAAAGTTGTTTGAGACTTGTTTAATATTACTTAGGGTCCTGGCTACCCATAACAGAGGTACTTTAATGTGGGTACCGGAGCATATGGGGATTGGCAGATAGTTGGCAAGAGCTGGAGCTCCACAACTCATAGACCTGAAACCCTTTAGTGGCTTGGCTAAGTGTCAAGTCAGGAACGCTATCACGTAATGGGTGGCTGTGGAGACCTCTCTACTGGGAAAGCCTCCCAGGTTCGGGACAAGCAACAGCTGTCATCGACCCAAATCTATAGACTGCAAAGCTATTCTTGGAATGAGTAATCTGGACATCAGATAGTTTTCTAGTCCGAAGACTGGACATTGTCCATTTAACTACCGATTGATAAAGATGGATACTTCCGAGTCAGAGATAGTTGGTCTAAGGAGATTGCTAAACACATCATTTGTGACTGTGATGTGATTGCCTTAAGTGGAGAAATCTGTACAGGGAATTCCTAAAACTTACTGAGGTGGGATTCTTAGCTCCTGAGGACATTTTGAGGTCCATCAATATGAACCTCTGGTTGAACAGATTTCAGGGTTAAAGCACAGTAGATCCTCAGTGTCACGGTATTATCCTGCTCTTTTGGCATTTACTTGCCATGTTGGATACTCAAGGGATATTGGGAAAACTTCTCAATTGGTTTACCAGCTATTTATCTGGTAGAAAGCTACAAGTGAATTTGGGTTCATGTCTATCATCTAAGTTTTTGCAATCTGGAGTACAACAAGGGTCACATCTTGGATCTATCCTCTTCAGTATATTCACTAATGATCTTACTAACAATATCAATAGTCAGTGTTTGCTGTTTGCAGATGATGCAAGGATCTACAGAGAAATAAAAATCTCTTCAGACTGCTTTATATTATAGGAGGATCTGCTTGCGATTGAGTTATGGTGTTCAAACAGTTCTACACCACTAAATTTTAAAATATGCCCCATATTAACATTTTCATCGGTAAAAGAGCCCAATGTTCCTTAAGTACACTCTTCAAAACCAAGTCTGCAATCGAGACATGCAGAACTAGGTGTTACCCTCTTAATATTCATTAAATTGAGAAGACCATGTTGAAAATGGGTGCAATAAGTATAATTGAAAATTGGGTCTTTTGTTCAGACAATCATAACACCTGAATATATAATCAATGTTGAAGATTGTATTCTGTGCATATATATAAGATCAATGTATGTATTGGTACATAAAACTGGAGTACTGTTATATTAACTGGTTCCTCATCAGAAGTAACTGATCAAGGAATAGCAGAGTCTACGGAACCACTATCTACTTCTAGTGGAATGAGGATTTGTTATAGCTATTGGAAGGTTCCTATCTGTCTGGTAGCTTCATATGTTGGGCTGATGTTTCTTGAATATAGAAGATGGCTTCAAAATGTTCATTCCCTGTACCTGACAGTGAATTATCTATCCTTGGATAAAAACGTACATACCCCAGTTTGAATGTTAACCACAAACTAACTAGTAAAGCTAAAATTACAGGAGTTACATTAAAATTTAGCTTAATTATTTCTGCGATTAGGTGTTTGAGGTGTCGCCACCATAGCTTGCAGACTTGACTACAAGAGGAAGCCACAATAACTCTACATAAGACACTGTGTGATTTTGTCCACATGAAATTTTATCTGTACAAAATAGTTTATACTCTATTGACCCGAGGTGCTTTTATGCTCCATCAAGATATGTTTTTTGTTGAATTTATTGACAAAAAATCCAATTTGATATACAGATTTCATAATATAATTTTTTGACATGGTTGGAAAATCAGATATGAACAAGTTTATTACGCAAATTAATAGGGTACACCTTATTTAGGTAAAAATGATGAATATTTCTCTATAATACTCCAAGAGTGAAATAGTCCAGCTTGATATTTGGCTGTCCTATCCTCACACTGTGTTACTTGCTTGGTCTACATCCTCAGTATACCTTAATCACTTTTGATAAAACATGTAGCACTAACATTCATAGCAACTTCACCATCTGATAAGTGGGGAGTTTAGGACATCTTGGCTGATGTGAACATAATGAATGAACAACACAGACAGAATGCATGAAGCGGGCTTGAGTGATATGGCTGTAGGTTTGAGATATTGATATGGTTCCACTTCCGGCCATATATCCCACATAATGAAAATGAAAAGTATAATCACCACCAACATTTTGTCTTGTTAGGCTAGGGCATAAAGAGCTCTATAAGGTGATCAATGCACATTTTTAGAACTGCCCAGTGAAGAATAATAGTTAAAATAGTGATTTGATAGCAACTTTTATTCAGATAATGTTGAATTTTCAAAACATACTCTAAAGAAGTACATATGTATTCATCTCTTGAAAAAGTTGGTCTTAATAAGATCAGATTTATATCAGGTACATATTTTCAAAGTTGATGTTTTTCTTCTTCCTCTTCTGTGGGGTGGCCTACTGCCATGCACTTAAGCCTCAAGGGCCTTTTGCGCACCCTGAAAGTATACCATGAGCCGACCAGTCTACGGTTTCAGCAGTTCAACAAAGCACCGAAAACAACCGATCATATCCTCCTGGGGAAATTCACCACCTTTGTCCAGACTACTAAAGATGGCGTACCGCTCCCTTGCTATTGCAGGATAGTCAAAGAGCACGTGTTCAGCAGTTTCCTCCTGCTCGTCAGACATACAGAACGGATCCTCCCGAAGGATACTGACTCTGTGAAGATGCTTCCTCAGGTGACCATGTAATCACACCAATAACCCGAGAAGATGCCGATTTACTTAATGAGAGAAGGTCAGACACCACCCTAGCGGAAGGCAACCATAGAACCATTCTGCTCATTCTCAGATCCGGATGCAGCCTCCACATTCTCTCATGTTCAGCATGAACCAATTTCAAGACAGCTCCAAAGGATTCACACCTAGTTGTTGTATGTATTCAATTTGCTTTATACGTCTAAACGCAGGTATAAACCAGCTAAATTTTAATGTAACTCCTGTAGCAATATTAGCTCTACTAGTTAGTTAATGGTTAACGTTCAAACTCGGGTATCTATACTCTTTGATCCAAGAATAACTGACTGTCTAGCACTACATTAGAGAATGTCTCTTCATGTTTCTCAGGTATGAGGTCCAGAGAGTTATTCATAGGTCTTCGCATTCCACCAACTACAAGATGAGCAGTACTCTAGAGTGGATATAATGGCTGGGTAACACTGTGCCAGACAATTTAAAAATGATATTCTTCAAAAGTTTAGAAGACGACTAATGGCACATCTAGCTAGATCATTTCTTATACATGTACAGTTGTTGCTTGTTCTACATTTTGTAGGTATGTAGAATAAGTAATAAAAGATTTATTTTTCTCCTGGTTACTTAAAGTATAATATACATCTGTTGTGAAGTTTACAACTATAATTCAGAAAAATATAAGTTTTATATGTGGGTGGGCATGGTGCGAGTGTTTACATATGTTTTTCTACTTATTTATTTTTTATTATCATTTTTTAATTTTTGCAGGGCAGAGTTTTACTTTTGATACTTTGTACTCATTTCCTAATTTATGTAATGCATTTATTAATATTTTATTCTTATTTTTGTACTCTAATTTGAAATTTGCTCTCTAATTGTGATATCAGTGTTAGTTTTAATTGTAACATTAGCCTTATATTAAACACTTTTTTCTTATATTTAATTCCGTAATTATCTATCTTAACAGGTTATTATATAAAAATATGGGTAGTATGTATATTTGTATGGCTAAATTGTTGCTAAAAATGATTATGGCTCATAAGTAGATTAATTAAGAAATTGCTAAAACAGTAAATATTAGCTGCTACCTGAAAAGGTGATTAAAAATTATTTGAACTCAGCATTTTATTTCTACTTTTGTTAATTATAGGAAAATTAAGTTAATTAGCATATATTCAGTGTTTACAATGTGGCTGTTAACACTTACAGTTCGAGTTTGTATTTCAATAAAAATATTTGTAAAAAGTTCTATTTACCTTTCCCAATATTCCCTGCAGTATATGAAATTAAAGTTATAATATTCAATAACATCACAAATGATTTACAATTTAATGAGAAAATAAAATATAATAAAAACATTGGGTGCAAAATATTTTTGAATTATGGGCATAATAATAACAAATGATTTGATTTAATTTATTTCTTAGGTAACAATGCATTAAAACAAGTTTTACAATACTTAATTTTATATTATTTCTGGAGGGTCTCTCTTGGCCCTGCCTCACCAATAGTAGTAGCTTCATCAGCTAAAATCTGAAAATGAACTTATTGGTGCATAGGAAACAAAAGAATTTTTTGGCCTTTTAATAGATAAAAAGTTGAGGTTTGACGAACATATTGAATTTTTCTGCAAAAAGGTAAGCTCTGGATTTTTTTTAAGGTAGTTGTCTACTTTTGCTGACTCTAGTACTGCTGGAAGCTTGTTATTGTCTAATTTTGCTGCACTTATCATATGCTATTGTACACTTTGTAAATTTAAGCTTCAAAAAGAGCTTTGAATTTGGTTTTGAAAAAACCTTATAGATCATCCTGCCAGGACTTTTTCAAGCAAAACAATATCTTAAATTTTCCTTTATGTCCATACTCAATTGAATCTCATTTGT